>NW_028227257.1:78322410-78922410 GCF_978045245.1 Mus caroli
ACCTGGAGTAGCTTTCATAGGGTCAGAAATACAGATTCAGGGTAGATGAGATGGCTCACTAGGTAAAGGTACTTCCTGCTCAAGTCTAATCATTGAGTTTCTGGGTTTATATTCACATAAAGGTGAAAAGAGAGAACTGACTCTGGGCACTACGCATACACTGTGGCATGCTTGTGCCTATACTCACATATCATACAATAATAATGATAATAATAATATAAAAGAAAGCCACGCTCAGCGTTCTGTTCAATGCATCTAGACCACCTCTCACCCTATAAGACTCCAGCTGGCATCTTGGTCAATCTCTCCTCCATCCTCGGTAAAACCAAGTCAGTCAGTAACTCCAGTCCTGCTTTCTTTGGATCCCAGAATCCTCATCACAATCCCCAACAATGCTCAACTTCCAGCAAGATCTCCTAGCTCTCAGTGAAGCAAGTGCTCCCATTCCTATCCCCCATACAAAGTCCTGTGCAAAAGCCACACCATTTACTCCTTAAACCCGACCCCTGCCTATTCCCAGAGCTTCATACATCCTGCACACACCTGCTTTACCCAAGTCACTGGTATTTTCTCATCAACTGCCTAGAATTCTCTCTCCTGAAAACAACAGAGGAAGAACTAAATACATCTCTCACCTAAGAAATCCCTACATTAGAGCAAAACGGTTCCTATGAGCTCGTAGGAGCCTTAGTTGTCAACCTTGACAATCTAGCCTGTGACTCTCGAATTCTGAACCTGATAACTCCAGCATGTCCTCACCAAAATCAAGCTACACTATATAAAAACACTTTTGAGTCATAGATCTCCAACTTGGAACATTGAACCATGTATTACCTATGTTATGTGACTTATTACATATTTCACAACACTAAACCTCAGATTCTTGATCTGTGGGGTGGAATTGCATTTTCCCATAGGACTGCTGTATAGAGATAGTTTCCATGACACAAAAAACTCCCATGATACCAAGTATACATGGGCAATTTGCCTGACCATTTGTATACAGTATTCAGGTGTCTAGAATAGGGAACTAGTGGAGGCTGGAAGCCAGCATAGCTTCTACTGACCTATCTGTATATCCATAACTGTATTTATCTAAAAGAGGCTTAAATAGATATACCCTTAGATTCACAAATGTATCTTAAAGTAGTCTTGGCAGGGCTTCATACATGTTAGGTCTTAGAAATCATTACTTAGTAATCATTATCCACCCAAATGGAAAATCATAACTATTGTTGCTGAAATAGCAAAATGTATTTCCTCAGGCTGAAAATATTACAAGATAGTTAAAAATAAAAGCTTTGACTTTAGGCTGAAGTTTGAGCCCCAATTCTGCCACTAACTATGCTGAGTGATCATAAGCAATATACATAATCTCTGTGAGTTTCAGTTTCGCCATCTGTGAAAAGGGAATAATTTGGAAGGATTAATGGTAACTTGGTAATTATCGTCTTCTGCATACCTCATGTTTCAGGCGTTCCGGGACCTAGCTTTATGGGGAAGTAGACCCCAGATCACCAGAGGTAATCAAACACTCATTACTATAATTGGTATTTATTAAAGTTCTAATGTGTTCTAGGCTCTGGAGAGGTTATTGCATCTATTGAGAATTTCCTATTGCCAGATAATGTGCTAAGCACTTCCTAGGCGTGATCTCATGTATATATGCAAACACCTCACAGGGCAGCTTCTACTAACATCTACTTGAGGTGAACTTGCAAACTCTTTTAGAAAGCAATGAACCAATACTTGAAAACATTTAAGAAAACACTAAACATGTAAGGATGAATTCCATTTTGGAATAAGACAACTGCAAACATATACCGTGAGTAATGTGCTAGCTAGGAATTGAAGTTCATACTTAGAGGCAATCTAATTGCCTATCTCTAGAGGTTTTAGCCCTAAGAGCTACTGAAATATTATGCAGAAGTCAGATGTGATGATTTATGTCTAAGAATTGCTATAATCCTCCAAATCTGTGTTGCATGACAAAAGTTAAGCAACTAGGTAAGATTTATAGCATCAGAAAACTAGAATGGAATGTGTGTCCAATAGCAGGTGGATATTGTGGGGCTTCCCTCTCTCGATACCATGAGCAGACATCATGAGTATCACCAGGCAGTTTCAGAAGCTACACTTATTCAATATCTGGCCACCTATATTTTCAAAAATGATGGTACGAAAACCTTCCTTTGCCCAAGTGTTAGAGCCTAGAATATGTCCCCCAGCTGAAACAGTTGTGATAGGAAATCCTGTTTGTCTCATGTGAGCTCCACACCCATACTTTCCCCTTGGGGTTTGTAAATTATTTTATCTCATTCATAAAGGGGATGAGGAAAAGACTTGGTCAATGTGGGAGTGATTGCCAGCTTAGGATGTGCTTGCTAACTTTGCAGATAACATTGTCCTTAATAACAACTGTTCTGTTCTGCTTCCTAGATTAAATGTGGAATATACAGGGGTAAAAAGCAATAGCCTCTGCCAGTAGTATCACACACCTTTAATCCCAGCACTCAGAAGGCAGAGGCATTTGGATTTCTGTGAGTTCAAGGCCAGCCTGATCTACAGAGTGAGTTCTAGCATAGCCAAAGCTATATAGACAAACCCTATCATGAAAACAAAGCAAAACAAAAACAAACAACAACAACAAACATGATAGGCTATACCACCTCTAGCCCAGTGTAAGCTCCAAAGAGTGAACCCTGGGCTTTTAGAAAATGCAGTTATATCTTGAGCCAGAAAATGGAGACCAAAACCTCCCCAGGCATCCATCTGCTTCTAAAGATCTGTGACTACTGTCAGAGCACACTTGATTTTCATACTCCTCAAATCTTAGCTTACTTTGGACAAATGCATTCTCTAATATAGGCCCAGGACCCATCATGTATACAGCATATCTCCACCAAGTATTCAGCCAGTTTGAAAAGGCCACTATTCGCATCGTTTTTCACAGATATGATTGTTAGCCCCTCTGAGCTAAAGATCACTTAATGTTTTTTTGTTGTTGTTGGGTTTTTTTGGGGTTTTTTTTTGTTTTTGTTTTTGTTTTTTTGCCACTCTTCAAAGTTTATAATACAGGAAAACAAAGGCACCTACTTAGGTGTATAGTAACTGGTCATTGCCATCTCCATGAGAATACTTGTGAATAAAAGAGCAGATATGACTATTTGGAATGTGAAGAATGTCAGGTGAAGCCACCAGAACAAAGCAAGGGGCAGAGTTTGTCCTTTGACATCCTGGTCTTGACAAGTGAATGAGGAAGAGGTCAACGTCTCTGAGCAGCCATGAGGAATTTAAAGATCATTGGATTATACAGGAGCCTAGAAATCAGAGGACTATCCTGAATGCATTATGGCAGAGCTCACCTTCTCCCTCAAAGTCATGCTTCGTGTACTGTCTTTAGATTTCTAGAAAGTGAAAGATAAAAGAACAAGTCACCTTACCAACTGTACCCCTGATTTCAGATGATACCAGTTCTAGGGTAAGACAATGATTTCTTTAAGATTGTGTACATCAAGAGAACCTGAAGCCTAAGAGAAGTTGCCATCTCCCCTTACTTGGTTAGCAAGATAAACCTGTTTGCTGTGTATGGAAATCCACATTCCACTTTTGTGGGTAATAGTGGTTGCTGGGTCTATCACCAAGCTAGACCATTGTCTTACTCTCTCTTGTTGCACAGAGGAAAGAGCCCGAGCTATAGTCTCTCTTGGTTACTCCTCTTTCTTTTCTAATGTACATTC
Organism: Mus caroli; assembly: GCF_978045245.1. Lineage (NCBI taxonomy): Eukaryota > Metazoa > Chordata > Mammalia > Rodentia > Muridae > Mus > Mus caroli. The sequence goes on from NW_028227257.1 coordinate 78,326,151, forward strand.
CAGAAGTCATTCTTTACAAAAGCTACATTTCAAAGGCTCAGCTAAGTGGCTCCTAACCCTGACAGATATTCTTTGCAGCTCCATTCTGGATCTAACTTGACTTGGGCACCCTCAGCCAACCACCTTCCCATCTTATTATCTCTAGCCCTCTTAAGAGGCCATTTGATCCCAGTTCCTCTGTTCAATCACTGATTTTTCCCATCTCTAAAACTGCGAGAGTCAGACAGACCTCCAGACTATTTTTTAGAATGGAGAGATTACCAAATTTTTGATTACCTTTTACTCTAATAACATAACTACACAACTAAAAAGACCTTAAATATGTTTTGTTATAGGAGACTTCATAGTCAGGAATGAGGGAATTGTGATTCTTGGCATTCAAATGGACCTCTGTGTTCTAAAGATTCTGTCTCTGGGATCATCCTGTGTTCTTTCAAAGGACCATTTGGCATTCTCCAGAAACATAAGACAGCTACAAAAAATTAAGTATAGACACTTAGTTGTCAGTCTGGTCACTTAAGTAGCTATACACAGTTGGCTGTGCTCACCTCTTCCTACAGGCTTATATAGGCAGACTTTGTCTCTAGTCTCTCTTGCCATATAATTATGTTTTAGCCAGAAAAATACAGGCAAAGTGTAGGCTTAGATTTTTCAAAACCTACTTTAATAAGGGTTTTTAAACTCTTTAACCTCCCTTCTACCCACCACAGGTAGTGCAAAGGAAAGGTTAATAGGGCAAAGGGAGAATGTAGACCTGTTTAGAAATAGTTCTTTTTTTTTTTTTTTAGAATTATTTTTTATTAGGTATTTTCCTCATTTACATTTCCAATGCTATCCAAAAAGTCCCCAATACACTCCCCCACACACTCCCCTACCCACCTACTCCCACTTTTTGGCCCTGGCGTTCCCCTGTACTGGTGCATATAAAGTTTGCAAGTCCAATGGGCCTCTCTTTCCAGTGATGGCCAATTAGGCCATCTTTTGATACATATACAGCTAGAGTCAAGAGCTCTGGGGTACTGGTTCATAATGTTGTTCCACCTATAGGGTTGCAGATCCCTTTAGCTCCTTGTGTACTTTCTTTAGCTCCTCCATTGGGGGCCCTGTGATCCATCCAATAGCTGACTGTGAGCATCCACTTCTGTGTTTGCTAGGCCCCAGCATTGTCTCACAAGAGACAGCTATATTTGGGTCCTTTCAGCAAAATCTTGCTAGTGTATGCAATGGTGTCAGCGTTTGGAAGCTGATTATGGGATGGATCCCTGGATATGGCAGTCTTTAGATGGTCCATCCTTTCGTCACGGCTCCAAACTTTATCTCTGTAACTCTTTCCATGGGTGTTTTGTTCCCAATTCTAAGAAGGGGCACAGTGTCCACACTTTAGTCTTCGTTCTTCTTGAGTTTCATGCGTTTAACAAATTGTATCTTATATCTTGGGTATCCTAAGTTTTTGGGCTAATATCCACTTATCAGTGAGTACATATTGTGTGAGTTCCTTTGTGATTGTGTTACCTCACTCAGGATGATGCCCTCCAGGTCCATCCATTTACCTAGGAATTTCATAAATTCATTCCTTTTAATAGCTGAGTAGTACTCCATTGTGTAAATGTACCACATTTTCTGTATCCATTCCTCTGTTGAGGGGCATCTGGGTTATTTCCAGCTTCTGGCTATTATAAATAAGGCTGCTATGAATATAGTGAAGCATGTGTCCTTCTTACTGGTTGGGACATTTTCTGGATATATGCCCAGGAGAGGTATTGCTGGATCCTCTGGTAGTATTATGTCCAATTTTCTGAGGAACTACCAAACTGATTTCCAGAGTGGTTGTACAAGCTTGCAATCCCACCAACAATGAAGGAGTGTTCCTCTTTCTCCACATCCTCGCCAGCATCTGCTGTCACCTGAATTTTTAGAAAGGGCAATCTGCAAATTTATCTGGAACAACAAAAAACCTAGGATAGCAAAAACTCTTCTCAAGGATAAAAGAACCTCTGGTGGAATCACCATGCCGGACCTAAAGCTGTACTACAGAGCAATTGTGATAAAAACTGCATGGTACTGGTATAATGACAGACAAGTAGACCAATGGAACAGAATTGAAGACCCTGAGATGAACCCACACACCTATGGTCACTTGATCTTTGACAAGGGAGCAAAAACCATCCAGTGGAAAAAAGACAGCATTTTCAACAAATGGTGCTGGCACAACTGGCGGTTATCATGTAGAAGAATACGAATTGATCCATTCCTATCTCCTTGTACTAAGGTCAAATCTAAGTGGATTAAGGAACTCCACATAAAACCAGAGACACTGACACTTATAGAGGAGAAAGTAGGGAAAAGCCTCGAAGATATGGGCACAGGGGAAAAATTCCTAAATACAACAGCAATGGCTTGTGCTGTAAGATCGAGAATCAATAAATGGGACCTCATAAAGTTGCAAAGCTTCTGGAAGGCAAAAGACACCGTCAATAAGACAAAAAGACCACCAACAGATTGGGAAAGGATCTTTACCTATCCTAAATCAGATAGGGGACTAATATCCAATATATATAAAGAACTCATGAAGGTGGACTCCAGAATATCAAATAACCCCATTAAAAAATGGGGCTCAGAACTGAACAAAGAATTCTCACCTGAGGAATACTGAATGGCAGAGAAGCACCTGAAAAAATGTTCAACATCCTTAATCATCAGGGAAATGCAAATCAAAACAACCCTGAGATTCCACCTCACACCAGTCAGAATGGCTAAGATCAAAAATTCAGGTGACAGCAGATGCTGGCGAGGATGTGGAGAAAGAGGAACACTCCTCCATTGTTGGTGGAATTGCAAGCTTGTACAACCACTCTGGAACTCAGTCTGGTGGTTCCTCAGAAAACTGGACATAGTACTACCGGAGGATCCAGCAATACCTCTCCTGGGCATATATCCAGAAGATGTCCCAACCGGTAAGAAGGACACATGCTCCACTATGTTCATAGCAGCCCTATTTATAATAGCCAGAAGCTGGAAAGAACCCAGATGCCCCTCAACAGAGGAATGGATACAGAAATTATGGTACATTTACATAATGGAGTACTACTCAGCTATTAAAAAGAATGAATTTATGAAATTCCTAGCCAATTGGATGGACCTGGAGGGCATCATCTTGAGTGAGGTAACACAATCACAAAGGAACTCACACAATATGTACTCACTGATAAGTGGATATTAGCCCAAAACTTAGGATACCCAAGATATAAGATACAATTTGCTAAACGCATGAAACTCAAGAAGAATGAAGACCAAAGTGTGGACAATATGCCCCTTCTTAAAATTGGGAACAAAATACCCATGGAAGGAGTTACAGAGACAAAGTTTCGAGCTGTGATGAAAGGATGGACCATCTAGAGACTGCCATATCCAGGGATCCATCCCATAATCAGCTTCCAAACGCTGACACCATTGCATACACTAGCAAGATTTTGCTGAAAGGACCCAAATATAGCTGTCTCTTGTGAGACTATGCCGGGGCCTAGCAAACACAGGAGTGGATGCTCACAGTCAGCTATTGGATGTATCACAGGGCTCCCAATGGAGAAGCTAGAGAAAGTACCCAAGGAGCTAAAGGGATCTGCAACCCTATAGTTGAAACGACATGATGAACTAACCAGTACCCCGGAGCTCTTGTCTCTAGCTGCATATGTATCGAAAGATGGCCTAGTCGGACATCACTGGAAAGAGAGGCCCATTGGACTTGCAAACTTTATATGCCCCAATATAGGGGAATGCCAGGGCCAAAAGAATGGGAATGGGTGGGTAGGGAAGTGGGGGGCAGTATGGGGGACTTTTGGGATAGCATTGGAAATGTAATTGAGGAAAATATGTAATAAAAAATAAAAAAAAATAAAATAAAAACAACCCTGAGATTCCACCTCACACCAGTCAGAATGGCTAGAAATAGTTCTTTGGGGTGATTCCAATCTGTGTTGTCAGGATATCCACAGTTCAGTTCACAGACATTAGCAGCAGCAGCTCAATCCACTCAAAACCACCATTCACGAATCAGCAACGGCAGCTCCATCCGGAAGAAACCATGAGGTCCAACCAATCTGCCTGAGTCTGCAGAAGTGGCAAGAAGCCACTGAAATATCACAAGAAGTTCTTTGGTGCATTTCTACAAAGTCTTGACAAGCGATATTTCATGAAGAAGGCAAGGCAAACCAATGCCAGAGCATCCCCAGCATAGACCAGCATCAGCAAAGTCCAACAAAGCCCAGCAAAGAGTGGCAAGGTGAACTGATGCCACAGCATCATCCACTGTCTATTGGTTTAGACTTAGACCCTTTCCAAACATCGTGTGTCCTCTCAAGCATCCACTCCAGCAAAGCGTCACATCATGCCCTTTTTCTAGTCAGCTTTGAGAAAAACGCATGTCTTTTCTCAGCAAAACATCCTCCCCTGTGTCTGCTTCAGCAAAACATCCTCTGATAAGACAGTTTCAATTTTCACTTCAGAACAAGTAATGTGTCCCTTATCCAAGCCTGTCCAAAAAAACATAAAGAGAAAGTCTCTGTCTCTGTATCTCTCTCTCTCTCTCTCTCTCTCTCTCTCTCTCTCTCTCTCTCTCTCTCTCTCTCTTCTCTCTGTCTCTCTCTCTGTCTCTCTCTCTGTCTCTCTCTCTCTCTGCCTCTCTCTCTCTTTCTCTCTCTCTTCCCTTCCCTCCATCACTCCACATTCCTCTCATTTCTCCTTCTGATAGCACTCTTCTTTTCACTCTCCAACCGAATGAGGACTTAGAAGAGAACAGGGACTCAGAATGAAAAGGTCCTGGGTCCATAAGTTATTACTTGGAACCTACTTATCATAAATATCCTGTTGACTGTTTTATACTTTAAAACAAAACAAACAAACCTGTACTTATTGAAACAATAGATTATGTGGATAATTTGTTGTAGCAGCCAACATACTTTGATTAGCACAGTCCATTAATATTTACACCAGAAGTAATCCTGGGCCAGCTCAGTCCTAAGTCCTGCTGTTACAAGCATGAAGACTTGAGTTCAATCCCCAGAAGCCAGGTAAAAATTCCAGGCATGGCAGCACATGTTTATAGTCACAGAACCACAGAAGCAGAGACACATGGTTCACCAGGACTCTAACCAGCCAGACTAATGGACTTGTTGTGCTCAAACTGTGCAGCAGTGAGAGAGTGTACTTCAGTATAACAAAGTGGGGCTGAGAGGGAGTTAGGGCAACACCTAAAGTTGGTACACACACACTCACATACATGAACTAGGGCACACACAAGCACACACACAAACACATACTTGCTTGAAGTTGCAACTCAAGAACAAGAAGTTTATGCACCAGAATCATCACAAATTCAAGAACCAGCTGAGTTCTGTAATAAGTTCCAGCCCATCTTGGCTGTATAACAAGGCACTGTTAAAAATTAAAACTTAAAAAAAATTAAAAATAAGAGAATAATCTTTTGGCTTCAGTCTTCTGTCTGTTTATCATAAAAGCATCTTGAGACTCACAGATGGCAAGAAAATATTATATATCTTACAGTCAAGACGTTATGACTGGAGAACAGAAGTTCCAAACATAAAACAAGAAAAATTATCAGAGTATATAAACAATTCACAAGTTGCAAATGACTAGTAAATGCATGAAATAATGTTCAACTTCATTAGCAATCTCAGAGATGCAAATGAAAACAGGAATGGGATCATTTTTCATCAATTAGATTGGAATAGACCCAATTAGCTTAGCTTGACAATATGCAGTGCAGGCAAGTCTTTGGAGGGATTTAGAACCAGTGCAAATTGCCACATTTTTTTTTTCTTTTTTGGTTTTTCGAGACAGGGTTTCTCTGTGTAGCCCTGGCTGTCCTGGCATTCACTTTGTAGACCAGGCTGGCCTCGAACTCAGAAATCCGCCTGCCTCTGCCTCCCGAGTGCTGGGATTAAAGGCGTGCGCCACCACGCCCGGCTTTTTTTTTTTTTTCTTTTTTGGGCCACAGTTTTTAATGGCAGTTTGGTTCTATCAAGATACAAAATATTTCTCCTATCATAATATAAAATATATGTATCTTTGGCTCAGCAGTCACATTTCTAGGGATGTTTCTATGATGACCAGAGACTCTGTTAAAAGGTTAGCCACTGCAATACTAGTTATAATATTTAAATTTTGCCTTAGTCATTGATATCAACAGGACAATGGTTTAACAACTCCACGCACAAGAGCTGTCGTGCAAAGAAGCCACTGGAAAAGGAGAAAGCTTGGCATTCTGGGTGCATTTGATAAAATTGAGTGTGCATGAGTGGATGACTAGAAAATTCTTTTCCTGTTGTCTTTGGATTCTGCTGCTGTTTAAATCTGAAAATTGTGAGTGACAAGCACCTCCTGATTCTAAAGACAAGTCCTGACCTCACCCACCCACCCACCAATGCCCTTAGGAGGAATACTCTCTCTCTCTCTCTCTCTCTCTCTCTCTCTCTCTCTCTCTCTCTCTCTCTCTCTCTCTCTCTCTGCCTCAGGTGAAATCCCCCACAGGAGATTCTTTGGAAGGCAATTATTGGAAGTAGAAATACAATCGTGTTTCTCTTCCTCAATTACCCATGAAGTCCATGGATAGGGAGCTAGATGTGCCTATCTGCAGCTTAGAGTCGAATTAAAGATTGGAGGCTAGCTGGAGCCACCTGTGGTGCTGAGCAGGGAGAAGGGAGACTATGGCGAAGTCTTCCCCTCCTGCGAGGCTGGGCTGATAAAGGAGTCGTGATCTTTCCTACAGTGGACATGTTTACCTGTACTGTTTTCAAGACCTACCTCAAGAATACACACAAAGACCCATGGATTCTTATCTAAATATTTTGAAAGTATAAGCCAAGTTAAATAAGCCATTTTCTATCTTTCCTACTCTGATAACTGTAGTTTCCTAACAACCTAAAACGCTGTCTTCCAGCAGCAGGCTCTTAGAATCCATGGAGTTCACTTCTGAATACAGAAGCTCAATGGCAACTCACCTTGACCCAAGTTCCTGATCCAGCCACACACACACACACACACACACAGCAACTCTATCTACATCCCCAGCCACATCCCTTGGATCCAGGGATATACACACCTGCAATAGGGGACATGTGAACCTAGGAAAGTTGCTTACAATGGCCTTGAAGCTGATTTTACAATTCAAGGAGTTCTGAAGTCCATCTATCACCCAAATAAGTCTAGAAGAGTTATTAAGCTCCTGGCATAAACAGTTTTATGAATCAGTAATTTCAAAAGAGAGAGACACAGATGAGTGAGGATGGGCGGGAGTAAGGTCTTTGTCTGTAGAGATTCAATGATAGTGTCCTTCTTGGTCAAATCAAAGATGTAATGGACCAAATGGAGTCAGGAGGCAAACAGACCTTAAGGTATGCCCTCAAGGCTTGGGCTTAGATTTGGGGATTTGGAAATTTATCTGATGATGTTGAGGGGGTTTTCCCCAAAAGCCAGTCTGTGGGCACCTGCCAGAGATTACAACATAGCAGTAAGACAAGACTTAAGTCTTTTGAAGACTTTTCCAGATTTTTCTACCCAATACCCACACAGGATATCAGGTGCAAGAAATTTGAAAGAATAGGCCACATCACTACAAGTCAGGACCCAGGTGGAGTCAGAGGTGTTGGTGGAGAAAGAAGCTGAATTCAATGAGAGATTGAAGACTGAATTCTACTGGGGTGGACCTCTAAATACATGACAATAATTATAAAACTGAGCTCATCTAAGAGGCTTCCAAGAAATTATAAAGGAGAATCATTATGTACATGTAAGTAAGAGTGGGGAGAGTTACTAGTTACTGATTAAAGCCCCCCTAAACCCTGTCCACTCAAAGCAATAAAACAAAAAACCTAGTTGATAATGTATGCATGTGTATGTGTGTGTGTGTGTGTGTAGCGCACATTTTATGATGGTCCCCATAGGGGCAGTTACTCTCAAAGAGTGGGTATGAGAAGGGAAAGGATTAGTTCTGACTTTTCAATCCACACACTATTGTTTAAAAATGTCTAGGAAGGTGACATGTATTCGGATGATGTGTGATTGTCTCTATTTGCCCACTTGGCAAATCTCTTTAACCCAAGAGAAAAAAATAATAAAGCCCAAGCCAAACACAAAATACTCTGGTGTATTACACATTTCCTTTCCAAATGTTGCCACAAGAACAAACTCCATGGTTTTTGCTAGAGGGACAGAGGTTGTTTATTATTCCAGCTGTTGTCATAGCAGCCAAGGTTTCCATGTTTTTGCCCTTTTCTCCCCAGACATTACCCCACTAATACATGTTCCAGACCTGCAACCCCAGGCATTTGAGCCAGAAGGAAATATCTGTGTGCTGCTGTAAAATCCACCCAGAAGGCCAGCCCCATGGTCAGAGCTGACTCCCACATTCTCAATGCCTGCAAAAGCCAGGAGGAAAAAGTGGAGTCCTGTCTGAATCCAGCAAAACAGAATCTTGGAAGAATTCTATACACTCTCTGCCACCTTGGGGGCACAACTGGTTCCAGCCACCAGATCTAAGATGGATTCCATCTCAGATGGAATAAGAATGAGAAAGGAAGGAAAAAAAGGGCAAAGATCTCGGTTTAGTAGCTGCATATGCAGTTGCAACACTTGAGATGCTGAGGCAGGAGGATTGCTACAAATGTAAAGCCAGCCTGGGATACCTAGTAAGTCTAGGCCAGCCTGGCTTATACTGTTCAACCTCAGAGTAAGAAGTGGAGGAAAGGAATGAATAATAAAACAAGGGAGGAAGAGAAGGAGGAAGGGAGGAGAGAGAAGAGAGAGCCAAGTTATTTGTTAGCCTGACCTGGCTAAATTTACATCAGCACAATAAATAATCACAGCCATTTAGCATTTTCTTGAATTATTTCCCTGTTCCATGGCCCACTTCCTTCGATATTGGCCTCTGTTCTCTCCTACTTACTACATAGAAACAACCATTTCTTCACCCCTTCAAAGCACCCTAAAGTTTGTGGGTGTTAACTGGTTAAATGAGGGTTTTTAAGAATGGGATTAATATCTAAAAAAATAAAATAATAAAATAAAAATACGAGAAATACCTCAAATTTACATGCTGTATTTTTGTATGTGAATACTCCCTCCCCCCCCCACACACACACACACAAGAATGTGTGCCCTGGAGAACATGTTGTCCAGCATGAAAGGAAGATTCTCACTCATTCAACAAACACTATTCGAGTGTCTTATAGATGTAACCATTATTTTAAAAACATCCATATGAGATGTCAGTAACAAAACATACAAAAATTCTGTGTTAGCTGGCTTGAATTCAGAAGTGGGAAACAAAATAAATAAGTTAAGCACATGATATATCAAAAGATGATGAATGCCTTGGAGCCAGCCATCGGTGGGCTCAAAAGTACAGAAAGTGAGAGAATTACTGTTTCAAATACATGGACAATGGGCCTTGTTGAAGAGGTGATAATTGAAGCAAATGCCTCAAGGAAGAGGGAAAAGTCACATAGATTCTAGAAGGATAAGCATTCCAGGAAAAGGGAACAGCCTCTGCAAAGGCTGTCTGGCCTGTTCCAGGTGCAGTGAAGGACAGTGGAGGGGCAGCCAACACTAAGCAGAAGAGAGGGACAGAGAGAAGATGGGTAAAGAAATACAGGGGCCGGGAGTGGTGGCACATGCCTTTAATCCCAGCACTCAGAAGGCAGGGGCAGAGGCAGGCAGATTTCTGAGTTTGAGGCCAGCCTGGTCTACAAAGTGAGTTCCAGGACAGCCAGGGCTACACAGAGAAACCCTGTCTCGAAAAAAAAACCAAAAAGAAAGAAAGAAAAAAAGAAAAAGAAAGAAAGAAAAAAAGAAAAAGAAAGAAAGAAAAAAAGAAAAAGAAAAAGAAAAAGAAAGAAAGAAAGAAAGAAAGAAAGAAAGAAAGAAAGAAAGAAAGAAAGAAAGAAAGAAAGAAAGAAAGGGACTGGAGGGCCATGACCCAGGGCTTGAGAAGCTTCTCTGAGTAGGGCAGAGAGTCCCTGGAGTTTTTGGGTAATGGGCTGTGATCACCTGACTTGTGTTGAGATGGCACATTAGGATTCAGGACTACCAACGGACTGCGATAAGGTAATCCTGACTCCTAGTGTGCCGTTTCAACACAAGTCAGACTAGTCAACACTAGAACACAATCAGAACATGTTACCAGGCAAATACTCTCAAACCTGAGAAAGCCAATCCCCTTGCTAAACGGTCTTCTGTCTTAGGCAAGATGTCCTAACTGGCCATGCTGACCCCCAAGCCTTCAGTTGCTACTGCAAAGCAAGATACAAGACTGAACCACACAACACTGGCTTCAGCCACAAACAATTGTCATGTTAGGGCTGACATGTTACCCTTCCCGTCACATTTCCTCTAGGCACATTACCACCCTCTGAAGTACATTACCTGTGAAATTCCTTGAACCCTATTTCAGTTTACAACTGTTTCAGACCCAGCCTACAACTGACACCTGTAAGGACTGAAGAAAGGTAATTTCCCATCGCAGAAATGGGCCCAGCCTCATCCTGCAGAAATGTCGCACCTAATCCTACTCACTGTCTGACATCCTCCTGTCTTCCTCCAAAGGACTTTGCTGGCTCTGGGGAGCTGGTTTTTGAGTGTGTCTCTGCTTCTCTTACTCTAGGGGCCAATAGTTGATCATCTTTCACCACCCAGAAGGTGCTTAGTCATTTAATAGGCTCCACAATTCCAGGAGCCCAGAGACCCCAACCGTAGTGTGCTCTGGGCTCAAATGTTTACCTGCACTAGGAGAAAAGTACTCTGTGTGTGTGTGTGGTGTGTGTGTGTGTTTACACATGCACAAATGAATTTGTGAATCCCCAAACTGGGATTAGAGGAATTCTCAATCTGCTTGAGCATTGCCACAGTAGCCTTAAAACTTATTGAAAACACAGGCTGGACCTACACCCCCCACCCATATGTAGCCGATGTGTAGCTTAGTCTTCATGTGGGTCCTCCCCCCAACAGGGACTGTCCCTAAAGCTGTTGCCTATCTGTGTAATCAATTCCTCTAACCTGGCAGCTTTGTCTGGCCTCCATGGGAGAGGATGCGCTTAGCCTTGCAGAGACTTGATGTGCCAGGGTGAGCAGATATCTAGGGAGTCCTCCACCCTCTCAGAGGAGAAGGGGAAAGGACATGGGGGAGGAACTGTATGAGGAGGGCATTGATAGGCATGTGAAGTAAATTAATTAATTAATTAATGAAAACAAACTTGTTGAAAAGATCAAACAACAGTTATGAAATAAGCATATTTAGACTTAACTGTGGACCCCAGGAGATAAGCCCTGGCACCAAGGCTCTTAGGTTAGGTCACTTCTGTTCCAGAATGGTATTTCCTGTGTGAATTCTAATTCCTACAGACCCTGTTTTGGGTCAGATATTGGTAATAAAAGTTTGCCCCTACAAGCTAGAAGCAGATTCTGGATTTACCTCGGCATCAGAATTTCCTAAAAATGGGTAGCATGTTACAAAAAATAAAGAAGGGGGCCAGTGAGATGGCTCAGCAAGTCAAGGTGCTTGCCACCAGACCTAGTGATCTGAGTTTGATGCCCAGAACCCAATGAGGGAGGGAGGGAGAGAGAGAGAGAGAGAGAGAGAGAGAGAGAGAGAGAGAGAGAGAGAGAGAGAGAGGAGAGTCTCATCAATTCCCCTCTGACCTCCATAAGCATATTCCTGTGCACACACAAATAAATAACAAACCAACCAACAAACAAATGTAACTACTTATATTCTTTTTTTTTAAGGCTATGTAGTTAAACATTATGCAGAAAGCCTAAACTGGAGCTCTCTATCAGGTCTCTCTCTTTGGAGCTCACAAACCCCAAAGAAGAATTGTAGAAGCCAGAGGGGTCAAGGACAGCAGAAAACGCAGCCTACAGAATCAACTAAGCAGGGCTTATAGGGGTGCACAGAGACTGATGTGGCAATCACAGAGCTTGCATGGCTCTGTGCTAGGTCCTCTGTGTATATGTTATGGTTATGAGCTTGGTGTTTTTGTAGGTCTCCTAAGGGTGGGAGTGGGAGTGCCTCTGACTCTTTCACTGCTCTTGGGACTCTTTCCCTGCTCTTGGGACTCTTTCCCTCCTACTGGGTTACCTCATCCAGCTCTGATAGGAGAGTTTGTGCCTAGTATTACTGTATCTTCTTATGCCATGTTTGGTTGTTATCCCTGGGAGGCCTGCTCCATTCTGAAGAAAAACAGAGGAGGACTGAGGAGGACTGGATCTAGGGGAGAGGGGAAGTGTTAGGGGACTGCGAGGAGTGGAGGGAGAGGAAACTACAATTGGGATGTGTTGTTGTACTGGCTAGTTTTGTGTCAACTTGACACAGCTGGAGTTATCACAGAGAAAAGAGCTTCAATTGAGGAAATGCCACCATGAGATCCAACTGTAAGGCATTTTCTCAATTAGTGATCAAGGGGGAAAGGCCCCTTGTGGGTGGGACCATCTCTGGGCTGGTAATCTTCGTTCTATAAGAGAGCAGGCTGAGCAATCCAGGGGAAGGAGCAAGAGCAAGACTCCCTTCTTCCAATGTCCTTATATTGTCTCCAGCAAAAGGTGTAGCCCAGATTAAAGGTGTGTTCTACCACACCTTTAATCCCGGATGACCTTGAACTCGGAGATTTAATCTTCTGGAGTCCATAGCCACTATGCCTCAAGATCTCCATACCAAGATCCAGATCAGAATCTTCTATCTCCAAGCCTCTAGATAAGGGTCACTGGTGAGCCTTCCAATTCTGGACTGTAGTTCATTCCAAATATAGTCAAGTTGACAACCAGGAATAGCCACTACAGTTGTGGAAGAGAAAACTAAATAATAAATAAAAGACTGTAAAATAGTTTTGGAGCTCTTTCAAAAGATGCCCTTTACAAATGTTAATCAGGGGGTTCTCTTAGACACAGTGTTGATATAAAGTAATAAAAGGTTGTCGTAGGTTCTGTAGTCCACAGGAGATGCTTTCTGGAGTCTTAATATCAGGAGTCACCAACCAGTATATAAATGAAAACAATCTGTGTTAGCTGAGGTCGTGGGGTGTATAAACAGCTCTCCAGCTGATGTGCTAGATCAGATACATCACCGAGATTGTACATAAGCAGGCTAATCTAGGACTTGTGCAGTATTGAAATCTCATGAGTCTGGATGATGGTTTTTTAAAGTATCTGAAAAGACTTAGGGAAGAATCATAGAAAAAGAAAGCTTGAGAATGTTGGCTAGAGAGAGAATGTGAGGTGGGGAGTTGGAAACAGAATCTTCACTTCACTGAGTTCTGTTGTGAAAAGAATCAAAGAAATAGAGCAGTAGACCAGCGGGGTAGAGTTACGAGAAGTTGCGCTATAGTATTCCATTATGAATTATGAATCTGGTGTTTATGAAGGGCTGTGATAGAAAAAAATCCCTTTCTCACACCTTTACACACACCAACTCAGTCACCCTCCTCACCTACACTATAAGGCAAGGAACATTAAATAATGTAGCTGAAAATTAAAGCCCAGAGGGATCAAGAAACTGGCTTGATCCCACTCTCTATGGTACAACTAGAAGCATTAGACCGAAGCGTGGAACAACCAGCAGCCTAGATTAACCTTACATTCTGTTTCTTTGATCAAGGTTTTCCAGTATTTTTATTATCTACATTCCCTTTATATAAACAAAAGAAACAGTCATACATTTCTGAAACTTTGGATTTGGTATCTCTTCCCTAAAATTTGTTGGTCGTTGTATTAGAAGAAATTCTTCTAACGTGTCTGGCTCATTTTGTTTTTGTGTCTCCACTCTGCTCTAGTGGTCAACTCTCAAACTCTGGTTTCTGTGGCTTTAAATCTAGACCAATTTACTTTTCTTCATCCAGACTTACCCATAGAGGTCTTAGCATTCTTTAACCCAAGGGTTTGTGGAGAGGGAAGTACACATCTGTGCGTGGAGGGTACAGAAAGAGTACATGCTTGTTGAGGTCAGAGGATAACCTCAGGTGTCATTCCTCGAGGACATTCCATAGTTTTGGGTTTTTTGGTTTTTAGACAGAGTGACTTCTTGTCCTGCAATTTCAGATAGGCTAGCCCAGCTTGCTACGAACTTCCAGGGATCCACCTGTGTCTACCTCCCATGTTTCCAGTGCTGGTATTGCAGGCATATGACCCTATGTCAGCTTTTTATGTGAATTTGGAAGATCCAACACAAGTCCCCTCACCTTTGAAGCTAGCACTTCAACTAAGCCATTTTCCCAGCATTCATTTGTTTGGTTTGTTTTTGTTTTTGTTTTTGTTTTTTTAAACAAGTTCTCACATAGCCCAGGCTATCCTTAAATATTCTGTGTAGCATATGACCTTGACTTTACCATCCCACCATATCTCCTGAATGCTGGGATTGTAGGTGCACGCCACACGACTGTTTTTAGAGTACTGTGGATAGAAGTCAGAAGTTCATTCAAACAAAGCAAGGGCACATCCAACTAAGCCACATCCCCAGCGCTTCATCCAAGTTTTATCAAGGCCATTCAAGGTGATCTCCTTGATCAAAGAACCATCCACTTCTAATGCTAAATTAAATATAAATACAGTAAAATGAATATTGAATTAACTCTCCCCCTAAATGTGGAAATGCAACCGGCCATTTCATTTATTCAGTTGTGATCTTCCTCACTCCAAAGACATCCCAACACCCTTGTTGTGCCAATATGAAAAGCCCTCCCAGGCAATGAATGGCTCAGGTAATATAACCCAAAGAAGTTTGGAGAAAATTCAAGCAAGAAACTGTTGCCTTAATTAGATTAATTTTTCATGGACAACTATATTGGAAGGCCAAATTATGTGCATAATGTCTTAATTCTTTCCTTAATTTAACAGCTTTATACTAACGCAGAAGCAAAACTGTTTAATTCCAGTAGATGAGCCTTAAAACAGCAGAGGCTGTGGAACTGATAAATATTTTAAGCAGGGTGCAATTTGAGAGCAGGGACATATTTTTTCCTGACCTACTAAAGGCACATATAAAGGATTCATAAAAAAAAAATTTAAAAAAAAACTAATATTTTTCTAGAGTGTTCTTAGGAAAACACTTTAGGGTGTACCTTGTAGGCATACCACAATTTTGTCTCACTTTTCACTTTTCAGACCTGTGGCCATTGAAAAAGCAGTTCCTTTTACCCATGTCTCTATATTCTTCACAAATCTATGGTGACAGCCCATCCTATTCTAGAGAAATAGGGCTTGTTCAGTGATCTTACATCCTCATCCAAGAGTCAGCATCTAGAAAACACATTCATTTAGACTCACTGAGGACTGGAGAAGGCTACACAAGACCCAGCCCTGTCCTCAGATAATCCACAGCCCATGAGTGATCTCAGATCATTCTGCCATGCTTTTGAAATTCTCTGCAAGTAAAAATTAAAGAAAAGCCTCATTACTCTCCCTTGTTCTTAACTGTTGAAATCAAATACATCCAATCATATTTCCAAAGACAAGGATGAATTTCAAAACAAAATCATCTCATAATAAAAAATTATTTTGTCTCCATCACTTTTGATTTATGAGATTGTCTCCCGTATAGAGATGTGACTTCTTCTGGTTGCTATGCAGAAATATTTCCTTTCCTCACTCCTGTCCCTTCCAACTTGCACCCATGTTAGTCACTCCTGGGTACTACGACGACAATGTCTGAGAAAGTATTGAAGGAGGAAGGAGTCATTTTAGCTCACAGTTTCAGAGGGTTCAGGATTGCTTGGCTTCATAGTTTTGGGTGGACACCATGTCAGTGGGAGCATGTGGAGAAAACATGTGTTTACCGCATGATGTCAGGAAGCAGTCAGTACCTTCAAGCTTCAAAGCCTTTCAGAATAATACCACAGCCAAGCATTTAACTCATGAGCCTGTTTGGGTGTACTGGTTAGTTTTAACTGTAAATTTGGCATGACTCAGAACCACTAGGGAAGAAAGCCTTAATGAGAAATTGTCAAGATCAGGTTGGCCTGTGTGTGTCCCTGTAGAGGATTGTCTTGGTTATTAATTGATGTAGGAAAATTCAGCCCATTGGAGGTGACACCATTCCCTAGGTAGTGGGTCCTGAACTATGTAAGAGAGAAGAGAGCAAGCAAGCAAGCAAGCGTGTGTGCAGCACTTTGCCCTGCTCTTTCTTGTCTGTGAATGTGGACAGCTGCCCAAGCTCCTACCACTGTGACTTTCCGATTTCATGACCTGTAACCCAGGCCTATAAAGCAAAATAAACCCTTCACCTCTAAGCTGCTTCTTGAGCATATTTTATCCTAGTAATAGAAATGAAGCTACAACAGAAATATATCATAACAGTAGCTCTCAATTATCTGGCATTTATGAGTGACATATATCTAAATTATGTCCCATTAGAGTGCCCACGTATAAAGATAATTTTTCAGTTTAGGATCAAGGACTGTCTTCATCATAAACAATTCAAAAATGCTTCCTTTCATCTGAACTATGCAATTTCTTAGTTTGCAGTCATACCTTTCCCCATTTGTCTCATTCAAAAAGAAAATATGAATAAAAACTTGTGTGATAGCGATATGATACTATAGATAATCTCAAATCCACCCTATGATCTCAACTAAACAATTAGCTCCTGTCAGTCAGTGTTTATAATCAGTGGCAAGTTTTTGTACTATGCCTGGCAACTGGTTTGGGATACTCATAATCATTTTGTTGAGAACTACCCAAACAGAGTAGAGTGGGACGTGTGTGACTGGTAGTTAATCATGACTGTCAACTTGAGGGGAATTAGACTCATCACAGAAACAAAAATCTGCATATGTCTGTGAGGGATTGTCTGGACTGTTAACTAAGGGACAAAGAGCCATTCTAAATGCTGGTTGTACTCTTCCATTGTCTGGAGATCTAAACAGAAAAAAAAAAAGGAAACTAAGCAGAGCGCTGGCACTCACTGTCTCTCTCTGCTTCCTGACTACAGATGCCTGCCGGATGACCAGCGGCCTCATGATCCTGCTGCCATGGCTTCCCTGAGGTGATGGGTGGTACCCTCAAACTTGAGTCAAAAATCCCCTCCCTCCTTGACTTATTTTTGTCATGTACTTTGTCACAGCAACAAAAATATTGGCTGGTACAGATAAACAGATTCTATAAGTCAAGAGTACTGGGAGTGAAGCAGGAAGAACCATGGTTAAGAACTTGAGATACACAGCCAAACAGAATATTCAGGCCTGCTCTGTCCTCAAATAACTTTAATAAGACTTTAGACAAAATACTTCTGGGGCCTGGCTGGGTTTTTTTTAAGGAATAGTTTAATATATAACTCAGAGTTTTGTCACAGGATACCACAGCACAAAGGGATGAGGCTCACCCATCAAGTGCTTTTTACAGCCAGTAATCCTGTCCTGTGGGAGAAAGAAGGAGCTGGGATAAAAGTTTTGCAAAATAGTTTCCTTGTTATTGATAAAGAAAACATTTCAATCCATTTGCACATTGCACAGATGTTTTAATTTTAAAAATATGTAGCCAATTCTGCAATAATGCAAAGTTATTGCCTAGACCCATATTCATCTGCTGAGAAACCAATGTTTTGAGACAATAAAATGGTCCATCTATCTTTGCATGCTAGCTAGATGAGCCATTTTGAAAGTATACAGCTTTGAAATCTGTCTTGGATCCAAGCTATTTTGACTAATTACTTTGAAGTTAAATAAAGTGAAACATATACAGAAATTTTAGTGCCCAGATAAATGGGTTTCTAAAGAGTTTTAAACTGTTTGGATTAAAAATTCTTTCATTTTTAAATAGTAGGAAAAGTTTTTAAAAGTATTTTGCCTAAGCAATCTGGTTTCAAAAAAAGTTTGGAATGAAGCAGACTTACACTATCTTTCAAAAAGAAAAGAAAACATGCACATGCTATGAGAACCACATGACACAAATCCCAAGTCAAGTAACTGAAGGAAACCTTCCAAAACTAGTACTTTGAAAGTTTGCAAATTTAACCATTAATGGCAATGAAACAATTTTTTTTTTAAAAAGCCAATGACCACATCTAAATGGCTCATGTTCTAACTTAATAAAATGACATATTTTAACACTCCTGGGTTATCTCAACTCATTTCCTAGATGACATAATGGATGAACATTTCAGTAACTAATAAGCTTCAGGAGTGAAAGGTTTGACAGCAGGAGGAAGTAAGGGCCAGCATCTGCTGAAGCTTGGCTTTGAATCCTTTTCTGTTATTGGCTCTCGGTAGGCATCTTGGTATTGCTGCTGCTCCTCCATCCTGCAATTTCTGACTTAGATTGGGTCGTCCCTGAATGGTAAGGCTGGTCAAGAGATTTCACACAGGGAGCTTGGGATGAGCTGAGGAAAGGACTAAGAGCTGCAAGATGAGAATATGATGGAGGAAGGTGCTATTGGAAGATACCTGGGAGATGGCCACCATTTCAGTTGAGCAGTTGAGCAGGAACCTCCTGGAATCTACCCTGAACTCCCAAGGGACTGAACTTGGGCTCTTGATGGGCTCTGTTTTCCCCATGGGCAACCACACTCCCAGTGCATGCACACAAAAGTGTCTATGGGTTCCTGGAATCTATCCATGTTGGATATTCCTGTGGCAGAATGGGGGAGAGTTGTAGTGGGTATAGGTATGGACTCTTGTGGGAGATGGGATGCTACAAAAATGGCAGTTGAGAGACCATGAGGCAGAAAACAAGAAATGTCCAAGATAGTTTTCTGAGCATCACAGGTCATTACTTTGAGCTATGATCTTGTACTGGGACCCAAAACACTACTTTAAAAGTCAAAAAGCTGGAGAGGTGGTTAAAGGTTAATGGTCTTGAAGATCAGACTTCCTTTCCTAATATGCAGGTTAGGAGGCTCACACACACTTCCAACTCCAGCTCTAGGGTCTCTCATGCCCTCCTTTGATCTCTGAAGGCACTGCACTTACTTGCATAAACCCACACAGAAATACATAATTAAAATAAATAAATGAGTAAAATCTTTATTAAGGAAAAAAAAAGGAATGTCAAATGGTACCTTACCATTCATGCCAAACTTCCATATCACAAAATTGAAAGTCAGCTGTCTGACCTTCAAGAGAATGGGAGAGAAGCAGAATTCTTAAATCAAGCCAGTTCAAATGGCACGATAATGACATTTCTTCTGCCCTAATCTTGACGCTAAAAGGGCACTGTGATATTCACCTGCCAGCTGCCTTTCTGCTCTCATCTCCTTGTCTCCAACTCACAAGAAAAATGACTCTGAAATGACCAGTCATCCTCTGTATTTTGCTCTTTCAAGAGTCCCTATAAAACCTGCTTCCTCTGGTTAGCTCCCTGGAACATGAAATGGAAACTTCCGGGTTCTTTGGCAAGTCACTTGTATCAGAGGGTGTTTTGCTGGGGCAAACATGTGAAGGAATGTTTTCCTGAAGTGGACAGAGGTGAAAGGATGTTTGCTAAAGCAAACACAAGAAAGGACATGTGATAAAGGAGTCTTTGCTAACAACACACATGTATTGGTTCACCTTCCATTGCCTAGCTGAGCTCTGTTTGCTGTGACTCCACAGAGAGAAACTCCCCAAAGAACTTCTAGTAAGGCAGCTTCTTGCCGCTTTCTTACACTCAGGCTGCTTGGCAGAGTGAAGTCAACTGATACAGACAACGTGAAGTTTTGCGAAGACAGACTGGCTTGCTGAGCCTAGACCCATGGTGAGGGAAGACCTGTGGAGGACACGTGATGTTTGGAGGGAATATAATTAGGATTCAATGGACAGTGACTGAGGCTTGTATAGCTAGCTTTGCTACTCTTCTTGGTTCTGCATCTTGGCTGATCTACACAGAAAGGCACAGAAGAGAACTTCTCCTGATCGCTGACTCATGGTGATTAGGCTGAGGCTTGGCTGTTTCTGCTAGGAGCTGATGCATGTTTGCTATTCTGACACTACTGAACTAAACTGTTCATTTGTGAAGTACTTGAGAGTGGATCAAGCTGCTGCTGCTGATTCCTGTGAACTGAGCTGCTGATTTCCTGACAATGCAGATAGGATTTGCTCCAAAGAACGATTTCTAAACAGGTCCATTTCCCCCATATCCTAATAACCGTTCTTTTCCATTACCTCTGGTGGGTGGTGGGCTAGAAGGGAGGTTAAAGCATTTAAGAACCCATATTAAAAATAGGATTGAAAAATCTAAGCCTACAAGAACACATACTCTACTCCATGGAATGAAATGGATGCCCAGCTCCAGAATTAAAAATAGGTAAATAAATCAATTAAGATCTGTAAACTAAACTGTAATCTTGTCCTTTAAGGAGGTAAAATGGTAACACTACCGGGGCTTTCTATGCATCATCTATGCTTTGATGCCTACTTCTCCTTGGTGTGAAACCCAGTCTTGCTCTTTGTCCAGAGGACAGTTCCTCACCTCACTCTCTGAACTCCTTCCTGATCTAAATGAAGTAGAGCCTCACAAGCCTGCTCCTGGCTCTGAGACAGAACCACTCTTTGCATCTTGACCCAGTACAGTTCCTACACTCTTCCCTTCATTGGGAGTGGTTTACATACACTGAAGTTAGGGGGAAAGCACACATGAGTCAGGGCCCAGGACCTGCTTTCTAACTGGCCTGAGCAGGATGGAACAAGGACTGTCCACCTTGCCTGCAGATGGTAGAAAGAAAAGGGAGAAACCATCACAGCACCAGCCAAACCACATTCCCCCACCCCAGTTTACCAGCTAATAAATCTGACGTGGTGATCCTTGCCTGCTGCCTCAGTGTTTCCCATCTGGTCCCTCTATTACCATGCACACGCCCTAAGAGCAGGGATCTTTGTTTAGTTCACCCCTGCAACACACATGTCTGGATCAGAACTTGGCACATAGAACATTCTCTGTAATTATAAGTTTATTAAGTTAACAAACCCACAGGGGCAAAGACAGGATTAACACTTCAGAAAACTCTCCATCATCCTCTGCAGACAATTGTGCCTCTTCCCTCTTTACACTCTCTTCGCACCCCATCATAGCACTTAACACTCCTAGTTGCCTGATGAAATCTGGTGCTCCTGGTTGACTTCTCAAAGACCAGGTATTCTGTCTGTCCTATTCTTGTTCCCCCAAATGCCAAGCATCATGGGGATTCAGCCCTAGAAAGTGCTCCAAAAGGACGGCTGTGAATGAGAAGGAAAAGGAATGTAATAACATCACGTGCCAACAATCTTCTTTTATTGCTCATGCTAGAGATTCTTTTGTTTTCAAGTTGGAGCGCAGGGCAAGTGAATCACCCTCAAGCTTTTTTCCAGAACTCCGAAGAAAAAGAATGGAAAAACAAGATAAGCCAAGAGGCAAAGCCCACTGGGCAGATGCTGACGGAGACTCTTGGTTCTTCAGCATCTGTTCTTGAACTCAAAGAAGATCCGTGACTCAAGAGGAATGGTTTGCTAAAAATTACCAAGAGGTAGGGCTCAGAAGAGAAAGAAAGCATGAAGAAAAACACTATTGATACTTTAAAGAGTTATAGGAGGACAGCTATATGGGGCTTTGGTAAACATCTACCGACATCCTAATTCCACCCCTCATCCGATTGTGTTTGGTAGATATCACTAATCAATCAGTGTCCTTTAAGATTCAAAGACCATGATAGGTCCTGGTGGCACATGCCTTTACTCCCAGCAAGGGGGACAGTCCTACAGAACAAGTTTCAGGACAGCCAGAGCTGCACAGAGAAACCCTGTCTAGGGGAAAGAAAGATTCAAAGATCTTTCCAAAAGCATAGGAGAGCTATGTTCTTCCTAGTCTGGATCCAGCATTCTTAAACCATCAGACTTCTCTGAGAAGCTCCTTACAGCTTCAGGTGACTGATGTAGGTCCCGGGAAGTCTCTTTAGAGGTTAGAGTGAGCACAGGGAATGCCTGAAACTCTCCATGTGAGGAGTTGGGGGGGGGTCTTTATATTCTTAGCTTCAGTACTTAGAAGCCTGTAAATTACTTGGGGATATAGCTTAGTAGATGCTGTGCTACCTGGCATGTATAGAGCCCTGGGTTTACTCTCCAGTACGAGGAATACAAGATAACAGAATGCATCAATTAAGCTGATGACACCAGGTTAGCAAGAGAAATGGCACACTTAATTATGGCTACTGAAGTTCACAATGAAATGCAACTCAAGGAGGTGGTGATTGGAATTTGACATCTGCCATCTTAACCAGAGATCTGAGAGAAAGGACTCTTGATGGAAAAGCACAAGACTTGGGTGGAGGTGGCAGACGAGCCCTTAGAAGAACAGATGGGAGACACAGTAGATCTTTGACAATGTCTATCAAGTGTTTGGGTGTGGCTCTGACCTCTCATCACCAGTGACAGGAGTTGGCACTCCCAGTTTGCTCCCAGCTTGACCTATGGCAGCCAAATTCTATGGTAAGGCTCTGCTGCTAGGCAGAGGAAAGCTTTCAAGAATTAAATGTCTTCAGCTCTGAAGAGCTTTTATTTTACAGTGTGTATTCTGTAATCCTTCAAATATTTTGTTTCTGGCATTGCATCTCAGGCAGGTGTACAGGGATGATAAAAAGCAGAACAAATTTCCATCTGTTTTATTATTATTTTTAAGTGCTCTGTAGACAACACACTCCCTCACTGCTGGAAATAAAGAAAAAGGAGTGGATGCTATTGTGCAAGGAAGAACGGAACCTTGGTTACCCACACCCAGCTTCACACACTCATGCAGAGCATGCAATGCCAGAATTAGAAGGACTACAGGGAGCACAGGTAATAATGAAAGGTCACTTTAAAAAGCTTCTACTACTGTAGAAACTGCCTAAAATATATACGTATATGAAAGGAATCTAAATGGAGTCACCAAATAACAGGGATGACAACTCAACTAGACACCTATGCCACCAAGTAAAACCTGGAGTGCCAGAAACCCGCTACAGCTTTCATCACTGACCCCATGGACATCTCCAACATCACGGGCTATAGCCAAAGCTATTTATTTTTTTATTTAAATATTTTTTATTACGTATTTTCCTCAATTACATTTCCAATGCTATCCCAAAAGCCCCCATACCCTCCCCCCACTTCCCTACCCACCCATTCCTATTTTTTGGCCCTGGCATTCCCCTGTACTGGGGCATATAAAGTTTGCGTGTCCAATGGGACCAAAGCTATTTATTACTCTCCACTACCTGACAGTAAGGCCCTATTGCTGAAGACAAAACATACTTATGTCATGGGACACTGGAAAGTTGAGATGAGGCCTGCATAGAAACTTCGCTCCTACTGACCAGCATTTGTGGTAATCATCAATATCACACAGCTATAAACCCTGTGACCTATATCAGAGGCCTGTCTGTAAAACATACTAGTATAATTGTAGCATGAAAGTTATGGAAATGACAATCATATTTTTATCAGAGTAAAGCCCACTCTGTGAGATGGAACCCATACATGACACTGTTAAAGTAGCCAAGAACCTAAGATGAGATAGGTCATGGGTCTAAGAGAAAACCTAATACTATTGTTCTGCTAAAGGAACAGAGCAATAAAATAACTCATAATGACATAGTGCTATGCCAATTGGTCAGTGTCTCTCTCCATCCATATCAAAGATGCTTGCTTCTTGTTGTAGTAGACGTGAATTAACACAAAGACCCACAACTGGGCATAGAATAAGAGACTTGAGAATAGTCAGTCCTAAATAAAATGCTTTTATCTCACCCCTCCCCTCAAGGCTCAGGAAGCTATTGGAAGGAGGCAGAAAGACTGTAAGGGTCAGGGGTGATGAATGGCTCCAAGGAAAGAATGACTTCTAGACATATCAAGATTCATGCACATATAAACTCACAGAGCCTGTGGTGCATGCACAAAATCTGCACAGGTTCAAGTCAGATGGGGTACCAGCAATGAGAGGAGGAAGTGGACACAAGGCCCCACCCCTAACCAAGAAGTTGTCTGCAATTGATACCCACTGGCTAAGGGAAAATCAAATTTCTCCAATGGACTCTCACTGGGTATATAAACCACACTTTAGGGCTGGCCATATGCCCAGGAGTAGTTAGTTGTATTTTTGTGGTCTTGCTGTTTCTTTTTGCTTTGTTTGGGCACTTTCTTTTTTCTTTCTTTTGATTTGGGGGTGGGGGGTTATGCTTCTTGATTCTTTTTGGGTTTTGGATTTTTTTTGTTGTTTTGTTCTGTTTTGTTTTGAAAGAGAGAGAAAAAGGAATATAAAGTTCAGTGAACAGAGATGTGAGGGGGACCTGGGAGGAACTGGAGAGAGGAAAACATATGATCAAAATGCATTGTATGAAAATTTCTTTATTTCAATAAAAAAAGAAACAGTAAAATATAACATTACTCTTTTGTAATTTTGGGTATGTTGTGTTAATTAAAATACACTACTTTAAAATGTAAGACTTTCCTTTGCTATAGATGACCAAAGAAGCCTGGCTACAACTGCAATGAAGTTCTCAGTGGACGCTGATTTAAGGGAGAAATCACAGCTACGGTTTCGCATTCTGAATCAAAAAAAGCTAAATTGCCCCACAGGGTTTCATAAGAACTCTTTATCTCAGCAGTTTTCAATCCAGCCTTGACCTACTACAGTCTGTCAATCAATGCTATGCTACTAAAAGTAATAACTAATATATATTTTAATACATATTATCTATTAATATTGAAAATAGTTGAATATGCATTTTTAATAAAAATAAAGTATATTCAAGGATACTCCAGCGATCATTTTCATATTTGCCTTATTTTTTGTAACCTTGATGGTTGAAAGAGAAATGACCAAATACAGGTATTTTGTTGATTACTCATTAATTTGTTCTTTAATCATGGTACGTGTGTGTGTGTGTGTGTGTGTGTGTGTGTGTGTGTATGTCTTTCTGTATAGATATCTTACGTGAACTTCCTAACCCAACATGTGGTGTGAATAAAAGGTAAGTCTATAGGAGGTTATATGACCATAGAGGCAGAGCTCTCATGAAAAAGTTACATGTCTTTATAAAAAATAAAAAGACCCAGGAAGGCCCTCACCTTCCATGTGCAAGATGAGGAAGTAGCTGTGTGTGAACAGAGAACAGGTTCCTTGTAAACACTGAGTGCTGATGCCTTGACCCTGAACTTTACAGCTTCCAGAACTGTGAGAACAAAAACCCCTCTTGTTTATAAGCCACACTTACAATGTTAGAGTAGATGTTTAAAGGCAGCCTCCAGGGCTCTCTGACCCTCCCTGGTCTCCCTCTCAACCCTTTCTGTCTCAAAGCTCAATGGGGGAGGTGACTTTCTCTGAAGCTCAGTCATCTACCTAAAGATTAACTCATCAGAGAGAAGCATATTTTTTCTTCAGTCTATTTACTGAGTTTTCATTAACCAAAGAAGATTAAACTCACATTCCACAGGAAGGCATGGAAAATCAAAAACTGGGTTTGGGGTGTAGCTCAGTTTGTAGAGTTCTTGCTTAGCCTGCTCAAAGCTCTGGATATGATTCCCAACACCACACAAACCAGATATGGTGGAACAAGCCTGTAGTCCCAGTATTTGGTAGAGGCAGGAAAATCAGAAGTTCCAGGTCATTCTCAGCTACAGAGTAAATTTGAGGCCAGCCTGGAATACAGGAGCCCAGGACTTTGGGGAAAGAAATGAATCAAATAGCACATCTAGAGCCCTGAAGAACTTGGTCCCAGGCCTCTGTTGTTCAACTCTTTCATGCCCCTTAAAAATCACTTACTCCCTAGTCTTCTCCATCAAAGAGTACACCAGTTGGTTATCCAATACCAAATGGTCAGTCCTAAAGACTTACATATAAGTAACTAAGCAGGTTGTATTTATGTACTTAGGAGTGTGTGTGTGTGTGTGTGTGTGTGTGTGTGTGTGTGTGTGTGTGTGTGAACAATTAATGGGAAAAGTGCTCATGAATTTGAAAGAGAGCAAGAAGTGATATACGAGAAAGTTTGAGGGGAAGAACAGGAAGGCAAAAATAATGTAAATATACTATAGTCTCAGAAAATACTTTTTTTAATTATTTATTTCTCTCCTACAATTGCCATAGCTACTACTTCCCCCCTCCACTATGAACAGAATATTTCAGCCTCTAGCACCTGGCCCTTTGTTGAATTTCATGTTTAGCGTGGCTCCTCTCCATATGTGTATGCCAGTGAACTTTCATGCTCTTTCTCTTGTTAAGGTGCCCATTGCTGATTTATTTCCACAGACTTGCTTTTTAAAAGTTTCAGAGGAAAAATCTGAATACCCTATAAACTCATTCTGTATGGCATCCTAGAAAAACTAGGACATGATGTGTGTGTGGCAGGGGGTGTCCTCAGGAGTTGGAGACCACAGAAGAGTGTACCAGTCTCAGCACTACATAGCAAGCAATCATAACTCAGCACTGACAGTGATAACCTTCATTGCCTGGCTGAGGTGGCGATTGCCAGGTCCTTCACTGTCTGGGCTGCAGAGTTTGAAAGGAAGGTAGTAGGTATCATATACACTAAATGAATAACCTATTCATTCATTTAGATGAAGACTGGGAGTTCTGTCCTCCGAAGAAATTGAGAAATGGGTTAAATCATTTCCTCTGCTTTAAAGTTAGTAATTTGCAAACATGGGATGAGACAACCCAGACTTGATCTACAGTATTTCCTCATGTTCTTTTGGCAAATCGTGTACAATACCGTGCATGACAGGAACTGCCCCTAGTGCCCCTCTTTTCAGCTTGAAAGTGAGCAAACACAATCCTACTCAGTTTCTCTGGCATGAGTATGTGGCCTGAAACCCTTGCGTTTACTTCTCAGGGATCCAAAAGCATAAACAGTTTAAGAACTGGTTCTGATGTTTGAGTTCTAGCCAAGCCACTAACTGTCTAGACTTGGAGCAAGTGTTTGGTTGATTCTCAAGTTCTTCTTCTTCATTTGTTAATAACTATTGCGAGATCAACCTACAAATCCATGTAAGAAATACAATTTAAAGCCAGGCCTGTGGCCTATACTATAATCCCAGCACTTGGGAGGTAGAGGCCTGGGGATCAGAAGGCTAAGATCATCCTCGGCCATATAGCTAGCTCAAGGGCAGTCTGGCTTCAATGGGATGCTAGTGCAGTTATTTCAGAAAAAAACTAAACAACAAATATATATATATATATATATATATATATATATATATATATTTAATAGTTAAGCTTAATTTTTACCTTGAATTCCATTTATACTTGAATGGCAGATGCATAGCTCCACTGATCTAGATCCAACCTTATGCCCTTTCTCCCTGGGGTTGTAACCAAGTTCTGAGGGAATTTATAAAGGTCCTACTAGTAGAATGCTCATCTGATTCCCATGTCATCTGTCCATATTAATATCTAAATGTTCATTTTTTTATCCTTTAGCATCAGCCCAGCTTGGGAATAATAGTTGACCTCTCAGATGTAATTCTTCTCCTCCGGGGCTCTCAGCACTTTCATGACACAATTGGATGTGTGAAATCAGTCTCCCACCCCCAGGCCAGTCTGGACCTTAGAAACCTGAAAAAACCACCAGTGACATCTTTTTCATACAGTTGGGAGATCTCTTTCAGACCATCTCTGTGCTTTGACATTGGTTCATTTTAATGTGCACAAACTTCTCTATGGTTTTTCTTGTCCCTCTGTTCCTTGGCTGGGCTTCTTCATAAGAGCTCACCAATATAACAATCTTTCCATTTCCTTAATCTTTTTTTGTGGAGAATTACTGGTGAATTGATGTGTTTGCTCTTGGGATGTTTCTTCTCAAATCTCTAATCTCTCCCCTGAGGATGTTAACTTCTTCTAATACAGAGCAAGGATAATACGTTTTCTTTGTCATCTGCAATATAGTTCCTTTCCTGGGGTCACTGAATGGACCAGCAACTCACAATGGAGGGTGAACTCAGAGGTGAGACCCAGGAAGAAGCACAAGAAAGTGGTGGGCTTCTTTGTCTTATCAGGAAAACGTATGCATGCAAACAAGAACACACAGAGAGCAGATATATCCCTAAGTCAAGTATCTACCATTGTTTCTCTTATCTCTCCCATGCATCCCCCAAGCTGAGGGGTCAGGAAGAGAGAAATCACTAAGAGACAGTGCTGGGAAGAGCAGTGGGACCAAGACAGTGATATGCATAGCACCAAGCAAGAAACAGCTACTATGTTTGAGGAGCAGGTGGTAGTTAAACACTTTTGGTTTGGAGATGTCATAGTGGAGTTAGTGGGTGGAAAGCCTAAACTCTCTTAATAATATATAAAAAAAATTGGGTTAGGGGTAGCCCGGTGGTCCAGTGCTTGTTTAAAATGAACAAGACCTTTGGGTTTGATC
Source organism: Mus caroli (assembly GCF_978045245.1). NCBI lineage: Eukaryota > Metazoa > Chordata > Mammalia > Rodentia > Muridae > Mus > Mus caroli. The sequence continues at coordinate 78,354,487 of NW_028227257.1, forward strand.
TCCAGTTTCTCTCTGTCTCTCTGTCTCTGTCTCTGTCTCTGTCTCTGTCTCTGTCTCTGTCTCTCTCTCTCTCTGTCTCTCTCTCTCTCTCTCTTACACACAGAGGAAAAATACACTGAAAAAAAAGATTTTTCAAGATCTTTCTTTGTTTTTGTTTTTCTGGTTACCAGATGATAATCATTAGTCTCTGCATGTGACAGAGGAAATACACTGTGGTGACTCAGCAGAGCTGACCTATGGAAAAGGACTTGACCTCTGAAACCTGAGTCAGCCTCTTTATTTTATCTTATTATTTTAATTTATTTATTTTTTCACTTTACATCTTGATCCTACCCTCCTTCCCAACCCTCCCCCCCACCCTGAGTCCTGCTTTTACAAATCCCTTTCCCACCCCCATTTCATCCTCTCCTTCCCTTCAGAGAAGGGGAAGCCCCGCTTGGGTACCACTCTGCCCTGGACATCCAGTGGAAGCAGAAGTAAGTGCATTCTCCCCCACTGAGGCCCAACCAGGCCTTCTGGTTAGGGGAAGGTATCCAATGACAGGCAACAGAGTCGGAGACAACCTCCACTCCAGTTGTTAGGGGACCCACCCGAAGATCAAGCTGCACATCTGCTACAGATGTGCAGGGGCCTAGGTCCAGCCCCTGCATGCTCTTTGGTTGGTGATTCAGCCTCTGTGAGACCCCATGGGCTCAGGTTAGTTGACTATAGGTCTTCTTGTGGTATAGTCAACCTCCTTAAACTAAGTCTACATGAGCCTTTCTCCAAAAACATCAGCTTTTCTCCTTAAGACTTTTTTATACTTTTTTATTCAAGTGCATATATTATGTGCTAGACTGCAAGTCTGTGAACTTTTGAGATAAAGAAAAAAGCAGATGTTTCTATTTGCAACCCACTGAGTGCAGAACTTGGGTAGAGAAAGGCTTGTCTGACATGTCTTACAACTTGCCCAGCGACATAAATAAAATCCTGGAAAGGCCCATCCCTTTCAAAGAGTGGCTTCCTTTTCTCCTTCCAAGTCGTTCTTCCCTCCACTTTTGAGTAATACACAATCCATCATGCTTCTGGGCTTTGCTGCACGTTGTTGTTGTTGTTGTTGTGCTGCTGTTGCTGTTTTAGGTGTTTGTTTGTTTGTTTGTTTTTATATCATGGCAGCTTCTGAAATGCTACCCAGTGGTCGTTTCCTCTGACACTCACACTCTTGTGTGATCCCCTCACTTAGTGTGCCATGGGACTAGAGTCTAGGGAAGAAGGCATTGGGTGGGATGTTGGGTCCATGGCCAAGCCGTTATGCGATGGATGGTTGTGCTATGCTAATATGGTAAACATTTCACCCCAAAGATGTTGGTATTAGAATGTGAGTCTTTAAAAGGTGATGGAGTCAGTCAGCAAGTGCCTTCATTAATGGATTTCATATCCTTGCAAAAGAGCCTGGAGAGAGACTCCCTGTCTCTCTGTGGACACTGCATAAGGAACTATCTACGAGCGAAGAGAGGGCCACACCAGACAAGGAATCTTCCATCATCTCAGTCTTGGGCTCTGTAATGGTTTCAGTGAGAGTGCTCCCCATTGGCTCATACTTGAATGCTTGGTCCCTAGAGTATGAAACTGTTTGGGGGAAAATTAGTAAGTATGGTCTTATTGGAGGAGGTATATCACTAAGGGGTAAGCTTTGATGTTTCAAAAGCTTGTGACTTAGATATGAGCCTATATCTATGGCTTCACTGACATACTCACCTGCCTGTTGCCTTGTTCCCACAATGATAATTGGTCATGGATGCACCTACTGAAACTGTAAGCAGGCCTCCAATTGTATGCTTTCTTTTGTAAATTGCCTTGATTATGATGTCTCTTTACGTGGTAGAAAAGTGATGGGGAAACGTATGGGTTCTTTGGAAAGTCAGTTGTGTTGGATTGTTGGATAGTGTTTTGCTGGGGCAAACATGTGAAGAAACGTTTAGCTGATATGGTTACAAGTGAAAGGCTAAGGCAGACTCATGAAGGAACGTTTAGCTGAAGCAGACATAAGTGAAAGAGTGGTTTGCTAAAGCAAGCATGTGAAAGGGCTAGGGCTGATTGTAGAGTGATGTCAGCTGAGACAGACACATGGGGTGAGGCAAGACCCATGGAGGACACATGATGTTTAAAGGAAATACAAAAAAGACTCGACTGACAGTGAAGGAAGTTGAGAACTTTTCCTGGTTAATGAAGGTTCTTAAACTGTAACCTCCCTTTTAGCCCACCACCTACCAGAGGTAGTGGAAGAGAAAGGATACAGGAGAAGTGGACATGTTTAGAAAAGATTTTTTGGAAGCAACTCCCATCTCGGTTGTCTGGAAATCAGTAGTTCAGTTCACAGGTCAACAGCGGCAGCTTGATCCTCGCACAAACACTTTACGGAGACACTAGCAGTCCAGCTCAGTAGAGTTGCAATAGTAAACACAAATCAGCAGCAGGGGCACTACCTAACAGACAGCCAGGCCTCAGGCTCTGCACAAGTCAGCAGGCCAACGGGAATGTGTCTCTCTAAGCAAATCAAAGATCATGGAAGCACAAGACCAAGAAGAGTTGTACAGCTAGCTCTGTAAGCAAGCGGAGCTCAGCCTCCTTTGAGTCTGTGGACGTGGCAAGAAACTGCAGCACATCACCAGAAGTTTTTTGTTGTGTTTCTCTGGACTGACAAATGGAACTTCACTACACATGTAAGGCAGACCAATACATGTGTTGTTAGTGAAGAATCCTTCATCACATGGCTTTTCATGTGCTTGTTTTAGCGGAACACCCTTTAACTTTTGTCTGCTTCAGTTAAATGTTTCTACTTCATAAGACAGACTCCCCAGCTTCCAGGACTATAAGAAGTAGATTCTGCCATTTATAAGCCACTATTGTAACTTCATTTCTGTTGCTGTGATAAAAAAAAAAAAATACTCCGATGAAAGCAACCTAAGGAGGAAAGGTTTATTTAGCTTGCATCATTACTAGCTCTCCCACTTCCTCCCTTTGGTGAATTCCAGTGCCACCTACTGTGAGCCACCCCGGCGGCGAGAGGTACCCCAGAAGAGGGGTACAGACTCCTGCCAAAGCCATCAGGAAACTGAAGCCTTCAGCACAACAGGAAATGATCCTTCCCCTGCTGCCAGCTGAGCTCTGTGTGTGTGTGTGTGTGTGTGTGTGTGTGTGTGTGTGTGTGTGTGTGTTGTCTGTGTCATGTTCATGTCATGTTCATGTATGTATGGGTACACATGTATGTGTAGGTATGTTTAAATGTGTAGAGGTCAGAGGGTGACTTTGGTATCATTCCTCGGGCACCATCCACCTTTTTTTAGACTAATTAAGTTATTTCTTTAATTTTCATCCTGAAAGCAGCTTCCCTTCCCCATCCCTCCCCTCTTCCCAGTCCCTCCCTCCCTTTCTCCTCAGAAAGAGGAGGCCTCCCATGGATATCAACCAACGGATGGATATCAAGATGCAGGAGGACTGGGAAGATCTTCTATTGAGGATAGGCAAGGCAGACCAGTTAGGGGAAAGGGATCTAAAGGCAGGCGACAGAGTCAACCCCTGCTCCCACTGTTAGGAGTCTCCCATGTGGACCAAGCTGAACTACTGTTACAAATGTGCAGGGGGCCTGGGTCCATCCTATATATGCTCTCTGGTTGGTGGTTCAGTCTCTGTGAGTCCTTGTGGGTCCAGAGGAGTTGAATATGTAGGTTTTCTTGTGTTCTTACCCATCTGGCTCCTTCAACCCTTCCATCCCCTCTTCCACAGGCTTCCCCAAGCTCCACCTTCTGTCTGGTTGTGGGTCTTTGCATCTGTTTCCATCAGTTGCTGGCTGAAGCCTCTCTGATGACAGCTATGCTAGGCTCCTGTCCCTAAGTATCTTGTAGGCAGGACAAATTGTGGATTGGAGGTTTTATGGCTGCATTGGAATCCCAGTCCCTCCATTGGAAGTCTTGCTAGGTAGATGGCTATTTCAGGTTCCATGTCCCCCATTTCTAGGAGTTTTATCTAGAATTACCCTCATAGATTCCTGGGAGTTCCCATTATCCTAGGTTATCTAGCTCATCCCAAAGATGTTCCCCCACCTGATTACAGTTGTCTCCCCCAATATTCTCTCTGTACTCCCCCTTCACCTGATCCCTCCTGTCCTCATTCCCACCTCCTTCAAACCATCCTCTTTCTCCAGTCCCCCCATGTCTATTCTATTTTTCCTTCAAACTAAGATTAAAGCCTGTCCCCTTAAGTCCTCCATTGCTACCTAGCTTCTTTGGGGTCAGTGGATTGAAGCATGGGTATCCTGTTCTTTATGTCTAATATCCACTTGTAAGTGAGTACATACGATGTTTTTCTTTCTGGGTCTGGGTTACCTCTCTCAGGATGATCTTTTCTAGCTCCATCCATTTGTCTGCAAATTTCATGATGTCAAATTTCATGATTATTTCTAATAGCTGAGTAATATTCCATTATGTAAATGTACCACATTTTCTTTATCCATTATTCTATAGAGGGAAATTTAGGTTTATTCCAGTTTCTGGCTATAACAAATAAAGCTGGTATGAACATAGTTGAACAAGTGTCCTTGTGGTAGGGTAGAACAGCTTTTGGGTATATGCACAGGAGTGTCATTGCTGGGTCTTAAAGTAGCTCTCTTCCCAATTTTCTGAGAAACTGCCAAAGATTTCTTGAGTAGCTCTACAAGTTTGCACCCCACCAGCAATGAAAGAGTGTTACCCTTGCTCCACATTCTTGCAAGTAGGAGTTGTCATTTGAGCTTTTGATCTTAGCTATTCTGATGGCTGTAAGATGGAATCTAAGTTCTTTTGTAGGATGGAAACTAAGAGTCATTTTGGTTTTCGTTTCCCTAATGACCATGACTGTTGAACATTTCTTGAAGTGCTTATCAGTCATTAGAGATTCCTCTGTTAAGAATTCTCTGTTTAGATCTGTACCCCATTTATTAATTGGCTTATTTGGTTTGTTGGTGTCTAATTTCTTAAGTCTAATCTTTTTATGTTTTCCATATCAGCCCTTTATCAGATGTAGGATTGGTGAAGACCTTTTTTCATTCTCTAGGCTGCCATTTGTCCTTTTGACAGTGTCCTTTGCCTTAGAGAAGCTTGTGGAGAGAATATCTTATGTCTGCATGGGCATGGCACCTGTCAATAATAAATTTGATGGCCTATGGCTTAGGCGGTAAATAGGAGATAGAACATCTTGGAGGTGGAAGGATTCTAGAATGGTGCCAGCAGTGAGGAATCAGCCTGGGAAGATGTGACAAGGTGGAAGCATGGTGCATGGGTTAATTTAAGTTATGATCTAGTCAGAAATGAACCTAGTTCTATGGCCAAGATATTCATAAATATATTTTGAGTCTTATTTCCAGGAGCATGAGGCTAGGAGGAAGAACCAGAATTAATTTCTATAGAAACTTTTCAGTTTCATGAGGTTCCATTTATTAATTACTGATCTTAGTGCCTGAGCTATTGTTGTTCTGTTTAGGAAATTGACTCCTGTAACAATGTTTTCAACACTATTCTGCACCACCACCATGCCCCGCCGCCCTTTCTCTTCTGTCATGAAGTATATCTAGTTTTATGTTGAGGTCTTTGATCTACTTGGACTTGAGTTTTGTGCAGGATAATAAATGTGGATCTATTTCCATTCTTGTACATTCAGACATCCTGTTAGACCAGCACCATTTGTTGAAGATGCTTTCTTTTTTCCATTGTATGGTTTTGGCTTCTTTGTCAAAAATCAAGAGTCCATATGTTTATGGGCTTATTTTGGGGTCTTCAACTCAATTCCATTGATCAACCTTTCCTTGTTATGCCAAGACCATGCATGTTTTTATTATGATTGCTCTGTAGTACAGCTTGAAGTTGGGAAAAGTGATACCTCCAGAAGTTCTTTTATTGCACTTGATTGTTTAGATATCCTGGATTTTTTGTTGTTGTTGTTGTTTTTCCACATGAAATTGTTCTTTCAAGGTTCATAAAGTATTGTTTTGGGATTTTTATGGGAATTGCATTTGAATCTGTAGACTGCTTTTGGTAAGATGGCCACATTTACTATGTTAATCCTACTGCTCCATGAGCATGGGAGATCTTTCCATTTTCTAATATCTTCTTCAATTTCTTTCTTCAAAAACGTGAAGTTCTGGGGCTGGAGAGATGGATCAGAGGTTAAGAGCACTGACTGCTCTCCCAGAGGACTCAGGTCCAATTCCCAGCACCATTTGGCGGCTCACAACTGTCTATTCCAAGGGATCCAACACACAGGCTGGCAGACAGATATACATGCAAGTAAAACACAAATGCACATTAAAAACAAAAACAAATTTTTCTTAAAAAACATCTGGGAGGGAAAAGCCTTGAAGTTCTTGTCAAACATGTCTTTTCCTAGCTTGGTAAGAGTTAAACCAAGATATTTTGTATTATTTGTGGCAATTTTGAAGGGTGTTTTTCCCTTATTTTTTTTTTCTCAGTCTGTTATCGTTTGTATATAGGAGGGCTACTTTTTATTCAGTTAATTTTGTATCCAACCACTTTGGTGAAGGCATTCATGATCTGTATGAGTTCAGTGTAGACTTTTGAGAGTCGCTTTCTCTGATATACTACCATATCATCTGCAAATAACAATACTTTGACTTCTTTTTTATTTATTTATTTTTAATTAGATATTTTCTTTATTTATATTTCAAATGTTATCCCCTTTCCTAGTTTCCCCTCCAAAAAATCCCCTATCCTCTCTCCCCTCCCCCTACTCCCCAATTCACCCACTGCCGCTTCCTGGCCCAGGCATTCCCGTATACTGGGGCATAGAACCTTCACAGGACCAAGGGCCTCTTCTCCCATTGATGACCGAGTAGGCCATCCTCTGCTACATATGCAGTTAGAGCCATGAGTCCCTCCATGTGTTTTCTTTGATTGGTGATTTAGTCCCAGGAAGCTCTGGGGGTACTGGTTAGTTCATATTGATGTTTCTCCTAGGGGGCTGCAAATCCCTTCAGCTCCTTGTGTACTTTCTCTAGCTCCTTCACGGGGGACCCTGTGCTCTGTCTAATGGATGACTGTGAGCATCCACTTCTATATTAGTCAGGCACTGGCAGAGCCTCTCAGGAGACAGCTATATCAGTCTCCTGTCAGCAAGCTCTTGTTGGCATCTGCAATAGTGTCTGGGTTTGGTGATCGTTATGGGATGGATCCCCAGGTGGGGTAGTCTCTAGATGGTCATGCCTTCAGTCTCTGCTCCAATACTTTGACTTCTTTCTTTCTAATTTGTATCCCCTTGATCTCCTTTAGTTGTCTTATTGCTCTTGCTAAAATTTCGAGTACTTGATTGAATAGATGGGGACAGAGTGGACATCCTTATCTTGTTCCTGATTTTAGTGAAATTGCTTTGAGTTTGTCTCCATTTAATTTCATGTTGGCTATAGGCCTCCTGTAAATTGCCTTTATTATGTTTAAGTATGTATCTTGTGTCCCTGATCTCACCAATACTTTTATCATGAAGGGGTGTTGGATTTTGTCAAAGGCTTTTCAGCGTCTAATGAGATGATCATGTGTTGTTTTTCTCTCTCTCTCTCTCTCTCTGTTTATATGGTGGATTACACTGACAGATTTTCATATGTCAAACCACCCCTGCATCTCTGGAATGAAGCCTACTTGATCATGGTGGATGATGTTTTGATGTGTTCTGTTTGTAATTTTTTGAGTATTTTTGCATCTATGTCCATAAGGGAAATTGAACTGCAATTCCATTTCTTTGTTGGGTTTTTGTGTAGTTTATATATCAAGGTAAATGTAGTCTCATAAAATGAATTGGGCAATGTTCCTTCTGTTTCTATTTTATAGAATACTTTGAGTATGTTGGTACTACCTCATCTTTGACAGTCTGGTAGACTTCTGTGAACAAAACAACAAATTGTTTTGTTCCCCTTTTCACTTTTGATTTTGTTAAACTGGATATTCTCTCTTTGCCTTTTAGTTAGTTTGACTAGTGATTTGTCTATCTTGATGATTTTCTCAGAGAACAACTCTTTGTTTTATTGATTCTTTGTATTATTCTCTTTGTTACTATATTATTGAGTTCAGCCCTGGTTTGATTATTTTGTGCCAACTACTCTTTTTGGATGTGTTTGTTTCTTTTTGTTCTAGAGCTTTCAGGTTTGTCCTAAGTTGCTGTTATGAGATCTCACTAATGTCTTTATGAATGCACTTAGTGCTATGAACATTCCTCTTAGCACTGCTTTAGTCGTATCCTTAAGTTTGAGCATGTTATGCATTCATTTTCAGTGAATTCTACAGTCTTTTTCTTTCTTTATTTCTTCCCTGACCTAACGGTCATTGAGTATAGTTGTTCAGTTTCCATGTGTTTGTAGGCTTTTTGTTGTTTCTGTTATTGTTGAAGTCCAGTTTTAACCCATGGTGGTCTGTTAAGATACAGAAAGTTATTTCAATTTTCTTGTATTTATTAAGAATTGCTTTGTGACAGAGTGTATGGCCGGTTTTGGAGAAGGTTCTGTGAGGTGCTGAGAAGAAGGTATATTCTTTTGTGTTTAGGTAAGATGTTCTGTAGATATGTGAGGTCCTTTTGAGTCATAACACTTGTTAGTTTTATTATTTTTCTGTTTGTTTTCTGACTGGATGATCTGTTCTTGAGTCAGAATGAGGTGTTAAAGTCTCCCACTATTAATGTGTGGAGTTTGATGTGTGATTTAAGCATTAGTTATGGTTCTTTTACAAAATTGGGTACCCTTGCATTTGGGGCATAGATATTTAAAAATGAGATGTCACCTTGGTGGATTTTTCTTTTGATAAGTATGAAATGTCCTTCTCCATCTCTTTTGATTAATTTTGGCTGAAAGTCTATTTTTATTAGATATTAGAATGGCTAGTCCAGCTTGGATCTTGAGTCTGTTTGATTGGAAAATCTTTTTCCATCCCCTTATTCTGAAATAATGTCTGTCTTTAATGTTGAAGTGTGTTTCCTGTATGCATCAGAATGATAGATCCTGTTTTCACATCCATTCTGTTAGCCTGTGTCTTTTTATTGGGGAATTTAGTCCATTGATTTTGAGAAATATTAATGCTCAATGACTGTTAATTCCTGTTATTTTGATGGTGGTTGTTGTTGCTGGGGTGTTGGTAAATGCCACACTTCTTTTGATTTTGCTGGTATTATTTGTTTCATATGTTTTCTTGGGTATACTTAACCCCCTTGGGTTGGAGTTTTCTTTCTAGTATCTTCTTTAGGGCTGGATTTGTGGGTAGATACTGTTTAAATTTGGTTTTCTCATGGAATATCTTGTTTTCTCCATCTATGGTAATTGAAAATTTTGCTAAGTATAGTAGTCTGGGATGGCATCTGTGGTCTCTTACAGACTGCAAGCCATTTGCCTAGGCCCTTCTGGTTTTTAGTGTGTGTGTTGAGAAGTTGGGTGTAATTCTAATTGGTCTGTCTTATATGTTATTTGGCTTTTTTCCTTTGAAGCTTTTAATATTATGTGGCAGGAGAATTTTATTTTGTTGTCCTGTTGAGGCATGCCCCACTAGCATAGCTATAGCCATTTTGTTCCATGCCTGCCAGCTATTTCGTATTGTTTTGATATGCCTGAAAGTCATTGATGCAGAAAAATAACTTTATTCTGAACAGGGTCATGCTGACCACATACTCTGTTATGTTCAGTATGTTATGATGTTTGTTAAACTTAAGAAACTCCACAACAGTAAGCTTTACTTAGGACCTCAATTTGGAGGTCAATATGAACTGTTATGTCTAAAATGGTTCCTGCACCTGTGTATGATCTCATTGTGATTTTTGAAGTTTTAGCCTTTATAAGCTGGCTCTGAGAAATATTTGGCATACAGCTTTTAGCTGTTGCCTCTGAGTGATCAGTCTTGGGGAATGTGTTCAATGAACTATCCCTGTCTGCCTGAGCTTGGCATTTGTGTGGTTTGTGAGGTGATTCCTGGACCCCAACATTCCAATCTCTCTGGTGTTCTGTAAGCTTCTTGTGTTTATAGGCATGTTTTAGGTTAGGAAATTTTTCTTTTAGGATTTTGTTGAAAACATATTTTGGACCTTGGAGCTGGGAATCTTCCCCTTCTATTCCGATTGTTTTTAGGTTTGGTCTTTTCATAGTGTCCCAGATTTCCTGGATGCTTTGTGTCAAGGACACTTCAGGATTAACATTTTCTTTGACTGATGTATCAATTTATTTTATTGTATCTTCTATACATGAGATTCTCTCTTCCATCTCTTGTATTCTGTTAGCGACACTTGCATGTGTAGTTTCTGTCCTTTTACCTAAGTTTTTCATCTCCTAACTTCTTCTATTTTCAGGTCTTGAATAATTTTATTCATTTACTTCACCTATCTGATTGTATTTTCCTGTATTTCTTTAGGAATTGATTCATTTTCTCTTTAAAGGCCTCTATTATCTTCATAAGATTGGACTTAAAGTCCTTTTCTTGTGCTTCAGCTGTCTTAGGATATCCAGGGTTTGCTATCGTCAGATAGCTGATCTGTGGTGATGCTATTGCCTGGGCTGTTGTTGATTGTGGCCTTACATTTGCCCCTAGTTATCTGGGTTTTGTGGATATTATAGGTTTTGGTATTGATTTCTGAGTTTATCTTTGTTTGTTTGGGATTTTTTTATTTTGGGAGGGTTTTTTTTCCCCTTGGCTTCTGTTTCCTCTTGGTCTTCTAGCCTGTATGACTTGGGATTCTGGTGACCAGTGAGTCTTCAGGTCCAGTAGGATGTCTCTGGTGGAATTTTGTGGCCTATCTGGCCTCTGGGGCTTAGGGTGCTAATGTTGCCTCTGGGTTCCTTAGCACCAGCATGGCCTCAGATCCCTGGTAATCTGCATGGGCTGCAGAAAATCAGGTGGAGTTGTGGGGTGGAAATGGAGTGCAGGGGATAAGATGTAGTTTACAACTGTTGTGCCTACAATAAGAGGAGTTGGCAGACATAGGGCTTGGGGTAGACTCTAATCTGGTATCCCTGATGTCCCTAGTATCCCTGGTGCTAGCAGGCCTTTGGCAAAGCACTTATTTATTTATTCATCTATTTATTTATTTAGACATAGTTTCTCACTGTCCTGGCCTAGAACTCGCCATTGGACTAGGCTAAAATTGCCAAATCTGGGAAGCAAGCCCCAGAGATATATCTACCTGTCTCTTCCTCCGCATCAATGAGATGGTAAGTTCTGTCCCACCACACCGAGATTTTTTTTTTAATGTAAATGCTAGGATTCTTGCTCAAGTCACTTGCTTGCAAGACAAGAAACTTACTAAATATGGTTTGAATAAGTATGGCCCCATAGGCTCATGTATTTGAATCCTTGGTCCATAGGGAGTGGCATTGTTGGAGGAAGTGTTTCACTGTGGGATCAGAGTTTGAGGTCTCCTATGCCCAAGCTATGACCAATATGCCACACAGACCCATTCTGCTGTCTGCAGATCAAGATGTAGAACTCTCAGCTCCTTCTCCAGCATCATGTCTACCTGCATGCTGCCATACTTCCCACCATGATGATAATGGACTAAACCTCTGAAACTGTAAGCCAGTCCCCACTAAATGTTTTCCTTTATAAGGTTTCCCTGGTCATGGTGCCTCTTCACAGTAATAAAATCCTAACTAAGACCCTAAGTAAGATATCTCCTAGCTGTCTTGAGATGATCAAAATCCGTATGAAACCTTGATAATGGTCTGTAAAAGAACTTGACCCAGAAGACAGATAAAGGTATTGTTCCTAACCTACAGAAATATAGAAAGAAAGAAAGAAAGAAAGAAAGAAAGAAAGAAAGAAAGAAAGAAAGAAAGGAAGGAAGGAAGGAAGGAAGGAAGGAAGGAAGGAAGGAAGGAGGAAAGGAAGAAAGAAAGAAAGAAAGAAAGAAAGAAAGAAAGAAAGAAAGAAAGAAAGAAAGAAAGAAAGAAAGAAAGAAAGAAAGAAAAGAAAAGAAAAGGAAAATCTGATGCTTTAAGCCACTGAATTTTGGGGTCATGTACAAGTAGCAACTCATAACTGATGTATTTTCAGCTTCTACTACAAACTAATTAAATCATGTCATGTTACTAAATAAGAGCACTAAATCTTTCCTGCCAGTCTATGAGTTCTTCAGAGGACATGGCAGACCAGAACTTTGGGACTCCATCGCTCAGGAACAAATCTTCCTATCTGCTGTCTTTCTCCAAGGCATACAGTGACATCCAATTTTTGACATGCTCTGTCCAATTACCTCCCACTTCTCTAATTAAATGGAACAACAAAGACATGTGCTAAAGTGGCTGCATTCCAAGGGTAGCTGCCATCTGCCTGAATTTTTTCATCTCTATCTTCTCCTATCAAAAATTCAGTAAGTATGCTGCAGGCTGTGTATCAAAACTGATGCATCTCCCTATGGTGAAGAAAACCCTGAAATCGAATGATTTCTTTATGTTTGTCTTTTCCTCTTCAGCATCCTGCCCTGTTGCTATTTACTTCTCCTGTCAGAGCCAGTTACCTACAATAAGGAAAAATAAATAGCATCTGCTTTTTTCTCCCACTTCTCTGTTTGAATTTTCAAATTCACTCTAGATCTAGGAATGGAAGGTCAATGTGCTAGAGCTCTACAAGAGCAAGCACTAAATTTGGAAAAGGAATAGTGAGTGCCTAGGCTCAGCAAGGCACCCACAGGTCTCTGAGGATCAGATACCAACATGAGATGAAGTAAGTGAGGACTTGAGGGAGGGCAAACCCCTTCAGAGAAAGCAGGAAGAGAACAGGTGACTGGAGGAGCCACCAGACTGCCACTATAAGTTGGCTCCCAGTGAAAGAAAGGAAAGAAGATCCAGAGATCAGAACACAACCTGGGAGGGCTCTTCAAAGCTCTGCAGCCAAAATTATCCGTCAGAGGAGGCCCACAGACTCCTAGGAAGGATCTGTCTCCATATCCCTGCTATCTTTACTGTGGGCAGTGAGGGACTCTGGTGAGTACAGATATAGCACAGATACAACCATGATTTACAGAAAACATGGAAGGGGATTGAGCCAACTACACCCTTGCTGTGGAGGTCTGCAAGGAACATCTTTTGGGTGATGTTTGTTTCTTTGCCTCTAAAACTTCAAGAGTCAAGAGTGTGGCCCATGGAGTGGCCATTTTGCAGGATGTGGGGGAGATTTTAAGAGGTAAGGCCTAGGGGGCAGTGGGAGATCACTGGGGTGCTGCCTTTGGAAGGAAATGCTGCACTACCAGCAGGAACCAGACCCTGAATCTATGTGAGACTTAGGCATGTGTCCCTTCCTCCTACAGCATAAGACATCTGTCATGGGGCCTGCAGCAGGACCACACTACTTTGCTAAAACTATCAGCCCTCAGAAGTAGCCTGCTTCAGGTACTCCATTATAATCTCCCCAAAAGGACTGAGGCATCATACAGTGAATGGCAGGAGGCGGGAAGGGATATTCCAGAACTAAAACATCTTTCTAGTAGGACACAGAATGATATTTCTTTGTTTTACTGAAAACAGAGTTCTTACTCTGCCAGCAAATAAGCAGCTCTGGCTGTGATTCATGGTATCATGATTTATGTGTCTCCTTTTCTGCATTTGTCCTTTCCTGGCTTCCATTCATTTCCTTTCTTTACTCAACACTGCCTTTGAGTTCTTCTCTGGTCACTAGGAATCAGTGGCAGATACAAAAACAAGGGAAATATCTTCTCTTTGGAGAAATAGACAATAAAAGTATACACAAACAGTAAGAGGGGGGGGAAGGATGGGGGAGGAGGAGAGGGAGAAGAAGCAGAATCAGATGAAGAAGAGGAGGAGGAGGAAGAGGAAGAGGAAGAAGGAGGAGAAGGAGGAGGAGGAAGAGAAGAAGAAGAAGAAGAAGAAGAAGAAGAAGAAGAAGAAGAAGAAGAAGAAGAAGAAGAAGAAGAAGAAGAAGAAGGAGAAGAAGAAGAAGGAGAAGAAGAAGAAAGAAGAAGAAAGAAGAAGAAGATCTAGAATCATTGAAACAGCTTTAAAAAGTAAAGCAAGGTGAAGCAGTAAGAATGGCCTTGGGGTTGGAGGAAGAAAGCTGTTGCATTCAGCCTTGCTCTCTGCTGTTTCTCATCCCTGGGCTCTGTTTTAGAAAACTAGAGTGGGCCAACCTAACCCAATTCCAGTTTGTAAGCACTGGCTTCAACTAGCCACCCCCACCTCTGCCTCCCTCTACCAGTGTTATGGTGGCTGTTGTAGTGCTTATAGACTGTGAGGTTCTCTGTACATCTTGGTAAACACAGGGGACAGTGTTGGCTTTGTGGTAATGAGTAAATATTGTTTTGGGGGTTAGGAACCCTATAATTTGGTTCAAGCTATCATTATTTTTCCCTTCAGAAAAAACCCTAACCCCAAGCAAACAACTGTCAACCAAGCCATGTGAGAGAGAAGCACTCCAGGTCACTTCCCAGTTCCAGGAACACTCAGAACTGACACCTAATCTACCACTATTTAGCAAGCCCAAAATAAATGAATGTCAGTAAATAGAACTGAACTTTCTATATCAGCTAGCTTATAGCTAAAGTATGTTTTAACAAAAACCCAAAGTACTATGGTTTAACCAATTGAAAGCAGAACTGTGCTGATCTAGGCAAATTGAGGCTCTGGTCTATAAGGTGACCATGTGATCCAGATTTCTTCTATTTTTCCCCTCTAGGTCTGTTCAAAGTGCTGCTTCGTGGCTATTACTGGCCAATCAGTACCACACCCACCGGGACAGAGGCATGTGGAAAGTAGGCAATCTTTGCAGTGAGAGTGTGGAAGGTGAACACTTCTGCCTCTATTAACTAAGCAGGAGTCTGACCTTAGGACCACAACCTGCATGAGAAACTGGAAAACACGGTTTTGCTCTGATCAGCTGATTAGCCAAATGTCTTAGTTAGGGTGTTACTGCTATGAACAGACACTATGAGCAAAGCAACTCTTATAAAAACATTTAATTGGGGTTTGCTTACAGGTTCAGAAGTTCAGTCCAGTATCATCAATGCAGAAGCATGGCAGCATCCAGGCAGACATGGTGCAGGAGGAGTTGGGAGTTCTACATCTTGTTCTTAAGGCAAACAGAAGACTGGCTCCCATGTGGCTAGGAGGAGGGTCTCAAAGCCCATCCCCTCAGTGACACCCTTCCTCCAACAAAGCTATAACTACTCCAGCAAGACCATGACTCCTAATAGTACCACTTCCTGGGCCAAGCATATTCAAACCACCACACTTCTAAGACTACCTGTGGAGTCCTCTTCCTAATCAAAAAATAAAGGAAGGGCTGGGAAGATAACTCATTAGGTCTGACTGAATGCTTGTTTAAAAAGCATAAAAACTTGTGTTTGAACCCTGAATACAAGTGTAGGAAACTAGGTGGGACTTAGACATGTCTGTAACCCAGAGGTGTGGTAGCAGGGTGCCAAGAGGGTGTCTAGTTCAGGTTCAATGAGAAATTGTGTTTCAAGAGAACAAAGCCAAGAGTGATAGAACAGTTCTCTCCTGGCCTCTGTCCATGCAATAGTATGTACACCCATACAAACATGTGAACACATGCCATGAACATGCACTACACATATGACAAATAAAACATAAAGACACAATAGAAAAAGAATGAACATATACACTTAGACTTGGCTATCTCTACCATGCCTATAAGATTCAACACTCTGGTATGAAGAAATAAATTTTATTGTCATGTTATGTTTAAATCTTATTTTGCTGCTTTTTATAATGTCCATTGATTCCATCTTTAAAGTCACTATTAACCTAAATCCAGTTACCTTCAACATCTGTTTCAATATGGGGTCTCTCATTCCAGAGACTCCCAGGAGTGTATTAAAATTTTTATGATGCTGTCTTAATTGAGGTTTCCCTTTTGACCATAGTTTTAAAATTGAATTTTGTCATTTTCTGCATCTTTCTCATAGTTCCTCATAATCAAATTGTACCTTGGCATCCCAGGAGTCTTTGCTTGCTCCCCGGTGGAGATGTAGGCTTCACTGAGAAATGCCAGGTTTTCCAAAATTAGGGCCCAATAAGTTAATAGTATGGCTCACACAAGGATTTTCCCACATCAGTTTAAATTGAAAGCAATTATGAGAACCCTGGTCACCATGTGGCACCTGGTAGCCCAAGACTGCCAAGCCACAGGCAGGCAGCAATCAGCACTATGCTCTCATCTGATGGGTAATTTGATTTCAGCAAAACAACATCATGCTTTCCATTAAATTAATGTTAAATCGAATCACATTGGCTTTGTTGTTTTGTTCAAATTGAACTTGTATTGGATTCTATTTAACTTAACATTTTCAGGGTTTATACATATATCAGACCCATAAGGACGAGTCTAATTCGAAGTTAGAAACACCTATAATTTGGCTCAAACTATTATTATTTTCCCCTCAAAAGAAAGGAAAGAAAGAAAGAAAGAAAGAAAGAAAGAAAGAAAGAAAGAAAGAAAGAAAGAAAGAAAGAAAGAAAGAAAGAGAAAGGAAGGAAGGAAGGAAGGAAGGAAGGAAGGAAGGAAGGAAGGAAGGAAGGAAGGAAGGAAGGAAGGAAGGAAGAGAAAAAAACCCAAGCCCCCCCCCCAAAAAAAGTCTACTAAAGTATATGAGAGTAAAACACCCCAGACTACCCTTGGTAATTAGGAGGAGGGGTTATTTGCCTCCCCTAATCCTTAATTACTTGGTATGGTATATAGAGGATCAGCCACATAGATAATAAAGCAATAGAAATGAATACTAACTATAAACAGAAATTGCTCCTTATTGTCTTTCAGACAGGTCCATATTCGACTAAAGTCGAGAGGCAGAGCTATCATGAATAGAGCTGAGGCCTTTGTGCAGGTAATCATTGCTGACTTCTCCCCTAGAATATCAATCTCGCAGCCTCTGATCGTGTTCGCCCTGGCAACCTTCGATCAGGACACAGCTCACACTCTGCCTCCAAGCCTGCTTGCTTGCTGCCAACTATAGAAGATTTAAAGCAGAATACTCTAAAATGCCCAGCATGTTATGAGTCTAAGGAATTTTGCCTGAGAGGGTGACTGGGTTATTCCTTTATTACTACTGGGTCTCTGCCTGATGGCTGTTACCTGTAGGTCCACAGAAGTGAAAACTTTCTTTCTTGGCTTCCTGTCGGGTCTGTGACTGCACTTAGGAGGGTAACAATAGGACAGGACAATATACATTATACATGCACATGTGAGCACTGATGTAGAAAATGACATATATCGGGGTTAGGTACCAAGACATATATCAATCAGTCTATCTGGTGCTTGGCGCTCTTTGGGATGAGAGGCACTATGTAACTATAAGTTATAGGGGCGCTTAATCAACTATTCTCCCGTGGACTTGTGTTCTCTCTGTGATTTACAGGCACCTCTGTTTACCTACAGGATAATGGTCCTTGTGGACGAGAATAAGAGGAAATAAATGACTTGCTGGGTGATTAATTGTCCTAGTGCAGCACAGGGTCCAGTACCAAGATCATTATTTCTATTGTATGACAAGAAAGAAAGAAAGAAAGAAAGAAAGAAAGAAAGAAAGAAAGAAAGAAAGAAAGAAAGAAAGAAAGAACAGAGAAAGCATATGCATAAATAACAGAAGAAAGATTTCTCACTGTGCAGGAATGATCCACTGGTCTCTTCCTTTCAGACTATCCAAAGGGACCTAGACTTGGTCTGAATTCTCATCTCTCTCCTGAGGCATCAGAACTGCCCTTCAGTAACCATGTGGTGTGAGGGCTGGGATGTTTTTGGGAGAGTTCCCATCCCATTCACTTCCAAAGACAAGGAAGGTATGCTATGGTGAGCCTGTGCTTTGTGAAGCCTATTCACACAAAGCCCCTCCAAAAGGCAGGCAGCTCTGGGCTCCAGGAAGCACAGGCCAGCTGAGATGTTATAAATGTTTTATTGAGTTCAAATCTCAATAAAGGACAGAAATGTATAGGGAAGTCCACGACACGGAGACCTCAGAGTTCACATTTATTTTCATTAACTAAACCATTTAGTCCAGTTGTTTTTAATCCCACTGCGTATTTGAAACATTTCCCTTAGAAGCCTTTAAAATAATACTACTGCCCAGGCCTTACCCCTCACTGATTAGATTAAAAACTCTTGGAAGAGGTCAGTACATTTTTTTACCATTGGCAATTTGAAAAGTGAATGCCTGATCCTTGGGAGTAACTCCTTGGAAGACTTGCTCCAGGTGTTGACTTCATCACGAAACTCATCATCAGTCTACGGAATACTGCAGTGGTGCGCAAAGCATTGCAGCTAGTGGATTGCTCCAGTTCCAACGTTTCTGCTTCCAATAGGGAGAAATAAATCACTGAAGAACTGTGCCTGATTTTTAACTAGCCTGGGCTTTAATAGCCCATCAGCTTTGGTTTAAATGCTTTTTGATAGCGCTGAGCATTTGACCTTAAGCAAAGCACTTGGATTCAACCTTGACATTTCCCATAATTAAACAAAGAAGATTTTTGCTCATTAAATATTATTTTTGTTTCTTGGACCATGAACTGAATTGTGAATGAGCTCTCATTTCAGGCAAAGCAATGGTGTGACCCTCAGTTCTACGGTTGTTAACAGCTACAAGACCCAGTCTGCCCTCCACTGAAGGGAGGGGTAGGCTGGCATTTCTCATTGGCTCTTTGCTACTGTCACCAGCTGAGAAATGTCACAGGGGTAGGCCTCCTGCAAAGGGCGGGGTGGTAGGTTTCCTAAGAGGCAGGCAGCTGCATCCCAATTCCCATGGATATGAACTTGAGCCTCCTGCAGTGCTTGATCAATGGGATGGAGGAGGTTCTCCTCTTGGCATTATCTGCCCACTTCATGCAGAAACCTTTAACCCCTCCTTGCCACCTGCAGTCTCTCCAAGTCACTGTCTAAAGTCTAACCTCCATCTTCTGTCATAATTGGCTAGATCAAAACTAAGCTATTCTCCTAAGCTGAAATGAGCCAAGTTTTCCCAGGAAGTAGAAATGAACTCAGGGAAAGAAGAGTACGTATGACTTTGCTTAAATGATCAGATTTACAGTGGATAACCTCCAGTCACGTGAGGAGAAACCAAGGAAGTCAGCTTCCAACAAATGATAGCAGAGGCGAGCAGAGAACTGGAACCCAGAAGCCATGCTTTTCAGTCCTATTCAATCCTTTTCCAACCCCCACTGTGTTGGTTTTGATGACTTCCTAGATTCTCCTGTGTCTATAATAAATGACCCCTTCAGGCAAAGCAAGCTTCAACTGCTTTGTTTCTTTCTGAAAGAAAGAAATGTTGTGAAGGTTTGAGTTCACTACAAAACTGTAAAGAAGGTATAGACAATTCTCCCATGAAGCCAGCTGCCCCTGCCCTTCCCCCTTAACCAATGCCCTCCAGAGTAGAACACTCGTTCCAAATGGTACATTTACTTGACCAGGAATAATGCCTCACATGCTGGGAATCCCAGTACTCCAGAGGTGAAAGCAGGAGTCCAGGGCTATCCTCAGCTACATAACAAGTTCAAAGATGGCCTGAACTTTGTGAGACTGTGCCTCCAAAGAGAAAAAAAAGCACATCTGTGGATGTGGCTCAGATGATGGGGTGCTTTCCTAGCATGCATGAGATCCCTGGATTCAATCCCCAACACCACATAAAAGTGGACACAATAGCACACACATGTAATAACACTACTCAAGAAGTAGAGGCAGGAGATCAGAAGTTGAATGGCAATGTGGTGGTTTGTATATTCTTGGACCAGGGAGTGGCACCATTTGGAGGTATGGCCTTGTTGGTATAGGTGTGACCTGGTTGGAGTAGGTGTGTCAATGTGGGTGTGGGCTTAAGACTCTCACCCCAGTTGCCTGGAAGTCAGTCTTCCACTAGCAGTCTTGAATGAAGACAGAACTCTCAGCTCTGCCTGCACCATGCCTGCCTGGATACTGCCATGCTTCCACCTTGATGATAATGGACTGAACCTCTGAACCTGTAAGCCAGCCCCAATTAAATGTTGTTTTTATAAGACTTGCCTTGGTCATGGTGTCTGTTCACAGCAGTAAAACCCTGACCAAGACAGCATCCTTGCCTATATTGGGAAAATAAGACAAGATCTTACCTGGGAAAAATTGATACATCTACCTAGACTCATGAATATCCCCTAGACATCATAATCTAGGTTCTTCTCTTAAAGTTTACGTTCTATAGGTTTTGACAAATGTACAAATATATTTTCCTACCAATACACTGCCATATAGAATATTTTCAGCCGAGCGGTGGTGGCGCACGCCTTTAAACCCAGCACTTGGGAGGCAGAGGCAGGCAGATTTCTGAGTTCGAGGCCAGCCTGGTCTACAAAGTGAGTTCCAGGACAGCCAGGGCTACACAGAGAAACCCTGTCTCAAAAAAAAAAAACAACAACAACAACAACAACAACAACAAAAGAATATTTTTGCTTCTTCGTGAGTCTCCTGCATATGGGCCCTTCCTCTATGCTCACCCCTGACAACCACCACTTTTGTCATGGTCTTCATATCTTTGTGTCTTCCAGAAAGCCATGCAGGTGGGATCACACAATATGAAGCCATTGCAGACTGGCTTCTGTCATTCAGAAATGCGCATTTAGCTTTCCTCAATGTTGTGCGTGGTCTAAGCAAAGCAGTTGGAAACGTCTGCCACTTGTTCCTTGCTTAGCATCCTTTGCCATCTCTACTTCCTTAAGGGAATGTCTGGTGGTGGGCATTAGCCATTTCAAAACTGAATCCAGATGAAATCTTTAGCTTCAGAAAATTCAGCTCATGAGATGGGGTGGTGGATCCTTTTCGGAAACCACTTCCCAGTCTACAGTGAAGCTTCTTAAGTTCCTATGATAGTTCATTTTAGTGTCTGTCTGCGGCTCCATGTCCAGATACTTGGTAGATTATTCTGAAGGTTTCTGTGATTATTTTTTTTTTTTGAAGCAGGATCTCTCTGTAGCTCTAGTTGTCCTGGAACTAGATATGCAGACTAGGCAAGCCTCAAACTCACAGAGATCTGTTTGCCTTTGCTTCTTGACAGCTAGAATTAAAGGTATCTACCACCATGACTTGCCCTATAAAGATATGAAAATCTCTTTATATGGCAGTGTATTTGTTTGTGGTGTGTGTGTTTGTGTGTGTTTGTGTGTGAGAGAGAGGGAGAGAGGGAGGGAGGGAGGGAGGGAGGAAGAGATAGAGAGAGGGAGGGAGGGAAAGAGGGAGAGGGAGAGAAGGGGAGAGGGGGAGAGAGGGAGAGAGGGAGAGAAGTTTAGGTGAGATAGATTTTGAGTAACTTAGATTACCCTCCATAATGTTGCGGACTCTTTTCTGCCAGGAGACTAAGTGTAGGCTTAAATTGCAGCCCTACCCCAATCTCTAGCTTGCTCAGGTCCTCCATTAGATTTTGAACTCAACAAGTCTTTATATAATCATGGTTTTTAAAATATATGAAACACTAAAAGACATGCAGGAACACAAAAGATAGATAGATAGATAGATAGATAGATAGATAGATAGATAGATAGATAGATAGATGATTGATAGATAGATAGATAGATAGATGATAGATAGATAGATGATAGATGATAGATAGATAGATAGATAGATAGATAGATAGATAGATAGATAGATAGATAGATAGATAGATAGATAGATATGCGTAGTATATAGAATATAGAACACATAACTTCTGCATTTACTTGGAAGAAATCAACTGAAGAGTTGATAAATTGGTCTCCTCCTCATCCATAGCAGCTGTCCTCAGGCTGCTACTGTTGCAGTTCATTCCCTGTATGTCTTTATTGTGCTTTAGGATCTATATTAACTGGCAAAAGGAAGCTAGAGTGGCAGCAGAGAGATCTCTGGGTCCCTTCTACTAATTAGGAGTGTAATTACTTGGGCAAGTCCCTTCCCTCATCTAAGCCTTCTTCTAGGTTATAGCAGAAGATTCTCTGTCTTCTTGGTCTCAAATCCACAAAAGGCATCATAACCCTTCAATGTCATATAAGTCACGACATGGTTTATTGGTCTGTGCCAATATTGGGGTATACAATTATAGATGGCTGTCTGGTCTTCTTTCCTTCTCTATAGATCATTTGGATCCAAAAGACAAAGGCCAAAATCAAAGAGTACTCACTCTATAAGAAAGAAATGTGGGCAGCCCACCTGAGTTAGTGGGAATGGCAGAAAGTGCTTCCAGGGAGTGAGGAGATGCTAAGGGTGTGGGAGGTGAGACGATGAACAAGCGAGACACTGCCTCTTGATTCTACTCCCCATTCACCTGAAATCCAGAGTGTGGGCTGGGTGTGAGCAAACACAGGGACATTGTGAAATGTTAAAAGGCCACAGATATTCTTTAATCCCAGAACTCAGTTCTCTGTGGGTTCAAGACAAGCCTGGTCTACAAAGAAAGTTCCAGGATAGCCAAGGCTGTTACACAGAAAAACATTGTCTTGAACAAACAAATAAGAAGCAAGCCATAACTAACACAGCCTGGAAGAGCCCCAAGTCTGTGGAAGAAATATGTACGTCCAAAGGGTGCTGTGAGCATTGGGTATGAGTGTCACCAGGCAGAGTAGGAAGAAGTTCCTGTGTAGATGAGGCCTGAGAGAGCTTATATGGCTCCAAACCATGTCTCTCCTGGGCTCCTCTGAGCACAGAGATCTAGAAAGTGCTGAGGAGCTAGTGAAAGAGATGGTGGAGGTAGGTGAGAACAAGGAAGTTAAAAGCCTGCCTATGAGGGCTCTCTAAGCATAGACGAAGAAACTCCACAGCAGAGGCCACAGTGGGGTCTGGCCAGGCAGTGGGAGCTGTTTCAGGATGTGGTCTTGTCTTGATGAACCATTGCCAGCAGATAATCCCAGGATGGCTGGAATCAGCTGAGAGATTCCTGAGCTTCCATTCCACGGCTTGGGAGAAGACTCACAGATGCAGGGAAGGCTGTGTGACTAGAACGAGCCCCCAGAGAGCAGTGACCCAAAGGACCCCAGAGAGACAAAAGGCTTCTCCCCTTTCTCTCAAGCATGCCTACAGCTCCACCATCTCCTAAAAGAGTGGAGAACAACCTCTTATAAGAAAAAGCATTTCCCTTTCGGCCGCCGCAGCCATCTTCCAGTAACTCGCCAAAATGACGAACACAAAGGGAAAGAGGAGAGGCACCCGGTATATGTTCTCTAGGCCTTTTAGGAAACATGGCCTTGTTCCTTTGGCCACATACATGCGAATCTACAAGAAGGGTGATATTGTAGACATCAAGGGAATGGGCACTGTTCAAAAAGGAATGCCCCATAAGTGCTACCACGGCAAAACCGGAAGAGTCTACAATGTCACCCAGCATGCCGTGGGCATCGTTGTCAACAAGCAGGTTAAGGGCAAAATTCTGGCCAAGAGGATCAATGTGCGGATTGAGCACATCAAGCACTCAAAGAGCAGGGACAGCTTCCTGAAGCGGTTGAAGGAGAACGACCAGAAGAAAAAGGAAGCCAAAGAGAAGGGCACCTGGGTGCAGCTGAAGCGCCAGCCTGTGCCACCCAGAGAAGCACACTTTGTGAGGACTAACGGAAAAAAGCCTGAGCTGTTGGAGCCCATTCCATACAAATTCATGGCCTAATGTACACAAAGAAATAAAATACCAGTACCAGGACAAAAAAAGAAAAGAAAAGAAAAGAAACAAAAGAAAAGAAAAGAAAAGAAAAGAAAAGAAAAGAAAAGAAAAGAAAAGAAAAGAAAAGAAAAGAAAAGAAAAGAAAAGAAAAAGCATTTGACAGCAGAGAGTTAGCATACTTACCCACGGGGACAATTTTGAACTGGGAGTGTGTTCTCCTTTAGTAGCCTCATCTTGCATATGTTTTTTACTCTCCTGGGGTGGGAAAGGTAGTATTTCAGAGAACAGGGCATGATTATTAAAATAAATGAAATTCCTTTCAGGCGTTTTGCACATCTAAGCTGCACTGTGTAAAGCTTGGGCCTGCCTTGGCACTGACACTGACTGGATTGAGACAAGGAAGCTTTTCTTGACACTCCTGGAGAGTAGACTCATTCCTCCCTGACCCTACTGGGACAGAGAAAGTCAGAAGAGCTCCAGTGATGCCAGTTAGTTACTCTCAGCATGTGGCTCACTGTCCCTAAGGAGACATCACGATAATAACAAGGGAGCCAGAAATACAAGGACTGGTTTTTAGAAAGACAGTTTGGATTCCTTCTCACTCTAATGCTATGTTGGGCTATAGAAAGCTGGAGAGGCACTGGGGACTTTGGCTGGTGGAGGGAAGAGCTAAGCTGTGATGTTGTTTTTTCCTGGCTATTCACTGGCCACCGGAGGAGCTCAGCTGGAAGGGTGAACTGGGATCTTGCTTTTTGCCATTTGATATACCTGTCATGCTAGAACACATTAAGAAGTCCTAGAGCTGATGCTTTCAACAGAACCACGCTTGTCAAATCAATGAGAAAGACCAGAGGGGAAACAATAGGAACAAACACTGGGCCTCTGCAGTGACCATGGCACAACTTACAAGCAGTATAGATCACCTTCTTATAGTATGGCACACCTCTGCTGATCCTATGCCCATCTTACTCTACCTCCACCTCCTATTACCAAACCCTGTCACCACAAGCCATGGCTTTGACACCAGATCTATTTTTTTTTTTTTTTTTTTGTCTTTAAGACTTATCTGAGGGGGTTGGAAAGATGGTTCAGTGGTTAAAAGCACTTACTGCTCTTACATAGAATCCTGGTTCAATTCACATGGTAGTTCACAGCCATCTGTAGTTCTAGTTCCAGGGAATCCAACATTTTTCTGACCAATGTGGGTGCCAGGCACTCATGTGGTACACAAACATATATGCAGATAAAACAACCATACACATTAGATAGATAGATAGATAGATAGATAGATAGATAGATAGATAGATAGATATTTAAATTTTTTAAAAAGATTTTTCTGAAAGCCACACATTGGTCTAATACTGTCTCTTACTATTGTACTTAACACATGAAGAAAAACACATCCTTCAAAACACATAGCTTTGATCCCATCTCTTCCTGCCTAGCTATTTTTGGTTGGCCTAGCTACTGCACAAACCTGTGTAAGGGTTTAAATCACAGTTCCCCTTAGTCAGTTCTTGATGCCATATGGCCACCACAATATGTGTCTGCAACATGATAGGTATAGACATTGAAATGTATATGATACAATTCTCTGAGGTGTCATGTAATGAGTATCATCTGCTCATTTTTAGAGAAGAAATGGAGGTGAAAAAAAGTGAAGAAAAAACTTCCAAAAGTTTCAAAGTGAGGAATTTGCAAACACAGAAGACCAAAGTCCATCCTTTACTTCAGTCTGCAGAGCACAATGTTTTCTGATGGCTGAGTGAATCCCAAAGCTACATGGGAAGGATGAATGTTCTTTATAAATGCTACAAAATAAGAGCTGCTATGAAATTCTCTCAGTTCCCTCTGCTGTTGTCATAGAAAGAGAGTATTTCAGGATTACAAAATGACTGAATTGGGCTCACCATTCACAGTAGCCTTCACATCTGTGCCCCACCATCAACTGTATCAAAGCGTGTTTATGCATGTGTGTGTGTGTACTGCATCCTCCTTTGGCTGCCTGTGGAAAAGATGATCTAGAAGGAACTGCAATATCTAAATGCTCAGATGCCACCTTATTGCCACATCCCATCACCATCTCCAGAGAGCTGTCCAAGAATCGGCGATAGTAGAGGAAGACAGAAGCAGAATATCAATGCAAAAGCAATAAGTGCTTCCCAGAATCCGTCAGCACTTTTCCAGCATTCTAGTAGTTAGGCTCTGTAGAGCTGGTCCACAAGGATAGTGGGAACATTTCTAGTGTGCATCTAGCCCCTTCTCTTGTGGTAGAGACTGTGACGTTGCTTTCAGAATAATCCCCTGGCCTGGTGCTCTTCCTTATTTCTCTAACTCCTTCAAGTCATTGTCCAATTTGTGAGGTTTTCATTATTTATGGCTTTCTCTCCTCTAAGGTATAAAACAATGGGGAAATGCACCCAGGAATGA
The DNA here is from genome assembly GCF_978045245.1 of Mus caroli. NCBI lineage: Eukaryota > Metazoa > Chordata > Mammalia > Rodentia > Muridae > Mus > Mus caroli. The sequence goes on from NW_028227257.1 coordinate 78,380,509, forward strand.
GACCAAGGCCCTGGTAGCGTTCTTCTGTGACTGGAAACTAATCTGTACCATTGATTAGTTTCTCAGTCCTTCCTCTCTGAACTACACTCAGCAATCTCTCCATGATCACAGCAGCTGGACATATTCAAGGCTCTTCCCTTCAGAGACAGACCTTGGGCCCTAGTGACATCACTATAGGAAAGGGGCCAGAACAGAAGAAAAAAAGAGTTTACCAGCTTCAGGTCATACAGCCAAAGAAAAGGAATCACTGAGGCCAGAGCTTGAAAACATTAGCTGTGGATTCTTCCCACTCCTGTTGTGGGGACCTACTCATGCTCACATAAAGGAATATAGTTCCCAGTTCTTTACCACTGTTGCCTTGTGACTCGCCTGGACCAATAGAAAGCATCAAATAGTGTTATTCAACTTCTGTGGCAAGGCTGAGTCAAGGGTCCACTGCATTCTTCCTCTGGAACCCATCCACCAAGTGAGGAAGTTTAAACTGTTATTCCAGTGAAAAAGGCACAAGGAGAAATATCGCAGTGCCTCAGCTAAAACCTTGGCAACTGCCGGACTTATGAGTGCCATGGCGCAGAATCAACCTACACCTGATTGACAATCCACTGACCGCAAACACACAGTTGAACTGAGCTAACACCACACGGCACAGAGACAGATGACACCAACTAAGTCCTGACCAGATCACTAGCCCACAAAATCCTTAGCAAATAGAACAAGCCCATGACAGCATGCTCAGAGATGTTTTCCAGACTCACCAGACAGATGACTCGTTCTGGTTGGAAAATAGCTTTCAAGGAGTTTCCTATGGGATAGGAGGAGCGGAATAAAAATCCTCACCCTAAAGAGTGCACATGTGTGTTTATGTGTGTGTATGTATGTGTGTATGTGTGATACACACACACACACACACATATATATATATATCAATGTGTCTCTCTACAATAAAGTTTAAATATATATTTATATTGTTATATAAACCTATAAATATTATATAATTATATATTTAAACTTATATATTTAAACATATATATTTAAACTTAATTTAATATGTATTTCTATATTGTGTATATTTATTAGTATATTTATATTACATACTATAAAAATATATATTTAAACTTCATTTTAAAGATACACAGTGAGATTAATTAGTCCCAATCTATACATCTTAATGAACTGGTATATATTAGAATAGCCATTCTGAGACTATGGAGTATCACATTGGATTTTGCACTTTTACTATTGATTGTATTTTCATGCATTTATTCACTACAAAAAAGAAAAATCAATAACAGCGTTAGAAAACCTATTATCGTTATATCCTCCTTAGTGACTCATGTGCCTATTACGTGAATTCCATTCTCCTCATCACCCAATATGTATTCTTTTTTGTTCTCCTTTCCACATGTTAGGCTAAACCCACATGTACATCTGTTTACATATATACAGGGCCAAGGGCCTCCCCTCCCATTGATGCCAGATAAGGCAATCCACCCATCTCAAAAATATTAACCTAGAATTGCTCCTGTCTAAAGGAAATGCAGGGACAAAGTGTGGAGCAGAGACTGAAGAAAAGGCCATTCAGAGACTGCCCCACCTAGGGATCCATCCCATCTGCAGACACCAAACGCAGACACTATTGCTGATGCCAAGAAGTGCTTGCTGACAGGAGCCTGATATAGCTGTCCTCTGAGAGGCTTTGCCGGAGCCTGACCAATACAGATGCAGATACAATCAAGAATCAGACTGAGCCCCAGGGAACCCCAATGAAGGAGTTAGAGGAAAAACTGAAGGAGCTGAAGGGGTTTGCAACCCTGTAGGAAGAACAACAGTATCAACTAACCGGACGTTCCAGAGCTCCCAAGGACTAAACCACCAACCAAAGAGTATACATGGAGGGACCCATGGCTCCAGCTGCATATGTAGCAAAGGAAAACATTGGCTTTTTAAGTGGTCAATAATCTAACAAAATGTAGTTTTTGTTTGACATCACTGTTATAGTCCAATGCCACAAACCTGTAGCTTGAAGTGAAACAAACTGATGATCCCATCCTTCTACAAGCCATCAGTGCAAATGACAGGAAACCGCCTGTCCCTGTCTCCCCAGAACCGAGATTAGCACTTTGCTAATCTCTCTGGCCTTTTTCCATGGGTTCTGAGAATGGAGCCCAGGTCCCCATCATGTTCTGAGAATGGAGCCCAGGTCCCCATCATGTGTGGCAAAGCACTTTGCTGACTAAGCTAACTTCCCACTGTCTCCTCAGCCCCACTCTTCATTTATTTATTTGTTTATTTGTTTGTTTGTTTGTTTTCTGGGCCTGAGCTGAGAGTATCGGCAGGGCTCCAGCCTGAAGGCTCTAACCATTCATCTGTATCCTTTGCGGTTTTGCCTGCTAGAGGCTGAACACAATTCTTGACTTATGAGCTCCTTCAATCTTTAAAACCAGTGGTGACAAAAACTTTCCCAGGGAATCCAACTTTTAAATCTCCCCACCTCCATATTTACTGACCCCACTAGGTCCATTGGGTCCACCTGGATATGCTGGGATAGTCTCCCTGATTTATTTATTGAATGTGTATGGTAAAGTGAGCATGTGTTATACAGACAGAAATGTGGGTGCCTGTGTGTGCTCTCACACATGATATGTATGTGCAGGCCAGAGGCCAGTCTCTGTGTCAGAAACTGCCCACTTTTTTTTTCTTTTTAGACAGGGTCCCTCAGTGGACTGGCGCTCACCCAAATAAGTTGCACTAACTGGCTAGCAATCTTCCTTCCTGTGTCTCCCCAGTGTGGACATTATGGACATTAGCATCATGCCACCATGCCCATTGGGGGGTAGTCATTGGTGTGTTTGTTTGGTTTGAGACAGATTATCTCTGGCTATCCTGGAGCTTGCTAGGTGGAACAGGCTGTCCTTAACCCTACCTGGCTCTGCCTATCAACTGCTGGGACTCAAGTCCCAAGCCACCATGCTACCTCACTCTCCCTGTTTTAGAAGCCACTGGTTGGCCTCCTTGAATCTACCTGCCACCTGACATTTCCTTGTTTATAGGACGTGCCATATTCACAGGATTTATTGTGTGCATGTCGGGGAGGAGGCATTGTCTAACACAAACATCATCCTCAGCAAAAGCAACATCCCATTCCTCACTGGAGATCAATGCCCAGCTCTTCACTCACATCTAACAATTCCTGAGCCCTACGAGTAGGGACAGGCATCCATTTTTTTATGGTATGTTTTGGATTTGATCATGGAGGACAGAAAGGGAATCTTGTTGAAAACAAACTACATTTTATCATTTGCCACTCTCTAATAGTCCCATGAAGGCCAAGTTGACAGCCGCTGACGTCCTCTTCAATCACGTAGCCAATAACAACATTGAAACGGAGCTTGGGGCCTTCAAGCTGGACCCTGTCTGCAATGCAGGCCTGACTGAGTGAGAGGCAATCTGTCTCGGTCTGTCAGATGCTACAAGATTTCTGATGGCAATGAAGGGAAGAACGCTTGACTTCCCATCTCCATCCATCTCCTGATTGGGGAGAGGAGCAGTTCCAGTGAGTTCCCCAATGAGAAATCATACAAGAAGATGGATGGATCAAAGAATACAGAACTTTTCTGCTTGCTTAGCCATTTTCTTCTTGTACTTGAATGCTAAAAAGATGGCCATAAAGAGAACAATTTGTGCTGAGCCTCACCATAGCCACTGAATGATACAGTAGGTGATGGGTCATCCCTGCAAGTGTGACAGCTGTCCACTTACAAAGACCACACAACTCAAGGCCATGAGAGTGTGAGGGACTGTATGACATGAACATTGGCTTTATTTCTCTTGGCTATGATGGAACACTACTCCCTCCCCCAACTTAAAAGAGAAAGAATATTCTCTAGCACAGGGTTCAGGGGACATGGGCCAGTGTGTTGGGAAAGGCGTTGTACCAGTCATTCTCCTAGCTGTGGCAATGGTAGCTTGAGACTGTTGGTTACAACCTATCAGCCATCAGAAAGCTGAGACCTGAGGATCAGGAGCTGAGGTGGCCCATAACCCTCACACTCTCCTCCTCAGCCCTGCTTCTGCCAGCTGGATCCCATGATCAAAAAGTTTGACCGCCTCCCCAGAAGAGTACCCCCAGCTGAGGACCAACTGCTCAAACTCAGGAAGTTATGGCAAACATCACATTCTGATCATAACAGGCGTTCCCTACTCAATCCTGTGGAGCACATTCTCCAATCCTACCCAACTCCTCTGGACCGCCATTCCTTTTCTGAGAGTGGTATTCCCCAAAGGCAGACCTGGTGCAGATATCAAGACACTCCACCATCAGAGACCCTACATGCTTCTCTACCCATTCCTCCCTTCCTGTTTTCTCTCCCCCTTTCCCTACACAATCCTACATTAACCTTCCTTATGGCCCCATCCCCAGAGCCTGCCTATTTGTTCCCACATCAGGGCCTTGCGTTTGGCCCTTCAGCTCCAACAACCTGACCTCTCCCCCAGAATCTTCCCTTGAGTGTCTGCCCTCTTCTTCCTTAAGACCTCTGTTCCCTGTGAGCCCCATGTAGGCTTTTTCTAATCACCCTGACTAGAACAGACTTCTACTGCATAGCTTTCCTTAAGGCCAGCACCTGGCTTCAGCAGCAAGCTTCCTAGTAACCCGCAGTTTCAGGTTCCTTAGAAGTCATAGCTTGCAGGCTTGAGTGAATGATCTGCTATTGCTGAAAGAGGCCCTGGAGCACAGGAACTTGCCTTTGCCCTCTGCTGTTCTCCCACCCCTGGCACACAGTGGGTACTTAGAACGGATACACACTGTCTGGAAGGTGGGCACCCAAAAGAAGTTAAGGAAGTTTCCAAACACAGGACTTCCAGTGCTAACACTGGGACCTTCCTGGGGACTCTAGGAATGCTTCCTCCTATACTGGTCCTGGGCCTCTAAGACATTTCATATGACATCACAGACCCTTTACATCATCATTGGGCCTAAGGAGCCAAACAAGAATACGCGATGAATGACACAAATGGACTGCTAGTTTCCCAACAGTCTCTGTTCTACCCACTGGTTGATTTGAAACATGTAACCTGGCCACTCAGCCCCATGATCAGGCCATCTGGAACAGTTAGTCCTGTTCATGTCTTTGGGTTTCTCAACTGGCTGCTGGGTCTCAGGTAAATACAAAATCCTGTAACTGAGGGGTTTTAGATAGGTTCACAAAGTAGAACAGGGGGTTTGTCAGAGGGTGCAGAACACAGGGTAGGACTTATTTTTGTTGTCCTTGGGAATTTGTTCGTTCTCATCAGTGTGATGCTAAGCCCTCCTGCTGGATACACAGGGATGCAGAAAGCAGTGAATTCACAGACATAGGGCAGGATGCCTCTCCTCGGCAGCCATGAGGAGCTGCACGCAAGGAGAAGTATGATGGAACAAGCCCAGGGCTTAATGTGGGAGTAAAGCAAGCTTCTCTGGTTATCAGCCAGCAATCCAAGAAGGCGAGGGCAGCTCCTTCCTTTGTATTGTCCCAAACTTCCATGCTCAGGGCTTCAGGGTCTCTGTAACTGGAGAGACAATAGCCTTAGCACTCAATGTTCTACCTTTGAAACCCAGCTCTGCCAGTTAACCCATATCCATGACCTTGGGCAGACTATTTGACAACTCCCGGCCAGCTTCTCCTCTGCAAATCAGAACTGGAGATTACTCACTCAAAGCACCTGTCACACCACCATGAGCACAGAGAACAGTGGCTGTCATTGACATCATGGCTATAAGTTTATAACCAAAGGGAAGGTACTTGAAGCAAGGATGATAACTGGCTCTGTCCCTGGATGATGAACTATTGTTAATCCAGCCAGGCTTCCTGAGCCCTCACTGGCATGCTGGCAGGTGGGTGTGTCTAGTAAGTGAGTCTATCTCTGCACTGACTGATCCAACCCCCTCACCTTCCCACACTCATTCTTCACTTCCACTTAACTGGCTCTGGTTTAGCAACATAGTTACTTGAGCTAAATACCAACTGGCAAGAAATACAATGCATAGTGCACATTAGTAGCAAGAGGCTAACTTGGTTACACCTCTGGTATATCTCAAGCACAGACCTTAGCAATTAATTTGCCATTTTGATGATGCACAATAACTGGCCTATTAAGCTAAGAGCCTGCATTTATTAAATGCAAGCAAACAAAGCCTGAGTCAACAGTTGCTCCTCTGATAAAAGCTCTCCCTGAGGACTGTGGGAGGCAGGCTGCCTTTTAGGGGCACTGAGCAGACAGGGGAAATGTTACTGAAATCCCAGTCCCTGGTTGGGCATAGCTGTGGGAGTTTAAGGTGGGCGCCAAAGAAGTCACCCATCCTCCCCTCCAGGCCTGCACCACCCCAATAGCAGATACCGGTAACATTTGATTTCGATGCTGTTGTTGCTGGAGCTTTATAGAAGCTCTCTACTGCACAAGGGTGGGTCCTGGAAGCAGAAAAGATCTGTGGAAGAGTGGTAATCCCAGCGTTAGACTCTTCCAAGAATAATGGGAGTTTGATGAAGGCGACTGTGCTATAATTGCTGACACAATATAAATATCTACTATCTGCCGTTTGGAGAGGAACCAATGAGATTGTTCTAGAGTTGTTAGAGTCTGGGCTCTGGCCACTCAAACTAGGTTTGGCCTGCCCTCATGGTCCAGTTAAACAGACAGGTAATAGTGAAATCAGAGAGAGAGAGAGAGATTTATTCAATGTGGTCACGCTGGTATGAGGATCAGAGAGGCCCAGTGACCCCCTCCTTTCCCTGGGTCCATCTTTGAGGTTCTAACATGAGGCTCAGGTTTAAATAGAGGACAAGGGGCATGCATCACTGAGCAGCCCTTGTCAAGGTGTGGCCCTCCCATCACTGTTGTCTCTGCTTCATTCTCTCCTTCAAGGAAATCTGACAAGATGTCAGAACTGTGAGATGTCTCCTTTCCAGACACAGGCTCTACTACAGCTGCCAACAGACTTCAGTCTTTTTCTTCTCCCAACATGATTCCTGTGAGTAGTCTAATCCATTGTAGTATTGTTTCAGTATCTAAATAGCCAAATCTTGGATTCTTTGGGTCCCTCTATGGTCCAGAATCAGCCACTGGGCTACTCTCAGGCCATAGCGTGGTCACTATGTCAAATCAGGTGATACCTGGAGCCATGTCTTTCACGTAGGCTCACACCTTCTGCTTTCATTTCTCTCTGCAGCTATTACCAAGGCTCATATCCTCCAGTAGGGCAGCTTCTTAATATTTTTTGTGAAGGGTAATGTGAGCAGGAGTTCTTACAGGATCTCCTGTTTCTCAGGCTGCCCTTGAACTCACTCTGCGGTCAAGAGTGGCCTTGAACTTCTGATCTTTCTATTTCTACCTCCAGAACGCTAAGATGATAGATGTGAGCCACATGTAGGCTTTGTGCAGAGCTGGGAATCTGAGGGGGTCACAGCATCTAGGCAAGCACTCTACCTGTTGAGCTACACCCACCATCCTGCTTCTTAGGAGTCATTGTCTCCTTCTGATGATCTAGGGCAGTGATGATGATCTAGGGCAGTGAAGCACAAACTATTCCAGAGGCAAGCTATCAATTGGTCCTGTCTGCTCAAAAGGAGGTGGTGCCAAAATCCCTCTAAGATCAGGCTCATCAACACCCTGTCTTGAAAGAGGGAGATGCTCATGGGTCTGCCCCTATCTAGGGGTTTATATAATTAAAGATTGATGGTGGAGGGCAAGACATTTTCTACAGTGGTATAGGTACTGGTAAGGAACTCATGTTTCTCACCCACAAATTCTCACCCACAAACCACACTCTGGTAATACTCATTTGGACACACACACACACACGTAGAAGAAGTACTGGTTGGCAAGAGGAAGAAGACTGGTAGGCGAAAGAAAGAATCAAGAGAGGATAGCTAGATTGTAAGTATGATTGAAATACATGTGAATGTGTGAAAATGTCACAATGAAACATTTCATTATATATAAGTGATAGATGCTTTTAAAAAGTGTTTTTTTCTAAATATCTACTATTGGGGGCTGAAGAGATGGCTTAGCAGTTAAGAGCACTGACTGCTCTTCCAGAGGTCCTGAGTTCAAATCCCAACAACCACATGGTGGCTCACAACCATCCCTAATGAGCTCTGACGTCTTGTTCTGGTGTGTCTAAAGACAACTACATTGTACTTACATATAATAAATAAATAAATAAATAAATAAATAAATAAATAAATAAATAATCTACTACATATAAAAATGTAATGACTCTAGAAATATTTTTTTTTTAGAAAAAAAAATGTCCTTTCTCTTTAAAGCCTTCCTCTGTAATCTGCTATTAGAATTTAGGTATGTATCTGCCTGGACTTTTTTCCTGGAAATGTGTGTATTTGGTACTTTTATTTTTTGACAATGCACAGCAGAGTTTCATAAAAGCTCTCTTGCTACAAGAGAGACTTTCCTGAAATCACATAAAATACCATCCCTATATGATTCCTAGGGGCCCCATTCACTCAAAATAATGGAAATTTAAATTCAACCGTCCTGCTAGGGGAGTGAGCCGAAGCCCAGGACTCTCATTTGTGTTACTGTTGTATTTCTGTTGTTCCTGTCTCTGCTGCTTTAATTAGTGCGTGGCACCATCTGAAGCAATGTCATTTTTATTCCCGTTATGGCCAGAGGCAGTTAGCACACACTTCACATGATCTTTAATTCTAAGAAAGCCAGTCAACCTGCTGTCCTGCTTCAGTGCCTCCAGAGAAGAGGACACCCTGAGGCTGAGGCTGAGGATGCTGTCCAACGGCATGCACCTCTACGAACATGCACTAAGCCCGGGGCTCAGTCCCCAGCACTGCCTACACAGCACATGGGGGCATGCTCCTGTAATCCCTGCTCTTGGAAGGTATGTGCAGGAGGCTGGGGGTTCAAGGACATCCTTGGCTACTTAGTAAATTCAGTATCTAAAAAACAGACAGACAGAGGGAGAGAGAGGGGACCAGGAGGGATGAGAGGAAGGATTTCTTTTTTCCACATAGGTATTAGAAAGATTCCTCCTCTCCTTTCTGAGCACATAGTTATAGACTATAGGCTGTTCACAGAACTTTGGTCTCCTGACCACATGTGGGGTTTTTTTGTTTGGTTTTTGGTTTTGGGTTTTGGGTTTTGGGGTTTTTTTGTTTTTGTTTTTGTTTTCAAGACAGGGTTTCTCTGTATAGCCCTGGCTATCCTGGAACTCACCTTGTAGACCAGGCTGGCCTTGATCTCAGAAATCTGTCTCCCTCTGCCTCCCGAGTGCTGGGATTAAAGGCATGCCCTGCCGCCGCCACCACATGTTAACAACAGACTTCACATAGGAAAATTTTCCAAAAATTAACCAAAATTTTATATTTAGCAATAAAAAGAGAATAGACTCAAAGGCTTAACCTAAAATTCTGCTTTTTAATCAGCTTTCTGTCACTGTGACAGAATCTTTGGGAAAATCAACTTAAAGGGGGAAAGTTTTATTTTTGCTCTTGGTTTCAAAGGTTTTGGTCATGAATGCATGTTTCTGGGCCCTAGAAAAGCAAAATGCTGTGGCTGGGAGCAGATGTAACAGAAAGGTGTCAGACAAGAGAAGAAGAGAGGGGAGAGTTGGGACAAGAGTGGCCCCAAGAGTGTGCCCCTGACACTTATTTCCTCCACTGTGAGCCTTTGTTCCATAGTGCCCACCACCTCTCAGGACCTCACTCAGTTATAAACATAGCATCAGGCTACCTTATGAGTGAGATGCAGGCACCCTTTAAGAGCCCTCAGCACATGGACTTTAGAGGGACATTTCAGATCCAAACCACAGCATTGCTGTCACAGGATTAATACAGCTTTTAGGCAAGCAGAAGGGATGCCCTAATTCTCACTCTATAAGATTTAACACTGCAGCTCTGTGATAGGTCCCAGAGATGTGTCCCAGAGATGCAAGATTTTAGATCATTGTGTACTGGCTTTCCAAAATGCAGAGGTTAGTATGGTTAGCCTGGAAATGTCCCGTCCCAGTTTGGCACCTGGTTGTCCCTCTGTAGAGTCATGCCAACCTGAGGCATTCACCTAAGCTCTCTGAATCTTGCTTGCTCTTCTGTACATAGGGGCCATAACTTCACCCAAGAGCCCTTGTAAGGAGACACCAGCTGCTTTACATGTAGTAAGCCCTACACATTTGATTGACAGTCAGCTATCGCAGTTATCAGAGATGGCTATGCCTCTGCCCTCACACACAGTTTCTCACCATTTGCCAGCAACACAACTTCATTCTCCACCCCACCCGACCCCCCACCCCACCCCCCCACAAACAAAACAAATCACAAGGAATGAGTTGGACAGATAGTAGTAGGATTTACTGACCCTGGGAAGGACTCTGGCTGAGAAGGAGAGGCCTCCAGGCAAGTCCTCTGTGGGCAGACGTTGCCAGGAAGCACTGGGAAGGGTGAAAGCATCCCCAGTCCCTCCCAGATGGCCAGGCTCCCACTTCTTAGTTTCTCACTCCTTCTTCAGCCTCTCCAGCCCTGGCTGGGCTCCTCTTTCCTGGGAAACACAAACAGGCAGCAGAGAAAATGCAGTCTGCCTTTGAGCTTAGTCCAGGCAATCCTTAAATCATCCTGCCCTGGGGGTAATGGGACATTTGCTCTCCTTGGCCTGCCCTTGTCCCCCAACTGCAATCTTCCTCACACTTTCTGTATGTTTAGCAATATGAAACCCAGCTAGCTATCGAAAAAATGGCTACTCCTGTTTACTTTTCTTTGCCCAAACCATGGTCTCAAACTGCGGCCTTTATTAATCTGTCAGTCAGAACTAGGCAAATGTATGGAAATGCTGGATCTGGTAACTGCTGGAAATCCAAAGTGTCGTTGCTGTTGCAGGGCAGAAGGAACGCCATCACCATTTACTCAAACCCAAGGCGATGTGTCACTCTGTCATGTAGTACACAGCAAATGAATGATGGATCACGCTGCTTGGTGGCGAGTTTTATTGGCTCCCCATAGAAGATAACCAAATGCTTTTTGTTGAGATCTTACAGTTGAGCTCCGCCTGCTTTATTCACTCTCAGAGAGCTTTCCTTATTATTATCAAAAGAACACAAGGCTATAGTTTTCTTTTCTTTTCTTTTCTTTTCTTTGTTTTCTTTTTTTGGGTTTTTTTGGGGTTTTTTGGTTCCGTTTTTTCTTTTTTTTGGGGGGGGGGTGTTTCGAGACAGGGTTTTTCTGTGTAGCCCTTGCTGCGCTGGAACTCACTCTGTAGAACAGGCTGGCCTCGAACTCAGAGATCTGCCTGCCTCTGCCTCTGCCACCACGCCCAGCAAGGCTATAGTTTCTTGAAAATCAAAAAAAACACAAAATAGTGGGGAGTGAGACATGGGGAATGGTGGTGTACCCATGCAGAGCTCCCCCTTAACAATACCTGCTCTGACACTTGTCAAAGGCTGGAATCTTTGTCTCCAAGAGAACCAATCAGATTTCTCCTCCCTGGAATGTAAAAGCATAAATGAATGGTAAACTGGGATATCTTAGGGCCACACCCTTGATAGAAAGCCTCCATGACAATGGCAGCATCTATAACCTAAGCATTCAGAGAGCTGAGGAAGAAGGATCCTTGAGTTCAAGGCTAGCCTGGGCTATTTAGTGAGAGCCCATCTAAAAACTAAAAGCACACACAGCAATAATAATTCCTGCTTTCAGATGCTTACGCAACACGGCACTTGTCTGTGCCTATTGGCTCTGATTCTTCCACAATGCAATCGCTTGTGGTCGATGCCAGTGTGGTGCCTGTACCTTGTACACACAGGCACGTGTTCAAAGTGTACACACACACACACCCTACGTGTGTGCATAATGCTCTATGAAATACAATGAAAATGTATACAGTTAAAGTGTAACAGTTGTCTATGCAGCTGGGTGTGGGGCTTTTAATACTGATTAAAACCACTATATTCTGTGGGCTGGAGAGATGGCTCAGTGGTTAAGAGCTTTGACTGTTTCTCCAGAGGTCCTGAGTTCAAATCCCAACAACCACATGGTGGCTCACAACCATCTGTAATGAGATTTGACACTCTCTTCTAGTGTGTCTGAAGACAGCTACAGTGTACTTACATATAATAAATAAATAAATCTTTAAAAAAAACACTATATTCTGGAGCCAATATAAAAGCAAGAATGTCTCTCCTGTATAAAAGCAAGAATGTCTCCTTTTGGAAAGGAGAAAACAAAGATGGGAAAACTCCTGTGTCATCCAGGCAGGTTTGTAGCTTCTATACAACCATGATGAGTTCCACCATTGCCCCCAACCCCATAGCCCTCTAAAGGGGAAAGGCCACAGAGCAGAGCATATGTGGGCTTGCTTTCATCTGGTGGGAGCAAAGAGTATCCAGTATGGCGACAGGAAAATGAAGGAAGCATTTTACCGTTCCCTCTTGAGCATCTCCAGGTCATTTTATATTTTGTTTCTTTTGTTTCTTCCTCTCCTTCTTTCTTCTCTCTTTTTATTACACTCAGAAAATAAGTTGTCTTTGTCTCTCTGGCTGCTTTGATTAGTTCTTAGGGTAACCAACAGAAAAAGGAAGACAGAGAAAATGATTTCAAAGTAGTCATGTTCTCTTTCCTCAGCGTCATCTCCCAACACACACACACACACACACACACACTCTCTCTCACACACACACACACACACACACACACACTCACACACACACACTTACACACACGCACACACACACACACTTGCACACATACACTTACACACACACACTTACACACACACACACACACACACTTTCCTAAAAAGCAAGACAGAGAGTTTATCAAATGGGAGTGGGGCTTGGAATGTTCAAGTGAAAAAGAAGTGATTCTCAGGTTTCTTTTTCTGTCCTCATTTACTGGCATGTTTGTGGAGGTTGTACACACATGAACCATACACATGTAGTTGGCTTGTGGATAACAGTAAGGATTTGAGGCCATGGAAACCCTGAGAAGGTGACAGAGGGTGCAGATGTGAGCAGCAATGAGCAAATCCCCTGGGGGCTGGAGTGGGGGTCCGGGAGTCATCATGTGATCCACTGAGGTAGGAGTCAGGTGAAATGCACTCCTGTTTCAGGATTGCTGGGAGCTAACCATGAGCCCAAGACTTGGCTCACGTCTCTTTGAAGGCTGTCTTTCTCCTCATCAGAAGTAGTCACTCACCTTGCCTTGTTACCCTACCTTGGCAGGTTGAAACTTCAGCCAGATTAGCAAAGCTGACCGTGAATTATATGTAAAGGGAACAGGATACTCCAAGACCAACTTCTCCGCACAAAGGAGATTTATTTGCCCCAGAAAGACAAAGGGCAGGGAACAAGAGACAAAGACACAATGTAGAAGACAGGGAGAAGGGGAAAGGAACAAGGGAGGGGGAAAAATTCTGTCCTGAGGGACAAAGGACTACCTCTGGATAGAGAGGAGATGGCCCATTGGAAAATGACAGTTTATAAAGGTAAAAGGGGAAATCCTGTGTTAGGAAGAAGTGTTTAATTTTAATTGGGCATGTTAATTATAGTGGCCAGTGGAGGTGAGAGCTTTTGATTGCTAGACTTCAATACTTTGATAGTCAGCCTCCAGAGGAGGAGATGGCCAAATAAGGGAATAGACCTTAGAGGCTAGCTTTAGGAATGTAATCTAATGGCTTTTAACAAAGGAGAGAGAATCAGGGAGAAAGGTAAGACCTGCCAGAGCCATGTTTGCCTTGCTTGGGCTGGCTAGAATCCCTTTAATATGAATAGATATTAACATACCATATGAGAACCATATGAATATACCATCATAATAATTCCCCAGCCATGCTTCTGCTATTGCTTAGATCAGGTGTCCCTAGACTCTTAGCCAGTCTTTAATCGCAGCAGGAAATGGCCTCTATGGTTTCTCTCTTTCTTTTTTCTTTGGAGAGATGAAAGGCAGCTGGAGATACTCCAGAGCCAGTCTCGGTGTCATAACAAACATGGCCCAAGCCCACTGGGACACCTTTTCTGTGACAACTCAGAGTTGGCACTAGGGGAGCAGAGGTCAAAACCACAGGAGACCTGACAGCCAGTCCCATCCTTGCCAAGATCAATGTGGATCCAAGACAGAGATGTGGCTATCCTCACGGCTATCAGTCTATCTGCTTTCTTAGTCAACCATTCTGAACCCACTCATAAGCTGGAAATCCTAGGATCCCACCTTCCTTGTAGCTCATCTACCTGTGAGTAGCCCTGGAGAAGAGATTCAGAGTGCAAAGTACCAACGACAGACAAGTTTGGAGGAGGCAGTGGGGAGCTTCTGAGCCCCAGAATCCTGCAACATACAGGCTGCATTCTGTACCCTTTATCCAAAATATATTTGCTTCAGATGTTGAACACTGTGGATTTTGGAACATGTGAATAAATCTATCATGAGATGTCGTGGGAATTCCCACCACAGCCCCAGCCTAAACACAAAATTCACATGTGAATGTTCATATATATGAACACTCCTATGCTTAGCCTGAAGGCAACTTATGCAATGGTCTTACTGCACCTGTGTTTTGACTGCCTCCCATCACATGAGGTCAGGTGTGGAATTTTTCATCTATGATGTCATGTCTGTACTCAAAATGTCTGAGGCTTTGTAGCACTTTGAATTTGGGATTTTCGGATTAGAGATGCTCAGCCAGCATTGTGAATAATGTAACTATAGATGAGTAACTCCTTTGTCCCATAGTAGCAATCTTGGAAGCCAAGCCTAGCTCCCCTATTTTCCCATCAATTATATGGGAATAAGAAGCAGGATTAAAAGATGAAATGAGTAGAAAGGCTCTCAGCATCCTCTGGTAGGTAGTGAACACACTGAAAATATTAAATTTTGTCCACCAGAAAATCTCTCTTGGGCTCCCCAATTCTATACCTGGAGCAAGCTGGATTAGAAGCTGAGAAAGAAGGGTGGGCAATGTGAATAGGTTCTATAGGATGGGAAAGGGAAATTTCTCCTTTTTCCTACAAAGAAGCAAGGAGAGGAAAGAAGAGGCCACGTGAAGAGGGTGGGGTGAGGTGACAAGCTCCTCAGAACTCTGGGAAAGTCATTGGACTGCTGATTCATGAGGGAAAAGGGCTGGTTATGGAACTTCACAACTGAACCTATGAGGCGGCTCAGCAGGTAAAGACACCTGCCAACAAGGCTGATGGCCCATGTTCAATCCCTGAGAGCCACTTAGTGAACAAGAGATCCAACTCCTTGTGGCACAGAGAGAGAGAGAGAGAGAGAGAGACAGAGACAGAGACAGAGACAGAGACAGACAGACAGAGACAGACAGAGACAGAGACATGGAGAGAAGGAGACAGAGGATGGGTACATGATTTTAAAAATAAATAAAACAGTGTTCTTGACAGTTAAGAACACTGACTGCTCTTCCAGAGGACCCTGATTCAATTTCCAGTACCCACATGGCAGCTCATAGCTGTCTCTAACTCCAGTTCTAGGGGTCCAACTCCTTCATATAGGCAGCAGGCATACTTATAACCCCAAATACATATAAAACACCAATACAAAACACCAATACATACAAAGCAAAAATAAATAGATCATTTAAAATAAAACAAAGAAAAAGACACTTGTGTTGGAAGCAGAAAGGAGACACAAGGAGACAAACTTGAGAGACAAAGTTCTTTGGCTTCCTCCAGCCCAGTCAGGACTTTGGATACAGAGAAACTGCAGGTAGCAGCCAGTTCATACCGTTGTCACAATCGCTGATATTACCACAGGAGGCACAAAATGGTTTTCAGCCAAAGGCTGAAACTGAGGAAGCTGGTGCATTCTAAATTAGGGCTGCATCACAGAGGGAACTGGACCCATCTCTTTGTGGAAATAGGAAGCCCCTCTGTGTTCACTATCCCCTCCTCCAGGCAAGGATGCTCAGTTTCTTGTGTTGCCTTCCACCTCCCTTCGGGCAGCATCCTTCCATCTGCCTGCCAGCAGCTTTGCAGTCCAGAGGCACCATCCCTTCTTGGGTCCAGAGTCCCTTGCTCTCCCACTGGAGCTGCTCAGGACTAGTCTCCTGCACTGCAGTGAGCCCCCAGTTATAAATTACTACCTGCTGGCCATCATTTTAACATAAATGGAGTTTAAAAAGCAGCAAAGGAATATATTTTCATTTGAAGTTAAAGCATCCATTTTTTATTTGAGCCAAGCTCGATCTAGGAGAGATGGCAGAAGAATAGCTCGGAGGCTAATAGAGTTAATGATTATGATGGAGATCCCAGGAGCTGCGATATTTCACTTGCAGTTGCCTCCGTCCCAGCTCTGCTGCCTGCAGTACTTCTTTCCCCTGTTCACGTCCACTTCCATTAACACCCACCGCAGATGATGGAACCATTATGATAATATCTCTGCTCTCCGCAGCCTCGATTGGTCTTGACACATTATCACCCTAAGAGCTCAGCCACATCGCACTAAGTCCTATTTATAATAACACTTGGCAGGAGCCACCAAAATAAAACCTGGTACTCATGGGCCACCTTTCATCGGAGGAAATCAGAAAGCTTTACAAGCTTAATTAAGCTTCAGCGTCTATGTGACTGATGAGACCTGGGGATGCTGGAGGGGGTGCAGAATCACTAATTGTATGTACGCTGGGTAAAGCGCTGGGCAGCCACAAGGACCAAAATCCACAAAGCTGGGGACAGTCACGTTTCTTTGTCAAGTAAATTCTTCAAGGTGGGTTGGGACGGTCTGGGAGCTTTGGTGAAGGGATGGGGAAGTTCTCATCCCACGCCTCTCTGGCTAGAGAGGAGCCTCACACCAGCTTCACAAGAGGATTAAACAAATTCACTCACTCACCTGAAAGGTGTGGTGATGAACTCGTGGGTACCTGGCTGCTGTGCTCACCTGCTGTCCTCTCTGTTGCCCATTACCCCTCAAACTGGGACGCATAAATCCTAATGTGTGCTTCAAGACTGGCCCATCTTAGCATCTGCCTCCTCGGGGAAGCCTTCCTGGATTTCCCTGGCAAGATCAGTTGTTCCCTGTTCTGTGCTCCAATGTTCTTTCTAAATAAAGTCCCAAGATTGTGATAGCAGGCAATAAAAATTTATTGAGCAATTACTAAATGTGGAAGGCACATCTCATCTACACCGTAATGAAACACCGAATTGTTATCTTCTCTTCACGGATGAGTTAACAAGCCCAGAGAGGGAAGGTGATTTTCCTTAGGTGGGACAGCTTTTGCATACAAGACAGCCTGGCTGTGTCCCCAAAGAACAAAAGCACAGCCACCCCAGCAGTCTGTCTGTGATTAAGATGCTTCCATGCCTGTCCCCCTCTCTAGTTCCCATGTTCTCCTGCAAGGGCACATGGCCTAGAGGAACTCCAACTTGTAAACAATCCCAACTCAAAGTGAATTCCCAGGGAAGTTCAGGGAAGAGTGGCCATGTGTCAATGAACGGAGAGGCAAATGGAAACCAGAAACTCGGGTTCCTTCCATCTTTCTCCTCTGCTAAAAGGTGTGGACTTGAGTCACCTTTCCCCTCCAGGATGCCTGATTGCAGGGCCCCCATCCACATCTGAATCATGCCATCTGGAGTAGTTACTTTTCCAAGGATGAGACCCAAGTATCTGAGGGAACCATTTGAGCAGAAGAGGGAAGCATTCTTTTAGCTCACAGTTTTACGGGGTTCAGGCAATCATCCTTGACTCCATTGATGCCAGGACTACAGTTAGGCAGAACATCATGGTGGTGAGCTTTACAAATTCTCGAGTGCTGGATATGACTTATCCTTTAGCCCAGGTTACCCATGCAGTATATGCTGCCCACTTGACACAACCCTTGTATTACCAGATTGACCACCACAGAAGTGTGATACTCTTTCTTAATGAGGATCCCAAAGCTCATGAGTAAATCAGTAAATACTGAGGAGGTACCAGGGCATAAAAATGTGTAAACTGTGTGGCGATCCAGCCAAGCATACATGGAAGTAAAAGGAAGTGGGGGATTCAATACTACACAGCAAGGCCTCAAGCATCCTCTGGAGAGCTTGGGAGATAATCCTTCTGGATAAGGACTGCCTATGACAGCCACACACATGAGAATGGGATTGGCTAAGCAGTGTGTGTGTGTGTGTGTGTGTGTGTGTGTGTGTGTGTGTGTGTGTGTGTAGGAAGTACAGGTTGCTGTCTTCTACCCTTCTCCACTTTATTTTCCTGATAAGCACTCTTCTTTATCCCATAGTTTGTCATTTTGGCTAGACTGGCTTATCAGTGAGGCCTAAACCTGTCAGTCTCCATGATACAACACTAGTTTAAAGGAACATGCCACCATTCCTGACTTTTAAGTGACTTTCACAGACTGAACTATCTCTCCAGCCACAGCTAAGTGATTCTTGAAAGACACACATCATGGTCATGTAGCAAGACCAAGACAGGGAGAGCAACCCCCAAACACAAAGGCATTGTGACCACCTAGGAAAGAAAATGGAGACTAAAGACTGTCTTAATTTGAGCTGTTACAACAGAGTATCACAGCCTATGTAGCTCAAAGAGCAAATCATATTCATCACACTTCTGAAGCCTGAGGAGCCCAAGAGCAAGGGGCATGAAAGTTTGTGTCTTCTGAAGGCACTCCTACAGGTTCATACCCAGTAATTTTCTGGCTGGGTCTTTGTATGACCAAAGGAACATTAGATGTGGAGTCTCTTTTACAAAGACATTAATCCTATTCATGAAGAGATCATGACTTTTATGATCCAGTGACTTTCCAGAGGGCCCTGCAACTAATACAGTGGGATTAGGGTTGAGAATTCAATACTTAAGCCTCGAGGGAACACAGCCACCCAGCTCATAACAGCACAAACAATGGAATTGTAGCTGTGAGTTAGAAAGCTGGGCAAGGTCATCAGTATTGGCCAACATTGGAGTCATGGAATCACTTTGGAGTAAACTTCAAAGACCCTCTTTTCCCTCTCTTCTTTCTGTTTATTTTGGAGTGTCTTGCTTTATTATTAAGACAGGATCTCACCATTTAACTCAGGCTGGCCTCAAACTTACAATCTTGCTTCCATCTCCCAGAAGGAGGAGTTGACTTGTGGGCACCAACACATTTTCTCTTACTTTTGTAGAAACATCAAAAAAAAAAAGTGCACTTGGGCATCTCTGTCTTTGAGAAGAGTATGTAACTCAGCAAAAATCAGAATGAAGGAGGCCAGGTGGAGATGCAGCAAGGAATGGGTTGCCCGAAGCTGCCTGGAGGTTCACAGGAGCCAAGCACATGATGAGTGTCTGCCACCAAAAAAAGAAGACGCGACTGAAGAAGAAAGAGCTTGAGCTATGCACGGAGGTCAGGACTACAGAGAGAGCCCATCACCATTTCACTCAGTAGGAACCCCAAAGCATGCTTCAAGGAAAGCTTAATTTGAGTTGAATCTTTGATTTAATGCAACCGCTTTTATACTTAACATTGCCTCTACCATTTATAATACACAAAAGGTGCCAGAGCCTCAACTCTGTCACTTGGCAGCCATGTGACATCAGGCCAGTAACTTTCTGGTTATGCTTCTGTCTTGCCATCTCTACAGTGAGGACAAGGATAATATTTGCTTAGAGGGCTACATGGATTAATAAAGCCCATACTGGGCTGAGTCCCACACCACACCCAGAAGTAAGGACTTAGTTAGAGCCTGCTAATGCTGTTGTTATGGTTACCGTTAATATTTCACCTGAGCTGAATAACAACCTGTAAGTTTGGCGCGATTTATTATCCTCATTTCTCAAGTTGAGAAATTGAAATGCATGGGAGATAAAAACTAACCCAAGGAACAAGTCAGAAAATGGAAAGCCAGACTCAGAAAGTCTTCCAACCTCGAGCCTCACTCTTGGCTCCCAGCGCTCACACCACCTTTCCTATGTTGCCCAGAAAGTATGGTTCTGTGAGCTTGATCATTGTTCACACAGGACTTCAGGCAACTGTGAATATATTGGAGGTCTAAGCTTAAGGAATATTAAGAGATTCTTAAAAGAGAAAATAGGTTCTTATTGGGGATCCCTAAGCAACTGCTGAAGGTCTAAAGAGATGATGTTTCCCCACCTCAGAGCCCCAGAGAAAGAATGCAGGGGTGCTTGCTATCTTCAGGCTTCAAATCTAAAGAGCTACGAGGGCAGTCAGCTAACAGGAAAGCAGAGGCAGGTACTATAAACACTGTCTAAAATAATCAAACGTGGCTATAACTCAAACGGCATACCACTCTGCAGGGTGTGTTTGTGTGTGTGTGTGTGTGTGTGTGTGTGTGTGTGTGTGTGTGTTTGTGTGTGTGTGTGTGTGCTTGCTTTCTCTAGCTTATTCCTCTGTTTTTCTGCAGTTCTGCATTTTGACTGTTAAAGCACTTCATACATTTCATTTGGTCATGAGTACACTTAGGCCTAGGGCTAAGTCTGGTCCTGGAGCTCAAACATGAAGTCCACTCATCATCTGAGACGTGAGATCTTAGCCTGGCTCTTCACGCCTCCTTTCATCAGTACCCTTAGTGTGACTGTGAGAGTCTGGAATTTGGAGTGGCTGGTATTAAAGTGGACTTTCCCAGACTAATAATCTTGCTCCCCTCACATTCAGTCCCTCACCAATATTTTTTTTTCCTTTTAAGAACTTGAGAAAAAAGTTTCTTTGTATCCTGTAGCAGTAAGATATTTAAACAAACAAACAAACTTGATGATGCTACTTGAAAAGTTTCATCTCATTCTAGATGAATCATTGAATCATTGTTGAATATGCACTCAGTGCCAGGCTTTGTGCCCTGGCCACTGTTAAAACAATGGGCAAGAGAACT
Organism: Mus caroli; assembly: GCF_978045245.1. Taxonomy (NCBI): domain Eukaryota; kingdom Metazoa; phylum Chordata; class Mammalia; order Rodentia; family Muridae; genus Mus; species Mus caroli. The sequence continues at coordinate 78,401,312 of NW_028227257.1, forward strand.
CCCCATGCAGGGTACCATAGTGGGTCACTGGGAGCTACACAGTCACAGATTCTGCCAAGAGCCAAAACCACAGAGCCACCAAGCACTGTGAATTGCCCCGCTGCCCTCAGGACATAACTTGGCCCACGGTGGCATTTAGTATTCTGAGTTTAACTTAATCGCCACTATAGAATATAGTTCTCTAATTAGAGGATATTCTGATTATGCCCACAAGGTGGAGATCTTGCTTACAGTTTGCCCACACTAAACTCAATGCAGGGGGAAGAAAAAAAACACCTAAAAGTTACATCAAAAGACAAAAATTAAATTCAATGAATCCAGTTCTTATTTCATGTAATATACTATATTAGCTAGTATATGAAATAAAAATTTGATAAGAGACAGTCCCTGCTCTCTAGGGAAAGACCAGGGGGAAGCTTGCATGAGGCAAGAAAAAAACTTTTTAATGAATTAATATATTGTACTGGATCCATATGGAAGGCACTGTAATCCTTTTATCAGATAAGAGCTACAAGAAGCCCCAGGGTTGGGAACACATTTAAGAAAGACCCCACACTTCAGGTGGCACACAAGGTACCAGTGGGAAAGAAACCCACGAAGGTGTATGCCTTGGGTCAGCCATGTTTTGGAGGGTTAATGTTTCTACTCTGTCACAAACATTTTACATTGTCTACCCTATAACTCCAGAATAAATATACACAGTACAGGCAGATGTAGCCCAGCTGAAACCTCGCATGTGTTCCCAGGAGAGGAATATAGGGGAAGGAAACACACACACACACACACACACAATGTGAAAGAAACTCTGGCTTTTAAACTCTGGATTTTAAGCTCTGGCTGTAGGGCTCGGGGAGGAGTCAGAAGAGAACCTGCTTAGCATACATACTGTCCTGGGACAGTTCCCTGGCAGTGCCAGCTCTGGCTCTCAGGACCCCTCATAGCCCTGATCTTATGACTAAGAATCTCTGATTTGAAATATGGGATACAAGAAGGGAAAGGAAAGATTCAGTTTGTTTCCAAGAGATTTGCTGGTAAATTAAATCCAAGAAAGTCTGGAGGAAGATGCATCGGTTTTTATAATGTGTTAGTTTGGTTTTTTCTTCACTGCCCCACTTCCCACTAGTCCTTTTTCCTTTACACTAAACTAGTAAAACAATTGTTTATTTTCCTTTGTTTGGGAGAGAATTATAATTGGGAATAAAGTGACTGACTAAATGACAACTTAAAAACAAGGTGAGAATGTTGACAATAAATGTTTATTATATCTATCTAGATATCTCTATCTCTACATATTGAACTTTCTTTAAAAAGGGAAAGCCAAGTGGCATGCGACCAGGGCACCTGACTTGGCTGTCCAACTTGCACAGCAAGGTTTAATTCCAAGCATCCCTGAGAAAAGTCACAGAAGTTAACCTCATTGCTCTCAAGCTTGCAATGATCCATACCGGGGAGCTTGCTCTAGAGAGGGGTTATGGGTTCAAAGTCATTGGCTACAGATGGTTCCTCTCCCAGCTGGAGTCACATCCTCTAGGGCTCGAGACTTTCCGGGGAATTTACATAAGCCAGCGTGAATCACACCAAGTGAGGTAGCAAAAGGACCCACCCTGACCCCTGCCTGTACTGCGGTGGGGGGCTGTCTGAAGTTTTCAGATCAGACACAGTCCAAACGAGGGTACAAGAGGATCATCCCACTCCCAACAAGAGCACCGGACACGCCGCTACTCCCAAGCCCTAGAATTGGTCTCTGCCCCCGCCCCCGCTCCGACGCCCCCGCACGGACGCCGTCAGTCCAGCTTCCTCCCCGCCCCGAAGTCCGGAACAGAACGTGGGGCCACCTCTCGCTCCTGGAAGGATCGGTTGCCGCTTTAAGGGGAAGAGGAAGGGAAGGGGCGGGGGAGTGGGGGGCGGGGAGAGGCGGCAGAGGAGGGGGAGGGGGATCCCCCTCGCTCCCACGTGGTCCGGGCGCCTGTGAATCGCGCCCGCCGGAGGGTCTCACAGCGAAATACAAAAGCTGCTGGGAAGCCACGGGGAGGCGAGTTCCCAGCGCCGGGGCAGAGCGCTGGCCAGAGCCCCGCAGCGCTCCGCGGCCGCGATGGGGCTCCGGCACCCGAAGCCCCGGAGCCAGCTAGCAGCCCGGCCCGCCTCGCCTCCCGCACCCGGGCGCCCGGGCTTGGCTTGAAGCGGCGGCGGTGGCACCGGCGCGCCGGCAGGAGCATGGGGAGGAAGATGCGGGGCGCCGCCGCCGCCGCCGCGGGGCTCTGGCTGCTGGCTTTGAGCTCGCTGCTGACGCTGTGGGGAGGGCTCCTGCCACCGCGGACCGAGCTGCCAGCCTCCCGGCCGCCCGAAGATCGACTCCCTCGGCATCCGATCCAGAGTGGCGGCCCCGCGCCCGAGCCGCGATTCCCTCTGCCCCCGCCCCTAGTATGGGACGCCCGCGGCGGCTCCCTGAAAACTTTCCGGGCGCTGCTCACCCTGGCGGCCGGCGCGGATAACCCGCCTGGGAGGCACCCGGACGACCGCGAGCGGCACGAGCCCTCCGGGCTGTCCCGGCCAGAGGAGCGCAGGGCGGTGCACGGGGGCGTCTTCTGGAGCCGCGGCCTGGAGGAGCAGGTTCCCCGGGGCTTTTCCGAAGCCCAAGCAGCAGCGTGGCTGGAGGTGGCACGGGGTGCTCGAGTGGTGGCTCTGGATCGCGGGGGCTGCGGACGCAGTTCCAACCGCCTAGCCCGCTTTGCCGACGGCACCCGTGCCTGTGTACGCTACGGCATCAACCCAGAGCAGATACAGGGCGAGGCCCTGTCCTACTACCTTGCGCGCCTGCTGGGCCTCCAGCGCCACGTGCCGCCGCTGGCACTGGCTCGGGTGGAGGCTCGGGGCGCGCAGTGGGTGCAGGTGCAGGAGGAGCTGCGCACCGCGCACTGGACCGAGGGCAGCGTGGTGAGCCTGACGCGCTGGCTGCCTAACCTCACCGACGTGGTGGTGCCCGAGCCCTGGCGATCAGAGGACGGCCGTCTGCGGCCCCTGCGCGACGCCGGGGGCGAGCTGACCAATCTCAGCCAGGCGGAGCTGGTGGACCTGGTACAATGGACCGATCTGATCCTCTTCGATTACCTGACGGCCAACTTCGACCGGCTTGTGAGCAACCTCTTCAGCTTACAGTGGGACCCACGCGTTATGCACCGCGCTACGAGCAACCTGCACCGAGGACCAGGAGGGGCGTTGGTCTTTCTGGACAATGAGGCGGGCTTAGTGCACGGCTACCGGGTAGCCGGCATGTGGGACAAGTATAACGAACCGCTGCTACAGTCGGTGTGTGTATTCCGAGAGCGGACTGCTAGGCGCGTCTTGGAGCTGCACCGGGGTCAGGACGCGGCGGCCCGGTTGCTGCGCCTCTACAGTCGCCACGAACCGCGTTTCCCAGAGCTGGCGGAGCTCTCAGAACCCCACGCTCAGCTGCTACAGCGCCGCCTTGACTTCCTCGCCAAACACATTTTGCACTGCAAGGCCAAGTACGGCCGCCGACCCGGGGACTTAATAACACTCCGAGGAAGAGAGGGACTGGGGTATGAATGATGGGGGCTAGGGCTGTCTTCTCTGCCACGGGCAACGACCAGCTAGCCAACGCCCACCCAATGGTCTGATCGCCAAGCTGTCTAAAAAAAAAATAACTTGTGTGTTACCCACTTGCCCCTTTCTTTTCATGCCAGGCTGTTTCCTTTCCAAGTTCTGGAAGGGCAAACTCACCGAGGCGAGAAGTGTAACATTCCCTCCACCTAGCTTATAAAAAGAATTCTGTGCTTGTGTGGAGATTGGATCCGAAGAAACTGGCTGCTGGGGTTTGGCCCCCGAATGGCAGTCTCTTTGGGAGATGCAGTCCATTTTTGTCGCCCCCTCCACCCCTTCCCAAAAAGGAAAACTTCCGTTTGAGCTAACTCCTCTATTTCCTACTAAACACAGCGCTGGTGGCCCCAGAGAAGGCTGTGACAAGGGCTGGTGAAGCCCCCTTCCTGTGTTCGCCCTTTGTTCCGGCGCGCGATGGTGAGATAACTATTCCAAGCTGAGGGACAGCTCTGGATAGGACAAAGAGAGCAAGACTTCCCCGCCCCTGGGAGCCCTCCAGACCCTGACAGTTTGTCTCACCCATTCCTCCTATCATTTTGGCCTGAAGGCTATGAATTCAGGACTAGTTATAAGCAGAGTCAATAATGAATTTCTTCCTGCGTCTCCCAATTGACCAAAATTGACAATGATAATGTTCACCAGAGGGGAAAAAAATCAGTTTCATGCACTTTACTTTTTTTAATTTTAATTTTTTAGTAAGAAAACTTTTTTATTTGACAGAATTTGCCTTCTGTGTGTATATATGTGCATAAATTGTGCTGTAAATAGACTAAACAAACTTATATTTCAATAAAAGGGAGTTTAAAATTTAGAACTTAATTCATGAGGTTTGATTTGATTGAGGGCTCTGATCTCTTCTCCTTTTGGAATCAGGGTTGAGTTTTCTCTGGCTAGTGGGTGTGCTTTGTAAAACAAAGGATGCAGATCCACCCCCTTAGTGGTTGGGGCTGGGGAGCTGAACAAAGGCAAAAGCAGATTTCTCTGTCTTCCCTCAAATGGACCTTAGGACTAGAAATTTGAGTTCAGCCTGGAAAGGGAGAGAGGGAACAGGAAGAGATGAAAGAAGAGTGCTCCATTTCCTAGCAAATAAAAATGATATGAAAGGGTTTCACTGTAATATGTTCCTATATTAATCATGTGGTAGATATGATAGAACCAGATGTGCAGACTAAAACATGACAAATGCCCCCTTTTAAACTTAACAGCAGTGGTCACGTGCTGCGGGTTATTTCCAACATTGTAATTGCCGTGCAGCACAATGTGTGCAGATAATAAGCTAAGCACAGATTGCAAACAAGTAGAGGGTGTTATAAATTAATTCTGCCTTTTAATCTCTGGCATACATTTCACTGCATTCAAGAGATCATAATCTCCAACATCTGGACTCCTCTGGTGCTCTGTTGGTTGGGCTGCTTTGGGGGTTAGTTAGTAACAACTGCATGTCCTCTCAAGGCAGCCACTGGGACAAGAAAGGGAACAATAAGTACTTTAGGCAATGACGTTTGGATTGTGGACTTTGGGAAACTTAAAATTTAGAAAATTTGGATTGGTGTCTGGGCCCAAGTGACCTTTCCCATCACCTTTTCATTTAATGATCTTCAATCCAAGCAACTCTTAGTCACAACCCTAATAGCTTTTTATTTGACTTGCATTTGCAAACCTTGAGTTTTATGGATGCAGGAAAGTATTAAGTCTCTGTGGGTTCCCCCTCTCACTCAGGACTATAACATAGTATTTAATTTAACTATTTAATGCTATCCTTATGTTTCCAGAGCCTTAGTCTAGCTTTAAGAAAAATATAGTGCATAAACTGTGTGGTGTAAGCCAAATTTTTTCAGAGACTAAATAGAGAATGTGCTGATAATGGCAAATACATCTTCTTTCTAGACACGGTGAGACCTCTGATAATTACACTTTTGAAAAAGAGACATTTTTCATTTCTGATGATTAATAACTGTGAGATTTGCTGTGGAAGTTAATGGAGGCTGCTCCAAGAGGAGGGTAGATATTAGGCCACTGGCATTTTTTTTCCTCAACTCATGTCATTGAGGGGAACAATGAGTAGAAGTAAGTTAGGGATTTCACCGGCTGCACAGGAACTGCACCCTGCCCGTTACAGCTTCCATGGGCATGCGTACGTTCTGGGCCAACAGCATTCTAGACATTCTTCCTGGGCTTCAGCTCCAAGCCCAGACTTGACCATGGGTAACATGACAGGAAGCAGAGCCTAATGGGAAGGGCTCTTCTCAGATTCTCTAGTGAAGCATAGCTGCCGTTGGCAAAATCGGTTTAATTACATGGTAGCGTTGTTAAGGGAACCAAGGCATAATTATAGACAAAGGGCTTTAACTGTTGGTATTCCTTGTGGCTAGTCAGTAGACTGGAGCAATGAAAGATCCATTAAGATTGTGCTATGGTCAATGCTCCTTGGGACAATTCATTTTTTGAACTGGGGATGACTTGGAAAAAAAGTAATGGGTTCTGCAGGGAGACTATAATCTTGAATCCTGCCCTTCACATACTTTCCTTCAGCACATCATTTAACTTAGTTCCCTCATCTGTGAAATGGAGATTCAGTCCGTGTACTGTGGGATTTAAATGTTAACATATAAAACATACACATAAGAAGCATGCAAAAAAAGTTCCTTAATTCACATTTCTCTTTAAGGGAAAAAAATCTTTTCCCCTTATGCTCCAGGAAACTTCTACTTAGGCTCTTTAACAAAGCCAAATCTAGCTGTTTCTAAGGTCAAGATCAGTCTTGACATGTGGTGATATATTAACTCAGCCAAGTGTTTGTTGAGGACCCTCTAATAGCACTATAGGAAACATTGATTCAGTCAGCCAAGGGCCCAGGTTTGATATCCACATGGTTTTAAGGGGGTGTTTTCAGAAGTCAGCACATCCCTGTATCAAGGCAGCTGGACCCAAATACATGAGAGATTAAAAAAGAAAAAAACTAAGAGAGATGATGGCTCATTGCAAATCCATCACCACTTCTGGAAAGCATCAAAAAGTGATGAATCTTTGCAAGAACAATCCTCTTCCCAGTTTCTTCTGCCAAGAGAAAGTAGGCAGTTGACCTTTCTCCTTGGGTTTGACTGTTGATTAATTCACTCTGTTGGTGACACAGTTCTAAACTCTATTAAGTATGCTCACCCTCCTGTCTTCAAGTTGGAAAGAAAAACAAATGATTTTAGCACATCTCGGCACTTCTCAGCCTTCTAACTACAACTGTAGCTAGGAAAGACCTCTGAAACCCAGAGGCTGACAGTGTGAGCTCAATGAGTAAATATTGACGAGATTCTCAGAAGAGTATCTGGCACTCAGCAACCACAATGGGGATTTATTAAAGTGGAATATCATTCCTCAGCTAAGTCAAATCCCCAGACGCTTTGAATCCTCCCATGATCCAGCCTTTTCATTGTGGTTATAAGAACACTTTCTACAGGCTGGAGAGGAGTGAATGAGTCTGGCAAGAGATACCTAGGCAACATGGTCGCCACACTAGGGCATCTATTTTTGAAGATGTCCTCTGTGGTAGAGTTAGCATAGGTACCTCCCTCTTCCTTATGGGGAGACTGTAGTTCTGTTTTTCACATGGCCCGTCAGTTTTGGGAAGCAATGAGCTGTGGAATTTTGCAGGCTCCTCAGATATTAGAAGCTATTTATGAGTCATAGATCATCTGACCTTGGGTGCTACTTTGCCCCTCCATGTACTGCTTCACTCCACACAACAACTGATCCCAAATAGTAGGAAGACAAAAGGAATGGAGGAGAATGAGGAAGGAAAGCCCCCAGTGGCTCTGGAAGCACCAGAATTACTCCCATAAGGTAAAATAAAAACTCCGTTACCAAAGGCAACTTAAGAGAGGGAGGGTTTATTTTGACCCAGAGTCTTAGATGGCAGTGTGCTGTGGAAGAACAGCAGCAGGAGTGTGAGACACTGGTCACATTGCATAGGCAGTCAGGAAGCAGAGAGAGATGTATCTGGTATCAGAGTCCTTTCTCCTTTCTAGCTAGTCCTGAATCTCAGTCCATACAACCATGCTGCCCACACTTAGGGTGGATCCTCCCTCTTCAACCCAGTCTGGGAACATCTTCACAAACATGACACCCGGAATTTGTGTCCTGCATGATTCTAGATCCTGTCAAGTTGACACCCAATATTCATAGAAACAAAGCACCTGGATAGAGTTTAGTGGAAAGGATTCTGGGAGTCAAAAGATCCAGGCCCCAGAGGCTGGAGAGATGGCTCAGTGGTTAAGAGCACTGACTACTCTTCCAGAGGTCCTGAGTTTGATTCCCAGCAACCACATGGTGGCTTACAACCATCTGTAACAGGATTCAAGGCCCTTTTCTGGTGTGTCTGAAGACCACTACAGTGTACTCATATACATGAAGTAAATAAATACTTCTTTTAAGAAAATTAAAAAAGAGCATCCAGGCTCCTCCTGGCTCCCCTTGTGGAGGCCATCCATGTCCTCTCTCTCTGGCTCCACTTCTCCTACATGGAAAAAGATGCTTGATGAAGCTCTTAGTTTCCAGAATCACAGGATGACATACTTTATATTGTGACCTAGGGCAGACAGACAGACAGATGGACAGACAGACTGACAGGGACACACACACAAATGAAACAAAAGTCTCATCAAACAATACGTGTGACACATCTTCAGTGTTTTATTCAGTTGTGCTCCGTTTTCTCTCTACTTTCAGATATTAACTGCTGCCCTCTAAATTGGTTTCCCCACTGGTCAGAGAGGAACAACGCAAAACATCGGCTTAGTTCCTCACTGTGCTCCCTCCCAGCTCTCAAACTCGGGGGAAATTCCACTTACAGCCTGTTTATAACCCACTGCCTTTTGCCCCAAAGGGAATACAAACAGATCTCAATTTTGTAGACTGAAAGGAAGACAGACTATAGGGCTTCATTCAAAATGTAGTTGAGAGACCCAACCAGTCAACTTCTTCCAAAGGGTCTTTTCATAAACACTTCCAAATGTAGGAGGCAACTTTTAGTCTGCTCTAAGAATGTCTGAGTAAATAATGCTGGGGATTAAAACAAAAACAATAATTCTTTGCATCTCTACCTGCGGAAAGCCCAAGGATGGCTCAGCTTCTTGTCTATGTATTGATAAAGATCAGATGTAAGAGTCATAATTTTTTAATGTGACTGTTTTACCAGTTTCTCTTTCTGTGTCCTGCTGTGGGGGAAACTGCATTAATAAACTATGTCTCAATGCTGCCCAGTTGGAATTTTTTTCTCTGCAGGACTCCACCAAATATAGCAAAGGAATGCTTATTTTATTTATCTTTTCAACTTTACTTCTGTTTCAGACATGTCTTCTTGGCACTTTTGAATTTCTTTCTCAATGGCACTTTATCATTTTTTTTTTATTCGTAGGAGAATAGAGAACTAATTGTTTGTTGAAGAAACAACCATAAAAATTACCTCTTTTTCCCCCTTTCTTGGGTGCCGTATGGTGTTTTTTATGGTTTTAATAGTTATTTTATTTCCTATCCAGAAAAGTTAAGTAGCTTATAGAGCTGTCGTTTTTCCAGTACCAGCTCACAGATTTAACTCTGCTGAGAAATTATGGGTTATGATAGAAACCTGTCACTTTTAAGCCAATGGCTCTATATTCCACAGCTGTCTCTGCTTGCTGTTTATAACTTGCTGGTGATGACTTTTTCTTTACTGTCCATTAAAGACAAGGTAAGATTAAGAGACTCACCATAGCCATGAGGTTGTTTTTTTTCTTTCTTTTAAGTTGTAAATGTGCATGTGCAACATAAAATTGCAAGTTTAATTTTATACTTTATAGAATTATGCATACTCACAAACCTGTGCGACTATATCACTATTTCTAGAATTTTCCCACCAATCTCCAAAAACATAATAAAATTAAACCATAAAACAGTAGCCCCTCATCCCTCTTCTCCTCTGCCTTCCAGTTGCCTCTGTGTCTGTATAAAATTACCTGTTCTGGATATTTCCCTGCATGGAATCATCTGATACTTGCTCTATTTTTCTTGACATCCATGGCCACTGTCTTGTTCATGGAAGCAAGATGATAACAGTGAGGCCTTACAACAGGCTGTACTGTGTTTGAATCTCATTTCCATACCATTATAGCGCAGGAAGTTGAGTCAAATTAAGGACCTACTCAGTTGCCTCTGGAAAAGTCTTGGGAAGATGACAGCATCTGTAGCACCCGGTTCAACTCTAGAAAAACATCGTTCTATATGCCAACCACACATGTGTGGTGAATACTATTCCTAGAATCTCATTTCCCTACCTGTGGAGCAAATAACCTTTAAACCTTCTAGTCCTGGCCGTTAGCTAAACCCTGTGGGTTCAACGGTAAAGCAGATAATGGATCTCCCTTTGTGGAGCTTCGAGTTGAGTAGAAGTGGAAATTTATCTAGCAGAAACTAGATGTGATAAGTAAACCACAGTGGAGATAAGTGCAATGGGACCTTGTGCTGTGACTTCTTAAGCTGACCTAAATGGAAGTCAGGAACCTTGACAATTTGGCTTTGTTTTACTCTTTGAAATTTGGGACAATTTTGGCAGGGAGAGCACAATATGGAAATTATTGTGGTAGTTCCCCCAAAACAGTTTGTAGCTGTTCTGGGGAGCAGACTACTAAAGGGTGTGGCCTCTGCTGCTTCTCTTGAAAGGCTGTGGGAGCCTGAAATTGGGGGTTTAATGTTTTTCCAGTAGATTTAATTTGTTGTCTGCAATGTGTTATACATCTAAATATTAATCTTCTTGAGGTTGGGTGCATAGGAAGGGCATGGTAGGAATTAATATCAGGGGGAAATTAGGTCTGTCAATAATATTAATAGCTATTTTTTTTGCCGACTGCATATTAACAAACAAGGCTTTGTTACACATCCTGGAAAGCTCTGAGGATTAGCAATGAGTGGATATTTCTTTTACAGATTGGAAAGAAAGGCTCAGATGTAAGTCAAGTGCCCCTGTGGCTGCATGAGGTGGAGCTATGTCTTAAAGACAAGTCTCTCTAGCACCCAAGGCTTTTTCTCTTCCTCTTTGTCTCCCCCACCCTTTCAGCTAGGCTTTTAAAACCATGTTCCTGTGCAGCCTCCTCTTTGTCTTTATTGTCCTTTAATTCCTTTATGATATGCTTCTAGATATGGGCTGTTGCTTTTGCTTTTTTGATAGAAAAATCATATGTTTCTCAAATCTAAAAATTTCTCTTTGTGATGTGTTTCTCAAATCTAAAAATTTATCTTTGTGATTTTTCTATCCTCAGTATAAACAAATTCCATGCCATTGTTTCCTCGATTATTATTATTTTTTCTTTCTTAGCCCATTACCTTCTGAAGATAGTATTGGGCGTAATATTAAGTTGTCTCTTCATCCTCAATGGCCCAAATGATTTCACATCTTTTCCCTCTCTCCTTTTCTGTGACACCTACTGGGTGTGAAGATCTGTCTCTTGATCAATGAGATCTCTCAAAGTTACTGTGTAGTCCATCCCTGAAGTTTTCCACTCAAAGACACTGCTGTGTTATTTCCAGAGGCTTTGTTTGGCTTTTGTTTTCTTCATGCAGGACTTCCCAGTCATTGTTTTGTGTTTTGTGTTTGGTTTTTGTTTTTGTTTGTTTTTCTTTCCTTTGGTTTTTTTTTTTTCCCAGACTTTCTTTAGCACTCTGGGCCATCACAAGTATACATCAGATTTCTCCTGTGTCTGAGGTTCTGCAGTGGCCTAATCATGCTGATTGTTAGAGTCACCACATAAAACTCAGGACACCAAGTCAACTTTAAAATTTAAGTGTCCAGTGAATCAATTTTTAATGTACATATGTTGTATGCAATCTTTAGGGTACAGTAATATTGAAAATTGTGTTTTATATTTCTGAAATGCAAAGTTAGCTGGGCACTCCCTTGTCCTCCTAAGTAGCATGTTCTGATGTTGAGAGGCTTTGTGTCCTGTAATAAACCCACGCCCAGGGAGATTTTAATCTGTGATCCTCTTTCTTTTCCTCTTCTTTCTTTTGTTTTTAAAGATGTATTTATTTAGTATATATAAGTAAACTGTAACTGTCTTCAAACACACCAGAAGAGGGCATCAGATCTCATTACAGATAGTTGTGAGCCACCATGTGGTTGCTGGGATTTGAACCCAGGACCTCTAGAAGAGCAGTCAGTGCTCTCAACTGCTGAGCCATCTCTCCAGCCTGGTCCTCTTTCTTTTCATTCCTTGGGTCAGGACCCCCAGAATTGAAACCAGAATTGGGTATTTTAAATATTTTGCCTGGTGGCTGAAGTCCTAGCAGTTAAGAAAGAACTAAAAAATAAACAAAGAGGAGTTAGAATGGAAGGGGGAGAGGAGGGGAGGGGAGGGAAGGGGAGGGGGTCATGGAGGGAGGGGAGACTAATTTTTCTGACCCAGAGTCTGGGTAAGACAAGCAACAAGCAATCTCCTTTTGTAAGATGTCAGCTTTCTTCTTTGAGGATCTTGGCTTTGAAGGGTCTCAGAGAAGTCCCACTTTCCCTCTAGTTGGGGCACATTAAATCCAGTCTTCTTACTAAGATCAGCAATGGGAGAGAGCACACACACACACACACACACACACACACACACACACACGAGACAGACCCATTTTCACTTCACATCTATCACTACGCCTTGGGTTCTCTTTTTGTTTAGAGACCCTTGGGATTTCCCTACATTTTTATGAGTGGAGCTCTGCATTTAAAAAGATGTTTGTTATATTTTATAAAACATTTATAGGTGTTTCACAGAGGGAAGGTTTTTAGGTCATATCGTTTGTCTTATTGCCAGAAACAAAGTCCACCTGGGCACCTTCTAAGCCCTGCTATCAAATGCTGCTGCTCCTTACTGCAGGAGTAGATGCCCTATTTGGTTATTCAGAGATTTCCCCACCGTAGAGGCATTTACTTTAATAGGATTTGACCTAAAGTAATTCATGGAACAAGTGACCTGGGAGTCAATAACAAATTTTGTTCTGTTTGCCACTAGCAAGTCTAAGATATAAACCAGAAAAATGAGTTAGAGGAAAAAAAGAAAAGGTAAAAGTGGGACCAAGAGGGAAAAAAAGAGTCCACGGTGGCAGGACTGCCCAAGGTATGGCCTTTGCCTCTGGTGCATAGAGCATCAGAGCACACCAAATAACGCCTTGCTGCAAAGGGAAGAGCTCTTGCTTGGCTCGGTGGCGGGTTAGAGCTAGGATTAAAGGAAGGTCAAGTAACTCCAGGGAAAATGAGCTCTCATTTACAGTCAGCTTCCTGCTTCTACCTTAGCTCCCAATGATGCAAAACCCAGCTACCGGCACTTGATCTTTAGCTTCATGACTTTGGGGACCACACTCTGCCAACCTCTCAAGGAAAACAAAGCCATCCATATCACATATTGAACCTCGACCTTGCATTTCCGGGGGCAGAACATTCGGGTTCACCATTTTGTGAGCCCCTCTCTGGTGAGCTATTAGCAAAATCAAAAGAATGCTAATGAAAGAGTTGGTAAAGCGTCTTTGACTTCACAAGACATTGAGCTAATAAAAGTCAAAAAAATATGTTGCTGTGTGGCCCTCTGCTCCTCCATTTGTATAATTTGGATTCATCCAAAGTCTCTCTGTAATGTCATACCCAATACCCAGCTTCCCATAAAGGTTGTGCCTTTCCTCACACTATGACCCTGTACACATGACTAGTGCTGTAAAAAGTTATTATAGTGATTCTGATATAGCAACTCAGGAGTTGGTACTCACTCCGTGTGAAATCCCTAGTGGGTTCTTTTCAAGGGATACTTATGGCTCAGGTACGTTCTACAAATACCAATACAGTCGTGTTGGCTGTGACACTGTTGAAATACTTCCAGTTCACTTAACAAATGTCTACGGCCCCAAGTCACCAAAGTGCCTTCTCTGCTTTGCCAGGCAATGCAAGTTCCTTTCCTGAGCAGTTCCTCCATCATCTCCAAAGATGGAAAACCTAACAGGATAACACTCTGAGGATTCTCTTGGGTAGTGCTTCTACACTAAAATAAAAAATGAGCTCTAGTTTCTCCTTTTACAATTTGAACAGCATCCCCTGCCCATAAGATGCAATGGTACAGAGCAGTGATGCTGTCATCCTAAATCCTGTCCTTTCTGCTTTATCCGAAATCTTCATTTGTTGGGCAAAACCACAATGAGCATATCTGTCCATGTCCTAAGTATCTTCCATTTACTTGCCTTGGGTTACCTAGAAAGACATGGATTCTAATCCTTAGCAGTGTAGAATCTGGTAGCGGTGACAGACATTAAGCAATCATTACTATAATAAATGGAATGACCGGAAAATACATGGCCCTGTAAGAGCGCTAATAGGGGACAACCTCACATCGGAGGTTGAAGGATGTGGCATTTAAACAAAGACCAGAGCAATGAGCAAAAGTCATCTTACATGGAGGGGGAGAGTAGGAGGGGAGAGCTTTTCAACCAGAAATAGCTTGTCTGAGAGCCTGGGAGAAGGCAACTGCTGCTAGGACACAAAAGAAAGCCAACGTGGGGGCCAGAGGGGGGAACTGTAGATCTTGAGGTTGTAAAGAAAACGGGCACCCCTTCAGTGACAGGCACAGAGGGCAGGATATAATGATATCATGATCCTTGTATGTGCAGGATATGCTGGAACATAGTGAGAGAGGGCTGAGTTCTAGAGAAAAGTTCTTTGGTATCAAGCACCCCTCCCCTTCCATTTTCTAGACTTGTGACTGTAGCTAATTCCCCATATTCTCTGGTCCTCAGCATCTTTGTCTGGAAATAGGAATAGCAATAAAACTACCTTTAATAAGTTGTGATGGTTGATCATAATTGTTAAATCAACAGAAAAATATCCATGGAAACAAACCCCTGTTTGTGTCTATGAGAGTGTTTCTAGAAAGGCTAAAGAAGTCCCACCCTGAATGCGGATGACTTATTCCATGGGCTGGAGCCCTGTGCTGAACAAAGGAATAAGTGAGCTGAACAGTACTCTCTCTCTCTCTCTCTCTCTCTCTCTCCTTCCTGACTGCTGATGCAATGGGACCAGCACCAGCTGCCTCTCACTCCTACCACTATGAATCCCCTGTATGATGATCTGTACCCTCATATCATGAGTCAAAATGAACCCTTCCTTCCATAAGTTGCTTTTGTTCTGTATTTGATCACAGCATCAAGAAGAGTAACTAACATACAAGCTGACACATGCAAAGCACTTAGGACAATGCCTAACTCATAGGAATAGCTTAGGAAACATTGAAAATTGACTTTATAATACAACACAGGAAGCTAAGAACAGGAAGATTTATAATTAGTTACATAACAAAATATTCTTTTCAGTAATAATCTTATTTCAATGCCTCAACCTTGTGCTGTTGTTGCCTGTGCATTGCTGCTCATGAAATGCCCATTGTCCTCTTTCCTTCTGTCACCAATATCACACATACTCTGCATGTCTCTTAATCCGGATGGGGCGGTGTTACTACTTAATTGTCCCCGTACCATTTTCATGGTAGATTTCTCCCCAAAACACAAAAGCCATTGAAGGTTTCTGTAGCCACCACATACAGTCAAAGAAGTGAAGCCGTCATCTATAGCATTGCTACAAACAAGACAAAGCAAACCAGAAAAGAATGAATGAGAGAGAATCAAACCTCCAGAACTGATCCCAATGAGGAGTGAAAGGGAAAGGCAACTCAGAGGAGCAAAGGCCTTGGGAGGCCCAGCAGCTCTGAGAGATTTACAAAAGACCCTCCCTGGTGTTTAGTTGGTGCCTGCAGAAATGGGCAGGGGCCTGCGAGGAAACAAATCGCTTCCTAGGACGCCATCCCTAGATTATAGATCCCTGGGGATTCTGAGGCGGTGTCATCAAAGCCATCAGTGCATTAATCACTCTGGGCATGAATGAGAGAAATTGGAGTTGAAAGGGCCCGATTAAGTTCTTAAGGCTTTCCCTAGGGAACACCTCTTGGAGATGGCTCTGCAAAGGGCATCATGAATTCAGGAATCCAAGAGCATTCACCTTCTAAGCTTGACATCTTCCCTGGAGGTCATTCATTCCTGCAGTTCGATAACTGTGAAGTTTTTCATATAATGGCTGCCAACACCTACTGTGAAAGGCTATGCACAGGAGGCTTCGTTAGCGACGCTTTACAGAAAGGAATCATCAAACCTTCTCCACCAGGTGAACTAAGATGTTAGGGTGAGCATTTGCCGCAGTTGTGGGCACCAGCATGCATTTCTTCCAGATATGCAGATTGACCAGGAGCACCCTGTTGTGACTCTACTGAATCCTGGGACTAATCGCTCCCAGAAGGACAGGGTCTAAATTCCATCAGTTGCACTGCCTCTTCCTAAGACTGCGACTGAACTATGAGACAGTTGCCAGGTCAAGAGGGTCCTTACTATTAGAAGTTTATGTGGCTGCCTAGGGCCTGTCTGTTTCAAGTCACTTACCACAGACTTTTTTCTAAGAGGGTAATTGTTCCATTTCCTGCTATTAAATTTCCATATTCCCTCATATTTGCCAGGGCTTGATTATGTTGCTACAGTTACCTGGTTCAGCAGGTAAAGAAACTTACCACCAAGACTGATGACCTGAGTCTACATTTCAGGAGGCACAGAGTAGAAGACAAGGACCGACTCCAACAACTTGTCCTCTGACCTCCACAGAGCTCATGTGTGTGTGTGTGCGCGCGCGCACGCGCGTGCAGGCATGTGCACACACACACACACAGTAAATAAATGTATTTTTTTAAGCAGGCAGGATAACCTTTAATATAATGAGTCATACTGGTGACCCAACTTGTATTTCTGAAGGCAGAAGCAAGAAGATTGTCATATTTTGAGTCCAGCCTGAGCTACATAAGATGACCTTGGTGATGATGATGATGGTGGTGGTGATGGTGGTGGTGGTGGTGGTGGTAGTGGTGGTGATTGATAGATAGATAGATAGATAGATAGATAGATACATACATACATACATACATACATACATACATACATACATACATACATAATACATACATACATAGAGTAAACATTGGTAGAAGTAATAAAGTGATAGTTGTATACACCTAAAATTCCAGTACTCAGGAAGCTGAGACAGGAGAATTATGAGTTCAAAGCCAGTCTGAGCTACATATTGAGACCTTATTGAATGAATGAATGAATGAATGAATGTTTCCATAATAGTGGATATTTTATCTAATACATTTGTTCTTTGTCACCGTAGTTACAGAGCCAAGAAAGGAAGATCCCCCTCTCCCCATATGCTTAATGGTTTGTTTGGCTTTGACCTGTCCCCCACTTCCTCTCACTTCTTGGGGGAGCTATGGAAAAGCAGGTATGGTGGCTTAGTGGACTCTCTTGTATCCAGCAGTGTGTTGGTGAATGTTCAGCAACTGGCATTGCAAAGGGCAAGGTGAGAGCACTGGTACCATTTGCCAGTGTCCATGGTGCAAGCACTCCCATGTGTGTAACACTATTGTGAGGTCTCCTGAATGCAAACCCAGGACACAAACATAATGAGCTCTGAGCTGAGCCATTGTGCTCTGGCTGGGATCCTGCACTACCTTTCTACCTCTACCTACAGCAGGTGCACATGGAAGGTGGAGTAGTAAAAATGTCTGGTCTTGCTTACATAGTTTGCATCCTGCCAAGTTCCCCACTAGGAAGACCTAAGTGGCAGATGCAAGTTTTATCCCTATTTTATAGTTTAGGAAACCGAAGAAGGAAGAAAATAAGAAACTGTTCATAGATTAAAACGTGGAAGTTGAAGTGCTATAATTTGAATCCTGGTAATTGACTCCAGAGGTGACTCACTTAATCATGACACTGTGCTGATAGGCAGAGTCAGATTAGAAAAGGCTTCTGGCTTCCAGTATGTGGGAGGTAGAATCAGACTCAAACACCTTGACAGAAATGACACTGCCAGTTGTTCTCAGGAAAATTCAACACAGATGTGTTCTAATTGAGTGTGTATTTTACATTCTGTACATACACTCTGATTATTTATATCTGTCTCACCTAATATTTTAACAAATGAAAGTAGCATAAAACAGTAATATCTAATAATTATAGAGTGTATACTGTGTATCATGCATTAATGTTTAAATATGGTGGGGGGTTGTCTCACTTTGTAGATCCAAATGACTTCATGCCCCCAAACTCCTGATCCTCCTGCCTCAGACTCCAAGTGTTAAATTTACAAGTGTATACCAGCTGAATAAGATTCCATTGTGTATACATGCCAGATTTTCTGTATCTACCCATCCATCGATGGATCTCTACACTGGCTCCACATCTTGGCTATTTTGAATAATATATCCCTCACTGTGGTCTACAAATCTAGATAAGGGCACATGGAAAACCAGTCACAACAAGATTAAGTAATTTGCTTCCCTATTCCATACTTTTTTAGTATAGAGACAAACTCCAGCCCATTTGCTGGCAAACCCTGGGATCTCTACATCACCCTCAGTGACTTCTGCCTTTAAATAGGCCTCCCACTACTGCAGCCAAAAGTGATTTTCCTAGAAAGCTCTGCCTGAGCATCTTGAAGATGATTTTGCCAAGTGACCACTGAACAGCTGCCATTGCACAGGTCCAAGGACTCTTTGCTAACTTTTCTCCCATTGGCTTGGGGGTCTCCTGGGTTAGCACTTTTCTCTGAACAGCCTGTCTCTGTTAAGATCAGCAACAGGTTCAAAGTAACCTCAGAATGAGTTCAGTCTCTGATGAGTTGTTCTTACTGATCTTCTTCAACATCCCTCTGAAGACCAGGCTGAACAGGAAGCCCAGTCATCAGTGTGTAGGAGTCCCCTTGTCTGGAAGGCAAAAGCCAATTTTTGCTGGCACACACACACACACATACATACATACATAGGTGACCCAACTTGACTGCCTTGACAGGTGTGATATGGATGAGGTGTTCTTGTTATTGGTGATAATGAGACTTTTCAGTGTCTGTCAGTATGATACAATTGATGTCATCAAGTGACTGGCAGCTTCCTGGCTAAGTTGCTGTTCAGAGGCAGGGCTGTTGAAACATCAAACACTTTGAAGGAGTTGCTGAAGCTGGATCCAGAAGGGTTAACAGACTCCAGTGTGCCTGCCTTAGCTCTTCCATCAGAGAAAGGAGGAGGTGGGCTGGGGGTGGGATAAGTGTCACAGTCAGACACGTATCTATAGCAAAACAGTTTTAAACCATAATGCTGCCTGTTCTGGGATTATTCTCTCCTGCTCTGGCAATCTGTCACCTGTAAATAGGAGGAGAGGAGAGGAGAGGAGAGGAGAGGAGAGGAGAGGAGAGGAGAGGAGAGGAGAGGAGAGGAGAGGAGAGGAGAGGAGAGGAGAGGAGAGGAGAGGAGAGGAGAGGAGAGGAGAGGAGAGGAGAGGAGAGGAGAGGAGAGGAAGGCGTCAGAGAGCCCAAATGAGTGAGTAACATACTCCTGGTTTTGTGGTGCTGCCTTCTAGGTCCTTGACCTAATTAGACAGAGCAGTCTAGCAAGAATGCCTGAGAATCCCCACAGGGTGCATTTCAATATCACTTCTAGTCCAAATAGAGTATACAAAAGGAACCTGGACTCATGAAGATTAAGCAAAATGTCAAAACATAGAATTGCTATAATAATCTGCAATCTCACATCTAGATATGAATCCAAAAAGATTGCATATGAGCCAGAACTTGAGCAGATGTTTGTATACTGGTTCCATAGCAGTGCTATTCATAACTGCCAAAGGGTGGAAGCATCCAAAGTGCCCACAGTAGAAGAAGGAAGAGCATGATATAACATGTCTGCGCCACACAGGATACCATTCAGCCTAAGGGCAGAATGGCTCATGCTTAGTCAGCATGTGGCACATGTTACAGCATGTGCAAACAGTGAAGACATCGTGCTAGGCGAACTCACTCAAGCATAAGATGACAGATAAAAGAAAGGTGTGGTGCCACATCACTATGATCCTAGCACTTGGATAGATAATGGAGTAAAATGGAGAGTCCATGATTAGCCTGAGCTACCTAGTGAGTTCCAGGCCAGCCAGGGCTACAAAGGGATAAGCTGTCTCAAAAGAACAGAACATAAAAACGCAAATCTAGGTTGAGACTCCTTTATGTGAAATTTTGTAACCAGCATTTTTTATTTTTGATTTGAGAAAAATATTTTTAGATGAATAGATTATTGATAGATAAATAGTTTGATGATAGATAGATAGATAGATAGATAGATAGATAGATAGATAGATAGATAGATAGTGGGGATGAAATTTGCTATATAAAACTGAAATTCATTTCTGTTTCCTATACACATAGTATAGAGATAGCTTTATACAATTATTTTCATAATTTTGAGCATAAAATGAAGTTTCTTGGTGTAAATTTTTCCATTTGTGGCATCACGAAGGTACTCAGAAAGTTTCAGTCTTTAAAACAATTTAGATGCTAGATTTTTTTTTGGATTAAAGATGTTCAGCCCATATTCCATCCTCCCATTTATAGGAGATAAGTAGATTAGTTGGGCTTACAGAGACAAAAAGCATAAAGGTGGTGGTGGCCAGGGAAAGGAGAGATGTCACTTGATGGTCACAGGGTTGTCATTTGGGATATTGATAAAGATTGAAGACAGCCACCACTGCTGATTATACAACAGTGTGTATGTACATAAGGCCATTGCACTCAATACACTTCCCAAGTGTATGTTTTACAACATTAAATAAAAAGACCTAGAAGGCTCAGTGACTAAGATCACTGTCAGCTCCTCTAGAGGACCCAGGTTCCCATCACCACATGGCAGCTCACAACTGTCTGTCACTCCTGTTCTAGGGATGAGAGACTATCACGCATACCAGCATGCAGTCAAATTACAATGTCTATTTTTTAAAAAGCAAAACAAAACAAAAGAGCTAGCATAGTGTCTATACCTGAGTCCCTACAAAGAGTAAGCCAGCACGGGTAGCATCATCTATTCCATGTCCTACTGATCTTAGCTAACTGTGCACATTTGACTCTCCTTGCTCTTCAAGGAAATATCATCAGCTTGCTTTGACAGAAAAGGAAATTCAACTTCAGAGAGGTAAAGTAAATTGGCCAGATTCCAACACGGTGGTAGAGGGAAGATCTAAAACCTGGTCTGTCATCAAATGCTGTGTGATTTACATACTCCCGAAAGCTGAACGCGCATCACCTTCTCAGGGTATTTATACAACAGTTGGATGAAACCATGCTGACCTCCTTCCCAAAATCTG
Source organism: Mus caroli (assembly GCF_978045245.1). NCBI lineage: Eukaryota > Metazoa > Chordata > Mammalia > Rodentia > Muridae > Mus > Mus caroli. Next base: position 78,422,192 of record NW_028227257.1, read on the forward strand.
GAAGACTTGAGCTCAGAAATATGTTGGAGGAAGATGACTTATAAAATATATAGTCACAAAGTTTGGAGCTGTGACAAAAGGATGGACCATCTAGAGACTGCCATATCCAGGGATCCATCCCATAATCAGCTTCCAAACGCTGACACCATTGCATACGCTAGCAAGATTTTGCTGAAAGGACCCAGATATAGCTGTCTCTTGTGAGACTATGCCGGGGCCTAGCAAACACAGAAGTGGATGCTCACAGTCAGCTAGTGGATGGATCACAGGGCTCCCAATGGAGGAGCTAGAGAAAGTACCCAATGAGCTAAAGGGATCTGCAACCCTATAGGTGGAACAACATTATGAACTAACCAGTACCCCGGAGCTCTTGACTCTAGCTGCATATGTATCAAAAGATGGCCTAGTTGGCCATCACTGGAAAGAAAGGCCCATTGGACATGCAAACTTTATATGCCCCAGTACAGGGGAACCCCAGGGCCAAAAAAATGGGAATGGGTGGGTAGGGAAGTGGAGGGGGGAGGGTATGGGGGACTTTTGGGATAGCATTGGAAATGAAATTGAGGAAAATACGTAATAAAAATATATTAAAAATAAAAAATAAAATAAAATATATAGTCATCCCTGATAATAGCTGTATGAAGAGACCTGGAGAACTGCATTAATCAAGGTACAACTATTAGGATCTGTGTGGATTTTCTTTCTGTTGAACTGGAACCCCAGTCTTTAAGGCAGTCTGCTGTGACCCAGAGAAGCATGTCTTTCACTGTGTTGCTAAAAACCACCAAACACTGATTATTTTTTAAAGTCAGTTAGAATAGGTGACTTGTCTCAGCCAGGTATCTCCCTTGGTTAGTGAGGGACAACGCTGGCTCGTTAGCATTATATCCTGCTCATAGATCTAATGTGTTCCCAGGTGGTCGTACAGCCTTAATATTGCATTGCACCTTGGACAGCCCCACAACAGAGTGTGTGATGTCATGCATTCAGGTGTCATGCCTCATGGGCACCAATTCTGATTCTACTTCTCATTGGTTGCAAGACCTTGAGCAAATGACTTTATTTTTGGGTACCTTCCATTTTGCTTGGGTGATATGGAGACCACAATAGAACAGAACTCCCAGGTTGCTTTGATCAGTCTCGATGAATAAAATCACTACTCAAAGTGGCACCCATCATAAAAGAAGCACAGAACGTGGATTAATCATAATTATTAATTTTCTGCATCTAAGGATGCCACTCATCCCTTAGACTCCAAAGGTATGGAAAAATGGTCCAAGTCTCCTTCTCTTCTGAAGTCTACCCACTGCTACCTCAGGCAGGGACTGGGAGATGAGGAAAGGTGGCTTTGAACCAAGTATAAGCATCACACATTCTCCTCTGGTACCAATTACTATGATAAATTGAAGGTGACAAGTTATTTTATGACATAAATGCAAATCAGCATTCACTTGACTGTTATTTTCCAATGCCCTGGCACTTTAATGGTCCCCATAAGTTTGCTTCACTTGCAGCAAGTATCGGTATGTTCTCAGTCAGCCGGAGAATTTATCTTTAGGTGGGGAGTGCAATGAACTGAGCCCACCGGCTGACTTAGAAAAATGATCACATTCCCATCCACAAATTATTCACAAAGCTAGTTAGCATCCGAGCCTTTGTTGGGGAAAATAACACGATAAATAGAGACGTGTCAAAGGGGCTTGTTTCCACCTGCCAGACTCAACTCTCTAAATACTAGGCATTCACACATTTGTGGAGTGTGCTTGCTTATATGTGTGTCTTAGACAAACAAAAGGTTGTCCTTAAATGTAGAAGATTGTGCAAGTGACAAGGACTTGAGACCTTTTCCTCTCCAAACAAATGCTTCCAAGAAAAGAGCTTGGCTTCCTGTCTGTTGTGTCCATAAAGTGGCTTGCGGCATCCTGCTTGCTTCAACATGAAAGGAGAGAAAACAGAAAGACCACGGTTTGTTTACTTCCCACTGTTGAAGCTGATTTCTCATTCTGGCAGTTCATCTGGCCCATCATCCCTTCTCTTTCTTTGATGATGATGGGTAGAGAAAACAAAACTAGCACACACACACACACACACACACACACACACACACACACACACAGAGCAAACAAAACCAAAGGGAGAGACAGCAATCGTCACTGTAAACAGGACTCACCTGCCACTCTTCTGCACAGGACCATTAACAGACAGTGGAAGCTGTGAACTACACTGTCTAATTGATTTAAAAATACAACTTCAGAGAGACAGCCCCTAATTGTTAAAAAGCATTTTTATTAGGGCATAAAGATAATCATGGAATTAAGTCATTAAGAACCATAACAAGGAACTGTAACAAGGTGCCCCAAATGGAATGCGATCCCCAGTGTCACCCTTCCTGCTGCTGAGACACTGGGCAGCATTCAGGTCACTTATTAACCAAATATTTAAAGAAGGCAGCTCCTGTGAGAGACCAAAAAGAAAGTCTGCAAACAGGTGGCTTTTTTTTTTTTTAGAATAATTTTTGCTTTATTCCTAGAATTGTTGCTTGCCTGAATGTGTGTGTGTGTGTGCATGTGCGTGTGCGCATGTGTGTGTGCTTTGAATTATGAGATGAAACCAACAGGCAAGGGCAGAGCAGGCTGAGGGAAGTGGCAGTGGGAACAATTTTATGCACGCCCCAGAGCACAGAGACTTTCTATCAACACCTTCCCTTAAGAGCATTGCATTAAACATTCCATCTGACAAGGTGCCACTTGGAAACACAGTCTCTCCCCTCCTCCACTCTTCACCTTGGAATGCAAAATTAAACATACAATGCTTAATTTTCCATTGTTTGAAATAAAATGCTATGCAAAATATGTGTTGCCATTGACGCAAAAATCAACGTCGCACATAGAGACTGCTGCAGCCAAGAACGTTGGATGCGCCTTGGTAGCCAGGTACACATAAGGCAAAGGAACCTGTTTCCTCCACAAGAGATGCTTCCAACAGGAAGTTCTTCCATAGGCACTGAGCATTACTGTACCTGCCACCTCGAAGCTCTTCCTTATGCCCTGAGACATGAACCTGTCCCACTATCCCCTCATCTACCATACAACCGGCATTTTCTTCCCTATGGACTATGTCCAGGGTTCAAATCTACACTTGGAAGCCCCTCTGAGAAATTATGCTATTGCCATCACTGACAGACAAAAGTCATGAAGCTCCTTTTCATGTTCAACATTTGCAGCTAGAAAACATTTACTCAAGCCTGCTATGTATTCAGTTCCACTACTAGGTCTCGACCAACAAATCTGTGTCACCAAAGGATATCTGTAACATTTACCATAGTCCTACACCAAACGCACCCCAAATGCCCAACACTACAACAGAATGTCATGGGCCAGGAAGAATGGACAACAGCACACAACATGGACAAATCTTATCTCGGAAGGAAAACAGTACCAAGAAGACACATTCTAATCTTGTCATATTCTATTTTATTCTTTGAGGTTTTGCATCGTTTAATAGATCTTAAAGCCCTATGCATAAGGCAAGCACTCGACCACTGAGCTGCCATCAAAGCCCCCAAATTCAGTTTTTAAAAAGGCAACACTGATCAGTCAAGAGGACAATGACCTCAGGCAAGAGTACAGGCAGAAATCCTGATTGAAGGCAGATACAAAGACAGATCCTGAGGCTTCTATTTTGACTCTCTCTCTCTCTCTCTCTCTCTCTCTCTCTCTCTCTCTCTCTCTCTCTCTCTGTGTGTGTGTGTGTGTGTGTGTGTGTGTGTACTTTTTTGCCATCTTACTATGTGATGATTTGGTTTATCTACTTGTCTCTGTGATATAGTTTATACTTTTTAACAATTTTTTATTTTAAAGTTTAGAGCTGGGGAGTTGGCTGTTAGTAAAGTGCTTACTTTGCAGGTATAAGAACTCAAGTTTGGTCCCCACTTTAAAAATGCTGGATATGGTGGCTTATAAGCCCAGGGTTGGGGAAGCAGACACAGACAGATCCCTGAGGCTTACTGAAGTCTAGCTTAGTGGGAAAATGAGAGGTACTGATGCAAAACAAAACAAAGCAACAACAAAAAGATGGACAACACCTAAAGATTGACACCTGGGATTGTCTTCTGGTGTACAGGGACACATACACACATGTGCCTGCACACACATGTACCTGCATCTGTGCTTGCATAGATGCTTAACTGGATGTGGTAGTTTGCATCTAAAAACCCAGTCCTTATGAGAGAAGCAGGAGAGGTAGGTATTCAAAGCTATATAATGAATTCAAGGCCAGCCTGGGCTACAAGAGGCACTATCTTAAAACAAAACAAAACAAAAAAAAAACCCTCAAGATTGGCCGTACATCATGGGCAACTCTTGGGATCCTGTTAGAAGCTGCAATTTCCTCTCAGTCCTTGTGGGAAACACCATCAAGTGTATCAAGGTGATCGATCAGCACAGGGCAGAGGCAAGACAGGCATTTTCCTCCCATCGAAAGGAGCCCTTGACCCTCACCAGATAAGTCACCAGCATTGCTCCATTCTCCCTTGGCAAGCATTGTTTTGGAAGATGAACATCTAGAAAGACCACTGGCATCAACATTTTCTAATATCATTTTCCTTCTACCAATTATAAACGATACTGTCCCAGCCATGTGTACACATATTTTTTATGTCTTTGAAATGGGGACATACCTAGTTGTTGATAAGAAAGCAATACAACACATAACTAGCATATTTCTCTTTCCTAAAGTACATTCATTAAAGGTATTCCTAGACTTGACAAAAGTACAGTACATTTCTTCCCAGGTCAAATGTTTTCCATCTCAGGGAGGAGAGGCCAGGAACTAGACTTCTCGGAACCCCTTTCACTGCCTGGTTTCATGGTCAAGCCTGATTGACAAGGCCCTGACACCATATTTAGAACATGAAACAGGAGAAGCCATTTCCTCTGCGGTAGTTACAGGTAGTTACCCTCAGTAGCTTCCAGGAGGACCCTGGAGAATCCCTATTCTTGGCTTGATGGAACAGACGGCCAGGGGCTGCCTCTCTGATTCTGTTTCCCATCTACCCTCTTCACCTTCAGTTTCCAAGTCCCTGCCTCATGAACCTTCAGTCTTGGACACATTAGGTAGGCTTTACTTTCTCTAGTGAATCTAGACAGCATAGAGAAATTTAAAGACATGTAGAATTCCATCATTCTAGGCTCTAACATCTAGAGTCTAATGGAACAGAGACTGCTGGGCTCTGAGTTTCACATGAGGGGCTCATTTTCTATGCCAACAAACCCACCATCCCACTCCTGACTTCTCACACCATCGATCACCCAGCCTTCTAAACTCCAGTCTGCGTGGACCATCATTGCCATTCATCCTGAAGGCATTTTCTGATCCCTCACAAAGCATTAGATCTGCTTCTACATAAGCTGCATCCTTACTGCTCTTGTTATCTTCAATATCCTAGTCACACCAAACTATAAACTACATGAGGCCCATAGAAAGTCCTCCTCTATCTCTAGCATGCAGCATCCTCCCTGGGGCTCACAGGATGCTCCGTTAGTTGAATGACTAGAATTCAAAGGTTGTATCCATAGGTAAATATTCTATTTCTCTCAAGACAACTGAGATCCAGTGTCATTGCCGATAAAATTGACAGGAGACCTTGAGGAATAATAGACTTCTATCGGGCACTTCCTATGGACAGTGTACCATTTCAGACACTTTGCTTATATTACCATCATTTTATGCCTTGCAAGAACACGAGGATGCAGATACTATTAATATTTCCACTTTACAAATGAAAGAACAAGGGCTCAGAGAGGTTAAGTAAATTGGCCAAGATTAGAGTCGCCCCGTCTCAATTTCTTCTCTTCTGCTATATCGGTAATTGTTCGTGATGTCATATGTCCCTCATATAGCTAACAAAAATGTCTCAGAAATGACAGCGGTTAATAATTTCCATAATGATTATGTGAGGCTGTTGTGAATGTGTCTTGATATTCTATTTTGTTACTTTAGCAATGACAGGCTTGCATTTCTACACCGCTTAGCTACGGTGGCTTAGTCTTGACCTCTAACCTCCCCCTACCCTTTGAAATTGCTTCATTTCTCTCTCTTCAAAGGAGCCAGAACTGCTTTAGTTAGGAGGCCCCAAAACAATTTCCTCCCAAAACCTTCATTTCTCAGGCTGCATTGGAGTTACTGGTTGTCTGAGATGGCTCACTCTACTCCAGCCCCATCCCTAAGTGCCTGGGAATATGGACTGCTGGTGAGCAGAGCACTGTATTCAGTCACATAATTATGGCCAAGTGAATGGACTAAAATATAAGTTGAAGTCATGGATCCATCATTTAGGTAAACCCTGGTAAATTAACCTCCCTGCCTCAGTTCTCACACTTACAAAGTACAAGTGATAATTATATTCATGGCTTAGGATTGTTCTGGAAAATAGCTGATAAAAGATATAGACTACAGTTTCTAGCACATCCCTGTAATACTGGGGAGATATAAGCAAGAGAATCATGAATTCAAGACCAGCCTTGACTGTAGAGTAAGCTAGAGTTGACAAGGCTTTTGGGGGATCCGATCTCAAAAACAAACAAACAAACAAACCTCAGAGGAATAGATAAAGAAATGTGGTGTGTATACAGTGTATTTTTAATCATAAAGAGGGATGAAATTGTACTATTTATAGGAAAATGGATGCAACTAGAGATCATGTTTTCTTTTCTTTTGATTTATTTGTTTGTTTTATGTAAGTACACAGTCGTTGACTTCAGACATACCAGAAGAGAGCACCAGATCCCATTACAGATGGTTGTGAGCCTCAATGTGGTTGCTTGGAATTGAACTCAGGACCTCTGGAAGAGCAGTCAGTGTTCTTAACTGCTGAGCCATCTTTCAGGCTCAGAAAAAAAATGTGTGTTTCTCTTATTTGTGGTTCCTCGATTTTAAAGAAACACATAAAATCATGTGTGTATACATGGCATGAACGAAACAGTCTGGGTGAACAAAGACTTATAGAAGCTGGGAGGAACATGGAAAAGGAAGACGGGGGACATAAGCAAGATCGGTCCCACTTAAAATGCACACTTTAGGGAAATATCTTAATCCAGAATTGTTCCTGTCTAAAGGAAATACAGGGACAAAGTGTGGAGCAGAGACTTAAGGAAAGGCCATTCAGAGACTGCCCCACCTGGGGATCCAAACCATCTGCAGACACTAAACCCAGACACTATTGCTGATGCCAAGAAGTGCTTGCTGACAGGAGCTATAGCTGTCTCCTGAGAGGCTCTACCAGAGCCTGACCAATACAGATATGATGCTTGCAGCCAACCATCAGACTGAGCACAGGGACCCCAATAGAGGAGTTAGGGGAAGAACTGAAGGAGCTGAAGGGGTTTGAAACCCCAAAGGAGAGCAACAGTATTAACCAACGAGATGTCTCTGGAGCTCCCAAGGACTAAACCACTAAACCAAAGAGTATACATCTAGGGTCCCATGGCTCCAAGCCTCATATGTAGCAGAGGATGGCCTTATCTGGCATCAGTGGGAGGGGAGGCCCTTGGTCCTGTGAAGGCTTGATGCTCCAGTGAAGGGGAATGCTGGGGCGGGGAGGCAGGAGTGTGTGGGTGGATGGGGGAGAACCCTCATAGAAGAGGGGGAAAGGGTAGAATAGGGGTTTTCAGAGCAGAACCCGAGAATAGGGATAACATTTGAAATGTAAATAAATAAAATAACCAATAAGAAATGTAAAAAAGAAAAGAAAAAGAAAACACATATGAAAAACAGAAAGGAATGGTCAGGGCACGAGGCCCTGTTGCAAATGACTAACAAATGTGAGCATTGCTGTTGTTGCTCTTGTAGCTTTACTATTATTACTACTACTGCTACTGCTACTGCTACTACTACTGCTGCTGCTACTACTACTGCGATGATGACGACTGCTATTACCAACACCTTATGGGAACATGAGACAGCATAAACAAGCTTTATCAGACGTTTAAACAACTCCAAACCTCTTTGTTTTATGAAATGGACCAGAAACTAACTAACCCTTTTTGTCAGTAACTCAGAAAAGCACTGCCCAGGCAGAACATATCCCAGCCCCCATAGTGAGCCACCTCCATCCTATAGTTTTCTGCATTTTTGGAAGTTTTTTTTTCTTCCCCCAGAATACCAGCTTCTCCCATCCCTCACCAGTCCTCTGATGACAGAAAAATTCATTCCCCTTTCTAACTGAATCACAGCTTTAATAAAGCTATTGTATTTGACCACAGGCTTAAGAAACAGCAATATAACATAATAGGAGAAGATCATTAAAGTTCTATAAAGTGAGTGTTCTCTCTGCTCCTTCATTTCCAGTGTCCTGGAGCCTTAGATAAGGGATAAACATTTTTTAATCAAAATCTAAATAACAGTAAATCTCGCTTTTCATTTCATTTCAAGTATTTTTAGAGTTAAGTATGTGGTGTTTTCTAATTTCCTGTGTAGATCAGATAGATGTACTAGATGTATTAATAAATAAATAAATAAATAAAATAACTAATAATAAAAGAGTTTGGTGTTGCTGTTCTCTCTCTCTCCCTCTCCCTCTCCCTCTCCCTCTCCCTCTCTCTCTCTCTCTCTCTCTCTCTCCCTCTCTCTCTCTCTCTCTCTCTCTCTCTCTCTCTCTCTCTCTCTCTCTCTCTCTCTCTCGTTAAATTTTCAGGGCACTTTTCTGATTGCAATTCCAGCACACATCTCCTCTCTGGTTAAGCTGTCAGAGAAGTGAGCCAAGAATGATTACAATTCTAGAGACAGATTTATAAAAGAAAAAAAAATACCTAGAGGTAAAAAGCACGGACTGGGAGAGGTGGGTAAGCAACGTGGAGAGGCTCGGGACAAAACAGACATTAATTATATTATCCACGGGCCACAGTCTATACACACACACACACACACACACACACACACACACACACACATGGTTTAAAGGAAAATGGAGCCCTTGTCCTCTTCTGTGCTCTTTCTTTTCTTGCTTTAGAATAATGATCAAGGACACAGGCACTGAAGACCAGCATTATGCCTGCCTTTTTGCCTGCTCTACGAACAAGTAACTAAACACTAACAGCAACAACAATAATAATGTGAGTATGTGTCTGCGTGTGTAAGTATGTGTCTGCATGAGTGTGTGTGCACATGTGTGCGTCTGCATGTGTGTGGACCCCAGAGAATGGTTCCATCATCTTCCTCAATCACCTCTAGTTTTTTTTTTTAAAGATTTATTTATTGATTATATGTAAGTACACTGTAGCTGCCTTCAGACAGTCCAGAAGAGGACGCCAGACCTCGTTACGGATGGTTGTGAGCCACCATGTGGTTGCTGGGAATTGATCTCTGGACCTTAGGAAGAGCAGTCAGGTGCTCTTACCCACTGAGCCATCTCACCAGCCCCAAAGTTCCAAGCTAGTTTTTTTAAAATTAAAATTTACTTATTATTTTTGTATGTATGCCTGTCATGGGTGGAGGTGCCACAGTAACTGAGTGTGTAGAGGTCAAAGGACAGCTTCTGAACATCTGTGATCTCCCTCCTCCGTGGATTCTAGGGATTGAACTTAGGTCATCAGACTTGAGCAGCATCGCTAATGTTTTTGCCCCCTGAGACTTCTCCATCATATTTTTAAAGACAGGTCTCTTACTGAATTTAGAGTGCACTGAGCTGATTAGAGCAACTGGCCATTAGGAGCCAGGGATCCTCCTCCGTCTGCTCCCTAGAGCTGTGATTATAGGCGAGAGCTCTTACATTAAGCTTATTAAGTGGATGGTGGGATCCTTGTGTTCCTATGGTAAGCACTTTAACAACTGAGCCATCTCTCCAACCCAAGTAACTCAACTTCTCTAAGCCTCAACTCTATTGTCGGTAAATGGACATGATAGAAACATAATTCATAAGGCTGACAGCAGTCTGACTTAGTATGGTATCCAATGCATAATAAATGAAATAGTTCAATATTTAAGCTTATGGAATATTTTCTAACATAATATTTTGAACAATATAAAATTTCTGAAGAAAAATTTCAAAGGGCACACCTACTTGAGACATTTTTAAACTGTCTGGGCTAATGTAAAAAGGAATTGAAATCATAAGCAAGCCCAGAAGCAGGTTATCAATGAAAATTCCCATAGCCCCATAACTAAAGAATGTATAATCCAAGATCGAGGTACCAACAGATCCAGTGCCTGTTAAGGGTCTGACTCCTGGTCCGCAGGTGAGCATCTTCTTGTAGTATTCTCTTACAGCAAGCTCTCGAGCATCTCTTCTTATCATGCTGCTCATCCCATTCATGAGGCCTGTATGACCTTTTACTGACAAAGTTTCCATATCCCAGTACTACCTCATGAGTGATTAAGATTTTGATCTATGATGTTTCTAGTGGGGACATAAACATGCAGTCTGTAACACATAAAGTAATGCTATGCATTTTCACTCTTTTTGGGTGTCTGTCCCACATCCCTGCTGTGCTGTTGTTTGAACTAACACTTTCTCATTCTCCTTGGAAAAGCCGTGATCTCTCACCAATAGGATGTCATAAAGTGCCAGTTGCCACAGAACACCGCCCTTATAAACTTCATGAGAGTAAGGTCAAGTCTGATCCATTCCTGACTGCGACCCTGGTCTCAAGCCACAGGGAGACTCAATGAAGACGTTCAGCTTAGACATCATTGGCTGAACTCAAGATGTTGACCCGCATAGCTGTATCCCTTTCTTGATGCCCCAGGTAAGAATTTGCTTTTTTGGCTTTTCTAGCTTTTTTTTTTAATTTTTTTGAGGATTTCATACATGAATACTACATTTATATCATTTTCACCTATCAATCCCCCTACTCCAACTCCTCCTTGTCCTTTCCCACTCCCTCTTAATTTCATGGCCTCTTCTTTAGTACTGTTGTGTTTTCATGTTGTTCACATGTACCTGTGCTTAGGGCTGAGTGCTTGGGACTGGATAACCTACTGAGGAACTGGTCCCTGGAAAGACAGCTTTTCCCTTTCTTAGCAAGCATTGGTTGCCTGTAGTTCTTCCTCTATGAGTGGTGTCTCGTGAACTTTTCTCCATCCACATTGCCATGTCGACTGGCATTGCCATTAAGCAAGTCTTCTTTAGGACATGTTGTTGAGATGTCATGGGTACAGTTTCCCTGTCATAACTAAATGGTATAATTTCACAGCAGGCATCCTGAGACTTCTGGCTTTTGCAGCATTTCCATCCCCTCCGTCAGGACTTCCCCTGAGACTTAGGTGTAGGGGTTGCACTGTAGATGCACCAACTGAGGATGGAGAACACCATAGTCACTTACTCCCTGCATTGTAATTGTTTGTTAAACTCTGTAATTTCCTGGAGCTACTACAAAAGGAAAAGCTTTGTTGATGAGGGATGAGAGCTATAGTTATTCGTGGACATAAGGATAAGTATTTAGAATGCAACTAGAAATTGTATTGGTCTAGGTGGGATGAGGTACCGTTAACCTGGGCCACCCCTTCTGATGGCAGCCTCTATAAAGGACATGGAAGGCTCTTTGGTCTTTGCCTGCTTGTCCTCACTTTGGCTGCCAAGTCTATTTCTTCATTAGCATTAGAGCCTACTTATTAGGGATCCCACTGTATACTGAAGATCAGCTGAGACATCCATCCTTGTGGTCTGAACAACTACTGGATTCCTGGACTTTTTGTTGGTAAACAGCCATTGTTAGATTAGCAGGACCTCAGACTATAAGCCCCTTTAATAAACCCCTTTTCTATACACATTATTCATCCTATCTGTTCTACTAGAAAACCCTGGCTAACACAGAAACCCTCCACTGGCAACCTTAATTTCTCTCTACTGTGTAACATGGCATAGTCACAGGTCCTGAGGATTGGGGTACAGATGTCTTTGCTGAGCCGTTGCTCTGTGTACCATATGGATTAGATTTTTTGTAAATAATAGCACATATTTGAAAGAGTCTAACATGCATCAGGCATTTTGATGCCCCCAAATTTTGCAAACATAAGTGCTTTTATCCTCACAACCACTCAGGGAATCATGAACATCAGAGCTGTGATTTAAAACACATCAAAGCTGAAGATCCCAGAACTTAAAAAATCCAAGGTCATAGCTGTCATCATTAGCAAAGCTGGGATCTGAACCTAGGATCATTTGCAAGGCCTCTTAACACAACAGTGTCTAATTATAAATGTCAAATATAACCACTGATGTGGGTAATCTCAAATGAGTAAGAGGTGTTCAGAAGGAAAATCTCAGAGAGTACCTTAAAAATCCAAATGGCAGCTTAGTGTATGCTTTATGATGTATAAATTTCCTCTGCTGACAGCCTGTCCTTGAGGGTGACAGAAGATATTATCAGAACAACTTACTCCAAACCAGGGCTGCCGGGCACGGCTGGATTTGGGAGTTAAGTGATCTTATCAGTCATCCGTTTTTTGTGGAGAAAAAGGATGGATACAAGTCATGTAGCCCAGGTTGGCCTTGGAGGTTCCATATAGCTGAGAGTAACCTTCCATTCCCTCACCTCCACATCCCGAGTGCTGGAACACCCCACACATACTGCAAGTGTTGGGTTCACCACCATACTTGCCAATAATCAAATCTCTCTTCTCTCTGGGATCTGCCTTCCTCCTAATTAACTCTGTATTCGTACAAGTGCCACAGCAGTCCTAACTGTCACCTCTCTTCAGCTTTTAGATCTAACAAGAAAACCAAGTGACTCCCTCTCTCCAAAGATCCAAACGAGACTTTCAATGCCCCCCACCCACCCATTGCCTCTGCCAGAGACCCTAATTCTTTTGGGAAGCTACCGCTGTGCTCGGGTACTTTGTCCTTCCTGAGGTCAGCAGTGAACCAGTTGCTCCAGAACCTCAGAGACACACAGAGATCAGGAAGGGGTACTTAAGGACACAGGTAACAGACTTGCTTATTTATAGTGACTTCATATCTCCCACTGCGAGAAATCCAGAAGCTGGAGTTATCTGGTAATATAAGAAGCCTAGTCCTGTCAAGGGCTTACATGCTCTTCTGTGACCATTTAGGTTTGTCTCCAAGATTACAAGATGGCTTCCATAGCCTCACCCCCATGGCAAGGTGCTAAAGCAGGAAAGAAGGAAGGAAGGAAGGAAGGAAGGAAGGAAGGAAGGAAGGAAGGAAGGAAGGAATTACTTCTTAAATGCTCTTTCCTTTCTGTTCAAGAAGAAAATATTTTCCGGAAGCCCCCCAGAAGCCTTGCATGGTTTATAAGGAATAATTTAGGAGGCGGCCAATGGAATTGAAGTCTGCTCTATCTGGAGGAATGCTGGGTATATTGGTTAAGAGAAAGAGGCTGAGAGGGTCTCGATGACTATTATACAAAGGATGTCTATTGGAGCAGAACCAAATACAGAGAAGGGTTCAAGGCCTGAACCATATTAGGCAGTCTATTGGGGAATTAACAGTGGGATTCACAATAAATCCCTCAGAGATTTAAGCACAAATATGGACCACCAGAACCAGCATGGCCATGCTGCTTTAGTTACTCTTATGTTACTGTAAGAAAAGACCAGCTCTTCCGGTCAGAAAAGCACCAGAGTAGCTAGGGCGCAGGGTCAGCTGACACTCGCCAGCTACCCACAACACCCACCACAGGATCTTAAGACTTCTGGTGAGTGGAACACAGCTTCTGCTCCAATCCAATTGCGCGCGGGACCTGAGACTGCATTAGTTAGGGAAGCAGAAAACCGGCCTGAGTAGGGCCACAGGCCTCTTCCGGCCGGACCAGCACCAGGGTAGCTAGAGCGCAGGGTCGGCTGACACCCGCCAGCTACCCACGACCCCCGCCGCAGGATTTTGGGACTGCTGGTGAGTGGAACACAGCTTCTGCTCCAGTCCAATAACGCGGGACCTGAGACCGCTCTGGTTGGGGAGAGAAAAATCCGGCCTACATAGGGCCACAAGCCTCTTCCAGTCAGAAAAGCACCGGGGCAGCTGGGGCGCAGGGTCGGCTGACACTCGCCAGCTACCCACAACACCCGCCACAGGATCTTAAGACTTCAGGTGAGTGGAGCACAGCTTCTGCTCCAATCCAATTGTGCGCGGGACCAGAGACTGCAATAGTTAGGGAAGCAGAAAACCGGCCTGAGTAGGACCACAGGCCTCTTCCGGCTGGACCAGCACTGGGGTACCGTCAGCTACCCACGACCCCCGCCGCAGGATTTAGAGACTGCTGGTGAGTGGAACACAGCTTCTGCTCCAATCTTTAAACAGTGACAACGATTACAACTAACCCCAGAGATTACCAGATGGCGAAAGGTAAACGTAATAATCTTACTAACAGAAACCAAGACCACTCACCATCATCAGAACCCAGCACCCCCACTTCGCCCAGTCCAGGGCACCCCAACACACCGGAAAAACTAGACACGGATCTAAAAGCATATCTCCTGATGATGGTAGAGGACTTCAAGAAGGACTTTAATAACACACTTAAAGAAATACAGGAGAACACTGCTAAACAGGCAGAAGACACTAAAGAGGAAGCACAAAAATCCCTTAAAGAATTGCAGGAGAACACTGCTAAAGAGTTACAAATCCTTAAAGAAAAACAGGATAACATAATCAAACAGGTAGAAGTCCTTACAGAAAAACAGGAAAACACATCCAAACAGATGATGGAAATGAACAAAACCATACTAGACCTAAAAAGGGAAGTAGACACAATAAAGAAAACCCAAAATGAGGCAACACTGGAGATAGAAACCCTAGGAAAGAAATCTGGAACCATAGATACGAGCATCAGCAACAGAATACAAGAGATGGAAGAGAGAATCTCAGGTGCAGAAGATTCCATAGAGAACATCGGCACAACAATCAAGGAAAATGTAAAATGCAAAAAGATCCTAACTCAAAACATCCAAGAAATACAGGACACAATGAGAAGACCAAACCTACGGATAATAGGAGTGGATGAGAATGAAGATTTTCAACTCAAAGGACCAGCAAACATCTTCAACAAAATTATAGAAGAAAACTTCCCAAATCTAAAGAAAGAGATGCCCATGAACATACAAGAAGCCTACAGAACTCCAAATAGACTGGACCAGAAAAGAAATACCTCCCGACACATAATAATCAGAACAACAAATGCTCTAAATAAAGATAGAATACTAAAAGCAGTAAGAGAAAAAGGCCAAGTAACATATAAAGGCAAGCCTATCAGAATTACACCAGATTTTTCACCAGAGACTATGAAAGCCAGAAGATCCTGGATGGATGTTATACAGACACTAAAAGAACACAAATTCCAGCCCAGGCTACTATACCCAGCCAAACTCTCAATTAACATAGATGGAGAAACCAAAGTATTCCACGACAAAACCAAATTCACACATTATCTCTCCACGAATCCAGCCCTTCAAAGGATAATAACAGAAAAAAGCCAATACAAGGACAGGAACCACGCCCTGGAAACAACAAGAAGGTAATCCCTCAACAAACCTAAAAGAAGACAGCCACAAGAACAGAATGCCAACTTTAACAACAAAAATAACAGGAAACAACAATTACTTTTCCTTAATATCTCTTAATATCAATGGACTCAACTCCCCGATAAAAAGACATAGACTAACACACTGGCTACACAAACAAGACCCAACATTTTGCTGCTTACAGGAAACTCATCTCAGAGAAAAAGATAGACACTACCTCAGAATGAAAGGCTGGAAAACAATTTTCCAAGCAAATGGTATGAAGAAACAAGCTGGAGTAGCCATTCTAATATCTGATAAGATTGACTTCCAACCCAAAGTCATTAAAAAAGACAGGGAGGGACACTTCATACTCATCAAAGGTAAAATCCTCCAAGAGGAACTATCAATCCTGAATATCTATGCTCCAAATACGAAGGCAGCCACATTCATTAAAGAAACTTTAGTAAATCTCAAAGCACACATTGCACCTCATACAATAATAGTGGGAGACTTCAACACACCACTTTCACCAATGGACAGATCATGGAAACAGAAACTAAACAGGGACACAGTGAAACTAACAGAAATTATGAATCAAATGGATCTGGCAGATATCTACAGAACATTCTATCCTAAAACAAAAGGATATACCTTCTTTTCAGCACCTCATGGTACCTTCTCCAAAATTGACCACATAATTGGTCACAAAACAGGCCTCAAAAGATACAAAAATATTGAAATTGTCCCATGCATCCTATCAGATCACCATGGACTAAGGCTGATCTTTAATAACAAAATAAATAATAGAAAGCCAACCTTCACGTGGAAACTGAACAACACTCTTCTCAATGATACCTTGGTCAAGGAAGGAATAAAGAAAGAAATTAAGGACTTTTTAGAGTTCAATGAAAATGAAGCCACAACATACCCAAACTTATGGGACGCAATGAAAGCATTTCTAAGAGGAAAACTCATAGCTCTGAGTGCCTCCAAAAGGAAACTAGAGAGAGCACACATTAGCAGCTTGACAACATACCTAAAAGCACTAGAACAAAAGGAAGCAAATTCACCCAAGAGGAGTAGACGGCAGGAAATAATCAAACTCAGGGGCAAAATCAACCAAGTGGAAACAAGAAAAACTATTCAAAGAATCAACCAATCAAGGAGCTGGTTCTTTGAGAAAATCAACAAGATAGATAAACCCTTAGCCAGACTCACTAGAGGGCACAGGGAAAGCATCCTAATGAACAAAATCAGAAATGAAAAAGGAGACATAACAACAGATCCTGAAGACATCCAAAACACCATCAGATCCTTCTACCAAAGGCTATACTCAACAAAACTGGAGAACCTGGATGAAATGGAGAAGTTCCTAGACAGATACCAGGTACCAAAGTTGAATCAAGATCACGTTAATGATCTAAACAGCCCTATATCCCCCAAAGAAATAGAAGCAGTCATTAATAGTCTCCCAACTAAAAAAAGCCCAGGACCAGATGGGTTTAGTGCAGAGTTCTATCAGACCTTCAAAGAAGATCTAATCCCAGTTCTTCACAAACTATTCCACAAAATAGAAACAGAAGGTACTCTACCCAACTCATTCTATGAAGCAACAATTACTCTGATACCTAAACCACAAAAAGACCCAACAAAGATAGAAAACTTCAGACCAATATCCCTTATGAATATTGATGCAAAAATCCTCAATAAAGTTCTTGCTAACCGAATCCAAGAACACATCAAAACAATCATCCATCCTGACCAAGTAGGTTTCATCCCAGGGATGTAGGGATGGTTCAATATACGGAAATCCATCAACGTAATCCAGTATATAAACAAACTCAAAGACAAAAACCACATGATCATCTCGTTAGATGCAGAAAAAGCATTTGACAAGATCCAACACCCATTCATGATAAAAGTCTTGGAAAGATCAGGAATTCAAGGCCCATACCTAAACATGATAAAAGCAATCTACAGCAAACCAGTAGCCAACATCAAAGTAAATGGTCAGAAGCTTGAAGCAATCCCTCTAAAATCAGGGACTAGACAAGGCTGTCCACTTTCTCCATACCTATTCAACATTGTACTTGAAGTCCTAGCCAGAGCAATTCGACAACAAAAGGAGATCAAAGGGATACAAATTGGAAAAGATGAAGTCAAAATATCACTTTTTGCAGATGATATGATAGTATATATAAGTGACCCTAAAAATTCCACCAGAGAACTCCTAAGCCTGATAAACAGCTTCGGTGAAGTAGCTGGATATAAAATTAACTCAAACAAATCAATGGCCTTTCTCTACACAAAGAATAAACAGGCTGAGAAAGAAATTAGGGAAACAACACCCTTCTCAATAGTCACAAATAATATAAAATATCTTGGCGTGACTCTAACTAAGGAAGTGAAAGATCTGTATAATAAAAACTTCAAGTCTCTGAAGAAAGAAATTATAGAAGATCTCAGAAGATGGAAAGATCTCCCATGCTCATGGATTGGCAGGATCAACATTGTAAAAATGGCTATTTTGCCAAAAGCAATCTACAGATTCAATGCAATCCCCATCAAAATTCCAAATCAATTCTTCAACGAATTAGAAAGTGCAATCTGCAAATTCATCTGGAATAACAAAAAGCTAGGATAGCAAAAACTCTTCTCAAGGATAAAAGAACCTCTGGTGGAATCACCATGCCGGACCTAAAGCTCTACTACAGAGCAATTGTGATAAAAACTGCATGGTACTGGTATAGTGACAGACAAATAGACCAGTGGAATAGAATTGAAGACCCAGAAATGAACCCACACACCTACGGTCACTTGATCTTCGACAAGGGAGCTAAAAACATCCAGTGGAAGAAAGACAGCATTTTCAACAAATGGTGCTGGCACAACTGGTTGTTAACATGTAGAAGAATGCGAATCGATCCATTCCTATCTCCTTGTACTAAGGTCAAGTCTAAGTGGATCAAGGAACTTCACATAAAACCAGAGACACTGAAACTTATAGAGGAGAAAGTGGGGAAAAGCCTTGAAGATATGGGCACAGGAGAAAAATTCCTGAATAGAACAGTAATGGCTTGTGCTGTAAGATCGAGAATTGACAAGTGGGACCTCATGAAACTGCAAAGCTTCTGCAAGGCTAAAGACACCATCAATAAGACAAAAAAACCACCAACAGATTGGGAAAGGATCTTCACCTATTCTAAATCAGATAAGGGACTAATATCCAATATATATAATGAACTCAAGAAGGTGGACTCCAGAAAGTCAAATAACCCCATTAAAAAATGGGGCTCAGAACTGAACAAAGAATTCTCACCTGAGGAATACCGAATGGCAGAGAAGCACCTCAAAAAATGTTCAACATCCTTAATCATCAGGGAAATGCAACTCAAAACAACCCTGAGATTCCACCTCACACCAGTCAGAATGGCTAAGATCAAAAATTCAGGTGACAGCAGATGCTGGCGAGGATGTGGAGAAAGAGGAACACTCCTCCATTGTTGGTGGGATTGCAAGCTTGTACAACCACTCTGGAAATCAGTCTGGTGGTTCCTCAGAAAATTGGACATAGTACTACCGGAGGATCCAGCAATACCTCTCCTGGGCATATATCCAGAAGATGTCCCAACCGGTAAAAAGGACACATGCTCCACTATGTTCATAGCAGCCCTATTTATAATAGCCAGAAGCTGGAAAGAACCCAGATGTCCCTCAACAGAGGAATGGATACAGAAATTATGGTACATTTACACAATGGAGTACTACTCAGCTATTAAAAAGAATGAATTTATGAAATTCCTAGCAAATGGATGGACCTGGAGGGCATCATCTTGAGTGAAGTAACACAATCACAAAAGAACTCACACAATATGTATTCACTGATAAGTGGATATTAGCCCAAAACTTAGGATACCCAAGATATAAGATACAATTTGCTAAACGCATGAAACTCAAGAAGAATGAAGACCAAAGTGTGGACACTGTGCCCCTTCTTAGAATTGGGAACAAAACACCAAGGGAAGGAGTTACAGAGACAAAGTTCGTAGCTGTGATGAAAGGATGGACCATTTAGAGACTGCCGTATCCAGGGATCCATCCCATAGTCAGCTTCTAAACGCTGACACCATTGCATACACTAGCAAGATTTTGCTGAAAGGACCCAAATATAGCTGTCTCTTGTGAGACGATGCCGGTGCCTAGCAAACACAGGAGTGGATGTTCACAGTCAGCTATTGGATGTATCACAGGGCTCCCAATGGAGAAGCTAGAGAAAGTACCCAAGGAGCTAAAGGGATCTGCAACCCTATTGTTGGAACAACATGATGTACTAACCAGAACCCCGGAGCTCTTGTCTCTAGCTGCATATGTATCGAAAGATGGCCTAGTCGGCCATCACTGGAAAGAGAGGCCCATTGGACTTGCAAACTTTATATGCCCCAATATAGGGGAATGCCAGGGCCAAAAGAATGGGAATGGGTGGGTAGGGAAGTGGGGGGCGCTATGGGGGACTTTTGGGATAGCATTGGAAATGTAATTGAGGAAAATATGTAATAAAAATATTAAAAATTAAAAAAAAAAGAAATAAGGTGCCTTTTCTTATACCATCGCCACAGACTTCTAAATGTTAAGGTGAGCAAAAAAAAAAAAAAAAGAAAAAGAAAAAAAAAAAAAAGAAAAGACCAGACAGAGCGGGGAGGTGGTGGCACACGCCTTTATTCCCAGCATTTGGGAGGCAGAGGCAGGCAGAGGCAGGCAGATTTATGAGTTCGAGGCCAGCCTGGTCTACAAAGTGAGTTCCAGGACAACCATGGTTATACAGAGAAACTCTGTCTCGAAAAACCAAAAGAAGAGAAAAAAAAAAGAGAAAAGACCAGACAGGTATAATTTAATGGAAGGATCTGTTTTAGCTTTCAGTTTCAGAAAGTTCGGTTTCTTGGGTCAGGGAAGACATGGCAAGCAGGACAGCTCAACTCACCTCAGGTCAGGAAGTTCCATAGCACTTGGCTTCCAACTATCCCAATTTCATTCCATTCGAGGACCCAGTCCCCAGGACAGTCCCACCCACACTTAGAATGAGTCTTTCTCCATCAGCTAATCTTCTCTGTAAATAGTCTCACCCAGAGGTCTGCATCCTCAAGTCAACGATGCTAAATCAAGTCAAATTGACAGTGAAAATTAACCTTCCCACATGTGAACTGTGGTAATTGTTTCCAAAACTCTTCCTTTCAATCCCTCCCTCCCACCACGCACGCCCTCCTATAGAGTAACTTTGAACAGATTGGGGAAGAAGCTTTCTTGTCTCCTTGACTCTTGGCTGGCCTCTTCCTTGCTTCGACATACTGTTAGAGTGAAAGAATGCGTGACATCTGGCCTAGGCTTTAAGGAGCTTTAAAGCTTCCATTTTTGTTTTCCGGGAATCCAGATTCAACATAAAGAGGTTATCATCCTGGAGAGGATTGCAGTGGAGAAATGGCCCCCGAAAATCAGAGTGAACACAGAAGAGAACCGAAGCCGCGGGACAGCTGCCAAGCATGTGTGGGACAGGCCCTAGGGTGAGGCAGCCCCAAAGTGAGCCTCCAGCTGCTTGTCGCTGCATGAGTGGCCTCAGCCAACACCATATGGAGCAGAACAGCTCAGCTGAGTCCTGCTGGTACACGAGGTCCCAAGAAAACCTTGACCGTTATTGTTTTAAACCATGAGACTTTGGAGGCTTGTGTGGCACGGAAACGGGAAGCAGAAGCCCTCTGCACCACTCACTTCCGGCTGCCAGTGAAACCGAAGGCTTGCTCAGAACATGCGCCTTTAGGAGAGGCAAAACTTGGTGAGAATTCTGTTTTTTTTATGCTTTCACCTGTTGTTGGGAGTTTATTGATGTGTTGTTGATGATGACGATGGCGATGGTGATGACGATGGCGATGACGAGATAAGGAGCTGGTGTAGCTCATTTTGGTCTCGGACCAAATAGGAAGGCCAAGCTGACCTTAAGCTCTTCAATCTTCAGCTTCCATTTCCCAAATGCTGGATTTAAGGAATGTGTGTCATCACACCCAGCCCAAGTACTTGGGTATCTTAAAACATAAATCAATAAAATCCAAACCAGAGACCCCCCTCCCCCCGCCCCAAAGCAAGTGAGGTGACACAGGTACTAAGTGTTGGAGGTAGCTAGAGGATCAGTTTAAGATTGTCTTCAGGTAATAATGAGTTGAGACCAGCCTGAGCTGTATGCAACCCTGTTTCAAAAAATTCAAATTCAGGGTGGAACATGTAGCTCGGTCAGTATAGTGTTTGCTAGTGTGCATGAAGTCCTGTGTGTAATACACAATACAACATAAAGCAAACACTTAGGAGGAAGCAAAACGATCAGGTGCTTAAGGACATCTGTGACTGCACAGTCACCTTATAGTCATCATGGGTTACATGAGACCCTGTTTCCAAAAAATAGTGAAAACTCATATTTTATCATCCTCAGTCCTCTGACATAATTGCTTCACTGTGCGCAATGGGTTCACTTTTAACGTTTGTTGACATTTGTAAAGTAGTGACTCCCATCAAACGATGGCTTATTATGTGTTTGGCATAATTAATCCTAAGTATATTCCCTCAGGTTTGATGTGCTCCTGGATTTCACAGGTAATAGAAATGTAAAATTTTTCAATAGTGAGTTGGGGTAAGGAGAAAACACACTTATAGCCTGAGCATTTGGGAGGCTGTTGCAGGAGGACTGGGAGTTCAAGGCTAAACAGTGAGTTAAGTAATGAGTTTAGAATCTGCTGGCTAAGTGGTAGTGGACCTGGATTCACATCCCAATCTGCTGGTCTCTGAGATGTCTGTGCACTAACCACCATGATAAACAGCCTCACCAACTCTCAGAGGCATCCTCCCCACAGATGAGATTTGGCTTTCTTGTGCGATGCTGTGATTGCATTCTGCACAACTCTCACCGTGTCTTAACTGTGCCTTAGGGTGAGTATAGATTTCAGGATTAAGCCGGAGTGGATCTGTTTGGAATCTTCAAAGAGTTTTGCATTACTGAACATTTGCTGTGCGTCATCTCCAGGACTCCTTCTACGGGGCGGAAATATAAAACGCCTTCAGTTTTTATCCCTTGGATGAATTATACTCGTGGAACTTCTCATTTCTCCCCCACCCTGTTTTCTGACTCTGCATTAAGATGCCTGGCCTCTTCTCATCCTTAAACTGCTTGTGAGGTATAGGATGAGCCTTGAATTCTGGTTTAGAATCTGAATAGTCTTGCTGGGTAAGGGGCGGGGGCAGAGGTACGGGAGGATAGGAAAGAAGAGCTAAGCAGGAAGGACATTGGACCAATGAAGACAAACCATGGTCTAGGGGTATCTAGAAACTAGCAACTCAAACCACTGTGCTTGTCACTGTGTACAATGCCTGTGTGTGATAGTTTGCCCAGGGCCACTCTAATCTATACCTAGTGTCCTGACATGACTGTCTATAGGCTCCATTGATGATAGCTCAGGGTATCCTGACCCTGTCAGTCATGTGGCAATCCCAAGCACAGAACTTAAGAGTTTTAGAAAGAGGCAGGTATTAGACATGGTCACTGTGCTGAGCCCCTTTCTATCCTTTGTCTTGGAAGAGGTCCTGACATAGGAGTGAAGACACATTAGTAGGGTTCAAAACAAAACAAAACAAAAGTTAGCACAATAGCAGGCCCCATGGAGCACAGTGCTGGGTGGCATCTGGGGGAGGAGATGAAACAGAGATATCAGGAGAAGCATCGGCAAACTCCAAGGCAGGAGGGCAGAAGCAGATAGGCATGGCACACCTAGGGAGGGTTCACCCACTCCCAATAGCCATGTATAATGCAAGACTCATGTCAGAATTTCCCTAAGTATCTTATTTAAAATGAGAAACAAAAACAAACAACAACAATCTTTTATTTTCGGTATTGTTTATGTTTTGAGACAGGGCATTATTCCATAGCCCAGGCTAGCTTAGAACTCACTATGTAGACTAGGCTGTCTTTATAGCAATCTCCTCCCAAGTGCTGGGATTACAAGCATGAGCTGCCACACTCGGCTTCCATGCGATCTCATTTTATGAGAGGATCTCCCAGTTAACTTTCTTTTAAATGAAAAACATCCATTTGTGGAAGAAGGTAAGATGGGGGGGGGTGCTTAGTGGTGTTCTTTGCCTGTGGCTTTATCATTTGACCCTTAAAAAGCTTGCTATGTCACACAATGCAGAGAACAGTGACAATGATAGGCTCTGAATAATTGCATTTTTAAAAGTGGCCCTAAGCCAGGTGTGGTGGGTTTTCCCTGTAATCCCAGGACTGGAGAGGAGAGGGCAGAAGGTTTGAGACTTTCAGTCAGCTTAAGCTACTTAGCAAGTAGAGGAAAGTGGCTGTAGTGATGTTGAAGAGTCTGAGTCACTGATGAAGACAGGAATAAATCATTTCCCAAACATGTAGGCAAAATAGAACAAGACAATCGGTATTTAAGGGCTTGGAGCATAGTTCCATGTAGAGGACAAAATTAGCATATTTGAAGCCCTGGGTTCAATCTGAGCACACATACATGTATACTGTCTAGCTAACAATAACAAAACCCAGTCTTCAAATATTTTATGTAATAATTCATTTAAGCTATACTTAATGAAATATATTAAATATTAACGTAGATATTGCAAATTTTCAGTTTTACTCCATACTGTTGTACATTTAAAATTGACTATAAAATGTGAGAGGGAGACTGTCATGAGAAAATGAGAAAATTGCCTTATCTGGGCAATTATCTGATACTCAGCAACATCCTATGACTTGGTCTCTGGGGCACCAAGGTACACAACTGAGGAAGTAGAAAGAGATATACTGTTGGAAAGAAGTTAGACGGTCCAATCAGAGGACTTGGATGTCTCACCCAGTTCAGGGCTGACAATGGTGTGATCTGTGTGTGTTCAGAAGATAAGTCTACTGTAACAAAATTTGAGTTTCAGGAAAGTTATTCCAGGGGCATGATGCACAGCAGCACAGAGCAAAAACATACTCAGTGTTTTTGTATGGTTGTTTCACAATCCAGATCTTGTCTGACATCAGGAGTGTGTATTTGCAGACTGGAGGCACTTTCTTCATACATTAAGAAAATGCTTAGTTCTCCAGTGGGTACCAGACCTGTGTCCTTCCACATAATGCTGATGCCTTTCTGAAGATCACATCCGATTCCACAGGCCAAGAGAATCAGTCCCTAGGACTACCGTCCCCATTCTGATGCCAATCACAATGCTGCAGGGTGTTTTGCCTGTGCTTCTGGCTTGCTGGCTATAAATCCTGTTCCCCACAACCTTCCTGTCAGCTTGATTAATGTGCGAGAGTGGTTCACAGAACTCAGGCAGACACATTTACAATTTTATGATAAAGGATACTAATTCAAAGGTCCTGAGTGTAGAAGAGCCAGGTGTATGACCCCAGA
The DNA here is from genome assembly GCF_978045245.1 of Mus caroli. Classification (NCBI taxonomy): domain Eukaryota; kingdom Metazoa; phylum Chordata; class Mammalia; order Rodentia; family Muridae; genus Mus; species Mus caroli. The sequence goes on from NW_028227257.1 coordinate 78,447,094, forward strand.
AGGCTAACACAGGAGGAGCCTTTCAAGTTTCAGACTAGCCTGGGCTACATCACAATGCCCTACCTGGAAAAAATAAAATAAAAATAAACCAAGACAGATGAAATGGTGAATGGGGTAAGGCATAGATGGTGACCTGGACCAGTGAATCATTCTTTAGTGAGAGATCTTGAGGTGGGAGGTGCCGGGGATGAGAAAGATAGAGAAGAAAGGTAAAAGCTAGGGTCCAGAGGACTAGCACAAGCTATGTTTATTAAGTTCAGCTTCCTAACTACTATATTCAGGGGGAAATGACCAAGGTCAGCAGAGAGCTAAATTACACAATATTGGCAAAGAGAATATCAGCTGCCTTAGGACTGATAAGGACAGCCCAGGGGAAGAATTAGATCCCCAGAAACAGCAGCCTTGACTCCTTCCAGGCACATAACTCCAGTCTCAGACCTGCCTTGCCAAGTTCACTCCTGGGTAGGAACACCAAGCTCAAGTTTCCTTTCTTCTTTCAACAGGGCCTCTGAGAAGGTCTTGGACTGGTTTGGCTCACCACAGTTGGCGTAGATGAGAAGCTTCTGTGTCCTTTCTGGGTGTGCCGCTCTCCAGGAACATCCATGTGAAACTCTGCAGAAGGGGCTGGTGAGATGGCTCAGTGGGTAAGAGCACCCGACTGCTCTTCCAAAGGTCTGGAGTTCAAATCCCAGCAACCACATGGTGGCTCACAACCATCTGTAATGAGATATGACTTCCTTTTCTAGAGTGTCTGAAGACAGCTACAGTGTACTTACATATAATAAATAAATTTTAAAAAAAAAGAAACTGCAGAAGCTCTCTGAAGCCCATCCTTTTCTTCATGGAGACTTTAATGCACAGGTATGATTGGACTAAGGCCGGCAGTGTAACTGTGATTAATAGAGTAAATCGGAAACCCAAAGAAAATGGTAAATAAAATAAAATAAAATTGTAAATGCCTGTCCGTTCCATTGCTTCTTGGCCTCTCTGAGCAGTGTCCTCTCCTCTCAGGCATGAGACAAGGCCTCTTAAGAACTGATTATTTATCCCAGCACTTGGGAGGCAGAGGCAGGCAGATTTCTGAGTTTGAGGCCAGCCTGGTCTACAAAGTGAGTTCCAGGACAGCCAGAGCTATACAAAAAAAACCAAAAACCAAAAATCAAAACAAACAAACAAACAAACAAAACAAAAAACAAAAAAACCTGATCATTTGCTGGGCAGTGGTGGCAAACACCTTTAATCCCAGCATTCAGTAGGCAGAGGCAAGCAGGCCTTTGAGTTCAAGGGCAGCCTGGTTCACCGAGAGAGTTCCAAGCTAGCCAGGGCTACACAGAGAAACCCGGCCTCAAAAAGAAAAAACAAAAAATAGAAAGAGCTCATCATCTACTACTATCGGAGACGGTAGAGAAGGCAGATCATATAATTTCATTACTGTCAGTCTGTGGAGAGGCAATGACGTCTTGAATGAGCATATATTACTGACAAGAACGCCATGTCAAAGACCACAATGCCTCAGACCCATGGGAATGCAAAGGCCCTCGTTGCTCTGAGTGTAGATGCTGATAATGTGTCCAGATGATATCAACCCCAGCTTCCCACTCCCTGGAAGACTGAAGTCTGAACTGCTCCCCTGCAGAGGCCCCTTACTGAGCTTAGTTGATCCTCCCACTCCTCCTATATGCTTCCTGTAGTAAGTGATGTGAAGTCTCTGGCTGTGGCTAGCACATCTCCATCAATAGCACAACCCCATGACCCCAGCTTTTCTGAGTGTCTGTCCTTTCTTCACTCCACATACTTCTCAGAGCTCAATATCTGAGCCATGGAAAACAGCCAAATCTCACTGAGGGAGTGAAGCAGCCAATGACTCACTCTGATGAAACTCCTTGTTCTTAACTCTTATCACACGTCACCGGAAGAGGTGGACCTGAGTATGTCACCTTGCTTCTTCCCCCTTTGACCCTGTCCATGACTCCTCTGGCCTATGTGCCCTTCCTGAACGAAGCCTCAACTTTCTGGAGTTGAATTGTAATGCTTGGTCATTATAGTCTAAACTTGAAGTAACTACTAGGCGTTAGTAGCTACTATCATCTTAAAATTTGTTTTTGACCAAAAAAAAAAAAAAAAAAAGTAAAAAGCCGGGTGTGGTGGGACATGCCTTTAATCCCAGCACTCAGGAGGCAGAGGCAGGCAGATTTATGAGTTCGAGGCCAGTCTGGTCTACAAAGTGAGTTCCAGGACAGCCATGGCTACACAGAGAAACCCTGTCTTGAAAAACCAAAAAAAAAAAAAAAAAAACAAACCTGAAAAATTTTGTTTTTGAAGACATAACATATTTAGCGAGCATGAAAGAGGGAGCAAGTTAGCCAGCAGCCACCTCTCATTTTATCCCTTGGTCACATCGCTGTGGTCCCCTGTACCAGACAAGATACTACAGTAATAGGTTCAAAAATGAACTAGGCTGTTAAGAAAGCTGTCTCATTCTATAAGGAAAATATAGATTCCTACTCTAAACCACGCAACCATGCACAAAGGTGACCTGAAGATGATCTTTACTGTGAAAATTAAAGGACAGCGATGAAAGATGTTAGAGTTGTTGTAAATGGGTTTCTGGGGTGAGGACAGTAAAAAAAACAAAAAGCCATGCTCTATGCTAAAGATCTACAGGGTTGACTGACTGTTTAAAATGGTAATCATATTAAGTTGAAATGTGGCAGAATCAGAGTGAAAATTAACTTGGGCTATCTTTAATTCCCTTAAGAAGTCATTCATGGGGCCTGGAGAGATGACTCAGTGGTTAAGAGCACTGACTGCTCTTCCAGAGGTCCAGAGTTCAATTCTCAGCAACTACTCATAGCTCACAACCATCTGTAAAGGGATTTGATGCTCTCTTCTGGTGTGTCTGAAGACATCTAGAGTGTCCTCATAAACATAAAATAAATAAACCTTTAAAAATTAAAAAATCATTCATAGCCCATCTGTACATCCAAATAAACATCCCATTGGCTGTCAGATAAAACAACTGGAATGTATAAAGTTATCAGACCACTAGCTTCCACTCACTCCAAAGCTAAGAAGTAGCCAACAGAGAGTGTAGCTTGCCTTCCTGATATTCCCACCAGTATACTCAGACTTATGACACTCTTATTTATGACAATAAAAAACCCATGCAGCCACTTCCATGTGGGCAGTCTGAACCTGCATCCCTGGACTAGGGTCATATATTTTTCTGAGAATGAACCATCTCTTATTTCTCTTGAGGTCAAAGCTGTGCTTTATTCCAGCACTCAATATGTTTGTGATCACGAGACAAAGAAAAATTCTCAAACACATATGGATTTGGATTTGACCATATTAATACATAAGACCTCTTTCAGAATCCCACCCTTACTAGCAATGTTAGTGGTCAGGTAGCAGATCAGAAGACGATGTTTTCAGTGTCTAAACTGACCAGAGTTAGTGTCTAGAAAGTCCAAGGAATTCATCCAAAAAAACAATAGTAAAATAGAGGAAAATGAAATACTAATGTAAACATTATGGCCAGACTATTCACTTTTTTTTTTTTTTTTTTAAAGATTTATTTATTGATTATATGTAAGTACACTGTAGCTGTCTTCAGACACTCCAGAAGAGGGAGTCAGATCTCGTTACGGATGGTTGTGAGCCACCATGTGGTTGCTGGGATTTGAACTCCGGACCTTTGGAAGAGCAGTCGGGTGCTCTTACCCACTGAGCCATCTCACCAGCCCCCACTATTCACTTTTATTTAAAAAACTAAGATGCTAAAAAGTAGTATCATGGGCTGGTGAGATGGCTCAGTGGGTAAGAGCACCCGACTGCTCTTCCGAAGGTCCAGAGTTCAAATCCCAGCAACCACATGGTGGCTCACAACCATCCACAACGAGATCTGGCGCCCTCTTCTGGAGTGTCTGAAGACAGCTACAGTGTACTTATATATAATAAATAAATCTTTAAAAAAAAACAAAACAAAAAACAAAAAAAAGTAGTATCATGATGAGTTTTCATGAGATTATGCACGTGTGCACACACACATACACATACCCCTGCACACATCTGGGCATGGTGGCACATACCTTTAATCTCAGAACTCAGGAGAGAGAGGACTATCTCTGTGAGTTAGAGGCCAGCCTGGTTCACAGAGTAAACTCTAGGTCAGCAAAGACTATAGAGAGAGATCCAGTCTCAAAACAAAATCAACACACACACACACACTTATATGTCTGTGAGCCCAAGTGTATGTTGGAGCACCAAGTGTACAGGTTCCTGTGAAGGCCAAAAAGGGGAGTCAGAGCCACTGGAACCGGAGTTGCAGGTATTATGAGCTGTCCAACATGGGTGGCTGGGAACCCAAATGAGGTCCTGTGAAAGAACAGCAAGTAGTGAAGATTTTAACAGCACAGTAAGGTGTAAAATAATGAGACAAAAAAAAACCCCTTCAGTTTTAAGCTTATGCAAAATTTAATACATACATTAAACAATACACACCTTGAAAGAATACATATAAAAGGCAATGACATCTATCTAACACGGTGATGAGAGTTTTTGTGGAAGACTTTTGGGAAAAACTTGGGGGAATGCAAGTAGAGTTTGAAGATAAAGAAATAAAATTAAATTTAAATTAAATAAAATAAGAAAGTTGTCTTGCATGAACCAAGGTCAGATTAGGAGCTGAGCAGTGTGACCAACTGATTTACCTGCACTCAAGTTCCAATATAAATACTAAACAGAGAGAACAGGCCTGGGGGAGATGTGCCCTCATAATCATTGATTTACAAGTGCAGTGCACCAGCCTCCGAAATACGAAGTCTTTAATTAGTTCCAGTCCAGAGATGACTGCTTTTCCAAGTGGAGAAATGGAAGGCAAATATAGGGACTTTCTGCACCACCCGCCCCCATTCCCAGAGTGCTGATCTCAGAGATGATTAAGTGTCCGTCTTCCTTCTTAACAGTCCATGCAGATAAAAGCCAAGACCACCCCCCAGGAAAGCATTTCCTAGAAGAGGAGCTTGAAAACATCATTTTGACAAAAAGAATTAGCATCAGCCTGGGGATAGGAAGCTGGCTTGAGACCAGGGAGGAAGTCAGAGATTAACTCACAATTGACTGGATGTTCTTTCATGTAATTCCCCCAGCCTGCAGTTTCCACAGTCACAATGCAGGCACCCACTGGGAAGTGATTTATAGAAGGCATTTGAAAACACGGTGACGTAAGCGTCACGGGAATGTTTTGAGTTCTTAAGGTGAGTACTATGATGAGGAAAATGAGGTTTGCTGAGTGAATAACATACTAAGTGAATGCTATCACATATCTTGACCAGGGTTTATAGCTTATCTAGGATTAGTTTTGCAGGTATTTGCTTTTAAGGTGGAACTAAGTATTATACTAAGCAGCAGCGAACCATTCAACCATTCACGTGTGAGGACTGAACGAAATGAAGTGTTCAGGAAAGCGTTGCATCAAGCAACTCAGTATTTTGTATATCCATCATCACGGAGTCGGCCCAGCTCCAAAGACTTCATTCTTTATATTGTGGGGTCTGGGCTGGGCTGGGCTGGAAGGTATAATATTTCACTGTACTGACATAATAGGATAAGATGGTAGCTAATATGATAACAGGAAGAGATGAGATTTTTAGGTGATCTCAGGGGCTTGTTGGAGAAAATGAAACCAGGCGCTGAGATGACAGTCTAATTACATAGAAATCAGACCAGCAGAAGGAGGCCATCCACTTTTTCAACACTAGTGGACTTGGAAGTTCTCCTCGATCTCTTTTTAAACTTCTAAAAGCTTTTCTGAAACTAATTGTGCTACATTATGAATCACGCTAACCTTAACTCTCCTTATTTGGAGCAGTGGAAGAGGATACACAGTGCTATCACAGCTGGGGTGGGGGTGGGGATGGGGGTGGGGGTGGGAGAGCTGCTATTGGAGGGACCTAGTAGGAAGTAGCCAGAATCTCAGCTCAGATACACTCTGGTCGGGTAACCTTTATTAAGTTGGTAGTGTTGTTTTGCTCTGTGTGTGTGTGTGTGTGTGTGTGTGTGTGTGTGTGTGTGTGTACACATGAACACATGCTTTTGTTTTGTTTTTCTAGAATTTACATTTCCTCATTTATATGGAACTCCAATTGTCAGGTAGCTAGTTAGATATTATTAGAAAGATGAACCTCTACCTCATAGTCAGCAGCTTGTAAAAACAAGAACCCAAACTGCAAGTTTCTGATTACAGGTCAAAAGAATGAGATCTGAGCCCTATCTCTGGCCCTAGTTAGAGACATGTTATTCTAAACTTCCTGGGAGGTCATTAATAGATAACCAAGTTTTGTGAAATTAATGTTTAGCAGCAGGCTTTCTGGTACTTATCATTGTTCCCTCCTGAAAGAATCAATCCAAGTGGACCTGTCAATCACCTGGATAGAAATCCACACCACAGGAAAAGCCATCTGTTCTAGAGACTTTAGAAACAGGCTGAGACCTGCCAAAATTTGAGATCAGCATAATGTTCTCTTTGGCTGTTGTCCAACAGTCACCCCTTAAGAGTGGGCATTGCTTTACAATGGTCCTCTTGGCCCCTGTCCACTCTCAACCCTTGAGAAGGCTCTACTGTACTCTGTAATAAACTCCACCTCTCTTCTACACTATGCTCTGTGTGTCTTGTCTGATTTTTTTTTTTTTAATGGAGGTTCCCAGGGCCAGAAAGTCACAGGGAGTCAAAGGGAGATCCTCAGTGACAGAAGGTTTAAAAGCTTAAGACCTAACAGCCACATAATAACACACACTTGCCTTTTAGAAATATATTTATTTCTGAGACTCTCACATGCACTCACAAGAATCACAGCTGCAAAATGCTCTGTCCTCCACATCTGCCTGCTGAGCATCTTAGAGATAGATGCCTCACAGCTGCTCTTAACCACGGTGAGAAGACAATGCCAGTACCAAGTGTGCTGAGCATCCTGAAGACAATTCAGAGTTTTCAAGTAGTGGTCATGTAGCAATAGATCATGAGTACAGATTTTATTTCATTGCTGCTCTTCTGTAATAAAACTCTAAAATTGGAAAGACTTTGGACTTGGGCACCAGGAAGAAGCTAGAAGGATTTTTGAGGTGAATATTAGCAAAAAACAGAAGAAAAAAGAAGGGTCGGGCAGTGGTGGTGCACGCCTTTAATCCCAGCACTCGGGAGGCAGAGGCAGGCAGATTTCTGAGTTCGAGGCCAGCCTGGTCTACAGAGTGAGTTCCAGGACCGTCAGGGGTACACAGAGAAGTCCTGTCTCAAAAACAAAAAACAAAAAACAAAAAAACAAAAAACAAAAAACAAAACAAGCCGGGCGTGGTAGCACACGCCTTTAATTCCAGCACTTGGGAGGCAGAGGCAGGCGAATTTCTGAGTTTGAGGCTAGCCTGGTCTACAAAGTGTGTTCCAGGACAGCCAGGGCTATACAGAGAAACCCTGTCTTGAAAAACCAAAAAACAAACAAAACAAAACAAAACAAAACAAAACAAAACAAAACAAAATGAAAGAAAAGAAAAAAAAAGAAACTACTAGTTGAATTCTCATGGTCTTTGAGATAGTGTAGAAGTTTGGCTTGGTTCTTTCTCTCAGCCCCACGCTCCCAGAAATAAGACTCAGACTCAAAATATATTTATAAATACTTTGGCCATAAAGCTAGATTTTTTCTCTTATTAGATCATTAATTATCCCATATATTTTAACTGCTTTCTGCCTTTCGGCTGATTACCTGTGCTCAGGTACTGTGCTTCAGTCTCATCACATTTTCCTGGGCAAATCTTCTGGCATCTGGCTCTATCCCAGAATTCTTTCTACCTCCTGGATGTTCCACCTACTTCCTGCCTAAGTCATAGGCCATCAGATTTATTATTGGCAAGTGCCACATCCATATAGACATAAGGATATTCTCTCTGCAAGATAGCTATAGGTGAGAAGATGTTACTGGAGACTAGAAGTGGTATTTGTTATATAGAGACAGAAGGTTAGTGGCACTGGCACCTACACTGATGTGGAGAATAGAAACTGTGCCTAATCAATTGGATGCTGTAGCCAAAGTCATTTCCCTGAAGAGTGTGGAAGGTATCAGCCTGATACCTTTGCAAATGTAAAGGGAAGAACGCCTCAAAAAAAAAAGTCTATTTTGAAAATTTCCAGCTAAATGTGGCAGATAGTGCTAAAATAAAGAAATGACTTCCAGACAAAGACACTTCCAGGATATTGCAAATACCAGTGATGGACTGAGAGTATGACTGTACAATCCTTTATTTAGAACTCAAAACTGCCCATCCCAAGGAATCAGAAAAATCACTCAGACAAAAATAGGACTTCAAAGATGGCCCAGGATGTGTGCCTCAGCAGCTACAGTAGAGGGACAGTCTCAGTCGAGAGGGGTTGGTTTTGAACAGACTTGGAGGTATGAATTTTGTGTAACAAAATAAACTGAATTATATTTTTAGGAGACTTTTATTTTTATTTTTTAATATTTATTTATTTATTCTATGTATATGAGTACACTGTAGCTGCAGACACAAAAGAAGAGGACGTCATATAGATGATTGTGAGCCACCATGTGGTTGCTGGGAATTGAACTCAGGACCTCTGGAAGAGCAGTCAGGGCTCTTAACCACTGAGCCATCTCTCCAGCCCAATCGGAGACTTTTTAAAGTATTACAAACCGGAAGGGAGAAAGTATAACTTAAAGTGGCATTTGGACTTGCTAGTTGTCTATTGTTAGAAGTCTAAGTGACAAAATACATAGTTACAAACATGTATTACTTTAAGTGGAAATGAGCCCAACAGGTGAACCCAAAAACTATCGAAAGTCCTTCCCACACAGGAATAGGCCTGAATGCCCCAACCAAAGAAATGCCACCATGTATGTAACTGGGCTGAAGGATCCTGACGGACCTTCCCATTCAGAGCTTCCTAACTTGAACAGATTATTTCAGCCTTGCTGAGCCTATCCCATTAGTGGATCTGGGAGTCTGAGAAAGACTGATGTTAAGATGAACAGGACTTACACTTGAGACGCTTACCTTAAAACATACCTGGGAGCTTTATCCACATTTACAGTCAGTTTAGACGATCTGACTCTGGAGTCATGCTACCTGGGTTGAGACTTCAACTATGGCAAAAACTGAGAGTATTTTACTTCTGGGAGATGCATAGATCATTGAAGACTGCCGAAAGGCAAATTTTTTTTTTTTTTTTTTTTTTGGTTTTTTGGTTTTTTGGTTTTTCGAGACAGGGTTTCTCTTTATAGCTCTGGCTGTCCTGGAGCTCACTTTGTAGACCAGGCTGGCCTCGAACTCAGAAATCCTCCTGCCTCTGCCTCCGGAGTGCTGGGATTAAAGGCGTGCGCCACCATGCCGGGCTCGAAAGGCAAACTTTAAAATGATTCCCAAAACTCAGATCTTTTGGTATTTATGACCCTGGTCAGTTTCTTCCTACATTTGATAGGACAATATTATCTTTGTGACCAACGATCTATGTTGGAAATGATGGTATATGGCTTAGGTCAGACAAAATATTATCTCTTTTACTATATCCGCTCTTGCTTTGGGGAACTTCAGCTTACTAAGAGTCAAACGGTCCTATGAAAAATAGGCCCTCCCAATGGCCACAAGAGCAAGCTCACTTGCAAGTAAATGTGACATTTGCAGATTAGCCTTTAAATGTCTATACAATGTCCTTGCTTATATTTCTAAGCCTGAGCCGCATAGTTAAGCCACTCCTGGATTCTTTACTCATGGAAATGAAGTAAGACAACTGATGTCTGTTATATCAAGGTTCTACATTGTAAGGTAATTTCCCAGGAAGTAATAGATTAGTATGTTAAGGCTATCTCTAGATGTTCCTAAAGACTACGCCCAGGGAGTTGAATGGTTCTACTTTCAATAGAAAGTAGTAGGGAATCTGATTACCTAACTGAATCTACTAACTAGGTCCCTAGACTTTATAAATTCCCTTTTTAATATTTCATCTACTTCTCTAAGACTTTCTCCATAGAAGGCTCAGAAGATTGGTGAACATCACAGCATTGTGTTTTGTTAAGTTAGAATTAAGAAGAACCAAGAGAAATAATGATAACATGTTACTTCCTCTTACCAAAGATGCTAGGGACCCATAAATGTGTTTTTAAGGGACTGTTGTACTAGATATTGAACCCCAGGCCTCTGTATGCTAGGTAACTGAGTTACACTCTCCACAATTTTTCTTAATTTTGTTTTGAGTCAGTGTATGTACCAGGCACAGTCAAAAATGCCTTTTAGGATTTATTTTCATTTCTAAGGTTTTGTAAGTATGATGCCATTGTGTTCCTAAAGCCTCAGCCCAGATGGAAGTAACCAAGCAGCAAACGTTGCTCATAGACCAACTAACACTGGAGTCTGGGTTGTCATTGGTCAATTTCTTTTTCCAGAATGGGGCATCAATCCCTGTTTTGAGTGAAGACATAGAAGTCATTTCCTGAGAAATAAGTGGATGGAAAACAGAGATGTGCAAAGGTTTGGAACAAAACAAATTATTTTTCCAGCATTCTATAGAATTGTTCTGAGGTTAAAAAGAAAAACAAACAAACAAAACTCTTAATTTTCTTTTATTTTATTATTTTTTTTTTTTTTTTGGTTTTTCGAGACAGGGTTTCTCTGTGTAGCCCTGGCTGTCCTGGCACTCACTTTGTAGACCAGGCTGGCCTCGAACTCAGAAATCTGCCTGCCTCTGCCTCCGGAGTGCTGGGATTAAAGGCGTGCGCCACCACGCCCGGCTAATTTTCTAAAAAAATATATTTCACAAAAGCTGCACAGAGATTAAATGTACATTAAGAGACATCAAACATTATTTAAAATGTCTATTAATCTACATTCCTTGATGTTTTTGTGGCAATCTGGAAATCCTAGCCCTCTTATTTAAAAGAAATCAGACCACTCATCTCTTTCTCCTTCCCTTCTCCCCACCCCGACTCCTCTCAAAGCTAGAATCTCTGTTTCCTTGGCTGTCTTGTCTAAGTAGAAGGTACTAGCCTCTAACTCAGAGACCCACTGGTCTCTGCCTCGCAAGTGCTTGAAAGTGTGCATCACATGCCTAGCTATTTTCCATTCTGTAACCCACTTTCCTCTGCCCCACTAGAGCAAAATGTCCCCTTTTCTCTCTCAAATACAATTTTTTTTTTTCTGTTACATAGATGGTAGAGAAGGGGATGGCTACATTACCAGCAGCCCACCAAAAATGTCTTATGTTTAAGGTATGAAATGACCTTTGAAGTGTCATTGTCAGCATTAACTATAAATTATGCTAAAATTAATAAAGCTTACTGATCACTTCGGTACAGACTCCTTTACATTTAATCCACAAATTTCCACGAAGGAGATATTGCTATTATTTCTATTTTACAGTTTGGTGGTTTTTGTTTTTTTGTTTGTTGTTGTTGTTTTTGGGGGCTGGTTAGTTTTTAAAACAGAAAGATGAAGTAATTTGTCCATGATTACCAAACTAAGTGGTGGCCTTAGGATTTGGGGACTCTAGTGGATAAAGTTCTAAAATCAGGCTTTGAAAACAACACAAGAAGATCTAGCACGGTCTGGGGCACTTTAACATTGTTTAATGTGTATCATCCGCTTTCCTTTCTCTTGGTGTCGGCTCGGATCTAGGGTGACCGGTTAGTGACTGGGAGTTGGCATCTCACTTCAAAACTGTGATCCCCCTCACCTCCCTTCACCTGACACAGCTATTACCCAGAGATTCTGAACCCCTAGGAGGCTGGGATGCAAATAGACTTTGCAAACACACAAGGCACTGTATTGCTTTGGATCAAAAATGTTGCGTGTTTGCCCAGCCAGACTGAGACCCCAGTAGCCTAGAAGAACACACACAGCCCTTTTGGGGGCTTTATGGAAATCCCAGGCGGGCAGGTTCGGTGTGATAAATAGCCTTGGGGCCTTGGCCCATTGAAAATCCTGGGGCTGTGATGGGGCGGGGACAGTGTCTCCAGAGTGACATAAGTCCGCAGGGACCGCTGGCTAGTGGTTTTCGGTCAGGTTGACACCTCCAGGGAGGGCGTGGGAGAGGCGGGGCCCGTCGCCTGCTCAGCGAGGAGAGATTGCACTCGAGCTTCTCCTTCCGGGGGGGATGCTCAGCCCCGCGGGAAAACGCAGAAAAGGGTCCTTGCCGCTTTAAGTGACTCAGGAAGTGAAAGGAGGCCGCTGACGGCGTGGGTAAAGTGGAACCGGGGCGGCGTGGGCCCGCGGCGGCCGCGATCTTGCCGGGCAACGGAGGCCGGGCTGCGCGGCGCAGGGGTCGACGGGGCGCGGGCTGCCGCGCCGGAAGTGGCGCGCGAGGGACGGGGCGCGGGCGCGGCGCGCGGCGGAGAGACCGAGCGGGCGCCAGGCCCAGCGCTGACGGCTGGCCGGGCCCTCAGGCCTCAGCAGCTGCAGACGCGGCGCGGCACGGCGCAGCGGCGCGGCCCAGGCGGGGCGGCCGGCCAGTCCCCGGGGGAAAGCGGGCCTGCGTGAGGAGGCGCTCCGCGCTGAAGGCGGAGAGCACGCCAGCCGCTAGGCCTCGGCCTCGTCCCTGCAGCCACATGGCCTCCGGAGTGGGCGCGGCCTGCGAGGAGCTGCCTCCCGACGGCACGTGTGACGAGTGCGAACCCGACGAGGCGCCCGGGGCGGAGGAGGTGTGCCGCGACTGCGGCTTCTGCTACTGCCGCCGCCACGCCGACGCGCATCGCCAGAAGTTCCTCAGCCACCGCCTGGCCGCCTACGTCCATGGCGCCCAGGCCTGGACTCCGCCGGCCAGCGGGGGGGACGACGCGCTCCCCGAAGACGGCGAGGCCAAAGGGGAGGCCGAGGGCGAGGTAGAGAGCGAGGTCGGGGAAGAGGAGAGCGAGACGGAGGTAGACAGTGAGTCGGAAGAAGAGAGCGAGACCGAGGAAGACAGTGAGGATGAGAGTGACGAGGAGAGTGAAGAAGACAGCGAGGAAGAGATGGAGGATGAGCAGGAGAGCGAGGCGGAGGAAGACAACCAAGAAGGGGAATCGGAGGCAGAAGGAGAAACTGAGGCAGAAAGCGAATTTGACCCCGAAATAGAGATGGAAGCGGAGAGAGTGGCCAAGAGGAAGTGTCCAGACCATGGGCTGGATTTGAGCACCTATTGCCAGGAAGATAGGCAGCTCATCTGTGTCCTGTGTCCAGTCATTGGGGCTCACCGGGGCCACCAGCTGTCCACGCTGGACGAAGCCTTCGAAGAACTGAGAGTGAGTATCGGGCATTCAGACTTGTCTAAGGGGAACAGGATCCCCGATTTCAGATAGCCTAGCTGTGACCACATTCATTTTCATGTATCAACAAGACGAGTCGCCATGCTGGAAGCCGTGCCTAGTCCACCATTTTGGTTGAAATTGTCAAGTTGTCAGTTCTCATCAGTGAACATGCAAGAACACAGAAAATCTTGGGTATAGTTTCTGACAGTGTGCAAATTACTTCTCCCTGGAATTCAGATAGGCCATTCCTTGAGAACTGTGACGCCATTTAGGCCACTTTCTATACATCATCACCGTTGTTAGGATAAGTGTTTTGACTTAGGGCTCTTGCTATGGTAACTCAGCCCACATGGAAAACATGAGAAAGAAACCGTGATTTTGACAAAACCAAGATGCTGGTTCCTCTAGTAGAAGACTCGGAAAGTGGTGGTACAGGTGTTGTGGTGTGTGTCTTGAGTTGTCTTAGGTTCCTTGTTGCTTGAGACTTGGTAGGAAACAAGTATAGCTGGTAGGCTACATTGGTGTGGCGATGGAGGCTTTTATCTTCACTGGCTAGATTTGGATGTATTCAGCTTGGCCCTGTTTTTGTCAGCAGTAGACATCTAGTAAATATTGATTGCGTTTGGGTTGCCTTCTATGTATACAGCGATGGCTAAGGTTGATAGAGCAGCTTTTCTGTGTTCTGTGCTCATTAAGTAATGAGTGTATGGTAAACATCTCTTATGGCTTTTGTTTCCCTATGCAGTCTTAAAACTGCTGGCCTCAAAATAACTACTATTTTGATAATGAAAATACTTCGTATTAATATTTCCTTTATTCCTACTTTTATTATGTGAAGTACACATGCAGAAGTGTACAAAATATATAGCTTAACAAATAACCACAGAGCAAATACTCCTGAGACCTCCACCCAGACCAGAAATCATTATTAGTACTTATTATTACTAATTGTATTATTAGTAATTAATAGTAGTATTACTGACTACTATTATTAGTAATATTGACATTTCATAACTTTCCAGTTATAACTGTGTTTTGGTAGCCATTTTCTTGACCTCTGGACTAACAGTTTTCTTGGTTATCTTTGTGTTTACAGCATTTGTATGCATCTCTAAACTTGAATTAACATTACGGTTTTTACATTATTGACATGCAGTGTTTTGAGTGAGTTTTTTTTTTTTAAAGACATTTGTGCAATTCATCCATTGACTGCCTGCGATTTATTTTTCATTGGTGTATTGAATTCCATTTTATAGATATGCCAAAAATCCCTGTGTACATGAAATCTGACTTGTTTTCAGCTTCTGGAATTTCTTGCTTTTATAAATAGTTACTTAGCAAGGTGGCTCGTGCCTATAATTCCAGCATTCCACAGGTGAGTGCAGTAGGATCAGAGTTCAGGGTCAATCTCAGTTCTCTAGCGAGTTTGAAGCCAGCCTATCATGTGAGATTCCTTTCTCAAAAACAAAGTGGCAAACCCCTCAAATAATAGCTCAGGTGTAAGACTTCTTGGTCATGCTTCCTGATACCCCCTTTTCTATCTTTAACTGGAAATAGTACCGAATGCTAAACCATCTGCTTTCCAAGTAGTTGCTCTTGTCTGCATGATTATAAAGACACTTCTTGTCCTGAGTATTCACCACCACTTGGTGTTAATAATGTTTTTAATTTTTCTTACTGTGCTAATTATATAATATGGTATATTGTGGTTTTAATTGCATTCCTTTGGTTTCTAAGTATCTTTTGTATTTCCTCTTTTGTAAAGTACTATCAGGTCAAGTGAGCAGACTCGGAGTTATTAGATTATCTCTTTTCTTCTCACTAACTTACAGGAATATATATATATATATATATATATATATATATATATATATATATACACACACACACACATACACACACACACACGTGTGTGTGTGTATTCTGGTTTTTTGTTTTTGGTTTTTTTGTGTGTGTGTGTTTTGTTTTGTTTTGTTTTGTTTTGTTTTCGAGACAGGGTTTCTCTGTGTAGCCCTGGAACTCACTTTGTAGACCAGGCTGGCCTCGAACTCAGAAATCCGCCTGCCTCTGCCTCCCGAGTTCTGGGATTAAAGGTGTGCGCCTGGCTTTGGTATTCTGTTTCTTTAGTGTTTATATCTATTTTGATTATCTTCTATTTCATGGATTTTCTTTTCCTTTCCTAGTATATTAATAGTACCATGAAATACTGGCTGCTACACAGTAGGTCAGTAAGTATATTTATCAGAAGTTGATAAAGTAAAGGAGGTGGTTTGGTATCTAGTCTCCCTTATGTGGTTCTGTGGAAAGATTCTTCAAGGTCTCACTCAGCCTTGGAGTTCCACTTAAGCCCCAACTTGAGAATATTTTGTTGTTCATCTGGGATGACAGCTTAACTTTCATGTACTTCTTCTTCTGTTGGCTGCTTGAATATCTTTAACTTGAGCACTGATACTCATAGACCTCTCTGAGTTGAAGACGTAGTCTAGTCAAAGAACAAAGCTTTATAGTTCTGGTATGTGGGATTGAGATGAGAAATAGTAAGAGAAATGCAAAAACCTGGGTCATGGGAGGCAGATGCTCACAGATGGATGGACAGTCAACATTATAAGTGGGAAAATAAAACTAATTTTTATTAAAATATGGTTTTGCTTTTTTTGTGGGTCTGAGTATTTAGAGGAGAACTATGAAGAGTTGTTTCTTGGCCTTTTAAGATAAGATGGAGTGTAGAGCAGAGTTACAAACGGTCTGACCTGATGTGGGAATTTAGAGAAAGAAAGTGGTTTTAGCTAGAGGCATGACCAGGAATGGTTTATTTGAGAAAGTGGTATTTGAGACATGCTTTGAAAAATGGGAAGAATTTAATAGGTATGATGTTAGATAAACTTTCTCTATGCTGCCATAGCAACAATCTCTATGCATTTATTGTAACTCTGGGTTTTATGTCAGTGTTAGGTTTGTTCCCTCTATGCTATAAACTCTTATAAGTCTAGTAGTATGTATTAGTCATCATTGTATTCCCAGCACCTAACACAAGGCTGGTCAGATAATAAACACACATGGAATACTTGTTAAATGTGTGTTATAAAGTATAATAATTTTATCTAATTCTAAGGCATTGCTGAATAAGTGATAATGAGATTGTGTTGTAGTGTATCAATGTTTATCTTGGAACTAAGTTCAACAATACATAAAGTAATGGAATAACTTTAGCAGCAGTTTATATATAGCATGGATGTGTATTTCTCCCTGTTTTAAGTGAAGTCTAGATGTAGGCAGTCTAGGGTTAGAGGAAGGAAGCATTGAAATTGTATCTTGGTGCTTGCCAGCTCCTCTCTGATATCTTTGTTACAAACAGAGATGGCCTCTGAAGGTCTAGCCAGCAGTTCTGACTTCTAAGATAACAGACAGGTGAAAGACACACCCCTCTATTTTCTCTCCAGAAGTATGTGTTCTGGCTTAGGTTTCATGGAACAGAACTTAATCTAATGGTTTATCTAGTTACAAGAGAGAATGGGAACTGATTTCTCCAAGCTATAATATGACAAGCTAAAAGGTGACACTCTGTTATTAAGGAGGAATGGTAGGGGGAATCGTGATAATCTTTGCAGTCTTAGCTGCGTCATGTTGGCTAATTCAATCAGCTTTGGTTTTGGTTTCTTCTAACATGAGCATGGTATGTGCCTCTATGGCCTGGCAGGACTTTGGATCTTTATGAACCCTGATAGGGTATAAATTGTGTTGAATTGCAAATTCTGACTCAATCCTCACAGTAGTAAGTGAAAATTACAATTTTCACTGCAAAGAGATTAAGAGTTTATTCCAGAGCCAAAGATGAATGACCATTGCTCAGGAACACATTGAGGTTACCCTACTCAGGTTACCTTATTCCAAAATTACCAGTTTCATAGTAACAGAACAAAGGAGGTTATAGCTAAAAGTGTCTTAAAAATTGATTGATGGAAACATCAGGTGCACAGGCTACAGCAAAGTGGGGACGTTTCCTCTATAGATTTCAGGTGCTATTTGATAATAGTCTTTTTGGTTTTTCGAGACAGGGTTTCTGTGTGTAGCCCTGGCTGTCCTGGAGCTCACTCTGTAGATCAGGCTGCCCTCGAACTCAGAAATCCGCCTGCCTCTGCCTCCCAAGTGCTAGGATTAAAGGTGTGCACCACTACTGTCCAGCCTTGATAATATTCGTAACCTTTGGATTTGTAGAAATTAGAATTTGTACATTCCAAAAAAAAAAGATCTTGCCTGATAGTCACAAGGGTGCTAGTTTAAGCACAGAGGTGGACAATAAATAGCTATCTAAGGGGCTAAAGATAGCACAGAACAATTTGGCCTCAGAATAGCAACATTCGAGTTCTCCATCATCTCAGAAGTTCTAATGAGACATCAGTCTTGTAGGGTATTTAACAGAGTTGACGGTTTAGTGTTGTTGTTTGGCTGTTTGTTTCATTTCACAGTGGTAAGTAAAAAGAAGAATTTGAATTCAGTTCAGACAGCAGAATGTATATTTTTCCTGTTGCTTTTATTCTGTGTGTATTCTCAGTTATTCTTCCACTCATTTATGATTTTATATTTCACAGAAACATTTTCCTGTTGATTGGGTACTTTATGCATAAATACTCTCAAACTATTTTCCCATCCCTCTGATTTCCTATTCTGCAGAACAAGTGGATTTCTTAATTTTCTTTCTCATCAGCATTTTTTTTAGTTTATTATCTGATATTTAGTTGTTACTGTGTAGTCAGTTAGTAACAATTACAGTGGCAACAAAAGTGTGTGGAGAACTGTCTGTGTCCTATGGTCTGTACTGTAAACATCATACATGCTTTTCATTTAACTTTTTCCATAATTTTATGAGATAAATTATTAAGCTGTGTTTATGTTATTTGAAGTTAATAGTGTTATTTGAAGAAAGTTTTTTTTTTTTTGATTTCTTCATTCAACACATAGTTATTGGAGTTCTTAAATTTTCTAGGTGAAGGTTTATTCAGGAAATATTTTAGCTATCAATTTATGTTTATTTTTTTATTTTTGACTTTTTAAAACCTGTTTTTTGTTTGTTTGTTTGTTTGTTATGTCCTTGCATGTCTGGTACTTGATATGTAGTCTAGCCTCATCCTGGAGACCTCTCCTGTCTCAGGCCTCCAAGTTCTGGGACTGATTATAGGTGTGTGCCACCATGCCATGCATGCCCAGTTTACCTGTCAGGTTGAACATGGAGGAGGAAGCACAGTTTTCCAAACTTCTTTTAGGGAGTTCCTGAGCAAGAGTTTAAGGACGTCAGCTACAGAGAGCCCTCTCATGAACCTGAGCAAGTCATATTTTCACTAGATAGATAGATAGTATTTACTTCCAACTAAAATACCATTTGACAGAAGGTAGCACAAGTAAAATTATGGAATAATCATAATTAAATATCATAAATTGCCATGAAAGTGAATAAGTCAGAGCTATGAGTAAATCTCAAAATAATGTTTGAAAAGCAGGCAACTGGTAGAAGTATATGTATTTAATGTAAAATTTATATTTTAAAAATCTAGAAAAAAAATACATGGAGTATTTTTTGGCAGTAGGGACCTAACAATAAGTAATTCTAAGATCTCACTGAACTTATATTCTATGAACAAAACACACTAAGCAAAATTAAGTAATGATATTTTAAATAATGCTCAATTTCATAGTAAATACATTAAAGAGGGAGACAGAGAGTAGGTAGGATGAGAAGAGAGGAAGGCTGTTGAAGAGTCTGAAAGGGATTTGCCTTGAAAGAGGTACATAGAAACCACTTTTGCTAAACAGTACTGACTCCTCACATGGGCCCACAGACATCCAAAAGCAAGATGAAAGCCTTCATTCTGTGCTGTGACTGAAGGAGAGAGATACGTTCTTGTCCTTAATCTTTCTTCTTAAGTCATCTTGGCTTTTGAGAAGAGCAAAATCTGAAAGGACAGACTACCTTTCAGGTGAAGATCAGAATTCATGAGGACCAGGTTGCCTCTTCAGCTATTAAGAGATATGGTTTAACAAATTACCAGACTCCATGTAGGACCTGAGCTGAGAAAAGTAATAATGGGCAGGACCACACCTTAGCTAGGATTGCTTAATTAAATCTAAAATTCACCTCAATACCCTTAAGACAGATTTGGGGTCAATAAACCCTTATTTTTGTTCCTCATCCCAGTGTGACCATATTGAATACATCTTCTTTTCTGCTCTCTGTCTTCATTGTCTCTTTAATTGGTGTATTGGGAATGGATAGCCCTAATATTGCTCCAACAACTCAGTTGTCACTAGGGTCAGTCATGGGAGGATGGGGCATTAGCAGTTCAAGTGGAGAAAATGAGTGTAAAGAGTGTAGGCTGGAACAGACTTGCTGAGACCATTGAAAGAATGGCTGGTGAATAATGGCAGGCTTGGGGCTGTGGTGAGGAGTAAAAAGGTCAAGCTACCAAGTAAGCCATTTTGGATTTTGGATTTTCTTCTGATTGACCTTGGTCTGCTTAAGCAAGGGAGAGAGTTTAATTTCTGCTCTTCAGCCTTTACTCGGCTTGCATGGTCATTTACATCTTTAATCCTATCCTACACATGGGAGAGTGAGGTGGGAGAATGGCAAGAAAGTTCCTACATCATGAGGCCCTGCCTAAACAAAACCAAGAGCTAAACAAAGAAGCAAAAACTCAACCTCACAAAATAAAACAAAACTTGGCTCAGTTTTTTTATGGAGAAAATGGAATGTAAGGTAGCAAGAGTTGGAGGAGTATTACCACTTGCCACAGTGGGTGGTGAAGCGCGCAGATTTAGCAAACTCTTAGAGTTAGGGTTAAAGCACCGAGGGACTAGAGATAATGCTTCCTGCTCTTCTAGAGGACCAGAGTTCAGTTTCCAGAGTTGAGTGGTTCAGAACCACCTAAAACTACAGCTCTAGGGGATCTAACGGCCTCTGCTGGCCTTTGTAGCACCTGCACCTGTGTGGAATACATAGACACAGAGAGAGACACATAAATTAAAAAATAAGCTCTTTAAAAACAACAGTAACAATAAAACCACTTGGTAATAGATTTCAGATCCAAGAATGATTTTTTTGAGTCTAAGGAACCAAAGATGGTTGCCCAGTATGAGAGTGGGTTTCAAGTTGGAAATTAAATAAGATGCAGAAGGTGGTAAATATTTTTACTTGTGGGATGGTGATATTAATTTTTCATTTCATTCCTTTTTAGCAAAAATGTTTAATTGTTGTATTTTAATTATAGTCTATAAAGTAATGAGTTTCACTGTGGCATTTTCACATATGCTTTGTTTTTGTTGATTCCTTGCCTCAACTCCCCACCTTTGTCCCATTTCCTTCCTCCTGCTGGTCTCTTTCCTTCTCCAGGTAACCTCCGTTCCATTTTCATGTCACATGTATTCTGTCTCCCCTTCACATCTCTCCCCTTCCCTTGTGGTTCTCGTTTCATGACCTAAATATCTCCTACATAAACTTATAGAAAAATTAAATTCTAGGATCCACACATGAGAAAAAATGCATTGGTTTTGTTTTTGTTTTTTGTTTTTTTGTTTTTTTGGAGTCTAGGTTGTTTTGATTGATATTGAGTCTGGGTATATGCCCAGGAGTGTTATGGCTGGATCTTCTGGTAGAACTATGTCAAATTTTCTGAGGAACCACCAAACTGACTTCCAGAATGGTTGTACCAGCTTGCAGTCCCATCAGCAGTGGAGGAGTGTTCCTCTTTCTCCACATCCTCACCAGTATCTGCTGTCACCTGAGTTTTTAATTTTAGCCATTGTGACTGGTGTGAACTAGAATCTCAGGGTTGTTTTGATTTGATTTCCCTGATGATTAAGGATGTTGAACATTTTTTAGGTGCTTCTCAGCTATTCAGTCTTCCTCAGTTGAGAATTCTTTGTTTAGCTCAGTACCCCATTTTTTAATAGGGTTGTTTGGTTTTCTGGAGTCCAACTTCTTGATTTCTTTGTATATATTGGATATTAGCCCCCTATTGGATTTAGGATTGGTAAGGGTATTTTCCCAATCTGTTGGTTGCCTTTTGGTCTGATTGACAGTGTCCTTTGCCTTACAGAAGCTTTACAATTTTATGAGGTTCCATTTGTGGATTCTTGATCTTACAGCACATGCCATTGTTGTTCTGTTCAGTAATCTTTCCCCTGTGCCCTTATCTTTGAGGCTCTTTCCCACTTTCTTGTCTATAAGTTTCAGTGTCTCTGGTTTTATGTGGAGTTCTTTGATCCACTTAGACTTGAGCTTTGTACAAGGAGATAAGAATGGATCAATTCACATTCTTGTACATGCTAACCACAAGTTAAGCCAGCACCATTTGTTGAAAATTCTGCCTTCTTTCCACTGGATGGTTTTAGAGCCTTTCTCAAAGATCAAGTGACCATAGGTGTGTAAGTTCATTTCTGGGTCTTCAAATCTGTTCCATTGATCTGTCTGTCACTGTACCAGTACCATGCAGTTTTTATCACAGTTGCTCTGTAGTACAGCTTCAGGTCGGGGATGGTGATTCCACCAGAGGTTCTTTTATTGTTGAGAATAGTTTTTGTTATCCTAGGATTTTTGTTATTCCTGATGAATTTGAAAATTGTACTTTCTAACTCTGTGAAGAACTGAGTTGGTATTTTGATGGGGATTGCATTGAACCTGTAGATTGCTTTCGGCAAGATAGCCATTTGACTATATTAATCCTGCCAATCCATCAGCATGGGAGGTCTTTCCATCTTCTGAGATCTTCTTCAATTTCTTTCTTCAGAGACTTGAAGTTCTTATCATACAGATCTTTCACTTCCTTAGAGTCACGCCAAGGTATTTTATATTAGTTGTAACTATTTTGAAGGTTGTTGTTTCCCTAATTTCTTTCTGAGCCTGTTTATCCTTTGTGTAGAGAAAGGCCACTGATTTGTTTGAGTTAATTTAATATCCAGCTACTTCACTGAAGTAGTTTATCAGATTTAGGAGTTCTCTGGTGGAATTTTTGTGGTCACTTATATATACTATCATATCATCTGCAAATAGTGATATTTTGACTTCTTCCTTTCCAATTTGTATTCCTTTGATCTCCTTTTGTTGTCTAATTGCTCTGACTAGGACTTCAAGTACTATATTGAATAGGTAGGGAGAGAGTGGGCAACCTTGTCTAGTCCCTGATTTTGTGTGATTGCTTCCAGTTTCTCACCATTTAGTTTGATGTTGGCTACTGGTTTGCTGTATATTGCTTTTATTATGTTTTGGTATGGGCCTTGAATTCCTGATCTTTCCAAGACTTTTATCATGAAGTGGTGTTGGACTTTGTCAAATGTTTTCTCAGCATCTAACGAGATGATCATGTGGTTTTTGTCTTTGAGTTTGTTTATATAATGGATTACGTTGATGGATTTCCGTATATTAAGCCATCTCTGCATCCCTGGGATGAAGCCTACTTGATTAAGATGGATGATCGTTTTGATGTGTTCTTGGATTCGGTTTGGGAGAATTTTATTGAGTATTTTTGCATCAATATTCATAAGGGAAATTGGTCTGAAGTTCTCTTTCTTTGTTGGGTCTTTGTGTGGTTTAGGTATCAGAGTAATTGTGGCTTCATAGAATGAATTGGGTAGAGAACTTTCTGTTTCTATTTTGTGGAATAGTTTGTGAAGAACTGGGATTAGATCTTCTTTGAAGGTCTGATAGAACTCTGCACTAACCCATCTAGTCATGGGCTTTTTTTGGTTGGGAGACTATTAATGACTGCTTCTATTTCTTTAGGGGATATGGGCTGTTTAGATCACTAATCTGATCCTGATTTAACTTTGGTACCTGGTGGTATCTGTCCAGAAATTTGTCCATTTCATCCAGGTTTTCCAGTTTTGTTGAGTATAGGCTTTTGTAGTAGGATATGATGATTTTTTTTTTTTTTTGATTTCGTCAGATTCTGTTGTTATGTCTTCCTTTTCATTTCTGATTTTGTTAATTAGAATGCTGTCCCTGTGCCCTCTAGTTAGTCTGGCTAAGGGTTTATCTATCTTGTTGACTTTTTTTCAAAGAACCAGCTCCTGGTTTGGTTGATTCTTTGTATAGTTCTTTTTGTTTTCACTTGGTTGATTTCAGCCTTGAGTTTGATTATTTCCTGCCTTCTAGTCCTCTTTGATGAATTTCCTTCCTTTTGTTCTAGAGCTTTTAGGTGTGAAGTCAAGCTGCTAGTGTATGTATGCTCTCTCCAGTTTCTTTTTGGAGGCACTCAGAGCTATAAGTTTTCTTCTTAGGACTGCTTTCATTGTGTCCCATAAGTTTGGGTATATTGTGGCTTCATTTTCATTAAACTCAAAAAAGTCTTTAATCTCTTTCTTTATTTCTTCTTTGATTAAGTTATCTTTGAGTAGAGTGTTGTTCAGCTTCCACATGTATGTAGGCTTTCTATTATTTATGTTGTTATTGAAGATCATCCTTAGTCCGTGGTGATCTGATAGGGTGCATGGGACTATTTCATTATTTTTGTATCTGTTGAGGCCTGTTTGGTGATTGATTATGTGGTCAATTTTGGAGAAGGTACCATGAAGTGCTGAGAGGAAGGTATATCCTTTTGTTTTAGGATGAAATGTTCTATAGACATCTGTTAAATCAATTTGTTTCATAACTTCTGTTAGTTTCATTGTGTCTCTGTTTAGTTTCTGTTTCCAGGTTCTGTCCATTGATGACAGTGGATGACAGTGTTGAAATCTCTCACTATTATTGTGTGAGCTGTAATGTGTGATTTGAGTTTTAGCAAAGTTTCTTTTTTTTTTTTAATAAAGCTTTTTTTTTTTTAGATTTATTTATTTATTATATATAAGTACACTGTAGCTGTCTTCAGACACTCCAGAAGAGGGCGCCAGATCTCGTTGTGGATGGTTGTGAGCCACCATGTGGTTGCTGGGATTTGAACTCTGGACCTTCGGAAGAGCAGTCGGGTGCTCTTACCCACTGAGCCATCTCACCAGCCCAGCAAAGTTTCTTTAATGAATGTGGATGCCCTTGCATTTGGAGCATAGATGCTCAGAACTGAGAGTTCATCTTGTTAAATTTTACCTTTGATGAGTAAGAAGTGCCCCTCCTTATCTTTTTTGAGAACTTTAGTTTGAAAGTCGATTTTATTCGATATTAGAATGACTATTCCAGCTTGTTTCTTGGGACCATTTGCTTGGAAAATTGTTTTCCAGCCTTTTACTCTAAGGTAGTGTCTGTCTTTGTCCCTGAGGTGGGTTTGTATGCAGCAAAAAGTTTAGTCTCTGTCTTTTTATTGGGTAATTGAGTCTATTGATATTAAGAGATATTAAGGAAAAGTAATTGTTGTTTCCTGTTATTGTTGTTGTTAGAGTTGGAATTCTGTTTATGTGGCTATTTTCTTTAGGTTTGTTGAAAGATTACTTTCTTGAGCTTAGTTTCCCTCTTTGTGTTGGAGTTTTCCCTTTATTATCCTTTGAAGGGCTGGATTTGTGGAAAGATACTGTGTAAATTTGGTTTTGTCATGGAATACCTTCCTTTCTCCATCTATGGTAATTGAGAGTTGTGCTGGGTATAGTAGCCTGAGCTGGCATTTGTGTTCTCTTAGGATCTGTATAACATCTGCCCAAGATCTTCTGGCTTTCATAGTCTCTGGGGGAGAAGTCAGGTGTAATTCTGATAGGTCTGCCTTTATGTGTTACTTGACCTTTTTCCCTTACTGCTTTTAATATATTTTCTTTGTTTTGTGCATTTAGTCTTTTGATTATTATGTGATGGTAGGAATTTCTTTTCTGGTCCAAACTATTTGGAGTTCTGTAGGCTTCTTGTATGTTCATGGGCAGGCATCTCTTTCTTTAGGTTGGGGAAGTTTTCTTCTATAGTTTTGTTGAAGATATTTACTGGCCCTTTAAGTTGGAAATCTTCCTTTTCTTATCTATACCTATTATCCCTAGGTTTGGTCTTCTCATTGTGTCCTGGATTTTCTGGATGTTTTGGGTTAGTATCTTTTTGCATTTCACATTTTTTTTAATTGTTGTGTCAGTGTGTTCTATGGTATCTTCTGAACCTGAGACTCTCTCTTCTATCTCTTGTATTCTGTTGGTTATGCTTGCATCAATGGCTCCTGGCTTCTTTCCTAGGTTTTCTACTTCCAGAGTGGTCTCCCTTTGTGATTTCTTTCTTGTTTCTACTTCCATTTTTAGAAGTTCTGGATTGCTTTGTTCAATTCTTTCACCTGTTTGGATGTGTTCTCCTGTATTTCTTTATGGGAGTTATTTATTTCCTTTTTATAGTCCTCCATCATCATCATGAGAAGTGACTTTAGATCCATACCTTGTTTTTCTGGTTTGATGCTGTATCCAGAACTTTCTATGGGGTTCTGATGATGCCAAGTAACCTTGGTTTCTGTTGCTTCTGTTTGTATGCTTGCCTCCTACCATCTGATTATCTCAAGTGCTTGCTGCCCTCAATATATCTGATTTGAGCCTGTCCTTCCTGTAATCCCAGTTCAGTCAGAACTCCTTAGAGTCCAGCATTCTGTGAACCTGAGATTCTGGGTGTATCAGAGTTCTTGGCAGTCAAGCTTCCTCTGAGACCCTGAGGTCCTGGTGTGACCAAGCTCCTGGGATCCTGGGATCCTGGAATCCTAAGATCCTGGGCGTGTTAGAAGTTGTACCTCCTCTGGGGACCTAGGAGCTGTCTGAAGTGTTCGAAAACAAGGTAGACCAGCACAGAACAGAAGGAACCCCGAGCCACTAGTCAGCTTGTGTGTCCCTGCTCCTGCTGGCCCCAGGCACTCCCAGTTGTACTGGGACAGATGTTGCATTCCACTCATCAGTGATCCTAAGATCCTGGGTGTGTAGAGTCCTCTGGGGACAGTGGGACCATCTGCAGAGTTTACGCCCAAGGTGGCCTGGAGCTGGTGCCTACCAGAAAGAACCCTTGCCACTGGTGGTGGTGGTAGGACGGGTTTCCTGTGTCCCTGCTCCTGCTGGCACAGGCCAGTCTTCTAGTCTTACATCCTTTCAGTCTCCTCTTACACAATTTCTATGAACCTTGGAGTGAATGATAAAGAAGTCTCATTAAGGGCTAAGCATGAAGCAGTCTTTTTTTTTTTTTTTAAAGATTTATTTATTATTATACATAAGTACACTGTAGCTGTCTTTGTCTTCAGACGCACCAGATGAAGGTGTCAGATCTCATTATGGATGGTTGTGAGCCACCATATGGTTGCTGGGATTTGAACTCAGGACCTTCGGAAGAGCAGTCGGTGCTCTTACCCACTGAGCCAACTCTCCAGCCCTGAAACAGTCATTTATACTTTCACTGCTTATGCATCTCTTAAGTAACTTGCCCACTGGAAAAAGAAGCTTTTCCAACCAAAACTGAATGACAGCAGTAAACTATGAGCATAAGCACAAATATTTATAAAACAAGTTGATGGGCATATCATGTCCATTTAGCTAAATGCTGATGCTGTAACTTCTCCAATAGGGCCCGTGGCCTCTCTAGCCATGGGCCTTTAGTCAGGTTTCAGTACCAGAGGTGAATTAAGTCCAAACAGAAAGGAGTTGGTTACCTCTAAAAAAAGTGATGCCATTGTTGCACTAGTGTACACGTTACTGCCTGGAACTTAACAGGATCCATAGCTGAGTAAAACTGTTAGTGACATCTCTCCTGCAGCAGCAGCCTGCGTGGAACCTTCTGGCACTATGAAAGCTAGTCAGCATGGAGGAAACTTGTAGCTCAGCTACAACTTGATTCTTCTATATCTTGTAACCAAAGTATGTGGTATCGTCAGTAACATGGTCTTAGCATATAGTCGTGGGGAGAATCCAACAGCAATAGCCAATAGCCTTATCATTTTGAGGGTCTCTGGGGCTTCCCTGGCTGGTAACTCAAAGGCAAATAGCCCACCTCTCCAACTGGAATTTTCATTTAATAATTTTATGGTTTCTGGGTCTACTCATTGAGCCCTCTTTTCAAACTTTAAAAAAAATCTTTATGTTTAAGTTTTTGTACATTAGTATACAATATTGAACATATTTCCCATCATAATCTCCCTTTTCCCAACCCTTGTCTTCTCCTTGGTCCCCTTAACGTTACTTCTGCTTTCAAGTCACAGGTACAACATGTACACATACATTTAAGTACAAATACAAATAAGAGAACACATATATTATTTAGCATTTTGCCATTGTCTTAGTTGGCTTAATATGAGTATCTCCAGTTTTTGCCATTGCCATAATTTCATTCCTTTTTTGAAAACATTTGCATTGTGTGTATGTATATATCATACTTTTCCATTCCTATGTTGGTTTCATAAAAAGGCTGTTGTGAATAGTGTTGCATTAAACATCTACCTCTGTATCTTTTTGTCCCCCTTGAGGAAGGCCTAGCTGTCCACAAACTAGCTCTGTAGACTAGGTTGGCTTCCCAAGTCAGGAGATTCACCTACCTCTGCTGGGATTAAAGGTGTGTGCCATCACTACTTGGCTTTTTTTTTTTTTTTGCTTTTTTGTTATTTGTGTTTTGAAACTTGGTCTTGCTATGTAGCCCTGGCTGGACTTGAACTCACAGAAGTCGACCTGCCTCAGGCTCAGCCTCTGCCTCCTCAGTGCTGGGATTAAAGATATGCACCATCACACCTGCCTCCACTGTCACCTGCCTCCTGTATCTT
This sequence comes from Mus caroli, assembly GCF_978045245.1. NCBI lineage: Eukaryota > Metazoa > Chordata > Mammalia > Rodentia > Muridae > Mus > Mus caroli. Next base: position 78,475,040 of record NW_028227257.1, read on the forward strand.
TATCCTGGTGTGTGTTTGCTGTTTTCCTGCAGGTTCTAGAGGAAAGCTCCTAGAGCCCAGGAGCCTCAGCAGTTCAGATCTTAGATTAAGGTCTTTGATTTATTGCCATTTGATTTTTGTGTAGGAAAAGAAATATGAATCTAATTTCTTCTACAGGTGGTTGCCCCATTTTCCAAGGGCCATTTCCCTAGTGTGTATTTGACAGCTTTGTCAAAAATTAGGTGACCATGCTGTGTGGTTTCTGGGTCCTGTGTTCTATTCTGTTGGTCTACATTTCTGTTTTGTATAGTACCATAAAGTTTTATCACTATGGTTCTGTAATATAAGCCAAGATTAAATAATTGTGATCATTCCAGCATTGATTTTTTTTTTACCCCCTGCTTGGATTATTTTGGCTATTTGGGGTCTTATCCATAATGTTTGTGAAGGATGCTATTTAAAATTTGATGTGGATTATTAAATATGTAGACCACTTTTGGTGATATCATTATTTCAACAATATTAATTCTGTAGTCTTTGAGAATTGGAGGTCTTTCCATTATCTAGAGTCTTCAGTTTTGTTTTGTTTTGTTTTGTTTTTAAGGTCTTTAGGTTTTTTTATAGAGGTCTTTTAATTCTGTGGTTTGGTTTAGGCTCAAGATTTTATTTTTAAGCTATTACAAATGGGATAGTTTTCCTAACTTGTTCATGCAAAGTTTGTTGTTGGTACATAATTTTTTTTTATCTTTATATCCTATTTCTTTGCTGAAGGTACCTAAGTCTGAAATTTTCCTTGTAGAGTTTTAAGTCTTTTAAGTATATGGTTATATAATCTACAAATAAAAAATATTTGTAGGTCTGACTTTTCCTTAGTTGTTTGTATTCCCTTCCCCCTTTTTTTCCTTTTCATATTTTGAACCAACCTTGTGTCCCTGGGGTGTAATCAACTTCATCATGATATGTGATGTTCTTAGCGTATTCTTGAATTTGGTTCTCAAGTGTTTTGTTGAGAACTTTGTCATCTGTAGTTGTTGTTGTTTTGTCCTTAGTTTTGATATCAGGGTAATACTGGCTTCAAAAGGCAAAGCGTAAAGGTATTAAAAAATGGATTAAAAGTTAGAGCACTCTCTTCCTGGATCCCAAAAATTGGAGACTGACATTTTGTGCTTGGGTTAGGGAAGGTAAATTGAACCTGTCAGAAGATTTATGCTGGTGCTGAGCCTGAACCCTACAAGAGTCTCAGTCACTCTTCACTTTAGTAGCTTCCTTTTGTATAACAAAGGCTTCTGCTGTCCATATGTAGCTTCGTAGTTTATGGGTTGGGCATGCTCTTTTCTTTTTGGAGACTTCCCAGACTCTGTCCCCTAGGGTGGTTAATGTTCTCTCTGGGGTAGATTTGGAGGATGTATGTCTCCCAAGTGTATTGGGGGTGGGGATGGCAAAACAGTCTTGAGATTTGTACAGGACCTGTCTTTGACCTTTCAAAACCTAGAAGGTATTTATTAACTGCCCCACTATAGGTGCCAAGTACTTCTTTGTTCAGAGTACTGGCCTCTACAGCAAAGTATGGCAGAGTGGTGGCTCTAGTGGTCAGATCTGCTTGCTAACCTCAGTCTCAGGAATACCGGACCTCATAATTAGCCTCTGATGATGTCTGCCGGAAAGCAGGGCTCCTTTTCTCAGTGACATCATTTCACTGAGCCTCTTGCCCCTGGATGCCTCTGCTTTTTAGTGATCCGTTCTCTCTATACACCTGCTTTCAGGGCAGTCTCTCACTCTGGGCTTTGGTGGTTGAGTTCTGCCTCTCTGACTTAATTGTTTCCCTTTCTCAGGCCTCCAGAGTAGGTCAGTTTAAAACAGTCGGTATCTTCCCCCTCTGCTTAGTGCCTGGGCACTGCTCTCCTAGTATAGCCTACCAGATTGCTGTCTGTTTGTCAGAATATGCATAAGGCTCCATAGAGTACAGGAAGGAGTAGGTGTGGGGAATACAAGCCGTGGATGGGGTGAACTTGCACCAGAATCTTCCTTTTGTAGTTTTGCATCAATTCTAGAACTTGTTAGAGACAGGTCTGCTCTAAGAGACTTTCATTTTTATTTCTATTTGGGGGTGGTTGTATTAGGGAAGCTATTCTTCATACTTGTTTTGAGGCTGAACATAGCAGGCTCAATGTAAAGCCCAATGAATGTCTGAAAATAACTCTTGAGTTGGCTGGAAATGTAGAATGTAGGATTTCCTGAAGGCAGGCTCTCAGGTGCTGCTCTGTGTGTCCCCTGGGGAGGCGATGCTTTTGATGCTTTGTGGGCAGGAGGAAGGATTCTGGTGGTGAAATGCATTTTTAGGAAAAGACAAAGGGTTTCCTCATCTCTAAACTCTCTAAACTAGCAAGGTACAGCTGCCTTTAGTCTGTCGTCTGCTTAGGGATTCCTTCATTCTTTGTTTTCTGAAGACGGCAAGACATGGTTTGGTGCATTCCTTTCTCTTTTCTACAGCCAGGGGGAAAGTCATAATCCATTAGTGTTCTTGCCGAATAGCTTAAAATGGTGCCGGCAGCTGGAAAGAGAGAGGGGAGGGGAGGGAGGGAAGGAGGGAGAGAGAGAGAGAGAGAGAGAGAGAGAGAGAGAGAGAGAGAGAGAGAGAGAGAGAGAGAGATGCTGGGGAAAGCTTTCCAGGGACAAGTGACCTGCTTGTTCAGCCAATGAAAATAGGTCAGAGGAATGATATCACCAGACAGGCTTTTTTTTGTCTGATTATCTTATAAAAAGCAGGATTGTATCTGGCAACCTAAGCCTTTTTTTAAGTACTAAGGTTTCACCCTCCCTGGTATATGACTTCTAAATTTCTGTTCCCAACTGTCAGTTGCAAGACCATAGAGATTAAAAGCTTAAACGAGTAAGAAGCTAGTTTAAAAAATAGAAATTACTAAACTTTACAACCATGGCTAGAATGGAAATGTGATCTAGTTGTGTTCAAAGAGCACAGCTAAAGCAAATGCTGGGCCTGGTCACATGACCTTAGACCCTCTGCTTGTAGTCTTGGGAGGGGAAGGCCATTAGTGGGAGAAGAGCCATTAGTGTATTCTGATTTATGGAATGGCTCTTTCAAAGGATTTCCTGTTTGGGAGGAATTGAATTGACTTTGTAGATTTGGAGATGGTCCTGCGATTCCTCTCCTGGCTGATCTTGAGTAAGTGATTTCTGTAAGATGTTTATCCCTGCACTCCTTAATTGACCCTTCTCCCATAAAAAATGACAGTAATTGTCTTTATGCTTGTTTCCTTACTGAACAATAAGTGGTCTTGTCCTATTTCATAGAATTTCTGAGATAAGAAAATAAATTAGTTCTTGTGACTTGAGATTTTGCTACATGCATGTATTACAATAAGGACATTTTTCTTAAGATTTTATATTCAGTTATTCATTTCTTTCAGTGGACATTTCACATCTTTGTTTTAAACACTACCTTGTATGACCTAAAAATATTTGTATGCATGCATGCCACCATGCATGTGTGAAGGTCAGAGAACAAATTTGTGAAATCAGTTCTCTTTCCATCTTTGTGTGGGTTCCAGGAACTGAGCTCAGATCACTGGGCTTGAAACCACAGAGTGGCAGCACTTTGTCTGCTGGGCCATTATTCTGGCTGCAGGAAAGCAATACCTTCTTGAAACAGGGTATAAGAGATACAGACATTAAACAATAGTTCTAGCCTTAAGGAACTCAAAACATCACAAATCAGAAAAAACAGTAATTAAATACATATTTCATTCTTTTTATCCAGTGCTAGGTCCTGTTCTAACTATCCTGGTATACATGAATGCAATTATCTCTCAGCTGTATGCAACAGATACTATTATGGCTAGTTCCATTTTATAGACAAAGAAATAGAGGTGCAGGAGGTACGATGACTTGCCTAATATCACACAGCTGGTGATAGTGTTGGCTTTTGAAGCCATATGGGAAAGGTCTGCCTTCTGTGCTGACCTTTACAGTGCTCACTAGCCACATGTAACATGACACTTCATGTTACAGAAAATGTCTCTAGTCCAGCTTAAATTGGGCTGTATGAATAAGAACTAGATTTCGAAGACCTAGTTGGGGATGGGTAGGAATCATAAGACTCTCTCTCTCTCTGTCTCTGTCTCTCTGCCTACTTCCCTCTCCTTCTCCCCTACCTTGAGTGCCCTGTGTGTGTGTGGGGGGGGGGTGGGAGGAGGGGGGTAATTTATTAGGCAAGAAAGGATTTCCAAGAGAAGATATGCACCAGAGCAGAAAAAGGTCAGAGACTTTTAATAGGTAAGACCTCATATTGAAATTACATGTTGCTGATATTTTAGACATAATAATTTAAGCAAAATTTATTAAAGATGGTCTTACTTTCTTATTATAGCTACTCTAAAACTTAAGATTACATAGAGGCTTGCCTGGAGGCGGGGGCAGGGGCTCACACTACATTTTTGTTGGATTGTACTCTCAAATTTAAGATTATATAGAGGCTTGCCTCTGTGGGGGCTCACATTACATTTTTGTTCCACTGTACTATAAATGACAGGCAGGTGTCATTTTGGAACACTTACTGTATGCTGTACACTCTGCTAATACTTCTACAGATATTTCAAATAGACCTCATTTTACCCATATCTGTCCATTTACTCATATTACTTTTGTGTATTATCCCTGTTTTGTAGGCAAGAGAGAAGAGTTTGAGAAATTCAATAATTTGTCCTAGGTTACTTAACTAATTAGTGACCACTTCAAAGCCATGTGAAAAAACTTGTTTTTTTAACTCCCTCCCTCCCTCGCCTGCCTCTTTCTCCTCTCTCTCTCTTTCTCTCTCTCTCTCTCTCTCTCTCTCTCTCTCTCTCTCTCCCTCTCTCCCTCTCTCCCTCTCTCCCTCTCTCCCTCTCTCTCCCTCTCTCTCCCTCTCTCTCCCTCTCCCTCCTTCCCTCCCTCCCTCCCTCCCTCCCTCCCTCCCTCCCTCCCTCCCTCCCTCCCTTCCTTCCTTCTATAGCCTGGCTGGTTTGGAATTCACTATGTAATCTAGGCTAGTTTTCTCCTGGGTACTGGGATTAAAGGAAAGTGCTACCACACCCAGCCACAAAATTGTGTTTAGTTTTCATTCCAACCATTTGTGCTTTGACTCCTTGTCCATGGAGAAGGGGGATGGGGCTGCATGCCTTCCTTAGTTGTTTGGTCCTCTCATCTGATGAGAGAGACTTGCTTTCTGTGTCACTGTCCTCTCTGTCCCCTGAAGTACTGTGTTTGAGAGACCAATCATATCTACCTAGTAACTCTGACTTTCTCTTCTAGAGCAAAGATTCCGGTGGACTGAAGGCCGCAATGATAGAGTTGGTGGAAAGGTTAAAGTTCAAGAGCTCAGATCCTAAAGTAAGTATTGTTTTGGAATTAACCAGGTATTGGTACCTTAAGCATTTGCTCTCCTTGGTCTGAGTCCAGGGAATGTTAATGATCATCTATTTAGATCAGTTAATCCTTAAGTTTTCTGTCCAGTTAGCCTGCAGTACCCTACCATTCCCTTTTTGGATTGACCTATTTAAGGACAAACTAGTTCAGGCTTTATGACCTGTCATTTGGGGACTGGGTTGCTTTATATACAGTGATTGAATCATAGGGGACCGAGCACTATCTCTGTTCCACTTCTATTAGAACTCCTAATGCATCACAAAGCTTGATTAGTTCAGAGAATAAGCCTAATGCAGACTAAATTTACACAACAATTTTTATAATTTATTTACTAACTCATTCACTCACTCACAGATTGATTGATTGATTGATTGATTGATTGATTGATTGATTGTCGGATTCTGTCTGCATGTATGTCTTTGCACTCCATGCATGCTGTGCTCATGAAGGAACTGGGATGGGTTTTGACCCACCATATGGGTGCTGGGAATCAAATTCAGATCCTCTAGAGGAGCAGCCAGTTCTCTTAGTAACTGAGCCATCTTTCCAGCCTCTGAGTTCATGTTTAGCTGTGTGTTTTGCTAAAGAGCAATGGAAAATGCCTAGATTGACTGTTTTCTATAATTATAAAACAATATATGCTTTATATGCTTATAGATAAAAGGTACAGGTACTCAGAAAGGAAACTGGAATGAATTCCCCTCAAATTAGTTACAACAATTGGCAGTTTGGTATATAACTTTATAGATTTCTTTTTTAGATTTTATTTTTTGCAAAAATTATGTTATGCCTATGGTTTTATGTTATCTTTTTCATTATGCAAAATATTCTAGACATTCATCTGTGTTGACAATAGAATATTAGTTACTCTTATCGATATGATTTGGGTCCTAGTTTACTTTAAATGTCAACTTGACATAGCCTAGTGCCATCTAGGAGGAAAGTTTTCATTAGAGAATTGCCTGGAACAAATTGGCATGTGAACCTGTCTGTGGGGGCATTATCTTAATTGGTAATTGATGTTGGAAGGTCCAGCCTACTTGTGGGTACCACCTTACCTAGCTAGGTGGTCCTGTGCTAGCTAAGTCAGCAAGCAGCAGTCCTCCACGGTCTCTGCTTCAAGTTCGTGCTTGAGTTCCTGCTCTGGCTTCCCTCCTGTATGCATGAGGACTATGATATGGAAATGTAAACTCATCAAGCAAGAGAAAGGGAAACTAGAACACTTCATTTTATTCACACTTTCTTCTAGATCAACTGTTCTTAAACTTTATTGTTCATAAAAATCTTCCAGAAGATTTATTACAATACAGAGTTCTGGGCCTACCCCCAGAGTTTTGATTTGGTTGATGTGGGCTGATGGGAGCCCCATACTGTGTGAGAATCACTGTGCTAAACTTTGGGCTGTTTTCCTTTTGTTCTTTCTGATCATTTGTTTGTTTTGTTTTTCTGCTTTCTTCAAATAGAAGGGCACGTAAAAATATGACTAAGTTTTTTAAATTTGAAAAAGAAAATGAAATATATAAAATCTAAGCTTAGGAAACAAATTGAACAGACTTATTTCTAATAGAGAAATGGCCAAGCCAGGAAGAAGGGAAGGGCTTCAAGAGGAGTGTGAGCAGAGGTGCTGAGTCAAAACAGCAGGAGGATAAGTAAGGACTGTGTTGTGGTTCTAAGAATAGTTCTAAAACTAGAGGAAACACAGGGAACAGCTCATGCAGCCAACAGTGACCTTGAGAACAGGAATCAGAGCCAGTGGTGGGTTAGACATTGCACAAGATGGGAGGAGTCACTTATGTATGTGTTGCTCTGGTGGGCTTTGTTTTAAAGGTTACATTCCGCCAGGTATCTAGCATCTCCTATACTGTGGATAAAGCTTGCTTGTAATAACAACCTTTAATTTGTAAGAAAACAATAACAAAAAAATGGTGGCTGGGAAGTTGCCTTTTGTTGTGTCCGGCCAGGGACTCACATGTCTGGGTTCTAGTCTGGAAAGGCATCTTGGAATCTGGAAGAGAAGAGGGAGCTAGGCGGACGAGAGAAAGATGAAACCAAGACAGTCATTCTGATCAAGGTTCAATTTTAATGTCAGCAAACACGCTTTATAAAGAAGAGGGGAGGCCCATCCCTAGCCATGCAAAGTTCCTTTGAAGTAGATAGGTCAGCCTTCTAGTGGGAACTCATGAAGATTGCAGTTCGGTGCTAACTCCGGAAAATTCTTGGAAGAGAGGAAAATTCTTGGAAGAGAACCTGTTAGGCCAAAGGCAGGTTGGGCCTCAGGCAGGTAGTGGCACATCAAAGGAGCAGCACAGCAGGTGGCTCCGCTTAAGCAGCGGATGGTCACAGCCAGCCTTGCTAGGCTGGAAGGAGGTAACAACTGTGTTTAATATGATCCAATTTGCAAAATTTTCAATTCTAACCAAATATTCAGAAACATGTTACACAAAACAGGGGTTTGCTTTTTGTTTTCTTTTTTTGTCTCTTGCTTTGCTTGTTTGTTTACATGTACATTTCTTATACTTTTGCTCAGCTTTAGTGAAATAAGAGATGTCCATCTGAGAGTGATGCCATAGGCCTGTTATCTCAGAACTTACAAGGCTCACCCTGAGTTCTAGTGGGTTACACAGTGAGACTGTTTCAAATACTGAAGAAAACAAAACAACAAAAATATATAGTCATGTAGGCACTTGCCTTTGGCAGGATAGGGAAGCCCTGGACAGGTAAGAAAGTTAAAACCAAGTTCTTTTATATTAACAGTTTTCTTGAGTAACCATTCATAGTTTATCTGAGAAAGCACTGAAACAAAAGCGTAACATACTAATCTCAAACTAACCTTTTATGCAAGTAGCAACAGGTACATTTTCTTTTTTGTGTTGATTTCTTTCCTTCAAAACATGCTTTTCAATGCTTCCTTTAAATAGTGTACTTAAAGCAAACATTTATAAACAGCATGGTTCTCTCATTCATCATAACCTTTTCTAATTTTTAAAAAATTTTAAGTGTTTATATTTTTATTAAAAGACCATGGGACTTTTAGTGCTATACTTTATTTATTTACATATCAAAGGTTGTCCCCCTTCTTGGTCTCCCCTCTATGAACCCTCCCATCTTCTCCCCCTTCCCTTTGCCTCTAAGAGGGAGCTCACTCACCTACTCCCTCCTTACCCCTCTAGCATCCCCCTTCACTGAGGCAAAAAGCCCCCACAGGATCAAACACCTCCCCTCCCACAGAGAGAGATAAGGCAGTCCTCTGCCACATATGTAGTGGGAGCCATGGACCCACCCATGTATACTCTTTGGTTAGTGGTTTAGTCCCTGAGAGCTCTGTTGGGTCTGATTAGTTGATATTGTTGTTCTTCCTGTGGGGTTTCAATCCCCTTCAGCTCTTTCAGTCCTTCCCCTAATTCTTCCATTGGGGTCTCCAGGTTAGTCCAGTGGTTGGCTGTGAGTATCTGCATCTTAGTCAGTTGCTGGCAGAACCTCTCAGAGGATAGCTATATCGGGCTTCTGTCTGCAAGCACTTCTTGGCATCAGCAGTAGTGTTGGGGTTTGGTGTCTGCAGATAGGATGGATCCCAAGTTGGGGCAGTCTCTGGATGGCCTTTCTTTCGATCTCTGCTCCATTTTTTTGTCCCTGCATTGGCAGGAACAATTCTGGGTTAAAACTTTTGAGATGGGTGGGTGGCCCCATCCCTTCACTGGGGCCATGTCTATCTACTGGAGGTGGTCTCTTCAGGTTCTACCTCCCCATGGTTGGGTATTTCAGCTAATGTCATCTCTTTTGGTTCCTGGGAGCCTCTCAAATTCTGGCTTCTGGGACTAGTGGTTCCTCCCATTCCCACCCCAACTGCTACTTATTTCTGTTCATTCTCCTGGTCCTCTAGACTTCTCTCCTGTCTTTTCCCATACCTGGCCCTACCCCTACCCCCTTTCTCTTCTTCCTCCCCTTCACCATTCAGGTCCCTCCCTCTCTGCCTCCTGTGATTATTTTATTCCCCCTTCTGAGTGGGACTGAAGCATTCACACTTTGGAGTTCTGTTTTGTTAAATTTCATATGGTCTGTGAGTTGTATTGTGGATATTCGGAACTTTTGGGCTAATCTCCACTTACCAGTGAGTACATACCATGTTATATCTTTTGGGGCCTGGATTATGTCACTCAAGATGATATTTTCTAGTTCCATCCATTTGCCTACAAAATTCATGAAGTCATCATTTTTAGTAGCTGAGTAGTATTCCATTGTATAAATGTACCACAATTTCTGTATCTATTATTTTGTTGAGGGACCTTGGGTTGTTTCCAGTTTCTGGCTCTTATAAATAACTAAGGCTGCTAGGAACATAGTGGAACACATGTCCTTGTTATATGTTGGAGCATCTTTTGGGTATATGCCTAGTAGTGGTGTAGCTGGATCTTCAGGTAGAACTATTGCCAATTTTCTGAGGAACTACTAGATTGATTTCCAAAGTGGTTGTACCATTTTGCAATCTCACCAGCAATGGAGGAGTGTTCTTCTTTCTCCACAACCTTACCAGCATCTGCTGTCACCTGAGTTTTTGATCTTAGCAATTCTGATTGGGTAAGGTGGAATCTCAGGGTCGTTGTGATTTGTATTTTCCTGATGGGGAAGGATGTTGAACATTTCTTTAGGTACTTCTTGGCCATTTGAGATTTTTTTTTCAGACAGGGTTTCTCTGTATAGCTCTGGCTGTCCTGGAACCCAACTCTGTAGACCAGGCTGGTCTTGAACTCAGAAATCCACCTGCTTCTGCCTCCTAAGTGCTGGGATTAAAGGCATGCGCCACCACTGCCTGGCTGAGAATTCTTTGTTTGGTTCTCTACCCTGTTTTTTAATTGGGTTATTTGGTTTTCTAGAGTCTAACTTCTTGAGTTCTTTGTATATTTTGGATATTAGTCCTCTATCAGATGTAGGATTGGTAGAGATCTTTTCCCAATCTGTGAGTTGCCCTTTTGTCCTATTGAGTGTCATTTGCCCTACAGAAGCTTTTCAGTTTCATGAGGTTCCATTTGTCAGTTGTTGATTTTAGAGCATAATTGGTGTTCTGTTCAGGAAAAATTTCCCTGTGCCGATGTATTCAAGGCTCTGTTCCACTTTCTCTTCTTTTAGATTCAGTATATCTGGTTTTATGTGGAGGTCCTTGATCCACTTGGACTCGAGCTTTGAGCAAGGAGATAAAAATGAATCAATTTGCATTCTACATGCCAACTGCCAGTTAAGCCAGCACCATTTGTTGAAAATCCGCCCCCCCCCCCCCCCCCCCCCACTGTATGGTTTTGGCTTCTTTGTCAAAGATAAAGTAGCCATAGGTGTATGGGTTTGTTTCTGGGTTTTCAATTCTATTCCGTTGATCTGTCTCTGTACCAATACCATGTGGTTTTTATCATTATTGTTCTGTAATACAGCTTGAGATCAGAGATTGTGATTCCCCCAGTTCTTCTGTTGTTTAGAATTGGTTTCCCTATTCTGTTTTGTTTTTGTTTTTTGTTTTTTTGTTATCCCAGATGAAGTTGAGAATTGCTCTATATCTGTGAAGAATTGAGTTGGAATTTTGATGAGAATTGCATTGAATCTGTAGATTGCTTTTGGTAAGATGCCTATTTTTACTATGTTAATCCTACCAATCCATGAGCATTGGAGATCTTTCCACCTTCTGAGGTCTTCAATTTCTTGAAGTTCTTGTCACACAGATCTTTCACTTGCTTGGTTAGAGTTAGACCAACATATTTTATATTATTTGTGACTATTGTTTAGGGAGTTGTTTCCCAAATTTCTTTCTCACCCTGTTTACCCTTTGAGTAGATGAAGGCTACTGATTTGTTCAAGTTAATTTTATATCTAGCCACTTTGCTGAAGTTGTTTATCAGGTGTAGGAATTCTCTGGTAGAATTTTTGGGGTCACTTAGGCATACTATCATATCATCTGCAAATAGTGAGTTCTTCCTTTCTGACTGGTATCCCTTTGACCTCCTTTTGTTGTCTAATTGCTCTAGCTAGAAGTTTGAGTAAAATGTTTTTTATGTGTGTGTTGCCAGTTTACCTGGCACCCACAGAGACCAGAGGAGGGCGTCAGATCCCCTGAGGGTAGGTGATTATGAGCAACCTGGTGGGTACTGGGAATTGATTCCATATCCTCTGAAAAAGCAGCCAGTGCTTTTAGCCATCTTTTCGGCCCTTATACAATTTTTTTCAAGAAGTTGTTTTAAAGAAACAGTTCTATCAAATTAGTTTACATTGTTCTGTCTAACTTTACTGGAACAAAGGTAGGATCTGGTCAGACCAGTAAGGTCTAAACTGTAGCCTCTTTTTTCTTCTTACCAGCTTCTAAAGATACTCTTAAAGAGTAAAGCCAAAAACTGTTGAGCAACATGAAATTTGCTAGATAGATCTAAGGATGGCTTTCTTATATTTTGTAATTACAAGAACCTTATGGTCATTTTTCATAACTGATACCATTGTCACAGAATACAACCTAGTCTGTGCTAATTAGAATGTTAGAATTATAGGTTTTGCATTTAAAACTCCCAATGGTTAATCAATAACTAGTTTGAGTTCTACTTGTTAATATTCTGTTATTCACAAGAATCAAGCCACACTTCATCCTATTGCTTGTCTTGCACCAAGACATTTATTGGGCAGTGTTTATTCCACCGCCTGAATTAAAGGCTTGAGATAGCTCAACTATCAGGCACTATATGTGAGCTTGCATCTTTGATTAAAGAGTTCTATGAATTAGTGACATGTTTCTGCACCTTTTATTTACAATGCTGTAAGCAGGAATACTGGATGGTAGAAGTCATGTTTATTTTGTTTTGTAACCTCAACACTTACTGGTATGGATTTGCAACACAGTAATTAATATATATCATCTACTAAACACCCATGAAATATTAGGAAACCCTGCTAATTAAGGTTGGGATCTATCATGTCTAGATAACACCCCTGATCTTGGTGCAAAATGCAGGACTCTCTTTCCAGCAGGGCTTCATCTTCTCTACCTTATCTGGGGAGCTCCCCACCCCTGCCAGCTTCCACTCCCCCCCCCCCCCAACACACTGAGGAATGCCACTTAACCCTTGGTAGAAATTTCAGGTTCAACTTCCTGATATGACTCACCATGCCCATGAGGTATCCTCAGAACCTTAAACCTCAGCCAGTGAAACTTTACCCTAAGAAGAACCCCTTCCTACTTTCCACAGTTTATATAGTCCTTGTTCGCCCTGAATAAAGTATATCCATGCAAGCAGTTTTGTTGAATACTGTCTGAAAGAACTGCTTCATTAAACATCTCTGGAGGAGACTTCCTCCCTGCTGGTGACATTCACTGCAGACCCACCAATTCCAGACTTCACTTCATCCTTTCCAGTCCCTGCACACCAAGGGGAACTTGGCTGTGCTCCATCCTTCCCTGCTTGGTGTATGATGGCTGATACCACTAGGGATGAAGCAGGAAAAAACAGAATCACAATGAAATAAACTATTTGTCTCATTTTATGAATGAACAATTGGAGACTTACAGGAGTTAAATAGTTTGCTGGTAAATGATGGACCAGAACTAAACATTTTTTTTAATTGAGGGCTCTTTATGTAGCCCTGGCTGACCTGGAACTCAACATTGTAGAACAGGGTAGCTTTAGACTCATAGAGATCCAAGTGCTGTGACTAATGGCATGTGCCACCACACATGGCTAAGGACTTAACTTTTGGTTTGTCTTATCCCATGTTCTTTACCTCTACTTTGTGTTGAATCTGTAACAAGCAGATATAGGCTATAGCATGTAGACTGTTATGATCATTCTTGGATTATTTTTCCCTCACATCTTCTTTTCCCTTCCCTTATTGGGATCCTTCAGCCCAAGTGACCACAGTCCCAGAGCACCAGAATTGGTTGGTAACCTTTTCTAAAGGACAATGTGGAAAGATGGCAGAGAGCCATAACATGTAGCTCTGGCTAAGGAAAGACTTGATTGGTGGAGGACACAGTTGGGAAAACCACTCCTTTCTCAGGCTAGCTCTAGCTTCTGGCACAGGAACCACTGATAAACAGTTGTGCTCCCTTTCATCTTATGTAGACACCCAGAGAGCGCAAAGGGGAAAATGAGTCTCTTTCACTTCTTCTTTATACCCTTGAGAAAGAAAACCTCTTTCTTCTTGCTTCCCCCTCTATTGGAAAAATAATGTGAGTTCTCTGTAAACAATTGAAAAATACTAGAAAGTATAAGAAAGAAAAGGGAGGGAGGGAGGGAGAGAGAGAAAAGAAATCACTTATTATTCAATTGCCCATAATCATTTATAAAATTGGGCGGTTTTGTTAGTGCTGATTCTTGAATCTCAGAGGTGTTAAAATATAGGATACTTCCTTGCTTCTATGCTTTGCCTTTCAGGCATGTTCTCTCTCTCTCTCTCTCCTTCTCTCTCTCTCTCTCTCCTTCTCTCTCTCTCTCTCTCTCTGTAAGCATATACTATATAATTTTGTTTTCTAACTTTATACTTAACAACCTTTATAAATGCATACATTTGTGTCATTTGAATACACTTTACTCCTTGAACCCTAGTTTGGGGGTACTAGAATCATGAAAGCCAGTTTTCCTTTATTGCCAAGTAGAAATTTTGCTTAATAGGGCCCTTGGGCTTTTTCATAGCATGAAAAGATTCTGTGCAGCATTTTTGTTTTGTTTTGTTTTTGTTGTTTTGTTTTCTTTGTATGTTAGCAGATATGACAGTTGTAGTCTACAGTTATTCAGGAACAGTGAAAATATAATGCAGAGTTGGGCTCCTAGTTATACACCACCTACTTCATTACATCAGTGTCCTTACTGGTTGATATGCCGTATATATGGTGGCTGACTAGTGCTCACTTGTAAAGATGACCACCTGCTCCAGTCCTTTCACCACTTCATAGATAAAGAAACAGAACCAAGAAGTTAAAGACTTACCAAGCCAAGTATAACAGACAGGAGAGGCTGATAGCTCTCAGAGCCCTAGCTTTGCAGTTGTCTTTAGTGTGTGGGTACAAAGAGATCACAACCCTCATGCATTTATGACTAGAATGAATAATGGTGCAGCCACGTTGGTCAGTAGTCTCAGTCCCTTTAATAACTCTGATCACTGAGTTATTATATTATCCAGCAGTTATCTTGTTGGCTACTCAAAAATACTTAAGGGAGATGAAAGCAGGTGAACATAAAAATATACACACTTATCTTCACAACAGCATTAGTCATTCTGTCCAGAAAGTAGAAACAACCCCTTTGTCCTTCACTGATAAATGAATAAAGTGTGGTACATCTACAGTTAGATACTATTTAGCAATAAAAAATGAACTAGTAATACAGGATATGCTATCAAGTACCCTTGAAAGAATCATGTAGTGGAAGAATAACTTTTTTCTCTATTAGAGTTTGTTCTTTCTGTTCTTTTCTTCTCTTTTCCTTCCTTCCTTCCTTCCTTCCTTCCTTCCTTCCTTCCTTCCTTCCTTCCTTCCTTCGTTTCTTTCTTTCAATGTATATAAGTACACTGTTGCTGACTTCAGACACACCAGAAGAAGACATCAGATCCCATTACTGATGGTTGTGAGCCACCATGTGGTTGCTGGGAATTGAACTTAGGACCTCTGGAAGAGCAGTCAGTACTTTTAACTGCTGAGCCATCTCTCCAGCCCTTAGAGTTCTTAATTAGGAAACTTTTAACAGAAAAAGATCAGCAGGAGAAAAGAGAATATAAATTTATTTTCTAGTATAACCCAGTGAATAGGCTTGAATTGAGGTATGAATACCTTTGAAATAGCCCAGTTCTGGGAGATGGCCAAAACATTGGTAAACAAAGAGGGAGAGGCTGTATGTGGTACATATGCTTTGGTGATTTAGAGGCACCTTCACTGTCTGTACAGAGAGGGAGAAACCCTTAGACAGATTTTCTTTGTAATTTCTCTCATGAGAGGGTAAGTTTTCTTCTGTTAAATAATTGCAGGTCATTGAGGGAATGGTAAAGTGCTTGTCATTTCAGTGCTCAGGAGACTGAGCTAGGAGAATGCTGTGAATTCACAATCAGCTTGAGGTACATAGTGAGATCTTATCTATAAGACAAAATAACAGTAACAACAAACTCAGCTCAGAATAATCTAAAATGAATTTTATTTGGGGGTAATCTGTCCCATTCTCCAACAGTTATATTTGGAGTATTATGTTCCTGACATTTGGGGATATCATATCCCTTACATAAGTTTTTTTTTTTAAAGATTTATTTATTTTATTATATGTAAGTACACTGTAGCTGTCTTCAGACACTCCAGAAGAGGGCGCCAGATCTCGTTACGGATGGTTGTGAGCCACCATGTGGTTTCTGGGATTTGAACTCTGGACCTTCGGAAGAGCAGTCGGGTGCTCTTACCCACTGAGCCATCTCACCAGCCCCCTTACATAAGTTTTTAAAAAGTCATTCACAGAGTACCAAATATTGTATGATTCTACTTAAATAAAAGCTGAGCTTGGCAAATCTGTGGAAATAGAAAATATATTTGATATTTTCAAGGGCCGAGGAGAGGGACATTGGTGCCATTTTTAAAAGCATGGTGTGTCTTTGAGGGATGATGAAAGAAACGGCTGCAATGGGTGGTAATGCTAGTTCCATAACCGTGGATGCTGCAAATAACCTGGGTAAAAAGGAGCTGACAGTACACTTAAAAAAAAATGGAGTCAGGGTCTTTGTACATAGCCCTGGCTGTCCTGGAACTCACTATGGAGACCAGGCTAGTCTCCAACACACAGAGATCCTTATGCCTCTGCCTCCTGAGTGCTCAGATTAATGGCATGTGCCACCATGCATAGCACACTTTAATGAATGAATTATAAGACCTGTGGATTATAGTTCTTCACTTGAAATGTTAGCCATAAGCAGTGTCTTTCTTTTCCTTCTTTAGCTAGTGAATGAGGGTCAGGAACTCAAGGTTCACCTCTAACACAGAGAAGCAGTATATATACT
Organism: Mus caroli; assembly: GCF_978045245.1. NCBI lineage: Eukaryota > Metazoa > Chordata > Mammalia > Rodentia > Muridae > Mus > Mus caroli. Next base: position 78,491,435 of record NW_028227257.1, read on the forward strand.
ACGGTTATTCAGCACTCCGGCTTCTGGAATCAGCTCTCACCTCAAGAGGAAAGTTTGGGTAAATCCTGTGCTCACTCACCTTTTGATTTTTTTTTTTTTTTTTTGGTAAAGTAGCAGGGATAGAATATACTTTCTAGGTTGTATGGAAGATGATATGAGATAAAGTGATTAGTCTGACATCTTATTAATGATGGCTAATTTTAGTTTCCTTGTAGTCTTGAGAAACCTCTTCAAAAGGGGGGGCAAGTGGACTTGGGGACAACTGTTTTCCTACAAAATTGAGAAGACTCTTCCAATCCTTTCTGAAAATAACTAGATTCTATATTGGATCAATTAACACTTCTAATAGGACACCAATATCTCTTTGAGTGATAACAATATACAAACAGATTGAGTTAAATTCTCTTAGTTGGGATTTCTTGGTGTGGCCGGCAGCCTCATTTTGTTGGCCTGGTTTGGCGGTAGCTCTCTGCTCATACAAGTCAATGCAGATATATCCATCATGGGTATGTACAGCTGTGTGAAGTTATGCCTGATAGAAACAAGAGTCTACTGCATAGCATCTGTTGTGCTGTTCTAGACTAAACTAGCAGAACTGTCTGGTGCCAGATTAAAAGAAAGAGCAGTTATGTTTCATTTAAGAGTCACACCATGTGTAGCCCCACTTTAAAGTAAATGCCAGGAAGAGTCTTCATTCTCCCTCTACTCCCTCTTATTTCCCCTGAATCTTTAGCCTTTCACTGTACTCTTTTTTTATTGGGGCCCTCAAATCATAATGAACTTCTGCATACATTGACTATAGGCAGTTTAAAATAAGGGGGCAATGATTTTTGAGTTACTAGGTGAGCTAGAGTATTGTTAGAAAATAAAGGGACAGAGCATTAAATAGCTTAATAAAACTAATTCACTGTGATGTCTGCCCTTGCTCCTTTCTATACTGACAGAAGACTTGATAATCTACTCTGCTGAATGCTTGCAGGGGCTGATTACACGGCTAATAGGGAGAGGGGAGCTGAGCTGTCCAATTTTTCCATAGCAGTCACGTTTCATGTTTGGAGTGCAGGATTGTATTTGACATTTAATTTAGGAGCCCGGGAACCTAGATAGAAAACTCTATAATGACAGTGGTGATAAAATCAGCTAGACTTTTATTTAAGAGCCTGCATTCCCTATTCTTCCTTCTCTTTTCCTGATAAGGTAAACCTTTCAAGAAATAAAATTATAGTATACTCAACAAAAAGATGCTTTCTTTGATAACTTAAAGCTAAGTCTTCAGAGTGTAACTCGCAGTCTCCTGTGTCTGCATGTAGATGCTTTTAAGGCTATGGAGCTATAAAATTTGAGAATAATGCCTCTTTAATTGTCACTGCATCTAGATAGAGGGCTAAAATAAACAAAAATTGAGGAAATAAAGTACCTTATGGAAAGTCATAGAGCTTATGATGCTGATATGATTCTTTCTGTGATCGTTTTGTTTGTTTGTTTCTGTTTTTCAAGAAAGGGTTTCTCTGTGTAGCACTGGCTGCCCTGGACTTGCTTTGTAGACCATGCTGGCCTCAAACTTAAAGAGGTCCACCTGCTCCCTGAGCGCTGGGATTAAAGGCATGCCCACCACACCCCTCTTCTTTCTATGACTTTTATGTAGTATCTCTAGGACATTATTGACATTTTCCCTATACATGCACACCAGGAATAAATACCAATGCAGATCTTATTCAGACTTTCAAGGTGAAATACTTATATCAAGCGTGATATGCTTTTCTTTCCATGTATAGTAAAAGTGCCAGAAGGTTTGGTCCACTTGGTACAACACCTATTATCTGTCATTTAATATTCTAGAGACTTCATTTTTATCTTTAGAATAGAATGAATCATATTGTGTTACAATTAATATTTTGAAGATGGAAAATTTTATTTTGTTGTGCCGGAGAGTGAACTGAGGACTTTGTCTATGCCAGGCCAGTACCATATCACTGAATTACAACTGTAGGCCTCAAGTTGGAGAGTTTTGAGGAGATATGAAACAATGAATGAACATTTGCTCTCACAGCCTTTGGGGACCTGAAAAGCATGTTAGTTAATGGCCACTGTAGTTCTTTATTTTTGGATATACAGATGTTATTAAAATTCCTCCCCTTGAAGAGAGACATGAACAGTATCTACCCCTCCTCTTCAGGTCCAAGGGCAAACCAAGTTATAATTACACCAAGGTTCACCCAGGGGAACCAATTAGTTTATTAGATTTACTTAGAGAGCAATGGGTGAGAGATTATGGACCAAGAGCACAGGTGACCTTAAGAGTAGCACCCAGGAAGGATAGTAGCTTCCTTATAGCTGTGTAGGTGGAACGTCTTTCCTACATCATTCCCCACCTTTATATTCTAGTCCTTCGCAGAGACCCAAAGACCATATGTACTTAGGACAGAATTACATAGGAGAGCTGGCTGGATACTCAGGCATGGGTTGCATGACCCTCCTCACTGCCTGCTTCAAGAGAATGCCAATAGACAGAAAGCCAGCTCTAAGGAGCAGTTCCAGGTCAACTCTTGAATATAGCGGTAATTTGCTCTTGAGGCTGTCTTACACAAAACAGGGTATGCATTTCTCATATGAAAGGAATAGGGTTTACATACGCCCAGAAAAGGACATAGGATAAGAGTCAGGTTGTAAGATTGAAGAGACTACTGTGTCCACAGACTCTGTATAGGTGTCACAGAGCAGAATGTGACCTGTCCTTCCTACATATTCTGCTTTGCCACTATTGTAGTCTAGACTATCAGAGATGAAGCTCAGTGAGGTCTTGTCAAACTAGAGGTTTCCATTGCTTTTTAACAATGTGGAACTTGTGAGACAAAATGTTGCAATACCCACTTACAAGCATGTTTTTCCTCTGTGCTCTCAAGAAACTAGATTTTCAGTTCCCGAGTGTGGAGTCTCTCTATGAAAGCTTGCTAGGAACAGCTTAGGAGAGCTCTGTGAGTATCACAGAAGCCCGCAGTAACTGCTGAGATACTGTTATCTCTCAGCAGCAGAGTACTCATTGGCCTGTATCCTGGGCTGACACACAGCTCTTTCCATGTGGTATTTTATGCTAAATTTATAAAAATATCTATGAGAATACTGTAATCCTACTTTACAAATAAACTTTTATTTTCCTGAGCTTCAAAAAGTGGCTTAACAGAGCCAGTCCTAAAAACTCTTTTTCTAGTACATCAGGCTACCTGGGCTCTCTACCATTGTGAGCCCTTATAGGAACAAAGACCTGGAAAAGGAAAGTTCCATATCCATTGTCTTTCTGAATGTTCCTGGTGATATGCAGTTATTTTGGGCTTCAAGTTTTCCTAGTATACAAGTAAGGGGTTTTGAAGGGAAAGTGGAAAGGCAACTAGAATGGAGGTTGAGAGGCGAGTCTCTCTCTGTTCTTTAATTACATATTTTAAATTAGCTTACAGAGTAGTGCGTTTCCGTAGTGTTTTCAGACATCCTTAGTTTGGGTTAATGAAATCATCACTCCATCCTGTCCCCTCTTCCCACCCTCACCCTGTGTAAAGCTTTCATCTCCAGCATCTCTCCACCTACTCTCATCTGTGTGCTTGCCTCTCTCCTTACCCAGTCATGGTATCCTTTTAGATTCCTAAGCTCCATAAATATTAATAAATTATATACACACAACTAAAAATTCAAGCTAAGATCTACATATGAGAGAGAACATGTGGTGTTTGTCTTTCTGGACCTGGGTTAAGAGCTGAGTCCTTTTTAGTCTTCAGCAAATAGAATAGGCCTATTTTATTTACATATTACATATTACATGTTACATATTCTCTATGCAAATGTAACATGCTCAAAAATAGTATAAATTCTGTGCCCACAAACTTGTAGTGTCATTTTCTACCTCCCACTTCATTACCAGTAGCTGTCTCTCTAGTTTATGCTGTGTTCAGGTGGAGCGGAAACTGGAAAACAAGACAGACTAGAATAGAAGCACTCTTCTTAGTTTTTATAGGTCCCACATGTCTCTTGAGACTGTCTACTTTTATATTCCCATAGTGCAGGTCACTCTCAGAAGTGATGTTCAGAAGTTTGTGATTGTGGCCTCTCTTACTATTCTGGGGTCAGGCAAAGAGAGAAAGAAGCATCTTAAGAGCAACTGTCAATGTCAAGTCAGTGCGAACACAGCATCCCCTGTGAACTGTTTGGTGTTGCATCCATTTCAGCGTATGTCACTGGCTTACACATCAAGTTGTCAAGATAATAAAGTCACAGCAGCTGACAACAGGACAAGCAGTCCCAGAAGGAGAAGATGCTTGGCAGAAATGCTGCATCCATAGTGGTTAGATGTTCATGTCTCTCCCTAAAGGCTCCTTTGACAGTGACTGTCTCTCAGCTGCCTGGAGTGGACTTCTCAATTTCATCAGCAGATTCACTCATGTGCTTATCAGGCCTTTTCAGGTACCTGAACCTCCAAGACACATTGGCCTCTGATACAGATACACAGGGCATAAATGTTTATGTTGAGGAAGGAGAACTCTGGGGAAAGAGAGGAAGAAGCAAAGCGCCATATGCAAGAAAGCTTTAAAACTCAGGGCTCAAAAACGAGAATTCACAGTTTAGGGAAGAAGTAAATACTAGAGGAAGGATGGACTACTTTTGATAGAATTTTCGGATTATTGTCCATGAGAATGTGATTTGAAAAGTTAGAGATATAAATCAGATGAAAACTATCAAAGCTAAGGTTTGCTTCTAATGTGGTGAGATTGGGGACTATATATAGTCACTAAGATTGAAAGGTTCAAAGGTGACATTTGAAGTCAAGGTCAGATAGCTAAGAATTTAGGGCCAAGGAGACATGAGTAAAGTATTTAAGACATGGTTGAAAGTACAGTAGGATTCTAAGTATGGGCTCACATCAAATGCCCTGTGACTTAGAACTTTTAGAGAGTTGGTCGTGGGCAGGGATGGGACTAAGTTAAAGGGCTATAGTAGAATAGGCCTGGGGGGCTGAACTGGAGGGCTGAAGTGTGGGTCTGGGCGTCTACTGAAACCCACTGGAGGGAATGCTAAGGAGAGAAGGGGGTTTTCATAGGGAGGAGAAACCTCCAGCTGTACTGTAGAAGGTAAGGGTAGTGTGGCTTCATTCAGAACCAGTTGCCTACTGCTTTATGTAAGACCCAGAGATTAGGACGGAGGAGAAGACAATAAAACTGACCAGAGCTAGTATCCTGGATGCCTGCCTAAATGCCCTTACTTTGAACAGAGGTGGGAGGGTCCATCAGCGTTCTATGGAAAAACAAGATAGATAGAAGGCAAATTATGTACGCAGACTGTGCAAATTTGAACTCCAGCCATTTACTTGGGGCAGAGTCAATCTCTTTCCTTACCTCAGTTTCTTCATCTGTAAACTAAATAAAATGATAGTGATGGCTAACTGAAGAAATACACACATCGAGCTTCTGATAGTCCTCAACACAAGAAAGACTGGGGGGGGGGGTGCAAAATGTAGGCATGGTAAGGAGGAGTTAGTGATTCAGCTTGAAATGTGAGGCTTTAAGTACTAGAAAAGTACCCAGATAGAGAGGGTCATTTGTCAAGAGGAACACTAAGATGGGTTGCCTGGAGAGAAAATCCAGGTGTAAAGGGCCTTCTCCAAGGTTGTGATAATTGCATTCCAAAGATGGGATGAAATTGCTAAAGCAGAGTCTAGTGCTTCTCATTACTTGCAGCAATGTCCAGACACTTGATTGCCACAGCTGAGGTAGGGAGGATACTGCTGGCCATCATACAATGCCTTAGCATCTCCCAACAGCAAGGAATTACTACCTCTGATGGTCAGTGGTGCAGGGTTGAAAACTCTCAATCATAGTGATGTGTGAATAATGTGTGGCATTGCCAAGATGAAGTTGGTAATGAGGGAGCTAGAGAAATGTCACAATTGTGAAAGAATTCAGACTAAGGGCATAGCTCCAATCCTATAGACAGTTCAGTGGGAAGTGATATGAAATTGGTGACTAATGTATTCCTTAATGGTGGGGAAGAAAGGGCTGCATGTATTACATGTCTTGATAAAGATTGGTTAAAGCTAGGAGAGATGGGTGGTGCTGATGGGGCAGCATTAGCATAGGAAAAGGTTCTTCTGAGTTTTCTATACTACTTATTTGTGCCATGTCACCACAACTGCTGATTTGTACTCCATTCCTCTGAAGAAGGAAGCTGCTTATTTGGGTATCAAATGTGTTCAGAGACAAATCTGGATTGGTTTCAGTTTATACAGTTATATCATTTTAAAAGAAAACTAGATTTGGGGTTTATTTTTTGTAAGAAAAAAATGAGTCTCTAAAATGTTTAGTGACAATCAAAGTCACCTAGTTGTTCAGTTGTGAAAGGCAAGGTTGACTTACCATTCAGCATCTCTGGCCTCCCTCCTGTGTGTTTTCCAGGTAGAATGTTGCATGGAGTGGTTGTCAGAGCACTGCTTTTGGAACAGGATGACTAGAGCTGAATTTTTGGCTTTACTGTGTTGTAGAGACAAGCACTCTACTACTGGGCTGTATCCCTACTGGAAGACTTGAAACATCACTGTACTTAATGTCTTCTCAAATGTTCTCAACATCCCAGTGCAAAACCCAAGAAAGTCAGGCTTATAACTAGGTTATGGGAATTGCTTTACTAAGAATGTTGATGATGGAATGTAGTTCAGAGTTCACATCTGCTGTGTTTCTAAACTGCTTGATAATTTCCTAGCCTAAGAAATGCTTTGTTGTTTAATTCATAAACAAGCTTTTTCAGTCATATATGAAAACATGGACTTGTGTGATCTTGACATTGAAAGAGGCCTAATTCTCTGGAATACATATTTATTTATTTAGGAATACATATTTATTAAGCCATATATATTATTCTTCTTGTTCTTTTTAATACCTCTAATTAGTAAAAGGAAATAAAACCCTACTCTTCAATAGTTCAGCTAGCAAGGAGTTAATAGCTTCTAGTTCATGTCAGATACTTTGAGTGGATATTGTTTTTGAATACAAGCTTCTTTTTTTCGTTTTTCTTTTTTTGGTTTTTTGAGACAGGGCTTCTCTGTGTAGCCCTGGCTTTTCTGGAACTCACTTTGTAGACCAGGCTGGCCTCAAACTCAGAAATCCGCTTGCCTCTGCCTCTCGAATACTGGGATTAAAGGGGTGCGTCACCACGCCCGGCTGAATACAAGCTTCTTAATCCAAGATTTTATGTGTTCAATTATGTGTATGTAAAGTGTCTGTGCCAGTGTACATACCTCTTGAATCTAGTCTAGCTAAGAAATATTAAGTACAAGCACATAATATATCATCTTTAAGATGTAAAATCTTTATTCCTGTAAGGGACCTTAAGAGAACTGTCCTATTAAATATGGAAATAACTCAGTAAAAATTGCTAGATTCTAGAACTCCATTGCTAGATGTGATGGCACATGCCTTTAATCCACATGCCTTTAATCCCAGCACTCAGGAGGTAGAAGCAGGCAGATTTCTTTGAGTTCTAGAACAGTCAGGTCTACGTAGAGACCTGCCTCAAATAAATTATCTAGAAGAACCTTGAGCAGTTCAAAAGTGATCAATAGAGACAGATATTATAGCAGAAAATGTGTTACTGGACCAAACTTGACGTTATGACTGTTCTTCCCCAGCGCTTCTCTTATTAACCTATAAAACAAGGTTGCCTGTAGATATTCACTGTTGTTTTCTGACCATACACAAATAACCACCAATGTTTTCAAATTCCTTTGTGTTAAGGACCAAGTCTCTCAGGTATCATTTTCCTGGAGACACTCTGTGCCCTAATAAGTACGTATGTCAAAGGAGGGGGACACAATTTTCTCTTAATTAAGTAGTTCCATCTTGGTTCAATTAGCCTCTGAGATTCCACACTCAGAGTTTGTTTGGAGAAGCTTGATTGTTTAGTAGATCCTATCTAGAGAGAAGCTTCCTGATCACACTTCCACCATTCTGGGTATCTGCCTTTCTTCTTTGACTTTGTAGAATTTTCCCTTTTTATTGACATCACATATAGTGAGACTATTATTGACATTTCTGGAGAACTTTAGGGCAGGCTGAAAAAGCACCAAGAAATGCATGTAGAAATAATACCTGAGGTTTCCAGATAATAGGAACCAGCATGAAGGGCTTATTGCGTTTTGAGAACTGTGGCTTTAGCCGGATATTTTCGATGACAAGGTGAAATAGAACTGGAAGGAGGTTTAGAAAGCAGGAGGTCATGTACAGAACACTCCTCCTTCCACATGCCCTCTCCCAGGGAGGCTATTCCGTAGGCTCTGAAGTAAAGCGAAGGCCTTGACTCAGAAGTTATTTTTCAGAACTTTGAACTAGGTTGAAGAATATCTATCTGTTACATGACATAAATGGAAGTCGAGGACAGTATAAAGGCTTGATAGACTATTCTGCTCTCTACTCTTATTTTTTACTTCCTTTATATAAGATGAAGTGTCTTGTTGAAGAAGTATTTAAAGCAATAGGAAATGAGGAATTTAATTATTGAAGCTTAGGATTAATTTGCCTTTCCTCTGATCCAGTTTCCCACTGTGATACCAGCTTTCTAACTTTAAACCACATGTGTATGTGAGGTCTAGTCAAATAGATTGCAGTCCATTTATATCATGATTGCCATTTTCAGTCACTTGGAGTTGAAAAATATTTAAAGAGAGTACCAGGCATTTCTTAGTAAAAACTTCATAGATTTGGTTTCTGAGAGAAGTGTCAAGGTCAGTTAACAGTTCATTTTAACGGTGGAAATGTACTGATAATGCTTATTATAGCAGCACTAACATGCACGAAAATAGAAATATAAGAGAATCATATAACCACAAATCCTAGTTCCCAATTTTGTAAATTCATTAGGGAAATTAATACCATTTAAGATTTCCCTCCTCTTTTCTCAAGCGCCAGGGAGAGCACCTGTAGAGACATTTTGAATTCTGGAGGCCTTAGATCACGTAACCAGTTGCTGTGTCCCTGACTACTTGGCATAAAGGCATTCTTTTGCTTTGGCATCCTTATGGAATTGTTTTTTTTTTTAATTTTTAATATTTTTTATTACATATTTTCCTCAATTACATTTCCAATGCTATCCCAAAAGTCCCCCATAGCGCCCCCCCCCACTTCCCTACCCACCCATTCCCATTCTTTTGGCCCTGGCATTCCCCTATATTGGGGCATATAAAGTTTGCAAGTCCAATGGGCCTCTCTTTCCAGTGATGGCCGACTAGGCCATCTTTCCATACATATGCAGCTAGAGACAAGAGCTCCGGGGTACTGGTTAGTTCGGAAAGAAATCTAGAATTGTTACAAAGACTGCTTAAGAACTCACCAATCTTTATTCACTTTCTAATGAACTAATTAAAAAGGGCCTCACCTACTTTTAGGCTTTTTGTTCCTCGGGTTTTTTTCTTAATTTTTTTCCCAGTTTTATTTCTCCCCCTGCTAGACTTCTATGAAAAAACAGACCAGGCTGAAACCAAAAAGATTGGACTCTCTTCCTCTCCTATAAGTGTCTGCTGTTTCCTATCTATAAAAGTAGTTCACTTGGTTGATAACTACCTGTTCTTCCCACACCCTTTTTTGATGGTCCTTTTTTTCTGTTATGTGTAGTTCTACTTCTTCATTGTGCTGTGCATGTGTGTGTGTTACATGTGTATGTATGTGCAGTTGTGCAGATACTAAAGGTTGATGTGCATTGTCTCTTAATTTTTCTTTATCTTTCAAATGTAATTTTTCATGAGTATTGTATATAATGTGCATACTTGTGTATGTGCATGTTTGCATGTATGTAGACACATGTGTATATGCAAATGGAGGCCCAACATCGACATGAGAATTCTTTTTCAGTCTTGCATTCCTTTATTCATTGAAACAAGGTTTCTCGATTGAACTCAGAGCTTGCAGATACAGTTATATTCTAGTTTCACCTTTCAACCTTTAAATTACAGATGGGCTGCTATGCTGCCTTTTACTGAACCTGGAGCTCATCCTTTCTCTTATGCTCATTGGCCAGTGAGCTCCAAGATCTGTTTGTCTTCTCTGTGCCACCTCTGCTCCTGCCCCAGCACTGGGGTTGCTAATGCACACCATTGCACCCATTTTTTATGTGAGTGGTGGAGCTAACAATCCAGGCCCTTGAGCTCACACAGCAAGCACTTTACCAAATAAACCATCTCCTGTCTCCTCCTCAAGTGTGCATAGGAATAGTTACTTTAAAACACCTGTGATCTGGGGGTGTAGCTCAGTAGTAGACCTTTTACCCTACATGTGTGAGTGCCTTGGTTTGATCCTCAGCACCACAAAAAAAAAAAAAAAAAAAAAAGGCAAAGCAAAACAAGAAAATACAGTTTTTAAAATAACATGCTTGCAATATATAGTTACTGTCAAGATTTGGAGTATTTAAAAGTTCTTATTTTCGAAGGTTTTTAATACATCCTCAGCTACAGGTGTGTGCGTGTATATTTGGTACATAGTTGTTGTAAAATAAGAATAACATTTTTTGCTTACTATGTTGAAAAATGTAAAACTGTGATATTAACCAGTATTGATTAAGGTTATAGAGAAATGCTTCCTTTCACAGAGGGTTGTATAATTGCTACAGCCTTTGCAGAAAGTCGTTTAGCAGCATCACTCAATAATTTTAGAGTATATATAAAATGGCTTAGTGATTGAAGAGGTCTCAGAAGACGCTCATGAAAATACTAAGAGTAATTCCTCGGATATTCATTTCTGTGTTGTCTGTAATAGTAAAAATATAAAAATTGTACATTTCTCTTATGAGAGGAATAAATGGGATATATCTTTATTATCCTGCAAGTGGTAAAAAGTAATAAAAAATGAAGATACAGTCAGTAGCACTATCTTTTAAGTGGAAAAGCAAGAACAGAACCATATGTTTATTGTAATCCATGTATAGAAACACTACCCAATTAATATATGTGTGAGAACCATATAGAAAAATAGACTATCTACTGAACTGGTAGTTTGTATGAGTTTTTTGTTTCTCCTGTTTTACTTTTAAAGACAATCTTATTGTACTGAGAAACATCAACTCAAACCCCTTGATGCTCCTAGCTCTGCCAACTAGGTGTTGACATACAGCTATTCCTAGTTCAAACTTTCTCCTCCTCCTCTTTGTTGGTTTGTTGGTTGGTTTGTTTGTTTGTTTGTTTGTTTTAAAACAGCCATTTATAGCCCAGCTATCCTGGAACTCACTAATAGTTTATGCTATCTTTGAACTCTTAGAATTCCTCTGTCTAAGTCTCTATCATGCTGGGATTACAGGCATGAAACCCCATATCTGGCTAGAAATTTCACTTTTTATTTTATGTATTCATCTATTATAATTTTTAAAGTAGTTATATATACCTGATAAATCAATAAAACCCAAAGGGAAAAAAGAGAATAAGAAATTAGTTCCTGAAAAATAAAGATGGTTACCAGGAAATTTATAATAGGTGTTGAAGAAATATTGTTGAGAGCATCCCTCTAAGAGGTCAAAATGAGATAGAAACCATAGTTTAGTTTGTATTTTGAACAGAGCTGCCTAACACTATTAAAAAAAAATTCTCCCTTTTCATTTCTTCATTATGTTCAAGCTATACTTCTTATCTGTTCTACAGGTAACTCGAGACCAGATGAAGATATTTATACAGCAAGAGTTTAAGAAAGTTCAGAAAGTGATTGCTGATGAGGAGCAGAAGGCCCTTCATTTAGTGGATATCCAAGAAGCAATGGCCACAGCTCATGTGACTGAGATATTGGCGGACATCCAATCTCACATGGATAGGTTGATGACGCAGATGGCCCAGGCCAAGGAACAACTTGATACCTCTAATGAATCAGCTGAGCCAAAGGCAGAGGTAAATGAAAGCGCTGGTGCTTTGTAGCAGAACCATGAGGAATGTTAGCTTTGAAAATGCCTGTCGATGATCTCTAAACATAGATGAACTGAAAACTTGGGGAGGATTTCCACTAGAGTGAAAACTAGAGTGGAGGTATTGGCTACTAAGGTCTAGTCCTGGCTTTTAGGCCTGGCAGAGCATTGTCCAACATAAAGGAATGTAGTCAATGGGACAGATACTAATCACAGTTAAGAGTCAGAAATCCAAACCAGAGAAGAGAGCAGGTGACTGCCACATTCCCATCTCAAGCTGTCAAATGAACATGAAAATGATGAGTCACTTTAGAGATGAGAACAGGGCTGAATTAGAACGGATCAGGGAGTAAAGCCTAAAACAGTCCAGAGTGAGAAACTGTGGATTTCACTTTGTGAGTAGCAGAGGAGTACTTCCCATTGGGTGTTTTATGGATCCATCTGTTTAAATTGAGGACATATTTGCTGGATTAAGAGCAGCACATGGAGCCGAGCGTGGTGACGCACAGCACGCCTTTAATCCCAGCACTTGGGAGGCAGAGGCAGGAGGATTTCTGAGTTCGAGGCCAGCCTGGGCTACAAAATAAGTTCTAAGACAGCCAGGGCTGTACAGAGAAACCCTGTCTCGAAAAAAAAAAAAAGCAGCTACTTGGAGCTGAGAAGGGAGGATCCCATTGGCCTATAGTGAGATCCTGTTTCCAAAAGAAACCCTAAATACCTAAGAAAACTACAAGACAAAAAGAAACATATTGTAAAAAGAAAAGAGAATAGCATAAACAAAATACACAAGGTAAATGTGAATCGGCACATGCCTTGCTATTTCATTACAATAAAGTGTTGTATTTCAAACAACTACTTGAGCATGTCTATTGTGTATGTATCGAGGCAAAAGCTAGGCATGATGGCAGCTGACTTTAATTTCAGTATTTAGGAGGCAGAGGCAAGCAGAGCCCAATGAGTTTGAGGCCAGCCTTGGTCTACATAGCTAATTCTAAGGCAGCCAGGAATATAGATACCTTGTCTAAAACATGGAGGAAAAAGATCTGGAGAGATAGTTCCGAAGTTATCATTTAGTTAGTAGAAAATGGAACCAGGATTTAGAATTAAGTTTGTCTTATTCTACTGGATGCTTTCGCTCTTGTATGCTGAGTATCAGGAGGATTCAGTTCTTGCACACCTAACTCTTTGAAGGTGAGTTAATCATTTTGACTTAAAGGGTCAACAGCAATAGCTAACTCAGAGTCCCCTCAATTTGAGCCCTCGATTAAGTTATACTTTAAAAAATAATGCTTTGGTTTGTGACATAGTTCCCTTTCTTTTATTTTTATTCTAAATAATGAATCTCATCTCTCCCAGAACATTAACTCTTCTTTAAATACTTCAGCTAACGGACGTATTCTTAGGATGCAAGAGCTTATACAGCTTAAAGACTAGGCTATGGACACAATGAAGCTATTAAGAATAAAAAGAAGTATTCTGTTAGGTAGACCATTTCCAAAGAATTGTTGTCATTAATACCATCTCATTCCAATTACTTTGAAAATTTATTAGAGTAAATATCCAGTACCTCTCACTCCACAGAGGAATTTTTTGTTTCCTTTACATAACACCTAATTACGAGAAAAATCACTTGTATTTTGAATTTAGTCAAAAGGTTTCCTTTTCAACATTTTTAAGAGTGTGTTCAAATATACAGGAAAATTGCAAGTGTTTTAATGATTACACCTTTATAACATATATTTCTTAAGTTCTAATTCGTTGGCATTTTCATAGTTGGTTATCTATATTTCTGGTCATCTTTCTGACCTTTCGCTTATCAATCCATTTTATTTTTAATGCTAAAAACAGAATGAAGGGTCTGGGGCTGTCACTTTGTTGGTAAAGCACTTGCCTAACTTTCATAAAGTTGTGGTTTTGATCCTAGTACCATATAGAGTTGGTGTGTTGGCTCACAAACCTACACTCAGAAGGTGGGGGCAGGATCAGACGCTTAAGTTCATCCTTTGCTAGATAGAAGTTTGAGACCAGGCTGGAACACATGGCAGCCTATCTAACAGCAAAGCAGAGACAGCAGAGCTTCTGGTTCTGCAAGGGATTATGGACAGGTTTCATTGCACTTTCCCTCTAATCCCAGGGTGGAAGCCACTTGATAGCAGGGAAAAGATTAGTACCACCTGGGAACATTGGACTTAAAGATGGACAAGGCAGAGAGTTAATAAGATTTCCTTCCTTCTAGTATTTCCAAGCATGGGTGTTCTGTAAACTAGAAACCCTAACAGATAAAAACAAAAAGAAAATTCCCAAGACAAATCTACTACATGTAACCAAAGAACTTGGCAGTTTGCTCTCCAGTTAGAGAGTAAGCTTTTGGCCAGATCTGCTTCGTCTAGAGTGAATACATAAAGTGCTCACTGCTCATCAGCCCCAGTTGGCACTATTGCAGTGGAGCTAGTGGGCTGAACATCTGTTCTCTACACTGACAAGTTATCTTTTCACTGAGCCTTTAGGCAAAGCCTTACTTTCTGCTTTCCCCCTTTCTCTTCTCAGTAATAAGGCTCATTTGACATGCGCCTGTAGGAGGAACTCTAACTTTCCTCCTGCCTGCTTTACCAAAAAGGAAGTACTAATAGCATTTCAAAACTATGGAGACTGTTTCCAGACCTCTGACTATCTCCTCTTACCCTATGTTAACAAGCCATTGCCCTTCTACTCCAGGATCAGTGGATGGAAATTTGTGTTACACCTCTGCCCTTGAGTAATGAGTTGGCATCTCTCCCTTCCCATAGCCAGCTCTGTGGGAACTAGAGTAGAGCCTTACCATCTGAGTCAGGAAGAGGCATGTACATTAAATTGAAATTTAAATCACTGTCCACAAAAGTAATCCTGGACATAAGCATTTTTTAACTTAACAGGTCATGACCTGCTAAAACAGAAGGTTTTGCTTTGCTTGTTTGTTTGTTTATAAGGTTTTCTTTCTCTTTTAAATTTTATTTTATTTTATTATTTATGTATATGAGTACACTATAGAGGGCTTCAGATTCCATTACAGATGGTTGTGACCTGCTATGTGGTTGCTGAGAATTTAACTCAGGACCTCTGGAAGAGCAATAAGTGCTCTTAACTGCTGAGCCATCTCTCCAACCCAAACAGAAGGTTTTAAATAGGAAAAAAAAATTGTATTACAACTTTATATTTTCAGGTTATACTCCAAAAATACTCATTTACTGATAAAATATACTGTATGAAACTGAGAGAAAAAGAGGCACATGACAGCAGCACAAGATGATGCAGATGCTGGAATTATCAGACAAGGACACTCAGAACCAAGGGATGTGGAAAAGGACCAAGTGAGCATTATAAAACTGAAAGACATAAGAAGGGACAAGGCAGTGGTAGAGCACTTACCTGGCATGGTTCTGTGCTCAGTGTCACATACAGAGACACACAGAGAGATGACAGGCCATTGGGTAGACACTTGAGCAAATTGGAGACACCCAAAAAGAATGATTGAATTTGAAGACAATTTGATAGCAATCTAGTGTTATCAAAAGATTGAAAAATAATTGAACTGTGGTTCAGGGTCCATGGGAAAATAACAGAGCACTTGGTGCGCATATAATAAAGGGGCAAGAAAAATTTGTTAAGCTAAAAAAAAAAAGTCTGAAAAAAAATAATAATGGTGCCCAGTATGCAGTAAAAAATGGACACCTTCAAATTTAAGAAGCAGAGCAAACCCAAATAATATAAACTCTAAGGAAATCCACACTGAGACCTAACAAATCAGACTTATGAAAAGTGATGAGAAGGGAAAATGCCTTGAGTACAGAGCTCCTGGAGAGAAATTAGTCACAGAAAACAACACTTGATTGAACATGGTATGTATTCTTAGTTTACAGGTTTTATCTTGTATGGCCTCAAAACTGATTTAGTTTTTTAGTTAATTTAAATTGCTTTTGTTAAATATATTTCTATATCCTTAGTATCATCAATGTTAGTTTAATTTTTATATTTCAGATTCTTAATACTATACATTAAGTACAACTTTTTGTTTGAGACAGAGTTTCACTGTGTTACCTAGATTGACACAGATTTCTGGTTCAAGCAGTTCTTCATCTTTAGCTGTCCAAATACTTGTAACTTGGGATATGCTCACAGTCCCCAGCAAACAAACAGTTTTAACCTTGCCAAACTTAAAGATGAGTTATGTCTGTGGCTCAGTAGATTATTTGGGCTTTTATGCCCCAGCAGTCATCCCATCTATGACAGTCTTGTTCCTCCCTCTCAGCTTTGTACTAGTTATTTTGCTTTTACACCTAAGTGCAGCAGCTGGAACCATCAGCATAGTGTATGCATGAAGGTAAGGTGCATTCTTGCCTTGTTCTGCCTTACAAGGGAGAACATGGTATACTACCATTTGAGCATTGATGGTGTTTCTAAATGTTCTTCCATCAAATTGGTGTTTTCTTAGTCAGAAATTATATTGAATTTTATCTTTTACATCTTTTGAAGTGATTATATATAGATTTTCTTTATTTTTGTAATGGTTAATTACATTGACTAATTTTACAATATTAAACTAACCTTGCATTTTTAGGATAAACATTTTACTCAGTTATGATGTATCATCTGCGTTCAGTTTGTTAATTTAAGAGTTTTTTAGGCTTTTCATGAGGTACATTGATCTATACTTTTTATGTCTATGTTTTTGTCAGTCTTTAGTATTAGTTCTACATGTGCTTCATAATTCAAACTGAGAAGTATTCCCTTCTCTGTTTTCTGAGCTTCTACTCTTTATCAAACTTAAATATTAAAAGTATTTTATTCCAGTTTTTTATTATTCAGAATAATATGCTTAAGGAATAATGAAGGCCATTCCTGTGTGTCTTCTTGCAGTCTGACCTTTACCTCTGTGCTGCAGTGTCCCCTTTCATTTCAGTAAGGACTTGTCAAAACAGGAGGACGCAGAATAAAGTTATATGGGGACTTCTAGAGTTTAGTGATTGCCAGTGACATGTGTAGCTAACACTCTCACTAGCTTTTACTGTATTTTTAGAGGGGGGAGGGAGGAAGGGAAGGAGGGAAGAAAAAGAGCCACGAGAGAGAGAGATGTGATCCAAATTTTAAAAAACAGACTGATAATGTTTTATCAAGCATTTTTATCTGTAATGCATGAACATTTTCATATTATGCCTAGTGGATATGGTTTGTTGTTGTTGTTGTTGTTGTTGTTGTTGTTGTTGTTGTTGTTGTGTTTTGAGTTAGGGTGTTGTGGAGCCCTGGCTGGCTTCAGACTTGCCATGGGGCTGAGGATGACCTCTCAGTCTCCTGCCTCTGTATCCCAAGTGCTGAGATCACAGACATGTGCCACCTTGTCTCAAGAATCAACAACTCTTGGGGACCACAGTTGTCTTCCTTACATTCATTTTTGTTGTTTAACTTGTCATGATGGCTACAGGTTTTCCTAAACAGATTTAGGATTAAACTTGAATCTAGGTAAACCTTATTTCCACTGGTGGAATAGAAAGAAAAGGTCACATTACAGTGCAGTGTGCCACCCAAGGATACTCATGACGTTTAAAGGAGGGATTGAAAAATATTGCTTAGTCTAACAAGTCACTTCTAATATTTGTAACCAGAATTAACTTATAGTGCAGTAGAAATTAATTTTAAATCCTGCTCTATCTTTGCCTGAACTCCTGTGTGTAATTACTTACTATGCACTTTTGTACCTTATGAACAAAAAACAGTTTCTGTTTCAAATGGTTGAAATCCACTGACAAAGACACCGTGTGACAGAGGCTGTCACTGGCAGCTTCCCTTGACTGCTAGCTGAAAAGAAAGAATTCCACAGGTACAGAAATTAGAACAGAGTGGTACTCTCCCAAGCTCTCAGTGAGGAAGTTTCTGAGTTAGGCCTGATCTATTAGGAATGTCTCGAATTAACAAGGCTTTTGGGATAGAGGTGAGCTTATAGCAGGACCCATATTTGTGCATCTCTAACTGGAAGTTATAGTCATCTGTATATCTGAAGAAGTTATCTAAATAGACTTATGCTTCCTAAATTGTTTTATCCATTTGTTCATTCCTTCAATAATGAAACTTTGATTCTGTCTTCTGCATACTTTTTAGCAATGACTTTCTAAAAAAGGTACACATACAGCAAAATTATGCCTTATGTTCCTCTCCTGTTCCCTGAGAAATAGTATCAATTAGTAATTCAGAGGAAGCTCCATATGTCTCTCATTTGTTGAACACTTACAATATATCATATATTTGTTTAGAAAACTGAATCTTGGAAAGTTAATTACCAAACTTTAATGCAAAAGTTAACTTGAGATACTATTTTTATAACTCAGAAATCCTACAGGCCTTCCTATTTAACCTATGTAGGTTGGATTCTAATTTACCACCCTTCTCCCTCAGCCTTTCAAATGCTAGAATGGATAGTGTGCCGTGAAAACCATACACAAAATCCCATCTCATACCCATTGCACCAAGATGTGTGACAGTGACTAGGACTTGCTTTAAATCATGGGAGAACGACTAGATATATTTTCCTACAAGATCCTCTTAGGTTTAAATAGCCAATGATAATTGAAAAATTGTATTGAAGTTTAATTATGTCATTAATAGTACAAATTGTGAAATTTAAGTTATATGACTTTGCTTGAGATCGTACTCTTGAGATGTAGAAGTTGATCAAAATGTGAAGAAGTCTTCTACTACCCCTATAGCATCCTTCCACCACTTGCCCATTTCTCATTGAAGTGTAATTGATTGGTGCCCTTACACTATTGCAAATCCCTTTTATCTTTTAAGATTTATTTATTTTATGTATCTGAGTACACTGTAGCTGTCTTCAGACACACCAGAAGAGGGCATCTGGTCTCATTACAGATGGTTGTGAGCCACTATGTGGTTGCTGGGAATTGAACTCAGGACCTCTGGAAGAGCAGTCTGTGCTCTTAACCACTGAGCCATCTCGCCAGCCCTGCAAATCCTTAGTCGTCTGTAAATGGCCTCCTTTTCAACCTCCTCTACGGAGAATGGTTAAATTATTTTCCTGGTTGGAACTTGCTATGCAGACCCAATCTTTGGTAATCTGCCTTTATCCCACTTGTACTCTTATCCCCACATTGCCCTTAGCCCCACTCCCAAACTGCCCTAAACTCATAAGCACACCCTAATTTCTAGTTTCACAGAACCCAAAGTGTCCCTCTCTCCCTCACTTCCTTTCATGTATCTTATCTAACTATTAATGAAACTATCATGTCTTTGCTCTTGTTGTGCCAGTATTCTTCCTACCCTCCTATTAGTCATCTGTTTGTCTTGTGCCCCCACCCCCCACCTCCAATCATCTTTGCTCTTGTTATTCCAGTCTTCTTCTTACTTTTTAGTGTTGTCAGCCTGAGCAAATCCTGCCTATCCAAAATGTCAATATACATGTCACCTCTTCCCTTTTGCTGCTGCAGCCATTCTGTTTATGCCTCTATAGAGCCTGTAGAATACTTGGTTTACTTTCTGTGTGCATGAGCCCCTTGTTGAGAGCTCATAGACCATTATCCTCTATACTGCTTTTTCTGATTCATAACAAATTACTATTGATATTAATCAGTAATCTTATTAACAGTGTCCTCATGCACTATGCTTAACAGTGATGAACATTAATTAATCCTCATATTGATCCTATGATACAGAGACAGCTATTACCCCACTTTATAAACAATGGGGGTGAAGTTCAAAAGAGAGAATACCTTGGTTAGAGTAACACAAGTAAGTGCATAGAGCCAAGATTTGAACCCAGACTGTCTGGTTCCAGCTTATACAAGTTAGAATCATTCATCCATTGATTCTCTGGGGAGTACAACCAGATAGTACAATTTCTATTAAAATCACCCTTGAGTGAATGTGAAAGATAATTTGTTACCAGAATAATAAATCCGCTGTCATGAGAAAGGCTTCAGAGTCTTTTGAAAGTTCTCATTTTGTTTCAGAGGGGAAGCCAATAATCTGCTTTGATGGTTACTGATAAAGTTAGGTCAAGAGAGTAAAGTGCCTAGAGAAATAATGTGCATTGATTTTTTTGAAGAATATCTAAGAAAAAGAGAAAAGGTATTGTTTGCGTGATGGATGAAGTAGATTACTAAGTGCCCAAACTACCCATTTACAGAGGAGGGACCAAAGGCCATTTTAATTAATTGGCATGCCCCAGTGGCACATACTCCTAGCTCTCAGAACTTCAACCAGAATCCCTGTCTCCTCAGTGCCAGTTTAGACGTCTTTCTATCTTAATACACTGTATAATAGGACACTGTGTTCCTATTTCAAGGAAAAGTGCTAGACCAAGACAGAAATGAGTTTTGGAAGAAAACAGTTTGTTGCTTCTGAAGCTGGTCAGCTTTGCCTAAGACCTACTGCTATTTTGGGATTTTCAGTGTGCTTAGAATACTGCTAGCCATAGAAATGAAAACAAAACAAAAGGCTATTACTTAGGCCTCCTAGGTCTGTATGTTCACAGTCCTTACTTACAAGGGCAAATTATCAGTTCATTGCTGCTGGGCAGTTTGAACATAGGGATATAATAGTCTTTGTCTTAGCCTTTAGACCAGCTGTTCTCAACCTGTGGGTTGTGACCCTTCCGGGAGGTCCGTTTTACAGAAATTGCATATCAGATATTTACATTACAATTTACAATAGTAGCAAGATATGAAGTAGCAAGTTATGAAGTAGCAACAAAAATAATGTTTTTAACTTTTCAGTTTTTATTTTTATTTCTTTTATTTATTTATTTATTTATTTATTTATTTATTTATTTATTTATTTAATGTAAGTACACTGTAGCTGTCTTCAGACAGCACCAGAAGAGGGCATCAGAACTCATTACAGGTGGTTGTGAGCCACCATGTGGTTGCTGGGATTTGAACTTCAGACCTTCGGAAGAGCAGTCGGGTGCTCTTACCCACTGAGCCATCTCACCAGCCCTTCTTTTAGTTTTTAAAAAAATTTATTTTATTTATTTTTACACTTCAGATTTTAATTCCCCCCACCCCATGCACCCTCTGACTCTCCCATTCCCTGGGGCCTCCAGTCTCTTAAGTTTTAGGTGCATCATCTCTGATTGGACACAGACCCGGCAGTCCTTTGCTGTATATGTGTTGGTATGCTACTTGTTTGGTGGTCCAGCATTTGAGAGATCTCAGGCGTCCAGGTTAACTGAGACTTCTGGTCCTCCTACAGGGTTGCCCTTCTTCTCTCAGCTTCTTTCAGCCTTCCCTAATTTAATCACAGGGGCCAGCAGCTTCTGTCCATTAGTTGGATACAAATATCTGCATATGACACTTTCAGCTGCTTGTTGGGCCCTCCGGAGTGCAGCCATGCTAGGTCCCTTTTTGTGAGTGCTCAGTAATAGTGTCAGGCCTTGGGAACCTCCCCTTGAGCTGGATCCCACCTTGGGCCTGTCACTGGACCTTCTTTTCCTCAGGCTCCTCCTCATTTCCAGTTTTTTCAGACAGGCAACCTCAGGAGGTAGAAGGTTGTAGGTTGGGGGGACCCTCCAGAATGCACCCGAGACCTGGGAGGTGAGAGACTCTCAGGACTCAAAGGGAGGGACCTTAGATGGAATGCCAGACAGTAGGGAGAGGGAACTTATAGAGCCCACCTCCAACAGGAAGACAGGGCATCAAATGAGGGAAGAGGTTGCCACCCCACAGTCAAAACTCTCATCCATAATTGTTCCTGTCTGAAAGAACAAAAATAATTTTATGGCTGGGGGTTCACCATTACATGAACTGAATTAAGGGTCACAGCATTAAGAAGGTTGAGAACCATCGCCTTAGATATCTTCTTCTCTGCTTTTGTTAAAATAAATAGACAATCGTGCTTTTGGTTTGACATGAAGAGGGAAATTAAAGAAATCTAGACAAGTTTTAACCAACAATGAATTCTAATACTGTTTCTTATTTGTTTTTCAGGGTGACGAGGAAGGACCCAGGTAAGATTACTTTATTTCTGCTTGTCTGTTCTCAGAAGTGCAGTGACATTTGTAACCTTCTAATGCCCCCTGAGATGTAGACAAGCAAGGGATAGCATAGAAAAGGGATATCTGTTTTAATTCAGGGCTTTGAGGCTTTTATTTTGTACTACTCCCATTTCCTTCCGCATCTGTGTACCTGTAAACTTGTAAAGGTAGACTTGAAAGGATATAGTGACAAAGACTTTGCTTTGTTCTTTAGCACATTCAGAATACCTTGTTAAGAGGAGCAGGCTCTGTGTTTGAATGGTAGTTAGACTATCAGATGGACCTACTAAACTTACAATGTTCTTTTTTTGTTCTTTTTGACTTTTGTGAATGTGCTCTAGACTGTATTATTTCTGTCACAATGAATGTCTCAATGAATACTAGGTAATAGGTATAAAAAATTGTTTAAATGGGGAAAGGCTTTTGTACTTTTCTATATCAGTAGTTGGAAGAAATTTAACAGGGTAATTTTTATTGCTTGCCTCGGCCTTATAGTAAACTTGGACTTTACTCTCTCTCCTCTTCATCTGCTTGAGTAGTGAGAAAAGACTATAGGAAATGCTGCAGCTGTGCCATCAAGCAAATTGTAATGTCCAGACAGACCCCATCTGTCATGGAGACTAAAGGACTTAGGACAGGGAGATATCAGGAAGGATGTCTGGGTCTCTGCTATTCAAACTTTATTTTAACCACAAGTACTGCCTTTTCTAATGGATTTTAAGTAGACCCTCAATGAATATAAAACATTTTTCTTTATGTGGAGTTAAGACTATATCCCTTGCTGAACTTTCTTCTTCATTCCAGTAGAGCCTGAGTGGCTTTTGCAGAAACAGAATTCCTCAGGTCTCAGTGCAAAATTCACTAATGGGGTTAATTCCTTCTTTAAAGAGTTTTCTGTGTTGCTGAGAGATTAAATGAGGGTTTGATGTGTAAAGGAAATGTATTTCTCCCTGCACAAAGAATGGCTAGGAGACTAGGTCCCATATTCAGTTGTCCTCTATTGTGAAAGGAACAACAGAAATCCTATATCCTGTCCATTCACTGGAGTCTCCTTGCTCTTAAAAGAGCCGGGCGTGGTGGTGCACGCCTTTAATCCCAGCACTCAGGAGGCAGAGGCAGGCGGATTTCTGAGTTCAAGGCCAGCCTGGTCTACAAAGTGAGTTCCAGGACAGCCAGGGCTACACAGAGAAACCCTGTCTCGAAAAACCAAAAAAAAAAAAAAAAAAAAAGAACCTTAAAGATTGTCCATGGAGCCAATATTTGACTCTGGTTTTATTTCTGACCAACACATTGCTTTTTCCTCATGTCTCAGGTTTTGTTTTGTTTTTCCTTTTGCTGTAATGAAATATACCCTGGCAAAAGCAATTTAAGAGAGAAAGGGGTTGTTTTGCTCACAGCTCCAGGTACAATCCATTATGATGGGAAAGTCAAGGCAACAGGAACTTGAAGCAGCAAGTTACATTTTATTTACAACAGATGCAAAGAGCACTGAATACTTGTGCTAACCCCAGTTTTTCCTTTACATAAGATGATCTTTCCAAGTATACATGGAGGTTTATCTACCAGAGTGATTTTAGATCCTGTTAAAATTGACAGGTAAAACTAATTACCTCATCTTGAATAATCCCCTTTATGTGTATTGTTTGAGAATTTTATACATGAATATGTGTCTTGATGAATCTATCCCTTGTTCCCTCCCCTTTAACCCTTTCCATATTCCCAGAATCACTTTTACCTCCCGACTCCATGTATTTCTTTTTCAACCCTTTAGTGCTACCAGTATGTCATAGGTGTAGGAACATCCACTGGAACAAGGGCAACCCATAGAAGGTCATATCCCTGAAGAAAATTAACACTTTTCTTCCACCAGCAGCCATCGGTTGCCAATAGGTCATCACCTAGGAGTAGGACATTGTGAGCCTCTCCCTCATCCATTCTAGGATTTGGGCTGTCTTGATTTTCTGCAGACCTTGTGCATTCAGTCACAGCCACTGAGTTCAGTGTGTAGTGGCCTGTCATATCCTGAAAATACTGTTTTGCAATAGCTCTCAATTAACTCTGGCTCTTAACAATCTTTCCATCCTCTTCTATAGTGATCCCCTAGGGGCATTTGCAGAGGAAGGGTGTGATAGAGGTGTCCCGTTAAAGGTTAAACAGTCTTTGGTATCTTGTTCTCTGCATATTGATCAGATGTGAATCCCTGAATTAATCACCACTTACTACAAAAAGAAACTTCTCTGATAGGTGTTAAAAATGTACTAATTTATGGGTATAAAGATATATTTTTAGGGAGGAATTTTAACTTATGTCTGTTAAGCAGAATAATAGTAGGTTCTCTCCCAGGGCTCATGACCTACCCAGCTATGGATTCTTGATCCAGTTAGTACCAGGCATGAATTCTATCGTGTGGATTGGGTCTTAAGTCTAACCAGAAAAGTTGTCAGTTACTCCCATATCATTAGTCCCACTCTTCCCCCATGGCATATCTGCCAGATGTACACACCTGAGCTAGATTAGTGACATCCCCCTCTGCTCCTGAGCCTGCATGGTACTTTCCACTGTTGTGGAAGCTAGCCAGTAGAGATGAAGCTTCTAGGTTAGTTCCAGATCAATTTCTCCATGTCTACTGACTCAAATATATGGTATCTTTAACAATAGTGTCTCACCGTCAAATTCTGGAGGGTAACCAAGAACAATGGCAATAATCTGTAACATTTTGGGAGAGTCTGTGGTACCCTACTGATCAACAGAAAGTAACCCATACCTGGCACTGTTGAACCTCTTTCTTAAGATGCTCCAAGTGATATCCTGGATGTGCATCTTTTGGTATTTCCTTCTCTTGAGAACTGCGTTCCTCAGCTTCCACTTTAGAACTACAGGGAAATATCCAGCTCTGGTCAGCTGTGGTTCAAGCCAGCAGCATCATGCTTAAAACCTTGCCTCAGAGAATCCCTTCAGATTCTACCTTCCAAATGTTTTCAGGAACAAACTTATTCTATATTATGGTTTCTTCCCTCCCTAGATCCTCTCATCTTTTTTTTTTTTCCATTACAGTGTGTTTGTGGGAGCTGAAGAGATGCCTCAATCGTTAATAGAAATAACTGTTCCCAAGTACCAGGTCACAACCATCTGTAATTCTAAGTCCTGGGGCTCTCATGCCCTATTTCTGGCCTTTGTGGGCTCCTACTCACATGGGATACATATAAACTCATGCAAGCACTTAACATAAAAATGTGTGTGTATGACCCTGCTATGTGCCAGGCATGTACTACACACTGCTACACACATAATGGTGACTAAGACAAACATGGCACCTATTTTTGTACATTAGAGTCTAGACAGGTGAGCATACCGAGCAGCAGTATGGAGAAAATGGTGCTAAGGGAAGTCAGACTGCTTGAGGAAAGGGTTAGACCATTGTCTGTTCCAAAAAAAAACAAAGGAAGGAAAGGAAGGAGGTGTTGGGAGAAAGAAAGGAAGGGAGAGAAGAAGGAAGGGAAGGAAAGGAAAGAAAGAAAGAAAAGAAGAGAGAAAGAAAGAGGATAATAGAGTAAGCCTAACAAATGGGTCTGGAAGATGAGAAAGCACACAAAGGTTGAGCTTGGCTTCATTGTTCAGGTAAGGGAATTTCTTGGGTGAAAGAGCTAGACCAGAGATAGTGGAAGATAAGAAGCATTGTGGTAATTTTGGCCTTAAAAGCCTTCTTGGAGCATTTGCATTATCCTGGAGTCAGTGGGAAGCCTTTAAAGAATTTGAAACCACAGTCCTATAATCCCAGCATTCAGGAAGTAGAAGCAGAAGGACTAAAGGTTTAAGGTCAGCCTTGTTAGCCTGCACTAGATGAGACACTTCTTAAAAAGCAAAAACAGCAATTTAAACAGAAATTGACCTGAGCAGGTTTCCATTTTGTGTCTGCTATCTTCAGAGTGGAAAACAGGAGGCAATCATAAGATGCCTAAGTAAATTGACTAAACTAGGTGTCTTTTGTTTTGTGTTCTTCAACAAAAATACATGAGGGTGAGTACTTTATATGGAAATTGATTAGCTTGCAGTTTTGGAGGTTCTGGGCCATGGCACCACTATCGGATTAGCTCTCGGGAGGGCCTCATTGTGCATTGCATCATGGTAGCTTGAATACATACAAAAGGAAGGCTCACAAAAGGGCAGGTTTTAGGCTCCCATTTTCTTAGAACGAATCCAATTCCATATACCTAAATTAATTTCTTCCCAGGCTGGTGACCCAGTGGCTCAGTCATATTCCTCACTCTTTAAAGGTTACATTGCTTCTGGATATGGCCACACTGGGGACAATCACACCATGTGAACTTTTCAAGGATAGATCATGTCTAAGCTATGGCACAAGACTTGTAATGATAGGCTCCTGAATCAGTGTTTTCTCTAATTGCTAACCACATTTTCACCATTTTGCACAGGCATTTGATTTGGACTCCAGATTTTCCATGGCACTTTGCCCCTTTATTCTCTAGCTCCTTGAAATCAAGGATAGTCACAGCTCTAGACCTTCTTTCTGCCAAAGAGAGTTCAACAAGACCATGCTAAAAGACAAGAGCTTAGCAGAAATAATAGGAGGGTTCTATGGCTTAGCACATAGAATTTCTGTCCTGACAGAGCTTGATTAGGCTGAACATTTCCATTTTGTTATGGCCACATTCCAAAGTCACATTGATTAGAAAAGTGTGAGGATGCTTGCAGAGAAGTATGAGAGACTGGCTTTCAAGTTTAACTAGGGATACTTTAATGTCCTTTTGACAAAGCATGTAGTTTCTTTACTAGTAACTAAGATGTCAGGCTGTCTACCTCAAGCCAGGCTGCAGTGGATGTCAGCAGGATTCTCTTGGACCATGACTTAACAAAATCATTTTCAGTATTGTGTGCACTTGAGAGCATGTTCTAAATTGGCAAAAAGAGGGGAAAGGATTCATATTTTCTTCTTAACCTTTAAATCCACGCATGTTGGTTCCATTCAGCTTATTTGTGTTGAATTACCATTTGGCCCAGTCTATTCCAATTACCACTTCAGGGCAAACTGCCTTTGATCTAGAATTTCTTGCATTTATGATGTACACTCTACAATTTCAACAAGCTAAAGAGAATTTTGTTCCAAAGTTTTCTGTGTTGCTGAGAGATTAAATGAGGGTTTGATGTGTAAAGGAAATGTACTTCTCCCTGCACAAAGAATGGCTAGGAGACTAGGTCCCATATTCAGTTGTCCTCTATTGTGAAAGGAACAACAGAAATCCTATATCCTGTCCATTCACTGGAGTCTCCTTGCTCTTGAGCTTTGACTTTCTGGGCTTTTCAATAGGAGTTAGCCAGATATTGTGCTTTTGTTTATGACTGTTCCTCACCAAGTCTTACTGTATAATTGTCTAGCAAATTAACAACAGTAGTAATTGTAGCGACTCTACACTAAAGATTTAATGTCCAAAGTGCTTTATGTACATTTTCATTTAACCTCATGACCTATGATGTAGCATGAGGACTTATCAGTAAATTTATAGAGATATCACAGGATAGTTAGTAGTAGTAGTAGTAGTAGTAGTAGTAGTAGTTAGTAGTAGTAGTAGTAGTAGTAGTAGGTGGTGGTGGTGGTGGTGGTAGGAGTAGTAGTTAGTAGTAGTTAGTAGCAGCAGCAGCAGAATTAGGAAATGAGTACGATCTGTTTTCAGGGCTCATTTGGACTATCAGGAAATAAATTTGTGACCCTGTGTGAAAGCCTAGAGACTTCACCCACAGTCCCCAGAGACTCACCTCTATCCTGCATTGTGACTCGCTGACATGTAATTGCTCTAGCCTGTTTTCTGAAAGTGATTTCTCCTTAGCTACTGTCTCCAAACCTATCTGTTTAATCCTCACACAATACCACACAATATCTCCTAAGCACCAACACCAAGAGGGTTCTCTAGGGAGCCAAGCAAACCTTTGTTTAACATCACAGGGTAGTTGCTTGTTGCTTGCTGTGTATTGACTATCCTTCAAATCATGATACACAGCCATGGCTGGCAAGGACCCTGCAGTGGGTTTGGTAGAGCAAAAGTTTTAATATAGAGAATATGAATATTAACTACTGTGGAGTCATCTTGCAAGACAGTCTCTTTGAAACCCAGAATGATTATTTCTTCTTCAAGCAAAAAAGCAATTTACACTTTCAGCCGCAATTTTCTGTCTTCTCTGTACTATTATGGGAGATCTGTGTTCCCTGCCTCACAGATTGTCTCCTTCTCTACTCTTCTTGAAGCCTGCTGAGAAGTAATGTGTACTTGAGGAGAGGGGTGGCAGTATGATCTGCTGGTGTGAAAGCAATTGTTTTGTGGGAGGCAGTGAGAGAGAGAAAAAGACCCTTAAACTCTTGTGCTTGGAGAAAAAGGAGCAAGATCAGGATTAAATTTTGATTTGCTTTTGGGTTTTTTTAAAAATTTTTTTCTCTTTAAACTAAGAGAAAAATGACTTTTTAATAATATCAACTATACAGGGAACTTCTGTAGAATTTTCATCTTCAAAGTTGGCTGTTATTCAAGCATAAATCGCCTGTTGAGATTGTGAATGCGAGCCATGCTGCTTGTATGATCAAACAGGAAGTTTGTTTGGAAGGAGTGACAAGGGCATTGACCTACCTCTTCTCTTGTTCCTGTGACCAACGGTGTGGCCTTGGTCAAGTCATATAACCTCTGTACTCTTACTTCTATTTAAATACCAGCCTCCCTACTGCACCTTTACCAAGTTAGCTTTGTGTAGGCGGTTCTCCATTGCTGCAACAAAGTACCTGGGATAAATAGTTTGTGGCCCATGTGAAAGCCTAGAGAATTCACATACACAGTTCTCAGAAGATCACTTTAGTCTATTTCCTCTAACCTATATATGAAGAAAATTATTTTTTCCTCCTATGTAGTTTCAGAAATTTTAACCCATGATCATTGACTATTTAGTCCTTGGACCTGTGATAAGACAGTACATCATGGAAAGTGGTAGATAGTAAAAGTGGCTAGAAGTCAAAATATCAGAGCTAGACTCTGATAGCTTTTCAAAGCCATTCTTCGGTAGGCCTCACACTGCTGCCCAGCAGTGCCAGAGTTAGTAGCCAAGCCTATAGCACATAGTCTTTGGACAATATTTATTAATTTTAGCTGTGTATATCTTTTAATTAGTAATTTTTAAAATTGTAAATCTCAGTTTTGTTTCTTTAGTAGCCACAGTGGTTAAGGAAGAGGAGGCCATGGGCCTTGTGGATATAAGGACAAAGATGTCTGTTCTTGCATTTACAGAGGTCTCAAAGTCTAGCTAAATAGACAAGTTTATTATCATATTTAATTGGAATATAATTATCATTAAGATATTTAAAGAAACACTAATGAAGTACCAAGTATGTAGATCTATTTTAAATATTTAGATATATTAAATCATTTATTGCTCACAGTAACCCAAATAGATGGTTTATATATTATCTTCATTTTCCATCATAGATGAAAAAATGAGCCAGAGAAGTTAGACATTTATGAGATCACAGAGTTTTTGCCTCCAAGTTTATATAGTTTGATTTCTGAGTGTAAGCTACACTATTGCATGATAATAATCCTATAAAGTAAATCTATTGAGTGTAGAATACTGCACTACTAACTCAAAAAGAATTCTTCTGGCCGGGCGTGGTGGCGCACACCTTTAATCCCAGCACTTGGGAGGCAGAGGCAGGTGGATTTCTGAGTTCGAGGCCAGCCAGGGCTACACAGAGAAACCCTGTCTCGGAAAACCAAAAAAAAAAAAAAAAGAAATCTTCTGGATCTTGACAGATGGATGGAGCTAGGCATTTTCTGATGGAAAGAATAGAAAGTCATCCAAGCAGAGAAACCAACAAATAAAAAGGTTTCGAGATATAAGGATACATGTGCCAGTGGGGACGAGCCAGTAACTGACTCCAGAAGATTAGTAGAGTTCAGCTTGTAAGGTGCCTGAGATGCTGAGTTGAGACATCAAAAGCTCTAGACAATTCCTGTTACACATTACTTCTTGAAGCCAAGATTTTCTGTTGCTCCTCCAATCACATTTCATAATTTGTTAGACATTGTAAATTGTTAGTTTGTCTTTAGTGCCTCTGTTCCCATCACTCTGACAGTGAGATGGCTCAGCTAGTAAAGGCTTGTTGCTGAGCACAGTGACCTGAACTCCATTCTGCAGATTCATGTGAGAAAAATAGAGAACCAACTCTTACAGGTTTTCCTGTGACTTCCACATGCATGCTCTGGTGCACAGGCCACATACATACACACAAATTCACATGTAATTTAAAAAACCTGACATCTGATTATATTTAACAAACAACATGAAGCACAGAAAGCATTCCTTTTTTTTTTTCTTTTTTTTTTCCGTGCAAAAATAAATGAGGTAAAATGTTTGGAAGGACTTCATTTAATTTTTATTGTGTTTATATTCCTATGTTTATAGTTCTACCTTCCTCTAATTTAAAATAAAGTTTAGAAAATAATTACCTAATTCCTTTCAAATAAATGAAAAAAGGCAATCTTAATGCCCCAACATTTTCCAAAGGGAGGACATAGATGTTTTACTTAATAACTAGTCAGAGAAGTTGGTGTGAGCTGATGCTGCGTTGGTGTTCAGTTAGAACTGATGCTAAGGAGTCTGTTTGTGGCCTTACTCTCTTCTTTCTTGTTTGTCTTCCTAACCATTATGGCCTGGTTCTTAGCAGAATACGTTTTAGGAAGTCAAAACTCAATTCATTTTAAAAGAGTAACACTATTTGATAGCCTTGTTATGTCCCCCCTCACACATGGGCAGCCACAGCATAATTGTTTATTGAGTCTGTTGTATTTTACAAGAAACCTTCGGGTTAGTCTCAAGTTCCTTTTCCTTCTCCCTTCTTCCTTCTTCCCAGTGAGAGACAGGTAAGAGGTAACAGGATATTTTCCTACCTTCTAATGTCCTCTTTTGCTCTGCCTTTCCTTCTTTCCTTTTTCCCCCCTTTCTTGATAGTAGTGGGGAGGTAAGGGCAACGGAAACTTTAAGGAGGCATACATAAAACATGCTGGGAACACACACTAGTAGGTTTTGTTTTGGTTTTCTTTTTTTCTTTCTTTTTGAGGTGGTGTAAGGTTTAGGGTCATTAAGTAGAAGTTTCCTTAGCATTAGAACTGTAAGGAAGTGATTTAGAATCGTTAAGACAGAACAACATATATATGTATATGATTTGTATATGTACACATACAGGGTGGTATCTCAAATACTGAGGGTTTTTTTAACCACAGACTAAGATGCACTTGTTTAGACATCCTAAACATGAGTAGTTAGAGGTTCACAAAAGAAAATCTTTCTTACCCATCATATGCAGGTGTTTCAGGGAAGAAAAACTCCTTTTATATAAGAAGTCCTCAATACCACTACCAGTTCTCTGTAGGTTGAAATGTGGTTGTAAAATGAAAAGATTTGTTTCCTTGGTGACTGACTACATGTCTCCTTACACTCTAGTTCCATCGATTCTATTTAAAGGCAAGTGAGATTGAGCATGTGAAAAAAAACAGCCCAGAGAGGGAGGAGCTGACAGAATTTCAAGGAAGCCAAGCAGGGAAACCATCATTTCTTAGTATTTCTCTGTTCTGGCTTTAGATGAATTTTGATTTAGATGATGGGGCACAATGTATTTTATCTGTCCAGAGGTACTATCACTAGGACAAGTATAAAGTGACCAAGATGGCAGCTTTGTCCTATCTTTAAGAGCTGTCCAGGATTGGTAGTTAACCAGCAACAGCATTGAGACTACTGATCCCATGAACATTGAATGGGAGCTAGACCAATGTAATCTCAGAGCTTTTAAAGTAACTTAGAACTATAGTTACGTTGACCATCCTTATGTATATGATAAAATTGATACTGTAAGAAGCTGAATGACTCACCTATGACCATACAGTTAGCAAGTAGTATCACTAGGATTTAGAACCCAGATCTAGCAGTCTTAAAATTCTCTGTGTTCAGCCTTTATACTGCAGTCCCTTTGTCAGGAGACAGAAGTTTAGATCTTACAAATTACTCAATGGAAATAAGTGAAGCTTGATGGGTAAGATTCTAACAGTCAACAGGGATCCAGCCCTTTACCACCATTTTCCTTTTCTTTGTCAAATACAAACAAGCAGTTTGAAAAACAAAAAAAAGTTGACACTAGGCTTGCCAAGAAAGAATCTGAAGGAGAATAAACATGTACTTCAGTCCCCAGACAGGTAAACATTAGTTTACTCCCTGGCTTTTGTGGAGCCAGCAACTGCCATTGCCTCTTCTGAAAGAGCCACTGTTCACCCAGTGGCAGGTGCAGGCCAACTGTTGCCATGACAACTGCAGGAGAAGCAAGCAGTTTAATTCCAGAACTGATAATTAACTGGGGGTGGGGGGAGTGGGAGTGGTGAAGAAATTGGGGGGGATAATTGTTGTCAGAGAGAAAACTTAGCAATTACTGGCAAGCTGCATATATGCAAAGGCCAGGCATAGATGCATCAACCCAGCGTTCCCCTAATTCAGCATTCATCCCCTCTGCTTCAGAATTTTGATGTACAAAAATGAAGGGTCAGGTTCCCATAGACATCTGAGTCTCCTTAAGGAGCACAAGCAAAGAAGAATGTTAGGTAGGCTGAAAAACAAACTCAGAAGGGCATATGAATGAGTACCTCAGAGACACCACCTGGCTAGAAGCAATTTAGAAATACTGTTAAAACTCTGAAGGATGGAAGCCATAAAGCATGTTTCTTAGGAGTTTCTACCTCTGCAGTTAGATAGGAGAAATGGTTTCCCAGAAAGTAAAGGGACTTGTAGCAGTGATCAGCTTAGATACTTGATCTTAGCATTATCAGTGCTTTAGAGGCTGTATTAATGAAAGCACACTAACACACACATGGCTTAGCATCTATCTTGTTTAACCTTACAACCTAGGAAAAAGATAGTATTATCTTCATAGCAGACCCAGAAATGTTGAGTGCTTTAAAGCAAGCCAGCAAATTGGTAGGTCCTTGTAAGTTTACTTATACCATTCTGTTGGGAGATCATGTCTCAATTTAATAAGAAATAACTGTGTTTGTGCGTATATGTATCTGCAAGTACTTGTGTATATTCAAGCAGTTGACATCAAGCATCTTCCTCTATCATTCTCCCTACTTGTCTCATGATTCTAGGTTTACTTTATTACTTTATTTTTAAAGAGAGGAATAGAAATGTTTATTGTATATTGCAGTTATTCATATTAGCTCCATGAAAGGCTCAGACTCAGGCATTTGATGTTGAAAGGCTTTCCTTGAAAAAGTATAAGGCCCTTCTTAGTACAGACCATCATTTCCACCCTTCCTATTCCCTCCAACTCCTTCCATGTGCTTCCTCTCAAACTCATCACCTCTTCCTTCTTATTGTTACATGTGTGTGCACATATGTACTTGTTATGTACATGTGTTTAGGGTGGACCACTTGGGATTGGATAACCTATCAGGGGGCCTATCTCTGGAGAAAGCTGATTCTTTCTCAGCAGCCATGGCCTATAGCTCTTCGTCAAGGGTGGGCCTTCAGAATTTCTTCCATCCCTGTTAGCATGTCTACTGGTATGGTCATTATGAAGGTCATGTTTAGCACCATGTTTTTGATATCTCGTGAGTGCAGTTTTCCTATCATGTCTAAAGATAGACATTGTGGTCCTCTGACTCATAGGTTCTCTCTGTCCCTGCTTCTGTAACATTCCCTGAGACTTAGGTGTAGAGATTACATTATGGATGTACCATGAGATTAGACATCCCACAGCCACTTGACCTTTACATTCCCACCAGCTGCGTATCTCTGTTCATAGTCTGCATCTGCTGTAGAAAGAAGTTTCTTTGATGGGGGCTAAGAGCTACATTTCTCTATGGGTATGAATATTTAGGTATCATAGTTGTTTAGGATCCTAAAGTAGCAGAGGTAGGCTCTTCCCTAGGTTCTATAACCTCACCAGGCATAGGTAGTTGGTTAGGTTTAGACCAACAGACATGGCTTCCTTCCTACTGAGCTAGCCTTAAGTCTAATTAGACAGCTTTTAGTTACCCCAGAGACAAAACTGCCACTATTACACCATTTGGGATATCTTGTAGACTGGTCATTGTTGTTTAGGCTTTTACAGTTAAGTAGAAATATTGTTTGCTTTTCTTTCTTGGCATCTTGCATAGCAACTTCTGATACTATAAGAGCTGGTCC
Source organism: Mus caroli (assembly GCF_978045245.1). Classification (NCBI taxonomy): domain Eukaryota; kingdom Metazoa; phylum Chordata; class Mammalia; order Rodentia; family Muridae; genus Mus; species Mus caroli. Next base: position 78,525,585 of record NW_028227257.1, read on the forward strand.
TGGGGGTGGGAGGGAAGGCATATAATTTAGTGTGTGTGTGTGTGTGTGTGTGTGTGTACGTGTATCATAATGTACACGTGGAGGTCAGACAACTTGCCTAAGTGAACAAATACCTTTAGCTACTGAGACATCTCTTTGGACCTTCCAACTTACTCTTTAAACTGGTCTCTCACTTAGTCTGGAGCTCTCCATTTGGGTTAAACTTTTGGCCAGCAAGCCCACAACATCTAACTGTCTCACAATCTACCTCTGTATATTACCAATGCACACTATATACCTTTCTTGTAAAACAATGCTGGGAATCCAAACTCAGGTCCTCATGCTTGTGCAGAGAGCATTTACCCAGTTAGCCATTACCCAGCTCTGAAAATAGGATTTTTTTTTTTTTAAGATTTATTTATTTATTATATGTAAGTACACTGTAGCTGTCCTCAGACACTCCAGAAGAGGGCGCCAGATCTCGTTGCGGATGGTTGTGAGCCACCATGTGGTTGCTGGGATTTGAACTCTGGACCTTGGGAAGAGCAGTCGGGTGCTCTTACCCACTGAGCCATCTCACCAGCCCGAAAATAGGATTTTTAACTTACAAAATTTTCTACCTAAACAATATTGGTGAATGCTCTATTGTTGAAGCCTGGGTCATTTGTAACTCAAGATTGGTTCAGTATTCCAATTCCTGATCATGTAAGTATGAGTGCTATGAATTTTTTTTTCCCCTAACTTACTTCTCTAGCTCATGCTGGTCTAAAGCTATTCTTAACAATATGCCTAACCAAACATCCTTAGTGAATGTATTTTTTTATAAGAAAGATACATGGGCAAGTTTCCTTATGTTTTCTGTGTGTGTCTGTGTGTGTGTGTGTGTGTGTGTATGGGGAGAAGCAGATTTTATTTTCAAGCAGCTGAGTATTAAAAGAACAAAACATTATTATTTCAGTTTATATGGAGTACCTATTTTGTTCTAACATTGTCTTTGTTGCTAGACATACATTATGAACAAAACATTTAAATCCAGTAAGGATATAGCTTAGATAGTAAAGTCTTGACCTCAGGTATATGGAGCCATGGGTTTAATCTCCAGCACCACAGAAACAGTGTAATCCCAACACTGGGAAAAAGGAGACAGCAAGAACAAAAATTCAGGTTCAGTCTCAGCCTCTCTCCGTAGGGAATGATAAGCCACCATGGGCTACATGGGACCTTGACTCAGAGGAAAAAAATAAAAGAGGAGGCAAGAAAAGGAAGAAATATGGGAGGGAAGATAGAGATGAAGAGAAAATGATAACATTTAAGTCCTTATATTCTGGAACATCAAGTACAGTTTTAGGAGTGTAAATGGGGTGTAATTTTTAAAAGACATTCTTAGGAACCTTGTTTATCCTTTTAATATCTATTATACAAAACAAAGCTTTCTCATTTTTTCTGACTGGCAGGAAATATGAAACAGAGTGATAACTATTACTGAGAAATGTGAGCTTGCTCAGTTTTCTAGAACTTTCACAAACTAGTAAATTAATGTGCATATGAAACAGTCTCAGAATTTAGTTCAGTTGGCTCAATAATTATGCTGTAAAATGTAATTATCCTGTATAATAGAGGGATATTTTAAAGACATGTTGTTAATGTGTGTTAACAAAAACAGTGCTTTTGAATGTGATATGATTATAGTCTGAAAGGCCATTGGAATAGTTATCAGTCCTTTGTTCAAGAAATAAAGAACATTCTGAAAGTATAGATATGGAAACAAATAATTAAAGGCAGAAGAAAGTTGTCATGTGGTGATTAAAATACTCTTGACCCATGGGAAGTGGCACTATTATGAAGTGTGGCCTTGTTGGACAGAGTGTGTCACAGTGTAGGCAAGCTTTGAGGTCTTATGCTTAGCTCTGCCCAGTGCAGAAGAGAAACTCCCTTCTTGGATGCCTTTGGATTAAGATGTAGACATCTTGGCTCCTCCAACACCATGTCTGCCATATTCCTATCATGGCCCATTAAACTCAAAACTTCAAAATCCAAAGTCCCAAAATCTACATTCCTCCAAACAAAAACATAGTCAGAGCTATACCCCAATCCCTGGTACAAATTTTGTCTTAGTTAGTGTTTCATTGCTGTGAAGAGACACCATGACCAAGGCAACTCTTAATTAAAGGATAACATTTCATTGGGGCTGACTTACAGTTTCAGAAATTCAGTCTATTATCATCATGGTGTGAACCATGGCAGCATCCAGGCAGATACGATCCTGGAGGAGCTGAGAGGTCTATGTCTTGATCCAAATGTAGCCAGGCAGAGAGAGTCTCTCTTCTATACTGTGTGGAGCTTGAGTATAGGACCTCAAAGCCTTCCTGCACAGTGACACACTTCCTCCAACAAGGCCACACCTTCTAATAGTGCTACTTCTCATGGGTCAAGCATATTTAAACCACCATAGTAGATACAGAAACTGCAGTAATTAAAGGCTGAAGAAAGTTGTGACTGTCATCTAAAATCTCAATGAGCTTTCTATCATACTTTTTGTTTATCAGGCTGTATAACAGGTTTTATCAAATTACAACCTGTGTGACACAGTGCTAACTAGATATTAGATCTTAGTAGAAAATAAAACCACACACAACCTTGTGGTGATTGGTCTCTTTACTGTATTAGCCTATGGCCTTCTCCATATTTCTTTCCTTCTGTTGGCTCAAACCTCTGGAAGCCTAAAGAATTATCAAACTACTAGAAAGACCAATGTCACATGCGGCTACAAGTAGAAATCCTCTTAGCACAGGGCTTCCCAAGAATGAGACTGACTGTGAATTGAACTGTTAACTTGACCTTCTAAACTTAGTTCCATGTGCCAGTGTTAAGTTTGGCAAATGCTGCCTATTTCCCTAACTCTTGGAGTTCCACAACCTCATGATGTGATTGAAACAGGGTAGGATGTCCTGTGATAATAAGGTGTGTTTCTTTTGTTTAACCTAGCATTTCCATATGTGATCAGAAGGTACCTTTCCCACAAACCACTCATGGTAAGCAGTGTTCCTCTAGATGAGCCGTGGGCATGCTGCTCCTTCTCCACTGCATGTTGCTAATGAGTTGCCATCCAGGAAGATGGTGTAAAAGATATAATGTCCTGTACCTTCATACTTTGAAATTGTACTGCACATTGCTTCAAAATACTGGGACTTCTATACTACTTCACTGCTATTATTATTTCTTTCCACTACAAATGAAGATGTAAATATCAAATGAACATATAATAAAACTACTGTGCATTCCTGGAAGAAGGTGACTTAGAAAGCACTGCTGAGACTTTTTAAAAAACAGTTTTATTTTTTAAAAGACAATTTGTTTTGTTTTGATTTTTGGTGTTGTGAGGTGGGGTCTTGCTCTGTAATAACCCAGGTTGGCCTTGAACTCAGGATCCTTCTGCTACAGCCTCCGAAGTGCTAGGATTATCCTGCCACACCTGGTTTCCTTTTTTGTTTTTGACAGTAGCATAGCTCTGATGCTACTGAATCCCAGACATGTATCACAAAGGTATTCAGATGTTAGTTAAATAGTGAATACACGAAAGCAGCAAGGCACATTCCTGAATGTAAAGCAGCAGTTTGCTGTGGTTGTTTTGTTTGTTTGTTTGTTTTTGTTTTTGTTTAAAGTCAGTGTTTTAAAATAGGCTTATCCTTTGGTCACATCTGGAAAGTATCAAGGGTGTCTCACATGGACAGGAGCCAAAAAAAAATCAAGGTTGGACTTCATTGAGTCCTTAATTTCTCTTTTTGGATTCCCACTTTCATCACTGTTGTTAACTTACCATCAGTGTCCCGTTCTCTGTATGATATGCAAGCTCCTGCGTACAAGCCCTGGAATACTTCAGTTTTTCTGTTTAAGGTGAGTGATCCCTTCTTGCCATGGTCTTGATAGAAAAATGACTGGGAAAGACTTCTTAGTCCATGGCTGTTTCTTAGAAAGTGAGGAACATGGCCATTCCAGCAACAATGAAGAGGAGGATGAGTTAAATTAAGATCATGGGCCTGAGTGACCTGGCAGGGCACTGTTAGTTGAATACATTCAGGAAAGGCCTTGAAATTCCTTAGGCCTGAGTTTAAACATTTAGAAAATGAGAGTCCCGAATTTGATGTGCCCCAAAAAATTCCTTCTAGCTCTCTCTATGTAATGGTAAAAGCTGTTTCTGGAGATCACAGACTAATAGAAGTGGCTCCTGGGAAGGGAGGTTAGTTTGGAAATTAAAGGTGTTAATAACAGCTCCATTTGGTCTTTTTCTGGGTGCACTGGTGTGTGTGGCCCTCAACTTTGCTCAGCTTTCTCCCCCACTTTCTCTTGGGCTGTGTTAGGAATCCAAAAAGGAAACAGAATTGATCCTTCATCTGCAAGGTCAGATCTTTGGAAACATGCAGTGCCATGAAGTTATGAATTAATGTAGCCTTCTGTGCAACATTTCTCCAGCATCTTTTGATATCCTGATGTCATTATATGCTCCCACCAGTATACTTTACACTATCATAACATCTTTATAAATGCCAGCCTAGAGCTCTACAGAGAAATCTTATTTTTCCCTATTGCCACATCTCTACATAATCAGATACTCTGCCAAGTCCTCCTTCTTCTGAAGGACACGCTTCTGCCTTTGTTTTAGCCTTTATTTGCTGCTTCCCTCCCTCCCTCCCTCCCTCCCTCCCTCCCTCCCTCCCTCCCTCCCTCCCTCCCCACGCCCAGCTGGTGCTTCTCTTAAGAGAAGAAGCAACTTGCCTGATAAGTGAGAAGCAGTTACCTGGCTCCTCTTCCTCCTTGTATAGGATCCGCGTGTTAACAGTCTCAGCGCTGAGATTGCAGCAAAGCGTCTTTCTTTACTTTTCTTATCTTCAGTCACCTACGTCAAGCAACGTTGGCCTTCTGCAGTAAGATGTTAGGAAGAAACTGCGTCTATTAGATACGTTTTTGTTTTAGCGTCTCACTTAGTGATAAGTCAGTACTTCACCTATTACTTAGAGATGACATTGATTTAGTGGGAGAGGTGGCAAAAAGCTTCACTGAAGCTTCAGATGTTAGACATCTGAGTCATCACTGTGTCTTATTAATTGGTTTTCCATTGAATGTGCCTTGATGACATTTAGCTCTTTAAGTTTCACCTGATCCTCTTTGAATTGAAGAATACAGTGAATAAATGAGATCTTTTAGCATCATACCACAGTTTTTAATGGCTTCCACTCTCCTTCCTTAGAAGTCAGTAGGAAAGTGTAATTACCAAAGAGGAAGACTGATGTCTTTCACCCACCCCCATTTTGGTATCAGGAAGTAATTTACATAGTTCAATTACTTCTGCCAGAGTTTGCCTGACCCATGGATTGTGTTTACAAGAAACTACACTCTATCTTTGTATCATCATATTCTGATCGTTTTAGTTACAATGCTGAGTTTGATACCTTTTCAGTCAGATGGGGATTTTGAGTATTCAATATTAAATTTGCCTTTTAGAGCTCCCTAAAAGGAGAGTCGTATTGTATATAACAATTAAAGTTTATACAATTAAAGTAAATAATTGTATATAAGAATTATTTTTTAATTATATTTACTTAATGTGGTGAGGTTGGGCACATGGGAGGTCAGAAGACAACTTGCAGGAGTCCATTCCATTTTCTACCATGTAGAACCCAGGTTTGGAACCATGTGGTCAACCTTGGTGTCTTTACCCACTGAGCAATTTACTAGTTACTTATTTTGTTGTTCATTTTTTATTTGCTTGTTTGTTTTTGTTCTTAAATTTCATTCCCATCCTCTCCAGTATTTTAACTGGCAGGTGCCAAATTCTGACATAATACTGAAAGATATTGCCACTTCTTTTTTATAATAACAAAATAAAAAAAAGTTGATATAGTCAAACCATTTAGATATATAATTGCAACCCTAATTGATTTGTTACATAAAAAAATTAACCTTAACTATTATTTCCATCACCTCCCCATGAGATAGAGCTAAGAGGCAGTTCTTTATTTCACATGAGTATTAGACAGGACAGAGTACATTAGAAATGTTAAGCATGGGCCCCGACCTTGAGGCACTCATAGTCCACTGAAGAAACTGTTACAACATGCTAGTATGAGAACCCACATCCACAACTGTGTTAAACAGGAAATGTGGACATGACTAGTCATCCTAGCAGATCTTGAATATTCCACTTACATTGACCTCTATATCAGTAACTGAACAATATACAATGATTGATGGAGGTAAAGAATAGGCATCATAATTTATACATTAGTTACAAGGGAAATTTGAACTTTGGTCCATAATGAACTATATATCAAAGCATCATTCTAAGTCCTTTGTTGGCATCAAGCTTTACTGTGTAAGGAGAGAGGTTCCCCAGTGCTTACCTTTCTGACTCTAAAAAGAACATCAACATGATTGAAATAAATGAGGTGTATTCTAAGAAGTTATAATTTGCACTGAGGCCTTCTCCATCTTAAAGTTATTTCATCTGTTCTTCTCTACTTTATCTAGAATCTGATAGGAAAAAAAGCTTAGTTTTCCCTTTTTTGGCTGCTCTCCTGTCTCCTGTTTGTTGTTGTGATAGCCAGCAGCCATTTAATGGTTAAAACAAACAAAAATGCCCCCTTAAAACAGTTCAGATAACACAAGGTGAGGTGAGGAATATGGAAAAGTGTTATTCATCTAACTAAAAGGGTGTTTATGTTTGCTGAGGATAGTGGAGTCCGGTTAGAACGAGAGAGGTTTGTTTTGTTTTTTTTCAGAGTTTCCGTCTTTGCTTTCTTCACTTTTTGCTTTGCTTCTTTACTGTATTGTCCGCACAGTAGAATATCCCTCTCTGTTTCCTTGTGTTTCTCATCTTCCTTTGTCTTTTCAAATTGCCCAAGGACCACTTTGGCCTCAGCTCTACAGGAATTCTGTGGTGCCAGATTCACTACTGCTCTACTGCTGTCTTCAGAGAAAGTCCAGCAAAACTATGTGTTTGTTGGTTAACTTCCTGAGTTAGATGGTCATAGCCAGAATAGTATAGTTAAATGGGGGAACCTTGTTCTCTAATACATGAAACAGAATTGATTCATGCCTCACTGATGTTGTTATAATGTGTTATATAAGGTATTATGAGGGATTCGTGATAAATGCATGTCAGATGACTTTGGGAAGACTGAAGCAGTGTATTATGAATTTAACTGTTAGTAAATTGTGTTAGAGATGGAAACATTGGTTTCTGGCTGTTTTGGTCTGTCTATCAACATGAACTGGTAAGAAATAACTTCTGATATCTGCTCACCTAATGGCATGACTTTTGGTAAGACTCAACAACTAAGTGTCTGCGTCTTCACCCCTACGCAGGCTGTCATCAACCACTCGGCCACCGTGGGGAAAGATGCAATAGAAGGTGATGTGTGTTCCCCATCATCATGGTTCTGAGGATCGTAGAATTGTCATTTTATTCATGATCCAGAACTATTTTAACGATAAGAATAATATTAAGCAGGGTGTTATCAAGGTGCTTCTTTCAGTTATGATGAGAGGAATAAAAGCATGGATCACAAATGTGATTTAACTGAGGATAATATTTACTTTATGTAGATAGGAGCAAATAAAAGACTTGTCATCATACGAGGCTGCCACCTCTATCAGTCAGATGTCGTTTGCAATGGATAATCCTCGATGCTGGTATTCTATTCTAAGAGGGAGAATCAGGAAGGAGGTTGGAGGCACTGCCAGTTCTGTTTCTCTACTGTGATGGGAATAATGGAGAAACAGTCTCAAAATGTTCTGTGTTTGTGAAAGGAGGGCATACACATATGTACACACAAACACTTACATACATATACAAATACACAAATACATATACCCAAGATTTCTTACTTGAAGAGAGGGAACTTAGTGCAGTCCAGACAGAATGGCCTTTGAATTAAGATAAATATAGATTCAAAAGTCAAAACTCAAATCATTTTTTAATGGATATAATCTTGGAAACTGAGTCGACCTGTGACCTTCAGGTTTTCTACCTGTACTTTGCAGGAACAGGGCTCAGCACTCATGTATTCAGTAAGTGATGGATACAGTTAGAATTATGTAGACTCCTAATGGTCCTGGCCCTGAGAACTTGCTCAGTCAGGTAGAGGTAGTGGAATGGTGGGTAGCTACAGAGTGTATTGACAGTAGGAAAACTTCTCTAACACTATTAATCAATCTAAGACGTTAATTACTGTGCCTCGCTGTAGCACTTTCTGGGCCATAGTCTGTGAGTACTGATGAAAAGGGATCTGTTTAGGCCTACCATGTAAGATGCTTTAAATGAAGTTTAAGTGAAGAATGAAGATTAAAAGTTCAGTGATTCATTTTAGGTGGCCCAAAAAGAGCATTTAACATGGATTCAAGCTTTGAGCCTAGGCACAGAACAGAAATTAGCAAAGTCTTACAAGTTAATATCCTGATAGTAACAGGCACCCCACAAAGCAGCGTGTCTCCTTGATTTCATTTTACTACCCAGGAAAGTCCTATGATGTAGTTGAAATTACTAAAGAAGCTGCATAATTTACTGATGGTCAATCTTGGTTGTCAGCTTGACACACCTGAGGAAAGGGAACCTCCATTGAATAATTGCTTCCATCAGACTGGCCGTAGGCATATCTGTGTGGCATTTTCTTGATTAATAATTGATGTAAGAAGGTCTAGCCCACTGTGGGTATTACATCCCTAGGCATGTGGGCCTAGGCTGTATTTAAAAAAAGAAAAAAATAGCTGATCCAAGCCCAGAGGCTGTGAACCAGTAGAAACCTCCTATGGTTTCTGTTTTGGCTCTTGCCTAAGTTCCTGCCGTAACTTTCCTCAATGATGTAACTGTAAGATGGAACACACACCCACACACACACCTATACCCGTACCTGCCCTCCCTACACAAACACAGAGCACACAACTACACACAAGTGCTTTTGGCCATAGTTTTTATTCACAGCAACAGAAATCAAACTTAGAGCATTAGTAAAGGCTAGGATGAAAACTGTCTCTTAGAGTATAAATCTTAAGAGTACATATTTTCCTACTATACTGCTATTAGATCATAGAGCCCACTTGCTTAATTCAGTAAATATAATTTCTAAATTGCAAGATAGAAATAAAATCTATGATGTATTTTAAGTAATCTAAAACTTTAATGGAAAAATCTTAACATTAAGCTGTACTCATAAAAATGTCAACTTTATTTTTTTAGGATAGAGTTAGCATTAATATTCTTCTCCTATGAAGACCTGAATAATATATCTAATTATTCATTAAATATATGTCTATAATTATAATGTAGTCAATTATATATTTAATTCTTATATGAAAACTAATTAAGTACTTGAAAAGCTTTTGCTAGAAGATTAAGACTTGCATGTTGCTCTCTTTGCAATGTGCTAAATAAATTTGTTCCCCCTCCCAAAACAAAACAAGAAACTAAGAATTTCACAATCTGAAGTCCATTGAGGGTAAGTGAGGGCCCTTGAATATGAAAGGATTTTGAAATAGTGCTACAGAGGTAGCTCAGCAGTTGACAGCACTTGCTGCTGCTCTGGCAGAGGACCAGAGTTCTGTCCCGCACTGAAAACTGGTCAGATGACCACCTGTACCTCCTGCTCCAAGGTATCTGACACCCTCATGTATGTTTATACACATGCACTCACATACACATGAAAATATTTTAAAATTTATGAGTTACTAATTGAATTTTAAGACTGCAAACTTAAGTCATCAATCAAATCTGTCCTAAAGGTATGTTTTGTCTGCTTTGAATATCTTTTAAATTTCAGATCAGTATTTAAAATCTAAATATTTCACATTAAAGAGCAGATTTTCCAGCTTCTTTCAGAATAACTTTAGCAACATTGGGTGACTGTTTCTCCAGGATGGTCACCAGCTAGAACTAGAGTGTGTGTTTCACTGTACCACAGTCTGTCTTCAGCCCAGTTCATTTACTTGTTCTACCTGTCATACCTTGAAAGATTTGAGTCTGTCTTGCTGAGGTTAGTCTAGCTCCTGACTACTGAGTACTGACAGAGAAAGACTATGTCCTTGGCTGTACTCCCCACTCTGTACACACTGACCCATTGTAGTTTTGTGCTTTGCTCCGTTTTTAAAAGTTAAATTATTCATATAAGCTTGTCGTTTTTATTATGCTATGTCTTTTAGAAGAGGAGTCACATTCTCATCAAGTAACTCAACAAATACTGTTGGTATTGTTTGTGTAGGGGACTAGAAATATAATAAGATATAATCTTCCAGCCTAAGGAAAGTCATAATCTAGCCTTGATTATTTTCAATTTAAGGAAGTATCTAGCACCCTTATAGGTACCAAGGCATGTTCAGAACTTACTTGCTAGAATGTGGTTATTAACAGCATAGGATTTGACATCACAAAGACCTAATTAAATCAAGTGTGGTGGAGTGGAGTGTTCCTATACACATGGCACTTGGAAAGGGTGAGGCAGAAGAATTGCAAATTTGAGGCCAGCCACATATGTACCAGAGGCTTGTGAAGGCTTGATGCCCCAGTGTAGGGGAATACCAGGACAGGGAAACAGGAGTGAGTGGGTTAGTGAGCAGGGGAGGAAGGATGGGATAGAGGCGGGGTGGGGGGGATGAGAAAAGGGGATAAAATTTGAAATGTAAATAAAGAAAATATCTAATAAAGAAATTAGAGAGAGTGAGCGCGAGAGCATACTCATCACTTGCTGAATAGAAGACAGGGTTGGCTAATTTACAAATTTTAATCATGCAATAAGCAATAAAAATTTTAATATATTGCAAAAAAGAAGGTAGTTTATATAAACTCTTTATCCTCAAGGTTTCCTGTCTGTAGACTGGAGATCTTCTTAGTAATAATGAGTACCATTTAATAACTGCTCAGGGTTCTCGCTAGGTCTACACAAGCAGTTGGCATTTATTTGGTGCTTATTGGTGAACAAGTGAATAGAAAGAATGCAATGAATATAAGTGTTGGGGTTTCCCAAAAGCTGTAACAAGTATTCTCTCCAGCAGGCCTTGTGGCTTCAAATGCTCTCATTTGATAAAACCTAAGGACTTATGTTTTGGAAGCATCAACACCCACAGTTCTCCAGAATGGATCAGTGTCCTTACCTCTGTGGGTACATTAGCCATTTAAATAAAATAAGTGAGCATCAGGTAAGAAGTGAACAGGAAACCCCTCGTGGTTTAGGGTAGACACATGCTCACAGTCTTGAAAATGTACTCAAGTCTTAGCCTGTCGACTCAATGTCTAGGGCTAAAGAAGGAAGTTTAGAACCAGCCTGGACTACACACTGAGACTCTGTCCCCGAAAAGCAAAGCAAAACTAACCACTAAATAACAAACTAAATTCAGATAGAAATGTAATAGAGAAACTGAAACAAGGAGAAGTGAACTGGAAGCTTGGGAGAACAGGCTGCTGTAGAGGGTGAGGAAAATGTTCAAAGCTTTGATGGAGGTTTGTTTGAGTGGAAAGCTGACTAAACCAAGGAGCTAGCCAAGCCAAAATGAATAGGAGAGTTGGACATGAAGCTGCAAATAAAAAGCACAGAGCTTCAGACCTACAATGAGATCACTACATGTTTTAGACTTTTTTCCCCTGATGTCATGTGTTTAATAATGATATAACATGTTTCTGACATACCATCTAAATTATAATATAGTCATACATCAGCAAGAGGGAGCCATTCTGAGAAATGTGTTGCTAGTCATTATGTGAGTGTATAGAATGAACTTTTAAACAGCTATGACATCATTAAGCAGTATAATGATACTACCACCTGCATATATAATTTCACCATTGACCACATGTCATCATGCATGCAAATCTGTGTTACATTATTTGGTGTTATCATTTTGGGGGTATTTTGGAAAGAAAGCTAATAATCTTACTTTAAGACAGAGGCAGTTATATGAATCCCAGAGACAAGTTGGTTTGTGAGGAAGTGAGGGCATGAGAGTTTATGTTGTTTTCTGTCAGAGAACTTTATGTGCATCCTGAGTTGTACACCACAGCAAGAAGAGTCAGTATCTGATACAACAGAAAGTTTCCAGAGCCTTGGTCACCAAAATGGAACTTGGACACCTCAAAAGGGAACTGCTGAGTAATGTGACCATGTGTTTTGGTGCCAGATAAGACTACTACCAAGAAAGAAGGAAAACAAAATATTGTAAATAGCCAAGAAAGAAATAAAACTATTTTGTGTAAATAAGAGTAGATTGAGTATTTGGTATAAAACACTTTAGGGAGTGGGGGAAAAGCCATGAAGTCAAGCCTGAATCATGTGAAATAACTATTAAAATGTTACCTATGAATATTTTAATATGGCTGGAGAAATGGCTCAGCAATTAAGAGCACTGAGTGCTTTTCCAGGAGTCCTCAGTTCAAGTCCCAGCAACCACATGGTGGTTCAAACCATCTGTAATGGATCTTATGTCCTTTTCTGGTGTGCAAGAAGAGAGTGACAGTGTACTCATATGCATAAAATAAATAAATGAACCTTTAAATAAATGTTATCTATGCTTTTCTCAACCCAGAGGAGGATAATGAAGCTATAACTTAAAATGCAGGTAATTTTGTAATGCAATGATATCAAATGGAGTTCCAGAACACAGATTGAAATATATAATTCAAATGGAGGCAGGGAAGACCCAAATATGATGCCCAGAGTCCATGTAGAAATGCCAGGTGCAGTGGTTCAGTTTTAACCCCAGCTCTAGGAAATAGAGACCTGGGGATTCCCTGGGGCTCACAGACACCCAGCCGAGCCTATACACAGTAACCGCCAGAGCAGTGAGAGACCCTGTCTCAAAAAAAAGACAAGTAAAAGAAGGATGGTATCTGAAGAATAAAACCTGTGTCCATACAAAAAGAATATTATGTAAGTTAGTGTCTATGCCAAGGACCAGCTTTGACTATGTCTGGGTTCTGAGAGAAGGGGAGTTTTGGAGTGGTGAAAAAAAAAAAAAAAACAACCCAAAGTGAAATTGTTAGTCCAAGCTGCTCGAGGCTGATTTTCAATCTCATTTGCTGCTCATAATAAGCTTGTGTGTTAGAAAGGGGGGATTGTTAATTCCACTTCATTTGGAGAAGTAAATAATGCTGAAATCACAGTGTCACACACTTAGTGATAACAAAAACAAAAGGATTTTATTGATTATTTGTATGCCTACAATGCATTACATGCTAAGCACTTTATCCTGGGGCTGGTGGGAGGGGATTGAGCTCTCCTTGTTTTATAGATATATCTGAGTAACAGAGGTATAGACAAGTATTGATGTCATTTGCCCAGTATCACAAAACTGGATGGAATGGAGCAGAAACAGAATTCAGACTTTATTAGTGTCAGCCTGATGCTTTTCAAGCCTCTTCTATCTTTTCACTGTCAAAACTTTGTCCCTGTGTATCTAGGAATGCACCATGCCACTGACATTGTCCAGAGCCCTGGAAGTACTCTGCCCCTGTTACTCCTGTTAATTTATGTAACCTATGTTATTTCTTCATTATTGTTTTTATGAACACAGAATCTAGAAACACATTATTTTAAGTGTTCTATCATTATGAATACATTTCCTTTCATTGTAATAGCACCAACTCTAATGACTACATTTTGTTTTCATGCAGATGTCACTGGTGTTTTCAGTGCTCTGTTCTAATTTATTTTAGAAAATGAATGCTTAAAGTATTGCCCAGGCTCCCATTACTCGAGAGGAAATGAGGGGTGCCCTGTGTGTGTGCATATGTTCTTGTATTCATGTAGCAGATACAATGGTTTGATCAAAATGAATTGTGTGTCTGAAATGAGAGTCTAGGTCTTTTCTGAAAGGGCACATTGAAGAGTATTTTTATGCTTACTGGCAAACGTATGCAAGCAGATTTCTTTGTGAATGTTTGCACTACTTTTTAGGCATAAACTGCACTTAGATTTTGTAAGGCAGGGAAAAGGGAGTCCTCTAAGATTTTACCCTTATGTGCACAGCCACCAGGGGTTGCTGTTAAGCTCAGGACCTACCATCTGCTTGTCCATCAGCCATATATTGGCATAACCTTCCGTGGTGAGAGTGAATAGTGAGACAAAATCCCACTTGGAAGCAGAGGATGCTGGGATTGGGAGTAGTTGTGTGAACTGATCTTTATGGTAAGAGCTGGGGTATATAGTAAAGGCTAAGCATGGATATAAAGCTCTGGAAGCTTTGTGGAAGGGGGATATAGTCTTCTGTTATACAAGAAATGACCTCCTTTGTTTGCACAATGTATCTACACATGATGGTGTACCTGTCGATAGGGGTGCATTATGTCAGATGTACATAGACATACACAATTTATCAGTCATTGTTTCTGAGCTTAGCAGTTAAAGAGTGCTTGGGAAAAAAAAAACTTGTAAGAGCTAGTATTATGGGTCTTTATTCACAAGTTAAAGGGAAATTAAAGGGTTAAGAGGGCTTGTAGTTAACAGAATATAATAATATCCAAAAAATAGTACATTTGTATTACACCAACTAAATCTTGTAAGTATCTAGGAATGCCCCCAAAATAAAACTTGACTACTTTGTTTTAAGATCACTGACTCATAGCCAGGCAGTGGTGATGCATGCCTTTAATCCCAGCACTTGGGAGGCAGAGGCAGGTGGATTTCTGGGTTCAAGGCCAACCTGGGCTACAGAGTGTGTTCCAGGACAGCCAGGGCTACACACAGAAACCCTGTCTAAGATCACTGACATATTAAATCCAAGACAAGATAGTGGTTGTAAACTAAACTTAGAATGTGTTAGTGTATTATGTTTTTCTGTATATACTAAAGACATATGTGTTAAGCATTCAGAAAATGTTCATTTGCCTCAAACTAATGGTGCCCAAAAAAGGAGGGGAAGGAAGGGAAGAAGAAAAAGGCTTAAGACTTTTTCTAGAACCTGGCATAGGGAAGTTAAAATGCTCTCTGTATCTTTTGTGATAGTAAATCTCACCAGAATTTTATAGCTAAAAATCTACCCAAAAATTCATTATTGAACTTCCAGTGTCTCCTTTTCTGTTGCATGGACGTGGGAGGTACTTTCCTTTTCTGTGTCTTTCAAGATTTAATTTTTATATACAAAGTATCACTGACTCTTTTGTCAATAACTGGAAGAACTAGTTTCCCTGTGCCTGTCCAGAAATACAAGCCTAGATGAAACCCAAGCAGTAATGTTATAGAAATTATTTTCTGCCCCTTCAGACTAGAAAGTTACTAATACTTGTCCTACTTGTCCTAGAAACCTACTAATATTTTATACAAATTCTGTCTAATCAAATGCCTAGTTTTAAGGGATTAGTTAAAATGCAAATAAGTAACTGTTAAATTGTACCTCTGATCCCCATGCGTGGGTTCAAATAGTGAGTGACTGGTATATCTGTAGGAAGAAACATCAAGAGGACAAAAACATTTGAGACCTGTGTCTGGGCAGTCTGCCATAATGTCCACCATTTCCTCAGGGCAGTGATTTGAAGGACATTTTATTTTTGCTGTGGGCAGTGTTAGTCTTTTTTTCAGCCTGCAAAGCCTTTTTGAAAGGGACATGGAGATGAAGGTAGAGGGAAGCTGCCTCCTACAGCATCTGCTTCAGGCTTTTGCGGACTGAGCAGAGGAGGCAAGTGCAGTGTACCACCAGACCAAGTTTACATTAGAATTGTAGGAAAACTAAAACTTTTGGTCTGTGCTCCTATTCGGCTCAGACTTCAGCCACTATAGGTAAGAGCAGGAATACTTTGGTAACAGCACGACTCTCCCTCATTTCACTGCTCTGTTCAAATAAAGTGTCAGGGAAGCCTGAAAACCAGCCTGAGCACTGCTTCTGATGAGATGCCCTTGTGAGCACAGTGCCTAACAAATCTACCTTTGCAGACCCTAAGCTAGAGCGAAGCCTTTTGCATCAAGTCATCCCACGAATCTTTGACCTTCTAAATGCTCACCATTCCTGACTGTCCACATGTATCCAGTTTTTGCAAAGCTCTTCAGCTCTAAAGTAATTGAAGCATATGAGAGAGAGCCAGCCCTACAGAAAATATGACTGTTTAAATCTGTGTCCCCTGTACTTCCACTGCAGTTCTTTTGTCTTGTTTGTTGTTGTTTTTTTTTTTTTTCCAATTTTTTTATTAGGTATTTTCTTCACTTACATTTCAAATGCTATCCCGAAAGTCCCCTATACCCTCCCTCTTGTTTGGTTTTAGCTATGAAAGAACTCATGACTTGTTTTTTCAACTGTAAATACTGCTTATTTATTGAATGAGAACAAGCTGATGTCAGCCTATGAGCTTTATAAACTATTAATCTAAAATAAAGCAAAAGCTACATTGATAGTTTATTTTAAAAAATACTGTTCTGTGCTAGAACCTTAGTAAGTTTCCTATTTAGGCTCACACACTATTACATAGGTTATAGGTGACACATTTAACAGCTGGTGGCACTAGTATTCAGAGAGACAAATACCACCCCCCCCCAAAGTTTACTTGGTTTATTTTCTTTATTTTATATACCCCTTTCTTTGATAAATGATAACCAAAAGATCAAAGAGAGATCCACCAGAGAGATTGTATTATAGTCTACTTGAGACTGGTTAGGTTGAAACATCTTTTGATCAGTTGCATGGAAGCTCTACCATACTTTGCATAGTGCCCATCCATCTCCTAATTAATGAGAACTGAGTGATGCAGGCCTGACAAAAATCCACAGTCAGCCCCCACTTTCTATTTCTTGGAAACCATGGGTTTTATAATAGGACAAATGTGGGCTCCAACTGTAAGCCTCAGACTTTACATATATAAAGCATAGCCATCCCTGCCAATTAAAACAATTAAAAGATAAATGCGAGCCGGGCGTGGTGGCGCACGCCTTTAATCCCAGCACTCGGGAGGCAGAGGCAGGCGGATTTCTGAGTTCGAGGCCAGCCTGGTCTACAAAGTGAGCTCCAGGACAGCCAGAGCTATAAAGAGAAACCCTGTCTCGAAAAACCAAAAAAAAAAAAAGAAAGATAAATGCGGGGGGGGGGGGGTTCATCTTACTTTTTACATACACCAGTAGTTCCCAGCCTCCATTGCATTTATTTTTCCAGGGCTTTGTCTGCCCATTCTCTTCGGTGAACAAATGATTATAACTATCCTTTAGTGGGTTAAGCCCACCAGGGCCCCTAGTACTATAAACAATTTGACTGGAGAGATACCTGGAGAATCAATTTGTGGAGAAATAACCATCTCTCCAAATGAACAACAACAAAAACAGACTTCCAGGGGCTTTATTTAAACTGTGAGAGTTGTTACATTTATCTATCTATCTATCTATCTATCTATCTATCTATCTATCTATCTATCGGTTCTTAAAACAGTTTAATAAAGGAGTGTCTTTGTTGTCTCACAGCAAATGATCTTAAATATAAAAACAACCCCCAAAAGAATTCCCTTCTCCTAGAATTAATGCATGAAATCCTTATTCTGTTAACCATTCCTCCACATTTATCCTGGCCTCAGTGAATTGCCAGGGAATGTTTAAGAGTGGGTTCGGAAAGCAAAGCAATCTATGTATTTTATGTTAACTTCTCATGCTAGTGTAGAGACTGTCTGTAATACATTGTTCTGTATTAAATAAGGCAGGTTGGGGCTCTGAACGTAAGCATCTTGAGACTCTTGTAATCCTTTAAGGAAGCAGGAGCAGAGCAATATCTTGTAGATGTCTACTATAGGCAGACATTGTCCTCATAATATTTCATGGAAACAGTGATCATTTACCAGTGTTTTCTATGCTATAGTCATAAAGAGTCACAAGCAAGAAAACTGAAGCCGGGGGGGTGGGAGTGGGGGGTCAGTTTTTCAGGAGAGTTACTAAGAAGTGGAAAGATTGACTAACACTTGTTTCTCTTGGACATGGCTTCTTGAGTCTGAAAAGCAAGATTGGAAGTTTTGACAGCAGGGAAGCCTGTCATCGAGATTGTTGACGGTGACCTTCGGCTAGGTAGCCTTAGCAGAGACTTAGGCTTTCTTCAGGGCATTGTCCCCTGGTGCTCTTTTGGGTATTTTGTACTGTTCTATCTGGCAGAGCCTTATAGTAGGGCCAGCAGAGAGTGACTATTTTATAAGTGTTATAAATAAATAACAGGACACTAGATTTGTGTTGAAATAAGCACAGATTCGGATGGAGTCTGAAGTTATAGAATTGTGTCATTTCAATGTCATAGGAAAATTGGCTTTAGGAAAAACATAGGAAAGTAAATGTGCCTTTAGCAATTCTTACCTGTGTTTAGCACTGTGTTCACACATACTAGTCCTAGCCCCCTTAAAGCTGGGCATTTTTCTTTCTCCAGTAAAGTCTAACCATCCATCTACCTTCATCCGACCATCTCAGTGATTACAACTTACAACATGCTCATCCAGCAACTTACTGGTACTCACCTGGGTTATGGTAGTCCCACAGCCAATGTTTGACTCAAGCAGATGAACAATTCAAATATATGACAAGAATAGTTAAGAACTCCCCCCACCTTTTTATTTTTCAAGAGAGTGCTTCTCTGTGCAGGGCTGTCCTGCTTCTGCCTCCCAAGTGCTTCAACCACCCATTGAAGAGCAACTTTTATAGAAAGGCCTTTGCTTACTGGCCTCTGCAGAGCTGTTGAAACTAATGAAGGCTCTGGATGTTTCTCATATATTCTCTTACTCAGAATCAGTTACTTCCTCCAGTATGCAGAACACTTTGAGTACAGAGCAGTCAGCTTTGTTTAATCTAAACTAGATGACATGTAATAAATGGAAGGCTACCATGTTCAGTTCCCTCTGTGTATGTTTCTCTCCTTTCACTCATCCCTCTCCCCTGTTTGGTGTTGTCATGGATTTGGGGGTGGGGGATCTTCTAGTAATGACCAGACTGATGCTGTCTCTCATCGGATAACACTGGAGTACAATCCAGAAAAGACCCTCTGGTAAGATTGGCTGAAGTAAATGTTATAGTCACCTTTTCAGATGACTGTAGGAACCTGTCTTAGGAACCTGCTACTTCTATAAGTAACAGATACTGAGCATGAGAGCATGTGAGAAACGTATAAGGCCTTCATTATTTTAAATAGTTCTGCAGAGGCCAGTAAGCAAAAAATCTTAGAGAAGTTGTTCTTCAATGGGTAGTGGTGCACACCTTTAATACCAGCACTTGGGAAGCAGAGGCAAGCCAGCCTAGTCAGTCTACAGAGTGAATTTCAGGACAGCCAGGGCTGTACAAAGAAATCCTGCAGATTCAGCTGAGTTCTGTGCCTGCTGTTTTCTCAGCTTCTTGAATATTGGATTAGGGTACAGGTAGAGAGAGTTTTCATAGCATTTTTTTTCATTTCCTAGTAGTAAACATACCTGCTGCAGGAGAGGAGATAGGTGAATAGGAATCAGGCACCTACTCAGAGTCCTGGAGAAGTTGTCCCACAGAGACCTATGGCTTATTGGCAGAAGACATCTATGTCTCCCCAGAGTTTCCTTTCCCCATTAAGAGAGTTTTTGTTCTGTCCCTGGCATGAGCCTTAGGACAGACAAGTTACTTTGGCTCTGGCAAAAAGGGACCCCCAGGCTCTGTTTAGAAGCAAGTGTCTCTTCTTCTAGACCCTCAGCATTAGGACACTGGCTCTTGACACACTTTGATGCTGAGTCTCAGACAATCCTGTTCATATAAGTACATTTCCGTAGCCTAATGCCTGCCTACTTCCCCCTCGCAGAGTTTAGATTGAGTTAACACTGGGTATTTGTTTTTCTTTTTTCCTAAAACATCTGTTTGTGCTGTCTTGGGGAATGTTGCACAGAATGTAGCCTGAATATTTTAAACATTGCTCTTGTTCACATTTTGAAGTGCTGGCAGTGTGGTAGACGCCATATGGGGCTCTGACACCTTTCTTGTCTTCTATTCTTTCCTGTCTACATCCCCCATCTTAAGAGACATTTCAGAATGACCCATGAAAAGAAGCCTGGGAGCTACTGATGAGTCACTTTCAGCCTACTCTCTCCTGCTTTATCTCTAGCTATTCTGGACTCTTCACAGCCCTGTGACCATGCTAAGCTGTTTCACATCTTGCAGAGTTTACTCAAGCTGTCCTTCTACCTGGCATGCCTCCCTCCTGACCCCATTGTCTTCCTGGAAAGTAGCAATCCATCTGTCAGTGATGAGTGATAGAACCATTGCCTACTTGTTATATCAGAGTCGTCACTTCCTTCTCTTGAAGTGTGCAGACTACTTACATTTTTGCACACTGTAAGGTACTTAACTATATTTCATTCCTTTTTCATTTGCACATAGTAGGGGTTCAGCTACTGTGAGATGAAAAAGACAAATATAGAAGTTACAAAAAAGATTTGAATGTGGCTGAGTACTAATTATTAGGCAGTATGTTAAATACTTTCCATCTATTATTTAATACTCATGTTTTCATTTTCCTGAATAGCCCTGACACAAGCACCCATCTTTTTTTTTTTTTATCCTATCATCTTGTTTCCCTTTCTTCATAGTACTTTCTACTCAGTACAATTAGTTTGCTTATTGTTTCCTCATTGGAAATTATGCTCCATGAGAGCTAAACAGTCATTCTCGTACTATAAGGCAGCACCTATTAAAGTGCTTAATATATTACAACTGTTCAATGAATATTTTCACTGAAAGAATGAATGACTTGATGACTTTGTTCCACAGATCACTAAAATAATGGATAATGAGGTTAAATGGCTTTGTCAAAGGCACATAATTCAGATGACAAGTCTGGTCAGGAATCCTGGTCATATCCTTATGTAGGTAATGCTAGCATCGTGTGCTGTCTTCCTTAAGGGTTCTCCAAATAGATAGACTTAATAGCACTAGAGAAGCTCTTCTTTTCTGTTGGATGTAGTTTCTGCCTTGAAGCTCCACTTCCTCCACCTTCGCCTCATCAGCCAAATGCTACTAAGAGAATGTTTCCTAAGTTCCAAGCCTGTTACTGAACTATGGGCATGTGAGGACACATCATCTGAATTTAATTTAGATTCCATTTTCCAGAGGAGAAGAAAATGAGCCAAGCTGAAAACTACTACTGTAGAACTGAATAAAAAGCACACTTGGTGCTTCTGACTCTGGACAGACAGAACTGAAATTGACCTGGGGGACTCTGTTCTAAATGTCCTGAATGATTCTGTTTCTCATGTGTCTTGGTGGTAGGTCTTTGGCATGACTATTTGCTGGAAGCTGAGGGAAAAGGCTGCCTTTCAGCAAGGTTATAACAGGAAAGTTGAGACAAGCTATAGCTATAAAAGCTGAAGGGAAAAAAATAATGTAGCTGTTGTCTTACTCCCTTTTGACATGTCTGTTGGGGATTCTTCATAACATGAAGACATTTTCTAGCAATTGTCACCAAAGTGAAGTTTTGAGTCTGCCAGGGCCTTGGAAAATCTTTAGCATTGAGGCATTAGCTAGAAGCTAGTTGGGTAGATGCCAAGAGATTAACTTCACGAGCCTTCTAATGGATTGCCTAACCATCACAGGCCTTGGTTGTAGTTGTAGTCCTGCCTAGCTCTGGGACCTTGAGATGACACTTTCTTATTTTTTCTTCATTTTCTTTATCTATAAATTGAAGTATCCCTGTTGCTACACAGTTGTTGTGAAAACTGAATATAAAAATGTGAGCAAAGTGATTACCTCAGTATCTAACAAATAATTACAATATTCCTATAGTGAATGCTTGTAATGTATCTGGGCCCTCTTTTAACCAGTGTAGAAATTTACTGTTTATGTGTGCTAGAATAGAGTTTTGAAGATTAGTATGTGTTTTTTTTCTACTAGTGGTCACAGCCACATTCCAGTGTAGCTTTCCCACTACTGGATCCAAGCTTCAGGTGACATTTCATCTGAATGAACAGTGACTTAAACACTCTTTCACCTGGAAGTTTACTCTTCCAGCCTGGAAGACTAATGACAGACATTCTTACCTCTCTTCTACCATGGGTCGTTAAAGCGAGGGGTGGATGATTCAAACTCTTGCAACTGGGTCTCTCTTGAGACTAGTTCACAGCTTGGTTGCACAGCACTGGAAGATTCCAAACATGTAGCTATTTAATATGGAAGCAAGATGAGAATTTTCTTTTGTGGATATAAATTGGCTTTTGAAGTTTTCTCGTTGAATATGTTAAAAATAAGCTTGCTTCTGCTATGTCCTTGGGATTGTTTGCATGAGAATAGCCTCCATGGCTCATATTTGAATACTTAGTCCCCAATTGGTAGAGCTGTTTGTGAAGGGCAAGGGGTGTGACCTTGTTGAAGGAGGTATACTACTAGAGATAGGCTTTGAGGTCTCAAAAGTCCATGCCATTCCCATTTAGCTGTCAAGATAAAAGTCAGATACTAATTCAATGCCATGCTCGCCTGTCTGCCTGCTGACACGTTCCTCACCATGATAGTCATGGACTCTAAACCCTCCAAAATTTTAAGCCTCCAAAACTCTTTCTCCTATAAGTTGTTTGATCCATGCTATCGCAGCAATAGAAAGTTAACTAAAATAGCCCTCAAAGATAAGAGTTTTACCAGTCCATTGACCAGACCTGCCCTTAATCAGCAAGGCTGTTCTTTTATAAGAGCAGTCATTGTTTATGATATAGCATCTTAATCTATTCTTAGTATTGGAGTGGTTATATAGACCTCATTTTTTTTCAGTATCAACTAGAAAAGAAAATGGGCTTTCTGTTTACCTGTAAAACCTGTTAACATAGTTGCCTGAACAATGTCTCTAGGACCAACAAGTGACATGGTCTGCTAGAAAAGTTTCTCAGAATATCCATTCTTTATGTGGTGATTTCAGTCTTTTAGATATTCATAAGGTGTATGAAGATTATACCATATTCAATCACATGCATGCATACACACACGTGTGTGTATACTCTGTATTAATATATTCTCTAGATAGAGAGACCATATATACATATATGCTAATCTCATTTAATTCCTTTTAGCAACTTTAAAATAGCTAGTTACTAATTTGTCCTCTATTTTCAAGTAAAAGCACAGAACTCAAAAGCTCTACTAACTGGTAGAGCTGTGACTCAAACCGGGTATGTTTAACTCCTAGATCAGCATTCTTAACTCTTAGTCATACAAGTAGCACTAGTTTATTAAGAGTTGTAGTTCTTCCAACATGTAGTGGTCTATATATTTCAGACCTTAACTCACAGTCATCATGAGACTCACACCCACTCACTACTTTTCATATAGAGATGAAATTAGGGATAAGAACATTTATTGATCTTTTCCTTTTTCCCCTTCTTCCTTGGTAACTTGTAAGATCTAGGAGCTTAGATTAACTGAAGTTTTGAAGCCCAGACGTTATTAAGTCTTAGGTTTAAGGGTTTTTTGTTTTGGTTTGGTTTTGGTTTTTTGGGGTTTTTTGTTTGTTTGTTTGGTTGGTTGTGGTTTTTGTTTGTTTGGTTGTGGTTTTTGTTTGGTTGTTGGTTTTTGTTTTTAAAGGAAACTGCTTGAGATTTGGTTTCTATTATTGATATGCCAAGAGAAGATGAGAAAACTGGGTCAGGTGATTTCCTGAAGGTAGAGGAAACAGGGAAGGCAAACTTTTGAGCTATTTTCTGCTTCTAATTTTCCACCCCCTTGAGTTGCATGGATCCTAATAGAGGGTGTGGAAAGGTTCCTCTCAATTCTCGCCATGGAAGATCAGCAATAATGTGCGATCCACAAGTGTTGTAGGAAGGAAGGAAGGTTGCAAACAGCCAATATAATGTCAGAGAAAAGGAAAACTTACTGTTCTCCTGCCATTTGCCTCTAACAAACACCCTTCCTCCTCTTCCTTTCCTCTCAGTGCTACTTCAGTTTTCTGCAAATGCTTTAAAATCATCCAATTTGTGGCAGGAGTGTAGGGAAAATGGCTCTCCTCACATTCTCATTCCCATGTGAGTAATGATTATAAATCAGCACACAATGATTTCTGCCACACAGATAATTTAACAGTAGTGTATCAAGAGCCTTTAGAAACGCATACCCTCTCTTTCTGTCTCTTTGGTCTCCAAGACAGAAGCAAGATGATGAAAGGAATATCATCCTTTGGAATGCATCACAGTAAGATGTACATATCGTGATGCTGCTGTGGCTCTAAGGCCTACCACCGTCAGAAGTCGACCTGTAACAATTGTAGCCACCCTGGCAAGTGCCAGAGAAAGTATAACTGGAGTGCCAAAGCTAAGAAATGAAACACTACTAGGACTGGGTAGATGAGGCACCTAAATAGTGTCTATTGTAGATTCAGCCATGGATTCCATGAAGGAACAATACCTAAACCCAAGAGGGCAGCTGTTGGAGCATCTAGTTCATCTTGAGGATTTCAGTCAGTCATAAAATAAGTGTTCTGTTTTTGTTTTGTTTTGTTTTGTTTTTAAGAAAGAAGAAGGAAGAAAAGAAAAGAGAGAAAGGGAGAGACAGACAGACAGACAGACCCTTGGCTTGTTGGAAAAATAGCTGATTCTAAGAGCTAGGAAATACATAAGACAAGCCTGGGGGATGTTTTAATGCCATAAAGTGAGGAAGAGCTCAAAGGCAAGCCAAAATGTTCACATCATTGAGGAACTGGCATGGGAAGCTAAGAACTAACTAAAAGCCCTCTAAAGGCCAAAGCTGAACAACTGAACAACAATATAGTTTTAGATTATAATCCCAAGTATAAAGTCAAGGCTCAGGAGTCTACACTGGTACAGATGATTGAACTGATGAGTAAAAGTAACAACAAAATCTTATATGCAAAACTATTTCAGATGGTTTATGTAATTTCTCTTCAAGGAGACAGGAGTATGGATTCTCATTTCAATTTGGGCTTCTTATAATACCTTTCTTCTAAATGGTACACTATAGGAAATGGGAAAGGAATGTTTACCAATCAGTATTGAACCCAGTGCTGATGATCAGCTTTAACAGTATGAAGTTATATTGAACTTGAACCTTTGTAGTATGTGATGCTGGCTGCACTTGAACACTGAAGTCTTCTTCCAAAACCCCATAATCATCTGCAAGACACTCAACACATCCCTACTGAAGGGCATCCCTACAAAATACCTCACTCAGTACTTACTATACCATCAAGAGTAGCCATGCAATCATCAGGAGCCCCAGGAATCAAGACCACTAAATGTAGTTTCCCAAAACAGAAAATGACAACAAGATATGACTCATTTCATGTTGACAACAGCGAAACCTAAACATAATTTCTTTTTATTAACCTAAAGTTTTTGTAAAATATAAAGTCTATTTTAAAAGTATAACTATGCCTAGGAGTTTCCCCTCTTCTCTTTTTCTTTGGAAATTGTTAAGATGATTCATCCACATTGATGTATGTCACAAAGATATAGGAAATAGTAAAAAGGTGGAAATCCTTTAAATAGCCAATATTTGAACTTCTAAATATATAGAATTCAATAATGAATCATAATCTTAAATACATTTTTGATGAGAAAAATATTCATGACTGATGGTTGAGTGGGCAAAGTAGGTTAAAAATGAGGTTTGGAAGTACGAGACGATTTCATGAAAGATAGGTTTGTATTTTATGCATGCATAGTAAAGATAGATGCAAATATATTTCAGAGTTTAAATGGGGATTATCCCCGGTGTATGGTGCTATAGAACATTTTTTCTTTTTCATAGAAGTAGTACCTATTTAGTGTAAAAAGCAAAAGATACTCAATAGGTTACTTTGGTTTTAGGGTCTTGTTTTGCTTTTTTGTTTTCTTTTGGCTAGAAGTAACTTCAGTTCTTAATCTGGCAGCAACAAAAGATTCATTCCTCAAAAAGAGAATTCTAAAGCAAATGTGCCATTGGCAGGCTAAGGATCCTACCTTTCTTATTTACTCCATTTACTTCCCTATCGCAGGGCACTGACTGTATGTAATCTTGTAGAGAAGTAGGGCTTCACACACTTGTAAGTGTGAGGAACACCACCTATGAAAATGGCTGCTAGGTTCATAGGGATCACACTTAACACTTGATCAAAAGCTATGCAAGAGACCAAGCCTCTCTAAGGGCTCTAAATCTATCTGCAGACCTAGGGGCACTGTGAGACAAACCAAGTCAACATGTCTGCATTTCCTTCTTCTATAGACAGATCTCAGGGCTGTATTTCCTTCTTCTATAGACCTTCTTACCTGGCTGTTTGCCTTTTTTTTTTTTTTTTTTTTTAAATCTTAAAAAGCAATACACATCTCTTCATTCCACTACAAAAAGGAAAAAACAAAAACAAAAAAGGTGGGCATTTCTGTCTGTCCTGTTTTTCAGGTGTTAAAAAATCTTAAATAACTGCTACTTGTTATAGGACTGAGAGACAAGGGATGAGAATATTAAGAACTCACCTCTTTGCTGAATTTGGTGAAGCTGATTTGTTTCCCATGCATCTACCATGTACAGGCTATGGCTTGAACAAATAAATCCTGTAACTTCCTCGAACCTCAGTTGTCCCTGTTTTTAAATGGAGATGATACCTACCAGAGTCTATGTAAAAAGAATAACATCCAAAGTATTTTTAAAGGTTTATTGACTTTGTTTTATGTGTATATGTTTTGCATGCATGCTGGTGGCAGAGGTCTGATCCTTTGTTCAATTTGGAGAGAACCTTATTAGCCTTTATCTGCTTTGGAGTTTTTCCTAAATTACATTTATTGCTCAGGCTATCCCACTTTCTTTTTTTTTTTAATATTTTTATTAGGTATTTTCCTCATTTACATTTCCAATGCTATCCCAAAAGTCCCCCATACCCTCCCACCCACTCCTCTACCCACCCATTCCCACTTTTTGGCCCTGGGGTTCCCCTGTACTGGGGCATATAAAGTTTGCAAGTCCAATGGGCCTCTCTTTCCAGTGATGGCCAACTAGGCCATCTTTTGATACATATGCAGCTAGAGTCATGAGCTCTGGGGTACTGGTTAGTTCATATTGTTGTTCCACCTATAGGGTTGCAGATCCCTTTAGCTCCTTGGGTACTTTCTCTAGCTCCTCAATTGGGAGCCCTGTGATCCATCCAATAGCTGACTGTGAGCATCCACTTCTGTGTTTGCTAGGCCCCGGTATATTCTCACAAGAGACAGCTATATCCCACTTTCTCAAGTGAGAAAAATGTGTTCCAGAATCACATAGCAGAACCTGGACTGGAAAGTCAGCCTTCTGGTGCTCTTCTCCTTAGACCCAGGAACCAGGAGCATTGACTTTGTTTTATATTCACAGCAACCTGGTTCCACAGCTCAGTACTAGTAAGCTCCCATGCCTAGTGGCACAGCAGCCCATTCCCCTTCTGCCTAGCTGTAGGGGGAGGTGAGTGTGTCTGATGGAGGAGAGCTCCTGGATCAGAGCGTGTGGTCCATCCCCCACACAGCTGAAGTACTTACTAGAACTAGGCAGTTGCTTCCACAAAAACTCCTAGTTAGCCTCCTAGTTAGCATTTTGTGCAGTGCCTATGTGGCCTAATTTTTAAAAAGAATGCTAAATGTATCTTTTTTAGCTCTAACTCGATACCTTTTAATTTCCCTATTCTCTTGAGTTGATTAATTCTTTTAGAGAAATTATTAATAAATAGCCATGAACATGAGACACAAGTAATGCCAAATCAAATTAAGTGTATTATCATATATCCATATAATAGGAAAAGAAGCTCCTAAGTTTGTGAACTCAGAGTGCCTACTCCACGTGTTTATTCCTCTTCCATTTCTTCAGCTCTTGAGGACACACACTGGGAAGCTGAGCCACCTGTCTGTGTGGCTCACATCTTTAAAAATTGCCAAAGCATCCCTTCGGCATGATAACTCCTCTGTCAGCAGGGTTAGAGTTGAGTGTGAGTTACCTCTCCCAGTTTACATTGAAAAGTGCCACAGAAAGAAAGGCTCTCTTCATATGTCAAAGTCTGGGAAAGGATATTGATTTCTCATACTTACCACCTGGGACTCCTTGGCCCCATTCCATTCCCCCAGACCCTGCCCCTAACCAGAGAGGTGCTAAATTTTACACTACCATCTCATTCAGAATTTAGGTACTCCTAGTTCTATTAGCTAAACTTTCTGATTTTACATCCTTTAAAGAAATGTACGAAAAAGTATGTGCCTCCTTACCTACCTTTAAGTCAACTCCTGAAGCTTTCAGTCAAGTTTAGATAAGTAAAAAGGATGTAACTTCTGTCATTATGTAGTTTTCATGACGTTTTATGTAAGTTTTTGCCATAACTGGTATCAGTTTTTAAGTTTACAGACAATATTCCCTATATAATCTTATTGACAGATCCATTTCTTATATCCTATGTAGCCAAATCCCACTCACTTTCTGTTAGATCTGATCTCGTTTGTATCCAACTCAAATAGACATACTTTTTGGTATGGTACTTTTTGACAGCTGTCTTCTGAGTTTAAATCTTAGTGAAATATACTGATAATCATATTACCTTGACTAGACAAAAATAAGGAAATGATGTGTTACTATTTTTCACCCTGCCCTCACTGAATCACTTTAAAGCCTTTGCATAGATAAGGCAGTGTCAAGAAGCATGTACCTATCTTTTCTGAAGTGGAAATAAAGTGATTTTGAAAGTAGACAGGGCTACAAAGATAACTATACCCATGTTCTTGAGATGATCACTTCTAGGGGAGGAGATAGGTAGAAATTAAGGACATGTAAATTGTTCTCCTTAAGATGACCCTGGAAAGTCATTAAGAACACCCAGGGAATGTGCACTACAGCTTTAAAACTGCTACTTCTAGATATAATTACCTTCAAACCAGATCAGTCAGTGACTGAGCAATCCACAGCACTCAGTGACCCACTATTATCATCATTGACAGGGGAATTTTTTTCTAGACACCTCCTTAGGATGGGTAGAACCATGAAACTTTCTGTCCAATCCCTGTGTTCCTTAGTTTTGAAGTTGTCATTAAATAAAAGGGCTAGGGAGATGGTTTGATGCATAAAGTGCTTGCTGCAAATGTATAGGGACCTAAATTTGAAACTCACATAAAAACTGTGTGGCAATGTATGCCTGTCACCAGAGTACTTGCATAAGAGTGGTGGTGACAGGCAGATGCCACATGGTTGCTGACATTTATCTAGTTGAAATGGCAAGCTTCAGGTTCAGTGTAAGACTGTCTCAGAATTAAAGTGGAGATGGAGGTGGACATCCAATATCTACCTCTGGCCTCTACGTGGTTATACAGGTGGATGCTCAGCTACACACACACACACACACACACATTTAAAAAAATTCATCTCAGGTATCTGAAAGCAATTGGGAAATAGCATGTTTAATATTAATCTGTAATATAAGATACCAAAACAAAAGGTATTGAAGGAAAGTTAGGAGGAATCAAATTTTGATTTTTTTTTCATTTTTTAAAGCATGTGTATTAGGTAAGATATATTGAGTTTTGATTTGTACACTGTAAAATATATGGCACTGCCAAGAGGAAGTTGAGATTCACTCAAGAATTTAGGCTTCATCAGTCTCATGACCTTGGGGTCATTATATAATGCTGCCCCTGCTCTTGTTCATTAGAAATTAATATATTCCTTAAACGGACACCAAAAAGGTCTCTGTAATGTACATCTCCATCCAGATGTAGATCTGTGTGGCAGGTAGGTGTTTCTGTGGAAGAGTGTGAGTGCCTAAAGAGAAAGGCTATGCTGCCTCACCTGGAGACGATGAAGACTTGAAGGCGTTTCAGATAAGAATGTGCAGATGTGCACTGGCTCATGTACTAAGTGGAAGCAGAATGTAGAGGAAGACGATGCCCCACTGATGAAGTTATAGGTACCCATCAAAAGGACCATAGACCAGCTGGGGTGGACTGTGCTACAGATTTGAGTAAGATCCTTTTTATTATTATTACAAGAAGCAGGTTATTACTATGAAAATGTTTTCTTGTTTCTAAAAAACAACAGGAACTCAAAATATCTCCCCAGCCTACATCATACTTAAGCTGTGATGTCTTGTTGGGTGATACTGTGCCCATCCAGTCTAATACACAGGAAGAAATCAATAAATGATATGTCTGAGCCACAAGGTCTCATACTATAAATGGTGAGATAAACCTTTTCAGTCTCAGGAATAGATCTCTCTTAGGGTAATGAGAATAGATTTTTGTCAGTAAATACCTCTGACCTTTTCCCTAAGCTGCTCCAAGTTTTATAGTAACAAACCTGAAAACTGGAAAAGAAAATGTGTATGTTTGATATTCTCATTTTGAGGTTGGAGTTATGGACCTCTTGAAAACTATGATGAAAATCATGGCCTTTCTCAGACAAAGAGACACACAGACAAAACTCTGAATACAATTTCAGTCGGTTCAAGAACCCTTTATCTCAAGAATGTTACAAAGTAAACTGCAGCTTAGGGAAAGGGCAGGGTTACCATCAGTCCTCTCTTATACAAATAAGACTGTCAAGGAGACAAAAAGAGCTCGCTCTGAATATAATACTGAGGGGGAGAATATGGTGCCAGTTTTATCTGTTCTTTGATTGTGGCTAGAAGCTAAGTATAAAATACCCTTGTTTTCTTTGGGACAGAGGCCACCAAATACTGCCTCAATGTCAGTCCTCTGGCCAGCCCTGCCTACGTGCACCCTTCATCCCATGACTAAGACAATCAACAGGAAAAGAGTAGAAATAGGGCAGAATTCTGAATGTGGCATATTACTGAAGTGTCTTCTGGCTTCCAGAGTGTATTCACTCACCTAATTCTGTAGGTCTGTGTCTAAAGGGCTTCTACCTGGGAAGTACTAGAAACCCACTGCTAGAATATTTTTCCTTTAATGGTTTCCCCAGAAGGAAACAAAGAACATAGATTTATGTAGACAAAGTTAATCCTTTTCTGAGAACTTTTCTAGGTCATAGCTGGGAGCTAATATACTATAAACCTTTTCTGTCTCTGCCAGCATGAAACTTTAGACTTCAGTCAAAATTAAACCTTGATCTTAAGGACCCTGGGTTCTTACATCTCAGAGATCTTCACTTTCTTCATCTGGGCAGTGCAGAAAATAGTAATTGCAACATCCTAGGATTGGAGTGAGTAGTGATAGAAAAATGGGGTAGACAATACCAAATTCCAGTCGTGGTATTTCTGTGTTCAGGTTTAATAAGCAGGAGACGGAGTTGACCCTTACTCATCTTTGAATTGGTGACCTCTAAAAGTGGATGAGGAGTACCTAGGCAGGTTGCTGGTTTTGCCTATTTGTAAATGTGCTCATTCCTGTTGCCTTTCTTTCTCTGGCCATGTCTTTTCCTGGCCCCGTCTTCTATGATGGTGTACTGTCCAGAACCAGACTAGTGGTACTTTAACACCAAGCATCTCAAATAATAGTCATACCTTTGGGACTGTACACTTAGGTTCTGACACTGAAACACTGACACCAGGAATCCTCTGCTTATCTCAGTAGTGGCTGAGGCTGTTTTCAACCCTGTCAGTTCCTTCCATTCTTTGTTTCTGTTGTTTTTAGAGGTCACTTCTTTATGATATTGTATAACTACTAGATGTGTAGTCACTGGTAAGATAGTATTAATGCTACCCTTATATACTTCAGGAGAAGGGGGATGAGAATAAATTCCAAACTATAGAATTCAATAAGAGCAAAGAAGGAAGGAAGGTACACAGAGAATGACCCAGTGACCTGTTGAAGTAGAGCACTTCCTAGAGACTGACACAGCGTGGATGAGACCTTGGCTCTGCCCAAGGCAAAGTGCCATTAATGCTGCTGCTGCTGCTGCTACTGATGATGATGATTGGTTTTCTAATCTAATAATAGATGTCTTAACACCTAGAGGAAATAAAACTGATTTCGACCAGCAGTTTATTTTGTTAATTAAAATTCAGTCTGCCAACCTTCCTGCTCTTTTACTTACTGGTTGTGTACTGGGCACTGTGTATTTCACATGTGTTCTTAATTGATTCTCCCAGAACCCAAGATAGTAAGGCCATCAGAAATCAAAGCAACTAAGACACTTTGCTGTGGGCCTACTGCTCAGTCATGATAGAAGCAGCACAAAGCTGTCAACCTGTACTGTGTTGCCTCCTTTCTGTGACGTTTGAACTCACTTGCTTCTCCTTTTCCTTTGTAGCGGTGCCAGTGAAGAAGAGGACACATGAAGACTTAGCATTCCCTGCAGAAAACGCCCCTTCCCCGTGTGTGTGTGACAGCGTGTATGTAATGGCTTCTGATATCTGTGAAAGCTGCCCGGCAACAAACTTCTTCTACTGGAAATGTCCCCAGATCCACAGCAGGCACACATGTTCCCAAGGGACCAGGGGTTGTATGCATTCTGACTGTGTGCTTCTTGTTCTCTGTGGTAGGTCATGGGAAGAGCCCTTTTGATCAACTTGGAGGGCTCTTCAGACAACCCCTCAATGGCTGCTTTGAACTTACTCAGGAAAGCCAGCCCCTGGAATATTGTGCAAGTCAACACTATCACTTCCTTAGGAAGGTTCTAGAACATCTCGAAAGGATATCAGTTTTCCTTACCTGCAAACAGAAAACCCACTTTGTTTGTACTGAAGCTTAAAGCAAATGTGGCCAAGTGGGGCCAAACTGACTCAATAGGCAGTCTGTCATAGTCCAGTTCTGCCTCTGTGAAAAGTGTTAGGGCAACTGGGTTAAAATAGGGTCGGAGAAAGAGTCCAGAGCTAGAAAGAAGATATTTTTAGTATGTGAGGTTATCTAGGACTTAAGTTTCATAATTCAGTGCTGTGGAAATGGAAAAATGATTGAAAAGGTAGAAAGGAAATGACCTTAAGGACTGGGGTGAGGCACAGAAATCTGATTAAAGGTTGAAATCAGTGTTTCAGAATTCAGATGGCCTCAGTTTTCCAAAATGGTCACTAAAGCATCTGATAAAAACCAGAATTCTTTGGCCAGCTGTGTGGATTAACAGGCCTGTCACAACATAAAAGGCTGGCATGTATATTAGCAGGTGGAGATTGTCACTGTAAAACTTAGCAGTTCCACTCCGAGGTTAGTCTATGGTTGTCAGTGCACCGTGAGGAGAATCCTTGTCCCTCCCTGGCAGCTAGCAAACATTCCTCTATCTACTATAATTGGAATCCTCCCTTACCCTGCAGCAGGCCATCAGCTCACCTCACATAGCCCAGCTGGGTTTCCCGGCCTTCCCACACTCCCAGATCACAGTCTCTTACAACCATGCTTTTCAGGATCCAGGAAGTAGTAAGTGTGCTGGGAGATACCCAACTAACTGCAAGCTCACAAGCACCACATCTTCTTGAGACATCAGTTTTTCTTTCCAAATGATTTGAAGTCAAGAGATGACTGTATTTTTTAATGGAACAAATGCTTATGTTATACAAGAGAATGTCCATACACCTAAAGTGCTAAACTAAAATAGGAAACTTGGAAGGAAACTCATATTTGTAAATGGACAGTGAATCTATCTCCTCTGCTTGTGTGGTATTTCCATGTTCACTTTGAGATTTTGTCTGAACTGGATTCAAGCAGCCTTGGGGTTGCTGTTGACCAAGGTCTAGACTTCCAGATCCAAGGAGTTCCACCTTGGAGTAGTACATCTTCCTTTTCCTGTCAGCCAGCTTGCCTGTGTACTTACCACAAAGCTTTAGGGGCAGCTAACATGTGTATGTACAGGATAGTTCTGAGGCAGAAACAACATAGACTTATTATAGGAGTCCTATTTGTGTCATTGTTCAGCCCTGTGCATGCTAGAAAATGATTTATCCCTTTGAGGCCAGGAAACTGCCAAGCCTCTCTGCTGTAGGCTAGGATTACCGTAGCTCACCACACATACAAGGATATTGGGGCAGAGAGGAGTGTGAGATCTAAAAATATGTATACTTTCCCCAGCTGGTGGCTAGTAGATGGCTTAGACAATTTTGGTGCCTTACCATCTGTCTGCAAAGACTGGAGAATTTAATACATCTTGAGTTGACAACCTCCAATGATGTCCTGTTCTGCCAAAATTTTAAAAGAAGGGCCACTGTAGAAAGAGTGTAGACTATCACAAGATTGAAAAGACTTGACAGTTTGGAAGCTTGTATTGTCTTTCCCGGTAATCATTGATCTTTACATGTTGACCTTATATTAGCAATGAACAGATCATTGCCTCTCCACCCAATCATGCTATTTCTTTAAATCAGTGTTTGGGGAATGCAAGCATTTATGCAGTGGTTATAAACAGAAATATAAGATTTGCCAACCTGTCTCTATAAATTACCATCTCTCTGAAATCCTCAAGGAAAGCATTTTCCCTTTACTTAGGAAGGGTTTCAGATTCACTTTATGGGCTCCTGCTGTCTTCAACACTGATAAAACTTTAACCAGAAAAGCATTAAACACAGCACAGCCACCCCCGGCCCAGATCCCTAAGTTCCTAGTGGCAGCATTTATCAATGTAAGAACAAGAATGCTTTCTGTACTGGTATCAGCTTCGTCCTCAAAACTATGACCTCTTACTTGGCCTTGTGCCCCATATTGAACGAAGCTTCTTGCCTTTCCAGGTCAGTGTGAGTTAAGATTGTCAGAGTTGTATGTGTCCTGACGGACTGTGGACAGCAGGGTTTACCCAAATCATCAAGTGATACAGGTAATGAATGTCTCTAAAATAAGTTGGGTCCTCCAAACAAGTTCCGGATACCTTCTGAAGGTTAAGTTTCTGAGTGCTGAGAGTAATTTGTTCATTGGTTTGGTTTAATACCATTATATCTATCTAGGGCAGTTCCAAGAAGTGCTTGACTTCTCAGCTCTGACAGCCAGTAAGAGTAAGTAACCTTAGGACAGGCAATGAGCCTCTGTAGATGTGCAGAGGACAAGTCACTTGTCTGTAGTTGCTAGCAAACAATGGAATCAGTTTTGAGCACAGCACTCCCTGCTCTGCAGTCAGCCCTTTGCCCCACACCATGACCCACCTACAGATTGAGAGAAAGGCTTTCAGTTCCCCCAGTGCAGTATGCCCATTCACACTCGGAATTCTTTTTCAAAGACATCAAGATGGCCTTAGTACTCTGCTCTAGTAGATGTTGTAAGTATTCATTGTTAACTTGAGCTTCCTTCCAGGAGCTGGACTTTTGGTACAATCCCCACAAAGGAAAATAAAGGCCTTCAAGAGTGTAAAGTTTTTAGACAGAGTTGGAGGTAATGGTAGTCTTCTAACATTATTTAAATACCTCCTGCCTCATTACTATAGAAAGCAACTGTTCATGTTTTAGGAAACCCAGCTACCATGTTTGTACTCTGAGAAGTTGCCAATACAAATCACTAATTTTGGACTCCCTTCCTAGAGAGAGAGAGAGAGAGAGAGAGAGAGAGAGAGAGAGAGAGAGAGAGAGAGAGAGAGAATGAGAATGAGATTTGTACACACCCACATATTCTGTACCACTTAAGAGTTAAGTGAAGTTCAAAGCAGCCCCTGGTGATCTTATTTACCACCACAAAGTTTTCTACTAGGTCCATGAAAGTATAAACAGATAATTGGAGTGTGACTGCTGGCTTTCCAGAATAACCCACTTGTGGTAGGTGTCAACTCTTACAGCTCCAAGCCAAGGTGACAACCCAGCCCTCTTCCACCATGTCTAATAACATGGGAAATGGTAGATGCCTTGTCATTTGGTGACCTGGATCTGGGCCCGAGTGTAGAGCTGCAGAATTTATAACCTTGTAGTAGTCAGTGGTCTAAGAAGTCCTCTCTCCCCACAGAGAAAATGTCTTGCTGATTCCTGATATTCTACTCTCATAAAGTAGCTGTTCAGTACACACTTCTCAGTAAATTGGTTGCTTGTTTACTGTGTGCTGAGCACATCTAGATTTTTTGTTTGTTTAAAGGTAAAAGTCCCATTATAAATCAAGTCTAGTCCTGCCCTAAGAGAAAAGGCCCACAGAGACTGCACATCTCACTGGCGCTGCCTTCACCCATTAGTGTTTGAGGTCCACCGTCCTATGGAGCCAGGTATTCCCACATCATTCAGATCACTGGTGTTTCCCATTACTGTTTGAGGCTGAGCAGAAACACTAACAAGGACCAGAGCAGGAACGGGAAAATAAATAAAGACACTTGGAGTGCACTGTTGAGAAAATATCCAGAGTCCATGCTGGGCTTGATGTGGCTTTAGGGGACCAATCATACATATATTATATACTTTATGGAAGTTAAACCTGACCAGTCTTTACAGTGACAGGCCACAGCGCGTGAGTGGGTAGAACCAACGAATCCATTGTCTTCTGCCTGTTTTCGTGTGCACAGTCACATTCCCTCCTTAGTCATCTTCCCCTTCCACTCTTTACACTAAACAAGGGAACACTCAATCTTTCAAGGGAATTACATATCTGAGTTAATGTTTCAGTATATCATTTTCATACTGTAAATTATTTTGTAAGAGAGATTTACTGCTATCCCAGGATGTTCGGACTTGGCGCCCCTGTGCATTTGGAAATCAATAAACTATTACTGGAAATACCATTTGTCTCTCAGTTGTTCACAAAGGACCATGCTTTATATCCATGAGGATCATATGCATATACATACGCATATCTGTTGTTAATGCTGGAGATGATGGTTAGATATAGGGACCTAAGTTACTCCTGATCTAAAGGGCCATAGGAGACTTCTGGAAGGTGGTGAAGAGTAGATCAGAGATATTAGGTAAGAGATTATAAGGTAAGTGTTTACTCCTGGGATCTTTTCAGCTTTGTGACTTTGATTAGCTAGGAAGATTGTCAAAATTTAGTTTTTGATAAATGTTCTTTTAAAATAAAAACTAACCAGCACCCTTGAGCAAATTATAGTTAAGCTAGCAGTACCATCTCTGTGGAACTTTAAAGGTACCTATCTGAATATAATTGATGAGAGAATCAAGTGGTAAGTAACTCATTTTAGTCTGGCTTCTAACACATGGCAAATTGTTCTACTGCAACTTGGAGTTATGGACTCCAGTAGACCAATATGAGGATTAGAGGTGCTAGATCTATGGAATCTGAAAATGCAAGCCTTTCCAAAAAGCACAAAACATAATGCCTCAAAATCCTAAAAGCCATGAGCAGGTATGCTCATGAGCCCTGTTCTAACTTACTTCTATCAAATGTGTCTTCATTTGCCCTTCATGGTACTATGGGAGCTTTAGAAAATTTTGCAAAATAGGGCAGTGGAGTCAAGACAAGGTCACCCAATAGGCCAAGCCTGAATTAAAGCCCCAGGACCGAAGACTGTCTGTCTCCTGGGGCAGTCATTATGTCCCACTTCCTCCCCAGTTGCTGAGGGTACCTCCTCTGCTGGGGAATTAAGAGGTGGCATTGCCAGGCACTGTAGCACTTGGTAGTCTTCAGAATTTCAGACCACAGTGTATTGCCAGGTTTTTCATCCCTGCTTCCCATGCTGGTCCCTCAATACCGCATTCTATTGCTCGTGCCCTTCTCGTTTTAGTGCCTTTCCTTTAGACAGCTCCTGTTTTTTAATTGATAATTTCTTGATTCTGTTTACATGTAGCTTCATTTCCTTTATTTCATAAAAATATGAAATTGCAGCTTGTTTGGAATCTCTCCTGGTCTTCACAAGGAGTGAGATATGCTCAACAGGAAATCAGGCTACCAGCGCCTTTATTCAATAAGGAACTTATTTGTCTCAAATAAATGAGAAACAAGACCATTTGGAGTCATTCAGTGGCTACCCTGAATGCCTGTTTGTTAAATATTACAGTTTCTAGCATTAAAAACATTTAATTTTTGTTAACAGTAATAGCTACCATTTAGTCAGCTCTTTGTCTAGGCCGGGGACTCTCCTTGGTACTTTTCACATTGCCCTATTCAATTCTCAAAGCACTAATACTACCGTCTCTCATTTTATGCTTAGAGATAGTTTACTAAGCAGAGAGCCAGTATTTAAATCAAGACTAACAGACTATGGTGTCTGCTCTTCATACCTAGCCATAGTGAGTCATCTGGTTTGATAAATAACATGTTGTCCCTGGCACTCTGTCCATACAGTTCAGCTGTGAGGTAACTATTGGATCCTTGCTTTGTATAGCCTGGAAAACAGGACAATAGAAGGACTGAAGGCAGCAGTGCAGTTCTTTTCTGCCTCAGGGCTGTGTTTTATTTACCTCCTTTGTTTTAAGGTAGTAAATAATGGAATCACCAAGAGACAGTGTTCACTGCTGCTTTGACTGTGGACTTAGACTCTCCAGAGTCAGCCAGCTCTGATACAGAGTCCATAGTTTAATTAAACATCATAAAGATGGCTTTAGCAACCTGATGTAGTCCCATGCCTGAGATGACTACAATATACCACTTGCCATATAAAAATGGCTCACAATCTTCATGTTCCTTGAGGTTTCATTTGTTACCATTTACCTGGTCTCAGCCATCTGATAACTTCATTTATTCATAGTTCATGAACATAAATCCAAACAAATGGCTTGAAAATGAATAATTGAGACAACTGTGAAAGCCTTCGAAGAAGTGCAACTCTTTGAAAAAATGACTAACAAGTGAAAACTAAGCAGCCAAGCCTTCTGCCCAGTGGGAATAAATGCCAGGAAGCAAACATGCAAGATGCCATGCTTCCTACCACCGGGCACCTTCCCAGATGTTCTGTTCTCACTTCTCACACAATTGTAAATGTTTGACTAGTTTTCAGGTCTACAGAGATTGAATTTAAGGAAGGGGAGTGGACTTCCAGAGAAACAAAGTCAAGGAAGAAAAAGTGACTGCAGTAGACAAAATGTCAGGTGGGCCAAAGGAACTCAAATCTCATTTATAGAGGATGCTTAGTTCCAAAAGGGTACCAGTGTAGCCAGTCAAAATAATGATGGAGCGAGCGAGCGAGAGAGAGAGATTCAAAGGTAAATATTTGTAGAGCCAGTGTTTTTTTTTTTAAATGCTTGTGACACAGATGGTTAGAGAGCGAGAGAAAAGAAAGAAGAAAAACCCTGGGATTAAAAGGAATAAACCTTTTTGACAATCCAGAACATTAGGCTAAACAAAATGTACATCTGCTTAGCTGAGGGCTCCTTGTTCTGTGAGACTCTTGTGTTGAGAGAGGTTTTTCCTCGAGCTTTATAAGTGACTTTCATGCTACATTGCTTTGCATATAATGGCATGAACAATAGAAGTGCCAAGTTTTCAGTGTGATGAATAAAACTAATAACCAGAATACAGGTCAAATTCTGCAACAACAAATACTGCTATTATAAAAATCACTTAGGCATCCCTAAGCCTCTGTCGATTGCCCATTTATTTTAGGCAATAGTCATTACAACAAAATCAGGAGTATAATAAAAAGAAGCTAGACCCTCTCTGCAAATTGAGTGTAACACAATTTAACCTGTGATAACAGACTTTCACTTCTATTTTTCCAAGTCTGTGCTACAAGAAGAATCAACCTTATGTCAACACAGTATCAGCCTAGAAAACTGTTGGCTAGTTCTAGGAGAATTGAGAAGCAAAGTGAACATGGAGTCGGGTAGCATTCCCGCTCTACAGAACTTTGTCTGCAGAGCCATGTCTGACCTGTGTTAGTGCCATCAAAGGGCAGTTGACTTCTAATCCTGGTGGAGTGCACATACTAAAGCCTGGAATGAAGATTCAGCTCATTTCCCATAGGTCATTGAGGACTTTGGAGTAACCTGGCCCTGATCTGATAACCCAAAACTTTTTTTTTTCCAAATCCAGGAGCATTCAAGTGGACCTGACTGTCCTTCCAGTGAATACCGCATGTTATAGAATCAGTGCTGTGTTGGTTATGTATAGAAAGAGTTGTGTTAAGCAGTTTCACACTGTGCACCAGCAAAGATTTTTTCCATACCTAGCCTTTTGCTGTTTATTACAATCAGAATTTTGTCTTTTACTGTAATGTCCATCTTCCCTCTACTTAAATATTTTTCATCATTTCTTTGCAACCAACATTCTGTCTACCTTTTGTAGAAGAGATTAAATCATAATTCACTTCAGAACCATACAGTCAGCTACAGGAAAGGAGAGAGGTGGGAAATGTCCATGTTTTCCCAATGATAATGCCTGTCCCAGGTCCCAGATTCATATCCTCCCCCAAAATGTCTGTAACTCTGGGTGCCACTCAGCCTGCAGAGGTGGTTTCTTCAGATCGTAGAATAAAATGGGTCTGCAGGCATGTCACTACAAGGAAATTCTGTTTGCTTCTCTAAACCAGAGCACTTTAAAACATTCCTGTGTCCCAGGCTAGCAGGTGAGGTCCAGAAGAGGCTGAGCCCTCTGCTTGACTTTGAGAACACTAAGTCCAAGGATGTAGCTGTTGGCTACATGCTATTTTATTGTAACATCAAGATGTCAGGGATATTAACTGAAAGTAACTTAATTTGTTTCAACACCCATTAAGAGACCTTTTGTACCCAGGTGTAAACTTTATCCTAAAATTAAATTCAACCTATTCCAAGAGGCCAGTACCACCACCATAGGAGACTATACTTAAGACAGTGGTCATGGTGAGAGTGGAAGGAAGGGTGGTTTGGGGTTGAAATGACAAACTACTGATAGCAATGCTCTCCTGTTAAAATGGGCAGCAGATTGTTATAAATTGTAGTCATCTATTATGGTACAAAAGACCAAAACTTACTCCTCCTCAAATAACTGTATTTTGGTCCCCATTACCCAAGCTGTATTCCCTAACCTTACAACCTTTAGTCCCCATATTCTACTTACTCCGCCTGTGACATATTCACTTTTTTGGTTTCTACATTTAATTCCTTTCTTGCTCTATGGGATTCATTTCTTTAATTTATACCTTTTGTTCCTATATTCTACTGTTTTTCTTTAAGATTCATTTCTTAACCTGTAGTTCCTCTAATCCACCCTCTTTTTCTACAAGGTTGACTTCTTTAGTTTCTTCCTAAAGTGAGAAGACAGTATTTGCTCTCTGAATGCATTTCACTTTACATCATACTTTCCAGTTCCATTCATAACAGAATGAGAGGGGATGCCTCTGAGGTCAAGCCCAGGCTGGGCTTACAGAAGCAAGACAAAATCAAAATCCAAACAAAAAACAAGGAAAGAGGCAAAAGTGAAAGATGATTATTGTCTCAACACTTCTCCTTGTTACTGAGAGTTAGAACACATTTACCCTGGAAGATAGTGCTTGTCTGCTCTAAGAAAAGCATTCCTATTGAAATCATGCCAATCCCTCATTTTTCCAAATATACTTGCCTGTCATTTACTAAAGTTGCTTACTAAACCTTACCCCACCTCTGAGAAGAGGACAAGTCTTGGAGGAAGAACCAGTCACCTCGGGACTACCACTTGTGGGATACAAGTGGTACCCACGCAGAGTGTTTACTCCACTCTTGAGAGCCAAGCCATAGGCATTCTTTTACTTTGTGCTACGGAAGGTCATCACTGCCCTGGGGAAGACAGCTTCACAATGGCTTGCTTCCTCCTCATCATTGGCGGGTCTCAGGGGAATGACCGACTGCTGCCTCGCCTGGCACATCATCAGCTGGCAGACACCACAGCAGGCAGAAGTGAGCCAGAGTTCAGGCTTCCCCCATCTTTCACCCACCTACCTCCTTCCATTCCTTTACCCCTTCCTCCAATCTCCATCTGGAAACCATGAACTTCAAGTATTCCAGACACATATTCTCGGGTTTCAGATGTTTGGGAAACTTCTCAGCTTGGATCATTGTTCTGGAGTAAGGGGATTTGGTTTGGAGGGGGAGGGAGGAATAGCTTAGATCCTTTCACAGAAGAGAAAATAAGGTGTGGTGTGGACCCAGCCCTTTGTCAACTCAGCTCCCAAACCACACACATCGCCCAGCTCCAGAGAAAATGCTTCTGTTTCCCTTGGGAGGTAGTAATAGAAAAACAAATCTCTGCTCATAAAAACCTTCTTTGCCTTCTGTGTTGTAAACACAACTAGCATCAGATAATGTGATGTAATTGATTTTGCGTGTGTCAGTAGAGGAGAGTCTCCAGACGATGGAACGAAGAGTGATGGGATAAAATAAAAAACAGAATTGAGACCTAGCTTTTTGGGGGATTGCGGAGGAGAGGACAGTTAGCAGTAATTACTGCTCAATGCTACTGTGATGTCTCTAGGAAGAATTAGCATGTGTCTTCTGCCTTTGGAACATGAAGTGAGACTTGCTCCTGAGCCTGGGTTTCAGAAGTAAACAGTTCTATTACTATGTCTTTTCCTAACTTAGGAAGTAAACAAGCCTTTAAAAATAAAAAACAAAGGTAGCTTTTGATAACTAACAGATGCTGTGCATGGACTGTGTCCTTACACTAGCCCACACAGCCTTTAGATTCTCCTTCAGGCTCTTACACCTGTTGCAAGAACTTCAGATCACAGTGTGTTTGTTTATTCTTCGTAGCTGTTCCTATTCTTGACTGCTGTGTTACCAGTGCTAACAAAATTGCTCACCTGATGTAGCTATTCAGACATTTTGTGAATATATTCTCTTTCTCCACATATTATATCATAATGCTGATAAATTGAAGACACGATGTCTAAAACAGGTGGTACTACCAATAGACACCTGTTTGTCCTAGAATAACAGGGAAGAGAGTTGAGAAACCTAACTCCCATTCCTACTCTCCCACCAAGAGACTGTGCGATCTCCAGCAGCCATGTCTTTCTACATACTCCTAAAATAAAGGTAGAGCCCTCTAAGATGGAGAGTTTCCATTTTCTCCTAGCTCTGCAATTGTAAAATCTTAGTAAATGTTACCCAGGCTTCAGCTAGGGTTCTTATTCTATGTCAACTAAGAGCCGCGGGGCCTGTTTAAGGGCTCTACCTTACGGATATTCCGAGCAGCTTCCTTTACCCCAATTTGAGTTTACATCCATGTTCTGAACTAGAAGCCCAAGTGTAAACTTAGCAAAGATGAGAGTTTGGCACTCTCATCGGGCACAGTGGTTGTTTGCCCAGCATGTGCAATGCCTTGCTTGGATTCAGACCCAAAAACACAAGAAAGAAGAAAGAAGAGAAGGAATTGTTTTTGTCTTGCTTCTAACAGAATTGGCCACTAACTATTTTCATGTCTTCACTATTATGTTACCCTTGAGACCACAGGAGAACCTTCAGACACAAGTTTTGGTGTGACAGGCAGCAGCATGTGGGTGGGAAGTGCTGGAGAGTGTGTGCACTCAACACCAGAGGGAAATATGTGCACGTGAGGAAGAAAAATGCCTCTGTGCCCCTGCGAGCTGCTGTTCTTTCAATATTAGATCAACATTTATTTAAAGGAGAGGGTGGAGGCAGCATGAAGAGCTGGGGTGTGTGTTGCTGGAGCTATGCTGCACCTGCATCCTACACTCAACAAAAAGCTCTAACCTCTTCTTAGAAGACCATTTAGCAGCCATCTGTTGTTAGTCCAGCCTATCCCTCCTGGGGTCTCACCCCACCCTCTTCCAAATGGCTCTCAAAGTATTTCTTGCAACCTCATACAACTGTTTCCCTGAAAGGCATTCTTGGAAGTAATTTTTGCCACCTCATTATAATTTAAGTGAAGTGTTTACACCACCTTTCTTTTACCCCAAGAGACAAATCATATAGTGTGTGTGTTTCAGGTAGGGCACCATTGCTTTTGAAATGTGTGTGACCTCCCCCCACCCTCAGATCACTACTCCCCACCCCCCATGTAGTAACAGGATGTCTGGTACAGAGTTCATGCACTTCCATGTAAAAGGAGACACAAGGGTGGCATTTTCTTAAGAGATTATTAGACCCCCTGGAATTTTACAGGAGGATTTAACAATGGTAAAGAATAAATAGCCCCACTTGCAGATACAGCTGTCTTTCTCTACTCCCTTTCTCTCACCCATATCATTGGACTCCTCCCCTTTGTCTCCAGGACATTACCCATTGTAGTTCTTGAGTGATAGGCATACATGGGCAGAACTGTTGATGGTGTGATGTTCAGGTGTGTGGGGTCATAACTCTCAAGGGATTTGAAGTTTTAATTTGTATACGTATGTATGAATGTATATTTATGTTTGAATTCATATTTGTGCAGGAGCACATGGGGACTTAGTTTTAGGAATATGCAGCACATGTGGCCTGAAATTGGAGCTCACCACTTCATTTTATGATGCTTTTCAAAGCTGAGACAGAAAAAAAACAAGACATTTCAAGCAGAGTCTACAGAGGTTAAATGAACTACTAGGTTGATTGGGTACTTATGGATAATAGCATTACTATAGTAAATTATTACTGAGGTATCAAAGCAGGTATTTTGGAAAAGAATCAGCAATAGCCAATTGTATTCCTGGAAATGTGTTTATCTGAGCTGGAACAATGACTCAGTGATTAAGGGCACATTCTGCTCTGCTGTTTATTCCCTGTACCCTCAGAAAACTGTGAGTTATGTGTCCAGGAAACCTAACACTTAGGGCTTCAAGTAGGATTCATACACACCACATGAAAAAACAAACATAATTTAAAATATTAAAAACAAATTCTTGCTGGGCAGTCACATGTTTTTAATCCCAGCACTTAAGAGGAAGAGGCAGGTGCATCTCTGAGTTTGAGGTCAGTCTGCTCTACAGAGCAGGTTCCAAGACAGCCAGAGCGACACACAGAGAAACCCTGTCTCGAAAAACCAAAACAAGATTAAAATCAAATACTTAAACCTCTTTAAAACGTTGACATGTGCAAGAGTTTTTTGCATAGGAATGATAATGATGGAAATAGGTCTCCACAGGAAACTGGCTATGAATCTTAAGAGTTCACCATATGGAAGAACACTGCAGAATGCCAGGGTGGGTTTCCACTGCCTGCTGACTTGGCCAACAACACTTCTGAAAATCACTTCCTT
Source organism: Mus caroli (assembly GCF_978045245.1). Lineage (NCBI taxonomy): Eukaryota > Metazoa > Chordata > Mammalia > Rodentia > Muridae > Mus > Mus caroli. Next base: position 78,570,355 of record NW_028227257.1, read on the forward strand.
GTGTGGATTGGCAATCACAGCTTGCCATTGTGTAATCATGGAACATTCTCTGGGATTGTAATGAAGTGATGATTGAGTTTTCTTATGAAGACTGGGTTTGTGTCATTCAAGCCAAACCAGAGACACAAGCCCTGCAGAGAGAAAGAGCAAGGGTAAGAGGCAAAAGATACCCTGGGTCATGGTACACTAAGTGAGGTGAAGATCCTGACTTCTGGTCATTGGCAAACCTCCATAGCCTGTTCTACTGTGAGAGGCAAAAGAGGTCATCTGTGATGTCTCAAGCAGAGACAGGGTAGGTCATGTACCCTCCCTCCAGCCTGCTCCTCCTGCTTTTGGTCTGTCCTTCAGGCTTCGTTTTCTGTCTATTATAGACAACACCAAGGTTGGACATGGACACATGTACTGTTGTCTGCCTATACTGTCAACTCATTACAAACTAGTACTGCATCCTCCAGTTTGCATCATGGGGTGGGGGGCATCCAACCTGACCTATGTTCTTCGGAAGTTTCTGGGTTCTTCATGTCCTTGTGCTTCCTTTCCTCAGAATCCTCATAGAAGTGGATCTCATTTTATTCCAGTTTCATGAAGAAGGAGGAAATAGTGATTCTAAGAAGGAAAAGAATTGCAGTCCTGGGTATCCCTTATCCTGCAGACTCTAGTTCCTATTTTGACCCCCTTTATATGTGTCCTTGAACAGTGCATTTGCCCTTGACCCTCCATAGTCCCCTTCTGTGCATTTGAGAGAGAAAGCTGTGCCTGATGGGGTTAGAATATGTACTGAACAATGAGTATGAACACACTTGAAAACCCTTAGCACTACCTATAAGCTGTTGTTAGCAACAGAGCATAAACTGTGAGGACAGAAAGCCAAGCTCAAACTACCCTACTAGAAGACTGGGATCCATGATTCCCCTTAAAGAACTCTCCTCCATTGTAGAAAAATCCCAGCCTTTTCTTCTTGCCCCCACTTTAGCATACTTTTGACAAATCTAGGCACTTAGAAATAGAGGTAGTGCTGGCAAGATGGCCCAGTGATTAAAGTGCTTGTCATGCAAGCCTAGGACCAAGTGTGCATCCCAAGCACCCAGGAAAAATGTTGAGCAAGGTCACTCACCTGTAACTCCAGCACTGGAAGGGAGCAGAGACAGGAGGATCAATCCCTGGACCTCTCTCACCAGTCAGCCTAGCTGATAGAGCAAGCTTTCATATTTAGTGGAAAGACTCAGTGTCAAAAAAGGTGGGGCTGCAGAGAGGGCCCCATGGTAAGAACGCTCTCGTGGAAGACACCGGTTTCATTCCCAGGATCCTGTAACTTCTGGGATCCAACTGCTTCCTCTGAAAGCTACAGGCTTATGCATGTAATACACACAAATACACTCACCACACACACGTACACATACAACGATTAATTTTTTTCAAAATGAACAATTGAGGAAGATATCCAATATTTCCCACAGGTATTCACACATAGAAAGAATCCGGGGGAACCCCAAACATCTGACACCTCAGCTCTTTCATCTCTAGGCAATATATCCATTAATAGGAATTGGAGGGTTACCCTATACAGTACCATTCTAGGCCAGCAGGGGTCTGCCATTGGTAGCTTTTAGTCAAAACATGAACTTGAATGGGGAACTAATGGACCTGGCTTCACAGAGCAGAACTCCTAGATATTAATAGTGAGTACATGTATGTCAGATTTTGAATAGTTCAGTACAACCCACAGAAAATCAATTGTTTTTATCCACAATGAAGTGCTTGTTTTATTCTAGTTGGTTTTTCTTTTCTTTTTTTTTTTTTTTTTTAACCCAGAAGATATATTCATAAGGAGACCTACCTTAACCTACGAGCTTGAACCATCCAGGTTTCTTTCAGAAACAAGTTGTTGTCTGGAGATTCCAAAGGACCAAAGGTGATGTGGATCTCATTTTATTCCAGAGGACAGTGTGAAAAAAAAAAAAAAAAGATAAGATTTAGATGCCTCTAATTTATGCCACTTTAAAAAACAACAACAAAACAGGAGTTTAGTATATAGTTATTCTAGATTATTCTTGGGGGAAGTGCTCACACATGAACATGTAAGACAGAGGTTGATTTCTGTGTCTTTCTCATAATCCCTTGACCTTGTTTTCTGGAAACAGAGTCTCCCACTGAATTTGGGGCTCAAAGGTTCTGCTAGACTAGCTGGCCAGCATCCTCCAGGGGCCCTCCCCCCAGTGCTGGGATTGTATGTGCACACCCCTGGCATTTTCTAAATCTTCGCATGGATGCTGATGGTCAATCTCTAGTCTTCCTGCTTGTACTGTGAGCATTTTACCTAGTGACCTTGCCCCATGCCCTTTGGAGTACCCTGAATGTTGGTTTTCAAACTACATTCTCAACCATTTTCACCCCCTGAAATATATACTTGCTGTGCACAATTATTATAACAATTACTGCTAAACAGCTCAGTACAGTGCTTCCCAGTTTTTAAAGGCCCTTCCTACGCATTACCTCATCAGGTCCATTTTTATAAGAAGTTAATTATTAGTCTCATTTTATGGCCAATGAAATTGAGCCTCAGGCAAATGAAGAGAGTTGCCTGAAATCCCACCACTAACAGTGGCAAAGTTGGCAACTTTCCATGCTGATAAGATAAAGTCCATAGGTATTAAATGATTTTAGGGTGTGCAAACATTATGTAAAGCAGGCTTATTATGAGTTGTACTTTTTCAGCAATTAGCCCTATTTTACTTATTAGCACCTATTTATATCTTGTTGCCACGCTTAACAGCAAGGCTGTCGTCTCTTTAAATTGTAGTGTGCCTGACTGTTTTTAAGTGTTCACCCCTTCTCTCCACACAACCACACTCTCCACTCTGGTCTTTCGGGAGATCGCAGAAAGTGGCAAGGATCCAATCTACCCACACCCAAATGCTCTCCCTATCCTTGTCTCCCAGGGAAAACCAAACTTCAACAGTACAACCTAAAGAGCGAGGTGCTGCTGCTTCTAGATAAGATGAGATGAAGGCCAGCTGGCCCAGGTTCTCATGGTTCCCCTACCACGTTCCCGCTCACTGCGGGCACTGACTAGATATCCTCTAGCTGTCAAAGGAGCCTTCAGGACTCCATGCCTTCGATGTTAGGATCCAGGGTGGTTGTGGGTACTAAATGAAATGGAGCTTGGCATTACACCCAGGAGAATCAGAGATTCCTGTTACAGGCTTTAAAATGTCGAATGCAATATGAATTCAAACGAATTTTGTAGATGACTCTAGGATTTTGATACCAGCCACTCTGACCTGCTCATGTTGCCTTAAACACCTCACTTCATTCTCTCCTCTTCTTTTTATTAGAGGTTTATTGGCTCTAGATAGGATTAAGGAAAGGCACCTTGAAGCTGGCTGGCTATGGCTACTCACACACCAGACCAGACCTGGTTGTAATGATCTGCCAAAGCCCCAGTGTTAATTCTTTCAGGCAGAGAATCAACTATGCACCAGTATATTGTAAAAGATCTCTGAACAGTCACTTTGGGGTGCTTGGCAGGTGCCTGCTCCTACTTCTTGAAGTACTGGGTTCAGGCAGCATCCTGCTAGGGTCTTTGATAACCTCGACAGCCTGACTCCCTAGCTCCAGAGGCTTGCCTGACTGATCTTAGGAAAATCTTGCCTCTTTTATCATGAATAGTTCTTCTAGAGGTAAGTATGTGGCCTGTGAGAAAAATCTCACACATCCAAAAAGCTCTGATAGGGTCCAGTTTTCTCCTTTCCCCAAACAGTACCTGCCTTTCACTTTGTCACCTCAAAAGGAAGTGCTCCCCATAGCTGCAAAGGAAAAAGCTGTACATTTGTGTGCACAGCTCCCCAGCTCCAACTCTCACAGCAGCTCTGCTGGAGAAGTCTGGCTGAGGCTATCTGCAGACAAAGAAACCAAAGCAGAGGAAATTCTACAACAAATAACCCATAAATAACTGTACCAGATCCGTTTGCCTCCCAAACTTCATGTGTTCTTTGTCTCACTGATCTCACCCTTGTCTGGAGAGGAAGGGACTACAGCTTGCTCTGTTCTGTAGCTCTGTCTTTACACAGGTCACTCAATAGACTGTCCTATCTAAAGCCAACCTTCTGCTTTCCACCTGCTCTGCCCATGTCAGGCAAGTTCCACCGCTGGAATGCCTTTTGAATCTTAAGTGTTCTATAAAGGTCCATGTGCTAAAGGCTGACCACAGAGTAGCATTCCTGGGAATCAGTGGAGCCTGTAGGAGGTGGGGCTGTAGGGGAGGGCCTTAGGTCATTGGAGGTACATCCATAAATGGGATGGTGAGACCCTAGCCCTGTATTGTTTTGCTCCTGTCCGTGAGATAAGCAGTTTTGCTCTGCTGTACTTTCAGACCGAGATATGCTGCCTCACCCCAGGTCCCAAAACAACCAATCATGGACTGTAGCCTCCAAAACTGCAAGCCAGAATAGATCTTTTCTCTTTATAAGACGACTGTCTCAGTTATTTTTTTATAGTCATAGAAAGCTATAATCTCTGAAGTTTTTTCCATTCTCCAAAGCCAACCTCTAGATGAGTTCCAGCTTTGTCCAGGAAATGCCCTACGTCTATAACACATACCAAGCCCTTGTGTGAACTTTAGAACTCATCATTGGTGCCCTAGTTTTGCCAACTCTCAAGTTTGTATTGTTCTTGGAGTTTTAACATTTAACTGTTGTCACTGACCCTTAGACCTTCCCAGTGTTTAACTCTGGACATCAGAGGGTCCTTCCTTCCTTCCTTCCTTCCTCCCTCCCTCCCTTCCTTTCTTCCTTCCTGGAGATTCCTTCTGTATTCCTTTGTCCCTCCCTGTGCTCTGTGAGCCAAACCAGTCTCTCCCTAGTCCTAAGCACACTAGTTTGCATACCAGATCTTGGCTGTTGTGACCTCCCTGAAATGTGCACCCTTTCTTCATGGCTATCCAGTAGCCTATCAGTTGCTAGCTGGCCTTGGAACCCCATCAGGAAAAGGATGTAGTTAGTCTCAGTTCGACATCATCACAGCGCCCACTATTGTGCTGGCCCATGAGAGACATCTGGTAATTGCCCGTAGAATGACTGAATGGGTGGATGGATTTCCTTCAGCTGTAAGAATACCTTCTGCTCAAATGGATTTCCCAACAATGTAGTAGATCCCAGTCAGCAAAGTCTCACCTGGTTACAAGTCTCTCTCATTACAATGGCTAATCTTATCAACTTGCCAGGATCTAGCTTGACCTCATATTTAGCATATTAGTTAGGTTAATTGAAATGGGAAGATATACTGTAAATGTGGGAAGTACCATTTCATGGGCTGGGGGCTCCTGGGCTGTTTAAAAAGGAGAAAGTTGGCTGAGCACTAAGAATTCAGCACTCTGTTTCCTGCTGTGGCGGCTGTGTGACCAGCCATTGCAGGCCTGTGCCACGAGACTTCCCTCCATCATGGACAGGACCCTGAACTGCGAGTCAAGATAAACCCTCTCTCCCTTGAGTTGTTCTGTTACAACTTGTACAAGTTGACAAGGCATTTGTCACAGCAACAAGACAAGTGACTTATACATGCAGATGTTCTAAGTAATATTTTAATTTTGATGAGAGTGAGATTACCCACATCACCTGCTGTCCCTCCACACCTGGAAGCTGAGATGTGCTTCAGATAAGCATGCCTCACTCCTGAATTCTAGACTAGACTTAGCCATAGACAGTCTGGACTGGAAGTGGGGAGTTCTATAAGATAATTGAAATTCACAAACACCTCAATTACACTGACAGCTCTGACCTTCTCTCCTGAGCTGGTGTTAATAAGTTAGAAATAGAAGGCACTGACATTTGGCCCCCTCTGCCTACATTCAGCCACACCCCCAACCAACCAAGAGTAGAAAACCAAGTATTCAAAGGGCACAGGAAGACGGAACAAAGCTCAGCTTCTGAGTTTCAGCAAGAATGATTTGAAAGTATCCCTGTGTTAAGAAAGCCTACCTGTAGAAATGGTGGCTAAGCATACAGGCACTGAAGGCAAATAGAGCAGCGGTCAGGGCAGGCTCTAGCACTTTGTATCTGGGGGACACTGACTCTTAGCGGGTTCCAAGCCTCTCAAACCCCGCTGTTCTAGTCTGTAAAACCTACCTTTCAGGGGGGTTGGACTTGAGTCATGTGCGAAGACACTCCAGAAGGCATGCCTCTGGGAAGCCCAGACCATAGCCCCTTCCGCTGGAATCTGATCTAGCATGATCTCTCTAGTCCCTCCTGCCCCATAAGAAAAAAGCACAGGGAGAAAACAGCACATTGAATTCCACTCGCACTAGCTTCCTCCTCTGGAGCTCTCTGACTTTCCACAGACCCTAAGTCCAACTCATAGTGCATTTTGGGCAGTATTTACTGAGGCCTGAATTCCAGCACCATCCAGGATCCCTAGACCAACCTTGCCCTGATAGTCTCAGCTTTAGCACTGCAAGTCCTTTGTCTTGAGCAGAGGACATTTGTTTATCTCCGTTCTGCTCCCTCTTGGGCTTCAATCCTGGCTGATTTGACTTCCCTGTACCTTGAGGATTAGAGAGAAATCGCAAAACAGTCTTGGCCACTGGAATAACAAAAGGGTAGGCATGGGACATCCCACCACAGAGATCCTACCTACCCGTGGATCTTCTCACCATGAGGCTGACCAGCCTCTCCTTGAGAAGATACCAAATGCCTGGTCTCAGGGTTCCAGTTTCCTGTGGGGTGTAGGAAAGTCATGACCATAACTAGAGCTTGCACTCTGCTGACACTCACTTCAACTTATCTCCATTAAATCCGGGCTCTCCCTGGGCCAGAAGGAATACACAGGCAACAGAGGACTTTGGGATGAAGGACGGGAGATTCTTCTCTCTGGGAAAGCAAGTGTAGGCTGAGAGGAGGAGGGAGATGAATGCAAGCAAGGAAGTGTCATGCTTGCTCTTTTCATGAGAGCAAGCTGCTGCTGTCCCAGGAACACATGCACAGTCAGTAGTGAACCTGAGATTCAGTCCTTGTTGCTGGTGGGGGTGAGGGTGTGCAGCACTGCAGCCCTGACTTCATGGCTTTACACCTTCTGGAGTCTTTGAGTCACCCCTCAAGACCAGCCACCACATAGTATACCCCTTGACTTGTCTCAGAGAGGCACTTGATAGTTTGCTCGAATTTTGATTTTTGAAATAATTTTTCTATAGATCATATCAATACCTCCATCATCCAGATTTAAGAAAACAAAACAAACAAACAAAAAAACCCACCACCAACAGCATTAGCACCAAAAACTCCATTGAGGCCCGGTGGTACAGATGTGTAATCCCAGCGGTGTGGGAGGGTGGAGGAGGAGGATTTCAAATCCAAGGCCTGCCTTGAGTGAGTTTGAGGCAGACTCAGGCAATTTGACGAGACTTCATCATAAAATTGAAACTATGAATCAAAGGGGCCTGTGGTTCAACTCAGTAGTAAAGTGCTGGCTTAGTGTGCATGCTTGTAATTATAACCATAACTGTTGCATTGCAATAATAAGTGTACTATAAACCTGGTGGTGGTGCACCGCCTTTAATCCCAGAACTCGGGAGGCAGAGGCAGGCAGATTGCTGAGTTTGAGGCCAGCCTGGTCTACAAAGTGAGTTCCAGGACAGCCAGGGCTATACAGAGAAACGCTGTCTCGAACCCCCCCCCAAAAAAGTATACTATAAAGCATAAACGTAAACATTGAAAGGGAAGGAAGCCACACACGAATGAAGGTGCAATGGATGCCCAAATTCTAATAGATCGTCTTATAACTTTAGTGAAGTGGGTATGATGGAGACTGGAGCCAAGCACCTACTGGAGCCAAAACATAAATAAATGGGGCTAGGGAGATGGTTTGAAAGGTAAAGTGCCCTCCTTGAAAGCCTGAGGACCTGAGAGTTCAGTCCTCGGAATCTATGGGGAAAAAATGGCAGCCACAGTGGCTCACATTTGGGATCCTAGCAACGGGGTGGCAGAGACCTGAGGAAACCTGAAGCCTACTGGCCAAGACTGGTCTAGACAGTGAGCTCCGGGACTCAGAGATTGTTTCAAAATCTATGGTGGGCTGCTCCTGAGGAGCAATGGTAAGGTGGTCATTTTCCCTCCACACTCAGACACATGGACACGTGCACCCAAGAACACACACACACACACACACACATACAGAAGCACACACATATAGAAACATAAACCAGTAGAGTGCACCAGTTGCAAAAAGAGGCAGCATCTAGACAGGATAAGAAATGGCAACTTAACCTCAGCCTTAGTACTTGGGACAAAAGCGAGTGGTGGCATCTGTGATGAAGGTTAGAACAAATCTCCTATCTAACTGGGGCAGTTATCACTCAGTTTCAGACAACAGCTGCATGTTGGCTTAAGATTTCCAAACCTCCAGTTTTTCCACAGGTGTCAGATAGCCAGGATTTTACGTGTAAACATGCTGTCTGGGAAAGTTAATCTCCGCCTTAATAGTTCTTTAGAAATTCTGGAGGTGGGGGTGGGGGTGGTCAAAATCAGTTTGTGGCATCCAAAAGGCAGACACTGGAGTCACACGGTTTGGCCTTTGCAGCTGGTTGATCTCGAGTCTGAATGCTATTTCTATGTTTAACAAGGCATTGAGAATCTCTGAACCTCATTTAGACTGTTAAGATGGAAATGATGGGTTTCCCGGAAGGTCTGTGATGATGTGTGCATGTAACAAAGAGTCTGGCACACAGCAGATACTCAGTGATAGTGAGCCTACGTCAAACTCAGCCCAACAACTACCAACGCTGGTCTCTCCCCCCCCCCAACTACCAACGCTGGTCTCTTCCCCCCAACTACCAACGCTGGTCTCTCCCCCCCAACTACCAACGCTGGTCTCTTCCCCCCCCAACTACCAACGCTGGTCTCTTCCCCCCCCCAACTACCAACGCTGGTCTCTTCGCCCCCCCAACTACCAACGCTGGTCTCTTCCCCCCCCAACTACCAACGCTGGTCTCTTCCCCCCCCAACTACCAACGCTGGTCTCTTCCCCCCCCCAACTACCAACGCTGGTCTCTCCCCCCCCCCAACTACCAACGCTGGTCTCTTCCCCCCCCAACTACCAACGCTGGTCTCTCCCCCCCCAACTACCAACGCTGGTCTCTTCCCCCCCCAACTACCAACGCTGGTCTCTTCCCCCACCAACTACCAACACTGGTCTCTTCCCCCCCAACTACCAACGCTTGTCTCTCCCCCCCCAACTACCAACGCTGGTCTCTTCCCCCCCCAACTACCAACGCTGGTCTCTTCCCCCCCCCAACTACCAACGCTGGTCTCTTCCCCCCCAACTACCAAAGCTGGTCTCTTCCCCCCCAACTACCAACGCTGGTCTCTTCCCCCCCCAACTACCAACGCTGGTCTCTTCCCCCTCTAAAAATGATTGCCCATCTGGGATTTAACTCTCAATGCTGCATTGCACAGAGCTCATTCTGCTGCCCAGAGACAGTGCCTGCCCACCCTGATTTCATTGTTCCCCACATCCCAGTCCCACAAAGTCATCCCCTACTCCAGGACCATCAGGAAGTCCAGGCAACTGGTTCTGTTCTGACTAGGTGACTCCAAACAGAGGAGCCTGAGTGCTTCCCAAGTTTGCCCGTGTATAAGAACAGCCCTCAGAACCCAGGAAAGCAGGCTATTAAAACACTAGTTTATCGTGGAAGGGCAAAGCCCAGGGGCAGCCTGCTACAGTTCAGATCTGGAATATTCCCGAAAGGCTTGGCCCCCAGCATTGGCACTAACAAGAGGATCTTTCAAAGATGGGGCCTGGTTAGAAGTTCCTAGTCCTGTTGGGGCATGCCCTAGAAAGGAACACTGGGACCTAGGACCCCCCCCCCAGGCATCCCCCTCCTTTTGCTTCCCAGAGGCCACCAGGGAAGCAGCTTCCTTCACCACTACCCCTGCCATGATACATGGCTTTGCAGTATAGGAGAAATCCCGGGCTAAGTAACCATAGACTGAAACCTCTGAAACTGTGGTAAGTGAGCCTTCCCAGGTTGATTATCTGTGAGATTTTGTTATAGTAATACAAAAGTAGCACATGAGCCAGGCGTGGTGGCCCACATCCTTAACCTTAGGGAGGCAGAGGCAGGTGGATCTCTGTGAGTTCAAGTCCAGCCAGGGCTACATAGAGACCCTGTTTCGAAACAAGCAAACAAAAAAACAAAGCAAAACTAGCACACAGGCAAGTAGAAAGGATGAGTGTGCTGGGGATGTGACTCAGTGTCGGTCCCAGCATCATGTTGACCACAATGGCTCAGTGACGGTCCCCAGCATCACATAGACCACAGATGGTGCAAACCCAACAACCAGGAGGTGGAAGATGGAGGATCAGAAACTCAAGGTCATCCTTAGCTACATAGAGAGTCCAAGGTTGGCCTGGCAACATATGGCTATTCAGAAAGTAAGAGACAGACACACAGAGACAGACAGACAGACAGACAGACACACACACACAGAAGAAAGAGAAAGGAAGGAGAAGAAGAGGGATGGAAAAGAGGAGAGGGGGAGGAGAAAGTGGAGACAAGAAAATGATTCTGGAGGGAGGAGCTGGATTGGGCTAGAGAACGCACAATGGCCTCAGCCTACATTTGGCCCATCGAACAGACAACAATTTGCACATTATTTTCTGTGGGACTGAAACAGAGGGCAGATGTCTCTGGCAGACACTTGTCCAGGTGTGTTGACAGACCAAGTCTTTTTTTTTTTTCTATAACTAATGACATTGCAGGAGGAAGACTGGAGGCCACACGGGTCTTGTTTGGGAGAATCCAGTCAGGTTGATAATAAGCGTCTGAGGAAGGCTTCTCTCACCGATGGGATGGAGAGTACCAGAGCGGGAGGAATCTAGATTCACACTTCTTTAAAAGACTTTTCATTTCTGTCTGACAAAATTGTTCAACATAACATAAAGGGAAAAAAATCACCTTGTTTTAGGAGTATCATTCTTTGGACATCCAAAGAAAGCCATGACAGAGTTTGGGGGTGGCAGAGGGGTGGCACAGAACCTCTGCGTCCTGTCCAGGTAAGGTCCCTCTGGGCTCCTACTTGTGGTCACCTTAGTGGTGACACTTAGTTTCTGAGGCTTCCTTGCATGGGTCTGACTAGACCCTGGGCTAGCGTTAATCTGCTTCATCTCCTTCCCCTCTCCTCTCTCCAAGGTTGAAAGGTGAACCTCTGGTCAAGTGGTCATCTCCCTGGGCAACCAGACTTCTTCTTTTTTGTTTTTTTGGTTTTTTTTTTTTGGTGGTTTTTTTGTTTTTGTTTTTTCTTTTTTCTTTTTGTTGTTGTTGTTTTGGTTTGGTTTGGTTTGGTTTGGTTTTGGTTTTTCGAGACAGGGTTCTCTGTGTAGCCCTGGCTGTCCTGGAACTCACTTTGTAGACCAGGCTGGCCTCGAACTCAGCAATCCGCCTGCCTCTGCCTCCGGAGATCTGGGATTAAAGGCATGCGCCACCACTGCCCAGCTCCAGACTTCTTCTTGAGGGGCTTTCCAAATCTCACCCTAATAGCACAAATTCAGGGGGTTCAAAAAGTTTATTATTTTCCTCTTTATCCCTCTGATAACTTCAGAAATTCCAGAAGTTTTGGTGAGTTCTATGCTAAGAAGCTGTTTCATGTTGTAAAGTATAACACCACTCCCCTTTACCCCACTTTATGCCCTGGAGTCTGAAGCCCTTGGACTACATTACCCAGCAGGCCCCTTTCCTCTTCTGGGTTCCAATGCACTAAGCAAAAGGAGGCACCAAATGTTGATACAAATGTGGGAGGAAAGAACTGGGACTGTTTGGTCACTCGGCCCCCTCTAAATGTTACAGATCTGCTCATGCCAGGCAGGGCTATAGCTCTCCCCCTCCCTCTCCCCTCCCCTGACTCCCCTTTGTTCTGTTTGATTGTTTTTGTTCTTTTGGGTTTGGGAGGTACAGGATCTTGGGTGTACAGTTGATAAAAACAAAACAAAACAAAACACAGCCCCTCCATACCAGCCCCAAAGGACTTCCTCACCTCATACTGGTTTGCTTAGTCCACCATCCCCCTGTAACCAGCCCTTTAGTAAGCTCTTCTCCATCGCCCTCCTCATTGTTTCCTGTGGAACGCCAACCCAACACACACGTAGGATATGGCTTTTGCCTCTCAGCCTCGGGTGCAGAAACCACTCAAGCAGTGTAATTGGAATTCATCTGAGATCATCAGTGTCTCTGCTTCACCTTCCAGCTGCCAGAAAACCCAGTTATCCAATGTATCCCCTCACTGCCTGAGAGCACAGTCCCCTGGAGTCCAAGCACATGGATGGGAAATGAGTTTGATATGCACCTGTGGCCAAGTTCTGAACCAGGTTGTGAACCAAAGTCCTGGCTGAGGTCAAGGGAGCAATGTTTGTGCATTCGTGAGTTTATAGTCTGTAGGATTGTATTCAGGAATGTTCTAGACACATATCATCTTTGTAAGCCATCTGGAAACCAAGTGACTGGCCAGTGCTATCATGGTTATAAAGGTCTAGAGGTGTTTATGTGGGACTCAGAAATTGGGTTTTTGTTTTTTTGTTTGCAGCCAACCGTATGGGTCAGACCCAAGTCCAATCCAGTTATTAGCCACCTTGAAGTCAAGTGGTTATGGGTACAGTTCTGGCAGAGCCAAGCTTAAACCCTCACTCAGTCCAGGCCTTCATAGGAAGCCATCACTTCCCTATAGATTGAGACAGTCTCTGCTGCTTCATAAACCTTCCGTCTCTTTTTGTCCTTGCCTTTGCTTGTTTACAACAATAGGTATTGCTTGAAGACCATTGTGTAATCGTGAGACCAACTGATTCTTTAAAGTGGCCGAGAAGAGAGATAGCAAAAACAAAAACAAAAAACAAAAAACAAAACACCTGGGTTTTATGATACCACTCACTGTCACATCAGCCATGGGCTGCGCAATTCTAGATCTGTATGGCTAAGTCCCTCTTTGTTTAAGCTATTGCCAAATATTCGGTCTATTATATACATTCAAAAGAATTTATATGTCGAGGAGGCCTTCAAGATCGATGCTATTTATTCCCTTAAAACCAAGGCACAGAAAGGGAAATTCTTTGTCCCAATCACATAGGCCAACATGAGCTTCTGTCTCCTAGCTAGCCACCACCCAGGCTTGTAATCTACACTGTGCAGATTTGCAAACTGTGTGTATTTCAGCGGTTTGCATGCTGGTCTTTTGAATACAGAAATCATCTGAGTCATGCTTGGATCCCGAAAAGGGAGCAGCCTGTCCAAGGGCCTGTATGGTTGTCCTGGTTAACTACACACTGGAAAGCTTCATACCCGGGGAGGGGGAGCATCAAGTGTGCACAGGAAGACATCTATGAGAAAAACTGCAGCTCTCTGCCTCTTCTGTGCCTCAGAGCATGATGTTTCGTGGGTCATGTTAGTTACATCTCTGAAGGTAGATTCTTGTGAAGGTCAGAAAGTCCTAAGGCAGAAGATCCAGCCCATCCGCTCATGCACACACACACACACACACACACACACACACACACACACACACACACATGCGCACACACCTCTGAGATGCTACTGTTAGTGATTCACTACCTCAGGAGGTAATTACTTTCTTCCTGAGAATGCAGAGAGAAATGAAAGCCAGAGAAAGGGAGTCTCTGGGACCCTAAAAATAGATTTATTAGCCTTATTGGCAACTGTAATGGGATGAATGTTTATACATCCCCAAATTCATATTACCATCCTAGCCCCCAAGATAGAATGAGGATGTGACATGCTTGGCAAGTGGGGTTCTTACAGCAGGTACCTTGGAGAGCTCCCTGAGCCCTTCCAGGGTATGGGGACACAGCATGGCCTTGCTTCATCAGGAAGTGAGCCCTCACCAGACAGGGACTTAGTGACAGCTGCTGAAATGGCAAGCAAGAAGGGGCAGTGCAAAGTGAGGGGAACTAACATTTTATAATCCAATTATTGTCTTAGTGAACTCAAGACATGGCTTCCTATTCATTGGGAACAGTAACCCCAGCACCCACAGAGCAGGATATGGGGTCACAATCCCCAAGAGTGTTGCTGACACCTCTGGTCAGTCTTGCTGATGGACCCAAAGGACCTCATTTATTTGAATCTTCACAACAAACATGTAAGGGGGTCTGTCCCTTTATTTACAGGAAAACCAATGTTTGGACCTGAGAAGTGCTCAGAGCCAAAGAATCAGGCAGGGGCAGGACTGGAGCCCAAGTCAGGCTCTCTCCAAATCCTGTTACCATCCTGAAGCTAACTAACAGCTTGTCAGCCTTATGAACTCAACTCTCTCCCTACGTTATCCAATTTCCCAGTTGTCTGGAATGTGACTTTGCACCGCATCCATCAACCAATCTCCTCCCAGGTGCAGGGAATGTCGCTTCATCAGGCAGCTTTCAGAAATGCTGAGCCAAAACCAAAAACGATAACGTCATAATTCATGGGGAGTGGGAAGCAGCTCCAGGGGTGGGGGTGGGGGAGACTCTGGTTTCCCTTTCACGATGGATTAAATTGTAATTGGGAGAACTGGTAAAGGGCCTTCTTTTGGTGCACAGAGCCAATCAATACATGCCACTTTAAATTCTCCTTCCTGCCTTTCCCCCAGCCAGGCAGACTGGAGAAAATGCAAGTGTTTGAGACCTGAGATTACAGACTAGATTTCTTAATGGAGTGATTTTTTTTTCATATAGTATTTCTGAGAGCCAGGCTGCCTGGGGCAGTAGCTGCTTCCCCAGACAGGGAAGGATTCCTCTAGGACTTCCTGGCTGCCTGTCCATGGGTCATTGGAAGAAACTGCTGCTCTGACAGGCGCCAAGGTCCACCCCTCACAGCTATCATCAGTATTATTCAGTCACAAAGGCAGATTCTGGAGCAGTAGGCACTTATTCTAGGACACACCCATCTTATTCTAGGACATCTTATTCTAGGACACACTTATTCTAGGACACACATACCCATCTGCAAAACCTACAACCTTGACTCCTAAAACCCTAGGAAGGCTGTCTCTGCTCTGTCAGACTATGGGCAGCTGGGATTCCATCATGTGTCACTGCAGAGCCTCGTTTTTCTGCTATACGTCCAGCTTACTATAATTAGCAAGCATCCACACTCCTTCTGTGAACCACTCACCCTC
Source organism: Mus caroli (assembly GCF_978045245.1). Lineage (NCBI taxonomy): Eukaryota > Metazoa > Chordata > Mammalia > Rodentia > Muridae > Mus > Mus caroli. The sequence continues at coordinate 78,585,501 of NW_028227257.1, forward strand.
CATCTCCTCAGCCCTTTCCATTCCTTGTTACATCCTCCCCTGCCTCTGCTCCATAGCTTACAGGGGTGAAGAAAGTCTCTCTACTCTTTCCTTTGCTGCCACTCTTGACCTGCCTCCCTGAAGTTCCCCTCAGAAAGCCAGAGTTCGGGCTGAGAGGAATTTCTCCCATCTCCTATCTTCTGGTGGATACCTGTCAGTCAGACTCCCCTATTGGTTTCTCTTAGGATGAATGGAATTAGCCCAGGCCAGGCAAGGGGAGATGGTAGGGACCCAGAGGACTGTGACAGCGGGACCACAAATCCATGCTACTTAATGTCCTTGTACTGAGATCCAGGAAGAATGGGCCCATCCAGTGGCTTTGGCCACAGGTCCATAGTCTGACCTCGGAGGCACAGCAGACATGCAAGTTTTCTCATTTGTCAGCCAGAGAGAGCTGTCTTGAAAGTGTGGAATGAGGATCGGATGAAATACTGGGGAGAATCGTGTTCCAAAAGGCCAAGAGTCCTGCAGAATGAATCTCCGAACCCACGGAAGTCGCACTGGCTAATCTCTTTCCCATCTGGCTTCCTCTTTCAGCTCTGCCCTTCCCATCCAGCTGCAAAAACCCCCTCTTGGTATCTTTGCTTTCACTCTTGCCTTACCTCAGACCCCTCTAGACACGAATGCCCAGTAGTCTCTCCAAACCCACTATTCCATAAGGTAGGTTCTCTTATCAAAACTCCAACCGTTCTTTTTTACCAAAACAAAAATCAAAAGTCTCCCTGTGGGGTCAAGGGCATAATTCTAAGAATGACCCAGGAGTATAGCCTACTCCACTGTGAATACGGGATTGGTTCACAGGCTGAGACGCCACCACAATCACATGGTCTATACCAAAAGGAAGACTGTGTAGAGTGGGGCAGGGTTAAGGGAAAGGAATGAAGTCTTATTCAGTGAATATCAAAAGAATTTAGAACTTAGAAGCATGGGAAGAAGTTAACAACAGCTAGAAAGAAACAAGACTCATTCCTACCATCATAAGGGATGGCTTTGAGGGGCAACATAAAAGTTGGGAAATGGATTTCCCCTGCAGTCTCCAGAGAAGAGCCTGGTCTGGCCACTGCCGAGATTCTAGACTGAGACTCTCAGGAGAAACTGAATGAGCCCACCTGGACTTCAGAACTGAAGAGCAATGAGATAAATGGGTATTTTAAACTGCTCAGTCTGTGCTGATTTGTTACACCACAATAGGAAATAAACAGATGGAACAGGATTTTAAACATCTTTATTCACCTGCTTCTCTGACCTACTTCTGAAACACAGTCTTTGGAATGATTTGGAAATTCAAATCCAGATTCTACTACTTATTGGAAAATAACCCAACATCTGTTTTTTTTCCCTCATCTACATACATAGGACAATTCTAGAATATTGCTCCTGAAAGTGTTTGGAAGAATTTAGGGGCATAATACGGTAATATAGTATTAGATACTGTACAGAGCATACTAGCACAGTATCCAACACTAATTATCCACAATAGTAACATTTTGATATTTTTTTATACTCATTATATTCTCTACGGATTCTTCCTTTAAGTTAATTGGGTTTATTTATTAACCTAGTATCTTTGTTACTCTTCTATTGCTATGATAAAACAACCAAACCAAGGCAACTTCTAAAAGAAAGTGTTTACTTGGGGTTTATATTTGCAGAGAGTTGGAGACCATGGCTGTCATGACAGGGAGCATGGCAGCAGGCAGGCAGGCACTGGAGCAGCAGCCAAAAGGTTAGCTCTTGAGACACAACTACAAGGCAGAGAGAGTGAACTGGCAATGGCAGGAGCTTTTGAAGCCTTAAAGCCAGGCCCCAGGGATGTACTTCCTACAAGGCCACACCTCCTAATCCTCTCAAAGCAGTTACACCAACTGGGGACCAAGCATTCAAATATATGAGCCTATAGGAGCCATTCTCATTTGAAACATCACACCTGGCAAAGCATAATCTTTTTCTCAGCTTACATCAGCCACCAACAGGCATGCCTTCTACTTGCTATTGTCCTCAAATTCAGATCTCTCCAGGCCCTACTCCGAATCTCATCCACTCACAAACTTCTCCACCACCTCTCGAGCCCCCATGACTACTTCTGCAGTACCAGAGAATGGTGTAAATACTTAGACGATCTCATCTCTAACCAATTAAAATTAACAGGTTTTTTTTTCGTATCAGAGTAATAACTGCTTGTTGGAGATATCCTTATAAGCCTGAGGCAAAAAAACCAAGTTAATCTTTCCACCACAGCTAATATTTTGCCTCATTTCTTCCCGTATCCTTGTTTCTGTCATTTGTACATATGTAAATATGTGTGTACGCTGTTGTGTTCTCGAGCATACACCTTGTCTGCAGGTTTCCCCGGGCATCCATCTGCCTGAGAAGAAACAGGGATTCTGTCATACGGGAATTCAGACAGAAAACAATGTGGTACTTAGTGTCATTAATCATGAAAAACGGAGTTATGCAGGCAACTGGAATACCAAGACACGTTTTAACCAGTCTTCCTGTATCAGTTTGCTATGGATCATGTAAAAGATTGTTAAGACTTTGTAGTTTGAAAGAACAGAGCCTCTTACAGTCTCACGGCCTGTCTGAAACGAGTCGCAGCAGGTCAGGTGTGGTTTCCATGTGAAATGTCCCCTTACAGGCTCAGGTACTTGTGGTTAGCTTGCGGTTGGTGGCCCTGTTTGAGAAGGTTATGGGACCTTTAGGAGGTGGGGCCTTGCTGGGGAAGTATGTGACTGAGGTTCCCCTACCCCCCACTTTCCTTTTTACTCTCTGCTTCCTGACTGCTGATGTAATGTGACCAGCCAACCTACTTAGCTTCTGCCACCATGACTTCTCCACCATGGTATACTGTATTCATCTAACTGTAAGTCTGGATAAACCCTTGCTTCCTTAAATTGCTTCTTTGTATGACATTTGCCTTAGCAAGGAGAAAAGCGGCGGATACAGTTATTGTTAGGGATCTTCCTGCAGCTCAAGGGAGACCATTCCTTCTTCCTCCAGCTCCCAGATGCTGCCCATCGTCCTTAGCTCGTGGACGTTGCTCCAGCCTTCTCCCATCAGCATGGCATCTCCACCTAGCTTTGGCTCCTGCCTCCCTCTCACAGAGATCTCTGTGCTTACAAGGGGTCACCGGGATAATTCAGGATAGACCCCACATCTCAGTACTGCCATGCTCGAGGCAGTGAGTTTAGCATCACAGGACTAGACACCTCTGTAAACAAGGCTGTTGGCTAGCCTTGCAGCAATGGGGAGAGGAACCATGGAGGCTGCTGTGAGGAGCCATGGCGTCTGGAAGGAGTCCAAGAACATGAAGCTGCTTGGGAAGCTGGTCTCAAAGTAAAGCATCTGCAGCAGCCTCTGACGTTTACTGAGTATCTCTGCGCCAGCAGCTATACTGAGCTCCTGTTTGAAATAGTTGCTAGGAAAAACAACATTGAAATAGCCACCGAATCTTAGATAAAAATTGCCCAAGCTCTACTCATGTAATTAAATCAATATTTTAATTTTTCCACACTCCTATATAACTTTTCCATATTCATTATAATATTATAGCTATAACTTAGGATGCTAATTTCCACATTTCCATTTTAATTTTTACCATAAATAATGTTTCCATTTTGCAGAAAGTAGCAATTTTGTCTCCTCTTTCATTTTTCTCTTCTGCCACACTACCCTCAGTAGTAACAGTCCAAGACCATCTCTCCCTACATATCTGTCACTGCTTACTTCAAACAATAATGGTGTTATCATAGTATTAATTGTTTTAATGTATACTACTGTAATAAGAAGAACAGTATTGGTAGCATAACAGCTGAAGTGATAGCTTGGATTTCTAGAGGACTGGAGTTCAATTCCCAGCATCCACATCAGGCAGCTCATATTCTCTATAACTCCAACTCCAGGCAATCTGATACCATTTCTGGCCTCCAAGGGAATGCACACATATGAGACATACACGTGTACACATAAATAAGGACAAATAAATAAATACATTTTAAAAAGTCTGCAGACTTCAAGTAAGTATGTTTGTATCTTTGTTTTTTAAAATAAGTACACACATAAATGCAGACACACACACACACACACACACACACACACACACGAACAGTGTCCATCTTCCTAGAGCAGCTTTTGAAGTGCAGTATATGTGTCTTGCCACCTTTTCAAGCCAGTAGATCCAGTTTCTGCTCATCATGAGGAAGCAACACAATGCCCATTGTCTGGAAGCACCAGCGTTTACTGGACCTGTTGACCTGTTGAGAAATATTCCTGTTTCCAGTTGCAGAGCCTAGAAGTAGAATTGAGGCCAATGAGATGGTCCATCAGTTACCTGATGATGTGAGTTCAATCCCTGTAACCCAGAGTGAAAAGAACTGTCTCAAAGTTGCCCAGTGAGCTCCACACATCTGCTGTGGTACATGTGCACCCACACTCACATAGACTTACACACACACACATGCACACACACTCACACACACATTATTATAAGTAAAATTTTCTTACAAAAAGTAAAAACTGGGCTAGAGATGGGACTCAGTGGTAAACCGGTTGCCCAGAATGGGAAAGACCCTGGGTTTTATCCCAAGTGCCACACAAACAAGAATGGTAGTTTTCTGTCAACCTCATACAAGCTAGAATCATTTTGGAAGCTCAACTGAGAAAATGCTCCCACTTGATTGGTCTGTGGGCAAGCTTGTGATACTCAATGACAGATCGGGAGGGCCAAGCTCACTGTGGGCAGTGCCCGCCTCGGAATGGTGGTCCTTGGAGCTATAAGAAAGCAGACTGAGCAAGCCATTAGGAGCAAGCCAGCAAGCAGCATTCCTCCACAGCCTCTGCTTCTGTTCCAGCCCTCACCTTCTTCAGTAATGGACTGTGATGTGACATGCAAGCAAAAGAGACCTTTCTTCCTGAAGTTGCTTTCAGTCATGGTGTTTATCATGAAACCCTAACTAAGGCAGGTCAGCTCTTAACGCTGCAGATGACATTGCAATGCATGACTTAGAATATAAATTCTTAAGTACCAGTACTTTCATTTTTGTTGGGTAGAGACCACAGATAAGGAGTGAATTTAGGATCTTCTAGATGGTATGCTAAGCAAAATCCTAAATTGGTTATCTGTAGGGAAACCTTGCTAATGAAGGTCACAGTCTCCCATGACCGTGAAGCTCCTCTGAGCTTGGCACAAAATGGAGGACTCCCTTTACCAGCAGGGCTTCCCCTTCTCTGACCTTGTCTGGGGAGCCTGACCACCGCACACATACCCTCTACCTGGGGAAGGCTGAGTAGTTCTTGGCAACTTCCTCTTTCCCAGTAAGAACCTGCCCAGCAATTACCTGAGATTCCTGGAATGCCTCTCCATACAAACGCATTCACGCATTCACCACATATTCACCGTTCACTAAGCTCTAGCCAATAATTTTACATTCATCCTGAAATCTCCTCTCCACTCTCCAAGGTTCATATTTAGCCCTTGGTTACCCTGAAAAAAAATGTGTACAAGCCCACCCCTAATAAAGATATGCGCACCAGATGTTTCACTCAAGATCATCTAAGAGAGCAGTATCATCTAAGAGAGCGGTAACCCTAAAATTCTTAGAGAAGCCCCTACCCCAGCACTCACTCCTAGCAGGCCCAGGATCCTGCAGACCCCACTTGTTTTGGGCTCTGCTTCATCCCTCCAGCCCAGTGTGCAGCAGCATCTGCACCCCCTGAGGGAGAAAGCACACACACATACACACTCCACAGATGTCTTGAAATATGCAAGCTCACCCAGGTGAGGGAGAAGGATATGGTTCATATGGGTGAAAGGATAAGAGCCAAAGATTTTTTTTAAAAACCCAGGGAGCTTGATCAGGGACAGGAAAACAGATAGGGCCCAGCCTGTTCATACCTTGATCATTTCCAAAGTTCCCATGGAACGTGGCATAGTGTCAGCAGCCAGGCTGTCCCCAGTGCTGCATAACCTATCTTTTATCTCAGTGTATTTGCTCCTAAAAGAAGGACAAGAAGCAGACTGAAGCCCTCTGACCACTCATCTTGCCCTCATACGTCCCAGCGTTTCCATCTGTTCTTTGTGGCACAGAGTGGGTAGATCGTGAAGAGCAGAGTTGGTTTAGCTTGTTGTTCTGAAGGCTGACACCACTCCCTGGTGAGGGTCTTCTCAAAGCATCTTAACCTGACACAAGTTGGAGTGAGAGAGCAAGTGTGCCAATGAGAGCTTCATTTTACCCTAAAGCCACTTCTGCAGTAACCCATGAATCCATTAATTCCTTCACCCGTGGCTGGACCATGAAGGTAATCTACTTCTGCCTGACGGACACCGTCATGAAGACTAGGTTCCCAGCGCTTGTGGAGGACATAGTTAAACTAAACTATGCCACCAGAGAACTCATTTGTTGTGCACTGAGAAATCCACGTTAGACTTTGCATCAGAGTCTGCATTTTAAATTGTTATGTGAGGGGAATGGAAGATAGAATAAGAGGCAAAGGAAAGGATAGATATTTGACCTGCTTTGTAAAAGAGAAAGCATTTAAATACATATTTACAGTAGTTTGAATATATATGAAAACTTCAAGCAACCAAAGCAATACATAAACAAAAAGCCGACTGCCTTAAGGCTAAGGATTTATTTATTTACTTACTTATTTCTTCATAACGAAAAGAGCAGTAATGAACTTGTAGTCACCAGCTCAGCAAGGTCAAGTTCAGTGCCTCTGGAGGTTACTGGGTCAAAGTGGGGGGGGGCTGCATCAGTAATCATGCTAGATTTCCCATAGTTCCTTGCATTTCATCAGCTGAAAACCAGTGTTATCATAGACTAAATATGAGTATTTCTAAGGAATATAGAGCTTCTGAAATTTAAGAAGAAAGCTGCCAGCCATCCCAAATGGGCAGACTATCAGAATAGTCCATGAGAGGAACACAAATGGCCATTAAATTATATGGTAAGAAGCTCAACTTTCTCAGACCATGCATGAACTACAGGTGGAGGCTCAGCTGAGCCATCTTCCTTCCCCATCAGATTGGCGGATACCCAGGACCTGCTCAGGAGTTGTTCTGTTGAGACTGAAGACTCACCCTATCACAAGGTGCTGGTCAAGATGCAGAAAGATGCCAGCCTAACAGGGAGAGATTTGGAGCATTGAGCAAAATCCCAAGTTCATCTAGCCTCCAGCACTGCAACTCCACATCTATAAATCTTTCTCAACAACAACCCCGTGAAAAGAAATGGCAATGCCAGCATTAGGTTAGTGGTTTAAGAGGAGGGGAGGAGTTAGTGTGGACAGCTCCATGAAATAGCGCCGTAACAGTAAGTTCTTCATCCTAAGGATTGAGAAGAACATGAAAAAGAAACCTTAAACTGTATCTAGCAGCAAGAGGATCAGGCCAGGCTGGGTGATGCTATGCTATAGTGCCAAATAAACCCAAATGATGGTGCCTTCCACAGCCTCAGGCTGCCTCTTTATTATATGTGGGCTTCCGCCCCACCCCACATCATCCTTCCCCTGTGACCCAAACTTTGGAAACAGCATCTGTCTGAGATAGTTTAAAGCCAGTCACTGAGGCAAAGAGAAAAGATACTCAGGCTGTTAAGCCTTCTCCCTGGAAATGACCAGCATCACTCTAACTCCAACTCCCGTTTTATTGGTCAAAGAAAGTCACCGAGTCTGAGTTCAAATGGGCAGGTGTATATTCTGCAGTGCTCAGCATCAGATATGAATGAGCAGTGGTACAGCCTAGTGCAGAGAGGACACTGTAGCTACTGTCCTTTTTAAACTATCCTATAACATGGAAGAATGTATGAAGAAATGCCTTTGCTAATGTAATTATGAACCTAGAGTTTCAGAACTAAAAGAAGACTCAAGGCTGGAGGAGACAGTTGCATCAGGAAAATGTCTGTTTTGCAAGCATGAGGACCCAAGTTCAGTTCCCCAGAACACACATTAAAAATAGCCAAGCATAGCAACACACTCAAATCCCCAGCCCTGCAGAGCAGAGTCAGGTGGATCTCCAGGGCTCTCCAGCCAGCCACTCTAACCTATTGAGTGAGCTCTAAGCCAGTGGGAAACACTGTGCCACCAAACAGCTGAGGGTGTCCTTTGGCCCCCATGTACAACATGCACATTTATCAGTGCGCACACACATACATGTGTACCAGCACACACATCAACATACACACCCAGGAGTTTTAAGTGAACTGAAACAAGATGAGAGATGGACAAAATCCAGGCAAGTTGAGAATGTAATCTTACATTTTGTCTGGAAACATCAGTAGGAACTCCTGAATTATCTTTCTCGAGAACAGACCTATTTCCTTTCGCTAGTATAAATAAATGTACAACGAGAACCATCTTTTGTTCCTCTAGTTCTCAGTTAAAATCCTCCGTAGAATGCATGGCTTGGATGAGTACACATAACAGAGTCCTTATGGCGGTTCCCTGGCTTCTTTGGTAAAGGTAGTTTTTCCATCCGCGGGGCCGTGGGGAGATTACCCTTTGTCCTTGCCAAGGTGGTAAGCCAGAAGCAAAGCTGTGTTGTAAGAGGCGCTCCAGAGAACAGTGCAGCTTTCACTCGGTAAAAAGGATGCACCAGCTCCCATCATGTCCTCCTCTTTTCAGCCTCTGGTGGACGGTGGTGGATTACTGTAATCCGAGCCAGGTGCCAACCAGTTGTAGCACAGCTGCTAGTCCAGCTGCGGTACCTGACACTGTCCATGTGCCTGTTGACATGGTGAGGTTTTTTCCTTTATCCCTAATAGCAAGGGGCTCTTTATCCCTAATAGAAGGAGGACTTCTTTCTGTGGGAAGGAGGCACCAACCCTCTTTATTGTTCCTCTGTTGAAAGTCTATGGTGTGGTGCAAAGGAGGTGCAGCGGCAGTGGCGCCACCTGTTCACATCATTCATTAGTGCCTTCTGAATTTCACCAGACTGAATCCCAGATGTACCATTTTTATTATATAGTGAGTCACTGCTTTTCTACTATGATCCATCAGACCAGTTTTCAGATGCCAGTGAACATCTGTGGTACAGTAGCCTTGCTATAGAATTCTATGCTCACTCTCTGACTCTCTCTCTCTGTCTCTGTGCGTACATATGTATGTATGTGTGCTGTATTATATATGTATGTGTGTATGTATGTGTACATATATGTGTGTATATGTGTATGTGTGTATGTATGTGTGTATACAGGTGTATGCATGTGTGTATGTATGCATATGTATATATGTGTGCATGTGATATGTATGTGTATGTATGTGTGTATATATGTGTGAGTATGTGTTGTGTATGTGCATATGTGTGTATACATGTATAGTGCATGCACATATGTATATGTATGTGTGTCTGTTTATATGATATGCATGCACATATATGTGTGTATGTATATGTGTAAGTATAAATGTGTGTATGTATATGTGTATTGTATAAAACATTGAGCTTCTGGTCCTCTTGTATCTGCTTCCTGAGTGCTGGAATGACAGAGGTGTACTACCACACCTAGTTTAAGAAGTTTGGGGACTGAATCTCAAGGGCACTAAGTAAGCACTTTACCACTGGGCTACATTCTCAGCTCTCTGCTGTGCCTCTTATTTCAGTGCATTCAAACTCCCAACCATGAATATTTCTAATGCCATGAAACCTGCTGGGTCACAATCCTGAGTGGCAGGAGGAAGGCTGAAGCATGGCCAAACTGGAGAGCCCTCTGGATCTTACTTGAACCTGAGGAGGTCACTTAACTGAGGCTTCACCAAGTCATTGCTCCATTTCTTATCTAGCTGGTTGTCTCTGGGAGATGAGATACACAGGGATGGGAGAACCTGTGGCTTTGGGTCTTCTGTGTCATACCTGTTTGGTAGTACTATGTGTTCTTTCATGGTAGGAATACAGTGCAGGATTCTCCTATGTTAAGTCATCCATTTTCTTGGTCCTTAAAAGTTGGGAGGTGGTGGCTGCTATGGCTTTACTGTGTTTCTCAAAATTCATGTGTAGGAGGTAGAGAGCAATTGAGGAAGACAGTCCCTGCCCTTGGACCTGTTCCCTATGCACATTTAATCCCCAGGTCACTAGCACAGGCAGACCAGACCTTTCAGAGGTGACTGGGTCATGAGTACACCGTCCCCAGGAAGGCTGCTATCAAGAAAAAAGGGGTTACTGAGAAGATGGGAGTTCAGTGCTCCCTCACACCTGCATGGAATAATTGCATACCTCTTCCCTTAACACTTTCTGTCCAGGGGTGACCTGATTCAGTGGCCCACATCAAGTCCCCGGGCTCATGGACTTCCCAATTTCCAGAACCACTAGCAAAATAAATGTCTGTTAGTTATAAATTACACAGTCTCAGGTCTTCTGTTACAGCAACACAGACTGTACTGCAACAATGATAGAGGCACTGACTAAGATCCAGAGCCATGAATCCTGCAGAAAGAAATACATGAATGAGATTATGGGGTTGGGTAGAGAAGAACAGTGTGATATTAGGCAGCCCTTTTTGTTGGCCACTATGGTACCTACAGAATAGACCTGGTACCAAAGTAGCCATGGGATACGAATGGTCCCTACACATGGTCCGTGCTCATTGAAGCTGTTCTAGCTGTGATGTTAAATGAATACATGAAAACTACAGGGACTGGAGACTGCATTAGTTAGGGAAGCAGAAAACCGGCCTGAGTAGGACCACAGGCCTCTTCCGGCCGGACCAGCACCGGGGTAGTTAGAGCGCAGGGTCGGCTGACACCCACCAGCTACCCAGGACCCCCGCCACAGAATTTTGAGACTGCTGGTGAGTGGAACACAGCTTCTGCTCCAGTCCAATCACGCGGGACCTGAGACTGCTTTGGTTGGGGAGGCAGAAATCCGGCCTTAGCAGGGCCACGAGCCTCTCCGGTCAGAAAAGCGCCTGAGTAGCTAGGGCGCAGGGTCGGCTGACACTCGCCAGCTACCCACAACACCCGCCACAGGATCTTAAGACTTCTGGTGAGTGGAACACAGCTTCTGCTCCAATCCAATTGCGCACGGGACCTGAGACTGCATAAGTTAGGGAAGCAGAAAACCGGCCTGAATAGGACCACAGGCCTCTTCCGGCCTGACCAGCACTGGGGTAGCTAGAGCGCAGGGTCGGCTGACACCCGCCAGCTACCCAGGACCCCCGCCACAGGATTTTGAGACTGCTGGTGAGTGGAACACAGCTTCTGCTCCAATCTTTAAACAGTGACAACGACAACAACTAACCCCAGAGATTACCAGATGGTGAAAGGTAAACGTAATGATCTTACTAACAGAAACCAAGACCACTCACCATCATCAGAACCCAGCACTCCCACTTCGCCCAGTCCAGGGCACCCCAACACACCGGAAAAGCTAGACACGGATCTAAAAGCATATCTCATGATGATGGTAGAGGACTTCAAGAAGGACTTTAATAACACACTTGAAGAAATACAAAGGAACACGGGTAAACAGGTAGAAGACAGTAAAGAGGAAGCACAAAAATCCCTTAAAGAATTGCAGGAGAACACTGCTAAAGAGTTACAAATCCTTAAAGAAAAACAGGATAACATAATCAAACGGGTAGAAGTCCTTACAGAAAAACAGGAAAACACATCCAAACAGATGATGGAAATGAACAAAACCATACTAGACCTAAAAAGGGAAGTAGACACAATAAAGAAAACCCAAAATGAGGCAACACTGGAGATAGAAACCCTAGGAAAGAAATCTGGAACCATAGATACCAGCATCAGCAACAGAATACAAGAGATGGAAGAGAGAATCTCAGGTGCAGAAGATTCCATAGAGAACATCGGCACAACAATCAAGGAAAATGTAAAATGCAAAAAGATCCTAACTCAAAACATCCAAGAAATACAGGACATAATGAGAAGACCAAACCTACGGATAATAGGAGTGGATGAGAATGAAGATTTTCAACTCAAAGGACCAGCAAACATCTTCAACAAAATTATAGAAGAAAACTTCCCAAATCTAAAGAAAGAGATGCCCATGAACATACAAGAAGCCTACAGAACTCCAAATAGACTGGACCAGAAAAGAAATACCTCCCGACACATAATAATCAGAACAACAAATGCTCTAAATAAAGATAGAATACTAAAAGCAGTAAGAGAAAAAGGCCAAGTAACATATAAAGGCAAGCCTATCAGAATTACACCAGATTTTTCACCAGAGACTATGAAAGCCAGAAGATCCTGGACGGATGTTATACAGAAACTAAGAGAACACAAATTCCAGCCCAGGCTACTATACCCAGCCAAACTCTCAATTAACATAGATGGAGAAACCAAAGTATTCCACGACAAAACCAAATTCACACATTATCTCTCCACGAATCCAGCCCTTCAAAGGATAATAACAGAAAAAAACCAATACAAGGACAGGAACCACGCCCTGGAAACAACAAGAAGGTAATCCCTCAACAAACCTAAAAGAAGACAGCCACAAGAACAGAATGCCAACTTTAACAACAAAAATAACAGGAAACAACAATTACTTTTCCTTAATATCTCTTAATATCAATGGACTCAACTCCCCGATAAAAAGACATAGACTAACAAACTGGCTACACAAACAAGACCCAACATTTTGCTGCTTACAGGAAACTCATCTCAGAGAAAAAGATAGACACTACCTCAGAATGAAAGGCTGGAAAACAATTTTCCAAGCAAATGGTATGAAGAAACAAGCTGGAGTAGCCATTCTAATATCTGATAAGATTGACTTCCAACCCAAAGTCATTAAAAAAGACAGGGAGGGACACTTCATACTCATCAAAGGTAAAATCCTCCAAGAGGAACTATCAATCCTGAATATCTATGCTCCAAATACAAAGGCAGCCACATTCATTAAAGAAACTTTAGTAAAGCTCAAAGCACACATTGCACCTCATACAATAATAGTGGGAGACTTCAACACACCACTTTCACCAATGGACAGATCGTGGAAACAGAAACTAAACAGGGACACAGTGAAACTAACAGAAGTTATGAATCAAATGGATCTGGCAGATATCTAGAGAACATTCTATCCTAAAACAAAAGGATATACCTTCTTCTCAGCACCTCATGGTACCTTCTCCAAAATTGACCACATACTTGGTCACAAAACAGGCCTCAACAGATACAAAAATATTGAAATTGTCCCATGCATCCTATCAGATCACCATGGACTAAGGCTGATCTTCAATAACAAAATAAATAATAGAAAGCCACCTTCACGTGGAAACTGAACAACACTCTTCTCAATGATACCTTGGTCAAGGAAGGAATAAAGAAAGAAATTAAGGACTTTTTAGAGTTCAATGAAAATGAAGCCACAACATACCCAAACTTATCGGACGCAATGAAAGCATTTCTAAGAGGAAAACTCATAGCTCTGAGTGCCTCCAAAAGGAAACTAGAGAGAGCACACATTAGCAGCTTGACAACATACCTAAAAGCACTAGAACAAAAGGAAGCAAATTCACCCAAGAGGAGTAGACGGCAGGAAATAATCAAACTCAGGGGCGAAATCAACCAAGTGGAAACAAGAAGAACTATTCAAAGAATCAACCAATCAAGGAGCTGGTTCTTTGAGAAAATCAACAAGATAGATAAACCCTTAGCCAGACTCACTAGAGGGTACAGGGAAAGCATCCTAATTAACAAAATCAGAAATGAAAAAGGAGACATAACAACAGATCCTGAAGACATCCAAAACACCATCAGATCCTTCTACCAAAGGCTATACTCAACAAAACTGGAGAACCTGGATGAAATGGAGAAGTTCCTAGAAAGATACCAGGTACCAAAGTTGAATCAAGATCAGGTTAATGATCTAAACAGCCCTATATCCCCCAAAGAAATAGAAGCAGTCATTAAGAGTCTCCCAACTAAAAAAAGCCCAGGACCAGATGGGTTTAGTGCAGAGTTCTATCATACCTTCAAAGAAGATCTAATCCCAGTTCTTCACAAACTATTCCACAAAATAGAAATAGAAGGTACTCTACCCAACTCATTCTATGAAGCCACAATTACTCTGATACCTAAACCACAAAAAGACCCAACAAAGATAGAAAACTTCAGACCAATATCCCTTATGAATATTGATGCAAAAATCCTCAATAAAGTTCTTGCTAACAGAATCCAAGAACACATCAAAACAATCATCCATCCTGACCAAGTAGGTTTCATCCCAGGGATGCAGGGATGGTTCAATATACGGAAATCCATCAACGTAATCCAGTATATAAACAAACTCAAAGACAGAAACCACATGGTCATCTCGTTAGATGCGGAAAAAGCATTTGACTAGATCCAACACTCATTCATGATAAAAGTCTTGGAAAGATCAGGAATTCAAGGCCCATACCTAAACATGATAAAAGCAATCTACAGCAAACCAGTAGCCAACATCAAAGTAAATGGTGAGAAGCTTGAAGCAATCCCTCTAAAATCAGGGACTAGACAAGGCTGTCCACTTTCTCCATACCTATTCAACATTGTACTTGAAGTCCTAGCCAGAGCAATTCGACAACAAAAGGAGATCAAAGGGATACAAATTGGAAAAGATGAAGTCAAAATATCACTTTTTGCAGATGATATGATAGTATATATAAGTGACCCTAAAAATTCCACCAGAGAACTCCTAAGCCTGATAAACAGCTTTGGTGAAGTAGCTGGATATAAAATTAACTCAAACAAATCAATGGCCTTTCTCTACACAAAGAATAAATAGGCTGAGAAAGAAATTAGGGAAACAACACCCTTCTCAATAGTCACAAATAATATAAAATATCTTGGCGTGACTCTAACTAAGGAAGTGAAAGATCTGTATAATAAAAACTTCAAGTCTCTGAAGAAAGAAATTATAGAAGATCTTAGAAGATGGAAAGATCTCCCATGCTCATGGATTGGCAGGATCAACATTGTAAAAATGGCTATCTTGCCAAAAGCAATCTACAGATTCAATGCAATCCCCATCAAAATTCCAAATCAATTCTTCAACGAATTAGAAAGTGCAATCTGCAAATTCATCTGGAATAACAAAAAACCTAGGATAGCAAAAACTCTTCTCAAGGATAAAAGAACCTCTGGTGGAATCACCATGCCGGACCTAAAGCTTTACTACAGAGCAATTGTGATAAAAACTGCATGGTACTAGTATAGTGACAGACAAATAGACCAATGGAATAGAATTGAAGACCCAGAAATGAACCCACACACCTATGGTCACTTGATCTTCGACAAGGGAGCTAAAAACATCCAGTGGAAGAAAGATAGCATTTTCAACAAATGGTGCTGGCACAACTGGTTGTTAACATGTAGAAGAATGCGAATCGATCCATTCCTATCTCCTTGTACTAAGGTCAAGTCTAAGTGGATCAAGGAACTTCACATAAAACCAGAGACACTGAAACTTATAGAGGAGAAAGTGGGGAAAAGCCTTGAAGATATGGGCACAGGGGAAAAATTCTTGAATAGAACAGTAATGGCTTGTGCTGTAAGATCGAGAATTGACAAGTGGGACCTCATGAAACTGCAAAGCTTCTGCAAGGCTAAAGACACCATCAATAAGACAAAAAAACCACCAACAGATTGGGAAAGGATCTTCACCTATCCTAAATCAGATAAGGGACTAATATCCAATATATATAAAGAACTCAAGAAGGTGGACTCCAGAAAATCAAATAACCCCATTAAAAAATGGGGCTCAGAACTGAACAAAGAATTCTCACCTGAGGAATACCGAATGGCAGAGAAGCACCTGAAAAAATGTTCAACATCCTTAATCATCAGGGAAATGCAAATCAAAACAACCCTGAGATTCCACCTCACACCAGTCAGAATGGCTAAGATCAAAAATTCAGGTGACAGCAGATGCTGGCGAGGATGTGGAGAAGGAGGAACACTCCTCCATTGTTGGTGGGATTGCAAGCTTGTACAACCACTCTGGAAATCAGTCTGGCGGTTCCTCAGAAAATTGGACATAGTACTACCGGAGGATCCAGCAATACCTCTCCTGGGCATATATCCAGAAGATGTCCCAACCGTAAAAAGGACACATGCTCCACTATGTTCATAGCAGCCCTATTTATAATAGCCAGAAGCTGGAAAGAACCCAGATATCCCTCAACAGAGGAATGGATACAGAAATTATGGTACATTTACACAATGGAGTACTACTCAGCTATTAAAAAGAATGAATTTATGAAATTCCTAGCCAAATGGATGGACCTGGAGGGCATCATCTTGAGTGAAGTAACACAATCACAAAAGAACTCACACAATATGTATTCACTGATAAGTGGATATTAGCCCAAAACTTAGGATACCCAAGATATAAGATACAATTTGCTAAACGCATGAAACTCAAGAAGAATGAAGACCAAAGTGTGGACACTGTGCCCCTTCTTAGAATTGGGAACAAAACACCCAGGGAAGGAGTTACAGAGACAAAGTTCATAGCTGTGATGAAAGGATGGACCATTTAGAGACTGCCGTATCCAGGGATCCATCCCATAAGCAGCTTCTAAACGCTGACACCATTGCATACACTAGCAAGATTTTGCTGAAAGGACCCAAATATAGCTGACTCTTGTGAGACGATGCCGGGGCCTACCAAACACAGGAGTGGATGTTCACAGTTAGCTATTGGATGTATCACAGAGCTCCCAATGGAGAAGCTGGAGAAAGTACCCAAGGAGCTAAAGGGATCTGCAACCCTATTGTCGGAACAACATGATGTACTAACCAGAACCCCGGAGCTCTTGTTTCTAGCTGCATATGTATCGAAAGATGGCCTAGTCGGCCATCACTGGAAAGAGAGGCCCATTGGACTTACAAACTTTATATGCCCCAATATAGGGGAATGCCAGGGCCAAAAGAATGGGAATGGGTGGGTAGGGAAGTGGGGAGCTCTATGGGGGACTTTTGGGATAGCATTGGAAATGTAACTGAGGAAAATATGTAATAAAAATATTAAAAATTAAAAAAAAAAGAAAACTACAGGGACTGACTCTGAGCCCTGGATACAGTACTACATCTGGGGGTAGCCAGCTACCCACATGGTGACAAGTATATGATATCAAACGTTCTAATTTCTTTAGAAAAGCCAATTCTTCCTTAGACTTCTCAAGAGATAGGTGGTCTCTTCTTCCCCCATCACCACTACAGCATTACCATCTGAGGGTTGACTGGATACTTGACCTGTTTTCCTGAGATCTTTTACTGCACTGTTAAAGAACAAAGAGTACCACGTACTACCCCGGAGGGGCTCTGAACCATGAGACGCAGAGCCTTCCATGCACCTCATTCCCCAGAGACAATCTCATAGATTGAAAGTGGGGATAGTGACTTGGTGAAGTCACAGCTAAAAGGCCAGACCAAGGTCATTCTGCATGACCTCTGCTCCAAAGAGTGCAAACACTGAACAAACATGGTTCTTGCTGTTAAAATTCCTGGGTCCATGGGATTGCAAGCTTGTACAACCACTCTGGAAATCAGTTTGGCGGTTCCTCAGAAAATTGGACATAGTACTACCGGAGGATCCCGCAATACCTCTCCTGGGCATATATCCAGAAGATGTTCCAACTGGTAAGAAGGACACATGTTCCACTATGTTCATAGCAGCCTTGTTTATAATAGCCAGAAGGTGGAAAGAACCCAGATGCCCCTCAACAGAGGAATGGATACAAAAAATGTGGTACATTTACACAATGGAGTACTACTCAGCTATTAAAAAGAATGAATTTATGAAATTCCTAGGCAAATGGTTGGACCTGGAGGGCATCATCCTGAGTGAGGTAACACAATCACAAAAGAACTCAAATGATATGTACTCACTGATAAGTGGATATTAGCCCAGAAACTTAGTATACCTGAGATATAAGATACAATTTGCAAAACACATGAAACTGAAGAAGAATGAAGACCAACGTGTGGACACTTTGCTGCTTCTTAGAATTGGGAACAAAACACCCATGGAAGGAGTTACAAAGACAAAGTTTGGAGATGAGACAAAAGGATGGACCATCTAGAGACTGCCATATCCAGGGATCCATCCCATAATCAGCCTCCAAACGATGACACCATTGCATTCACTAGCAAGAGTTTGCTGAAAGGACCCTGATATAGCTGTCTCTTGTGAGAATATACCGGGGCCTAGCAAACACAGAAGTGGATGCTCACAGTCAGCTATTGGATGGATCACAGGGCCCCCAATGGAAGAGCTAGAGAAAATATCCAAGGAGCTAAAGGGATCTGCAACCCTATAGGTGCAACAACATTATGACCTAACCAGTACCCCGGAGCTCTTGACTCTAGCTGCATATGTATCAAAAGATGGCCTAGTTGGCCATCACTGGAAAGAGAGGCCCATTGGACATGCAAACTTTATATGCCTCAGTACAGGGGAACGCCAGGGCCAAAAAGGGAGAGTGGGTGGGTAGGGGAGTGGGGGGGAGGGTATGGGGGACTTTTGGGATAGCATTGGAAATGTAATTGAGGAAAATACGCCTTTATAACTAAAAAAAAAAAAAAATTCCTGGGTCCAGAGAGCAAGTGAAAATATAACTGGCTTTACTCATGTTCCCTACTATAGAGACATGGAGAAGATCAGCTTCCTCTTCCTGTCACAGCAGACTCTACTGAATGCAAGGTTTTGGAGTCTGGTGGAAATGTTTCCACCAGGGTGGATGGTCTGGGATCTAATGAACCAGATGTTGCAGGACTGAAATAGGCAGGGGTGTGTGTGTATGTGTGTGTGTGGTGATGAGTGTAGAGCTTGACCTCTGGACGATAACTTTATTTAGTTTTATTTGCTTTGAAGTTTTCGAGACTGCAGTGGGACACCATTACCTCAAACAACAGGATTTGCCCTCCCCTCTAAGTAAAGGCATGCAGATAGTTTTTACTTATTAAATCTGAATATTGTAAGATTTAAGCACACATATGAATCTATGTAGCAAAAGAGGCAGACATACCGGAACCAGCCAATGAGTTACCCTAGTCTTATGTGGTCCACTTACATCAGGGGCCTTGGATTTATTCCTACTTTCCTGATCTACAAAGTACACTGTCCTACTGGCTACAAAGTTACTAGCACACACTGAAGACTCCCCACAAAGAGCAGTAGTGTCCAGAGAGACCATTTCAACTGCACATTGGCTGGACTACCCAGGTAGATGTTCTGGCTTTGCCTCCAGCTATACGGAGAGGTACTTTTGAGAATCACAGCTCAAGAATACAGAGGAGGAAATAGCAAGTGAGATGGTGCTTGCCATTGTTCTGGGGTGTGGCTAACTCAGACCTTGCCTCAAAGTCTCTGAGCAGCCAAGCAATTGACTGAGAGGAGAAGCAACCTGGGCATATCCCTCCATGAGGGCATCTCTCTTGTTCTCTGTCTTGCCTTTGATTTTATTTTTGCCTCTCTTACTTCCTCAAAACTCTTCCCAGTAAAGGCTCAGTACCTGGCTTTGCTTCAGCTTCTCTTTTCTAGAGAAACTGGGCAGAGATTTGAGGTTTATTAATGGAGAAAAAGGAACACCAGATTGGAGTGGGTGCCTTACTATGCCAGAAAGCAAGGACATTATCAAAGGCTAATGGTGTTGAGTCAAAAGGACACAAGAACGGATTTTAAAAATTACCCAATAGCTGAAAATAGAGCAATTTGGCATTAAATAAATACTGACATTGGTGGATTTAAAAACATAAAATACAAATTTTAAACTCTGTATGTTTTTGTATGAGTGTGTGTGTGTCCCCAGAAGTCAAAGTTGGTTGTTGTTCTTTAAGCACTGTCCACGTTTTTTTTTAATGCAGAATCCCTCACTGGGGCCTGGGGGTCACTGTTTAAGCTCAGTTAGTGGCCCCTGAGCTCCAGAGACCCAGGTGCCTCTGCCTCCTCAGCACTGGGGTGACGAGCCAGTAGCCACACTTGGCTTTTTACTTGGGGGCCAGTGATTATCTCCTCATATCTGCTCAGCAAGCTCACTGCTGACAGTGTACTAGTGAGCCCCCAAACTCCCAGTTCTTAATAATACCAAGAAAATGACCATTTGTATCTGTCCTACCAACCCAGTGTTCTGAGAGCAATAAAAAAATAACTTTTGTCTTTTCAATAAGATTATATTTCAAGGTCACTAGTTGATGAGGGGGAGTTTTTCCTTACAGAATATTTTTGCTGATAAATATAGAGGAAGTATTAGATTAGAATTAGATTAGAAAAATCAACATTTTGTAAGCCAGGCTAAAATAGTGGCCTTGATAGTGCCCATCAGTATCCAGGATCGTGTATTCTGATAGAGTTATCAGGCTCTGATAGTAGAAAGATCAAGTGACGCCTCTAAACCCACTGTCCTCACCATCACAGGAAGTGGGAGACACAGAAACTCCATTTCTGTAAAGTGATGCAATCGAAGGCACCCTTAACTGAACAAGACTTTAAATCTACCTGGCACTTTACAGGAAATTCTGGGGACAGGAACAAGCCCACACAGAGGTGTGATAAGCAAGACATTTTAAAGAGGACAAATAAAGGTTTTTTTTACAATAAATAAATGTGACCATTCAGGCCTTCAAACCTGGTGAGAAAGAAGTGATACGCACTTTTAAGGCCATGGAGACCTCTGAATAGGGATAGTGAGAGATATGGTTGACAACTTCTGTTATTAACCGTTTTCTTGGGTGTAACAAAGGTGTTGCGGGCATGTCTCTTCTAAGTTGTTATCTATTAGTGATACCCACTGAACACTTCTTGGTAGCATTTTACCATGTCTGTGATTTTCCTTACCAAATAAGAAAATCAAGCAGAGAGAAGCTCGCAAGAGTAAGAAACTGCTGATACTGTGTGACGTACAATCATATTGAAGCGGTCATCATTCTAGGAGGGACAGCAGTGCCACCTCTATGTAAACACCAGGGCCGACACAGCCACAAAGGCATCTCCTGCAGGAGGACCTACTTGAAGACTTTCTGAGAGACCAAGGATTGCTGGTGCAGACAATGCCAGCCAATCAGGAACTGCTGCTTAGAAGAGATGCTTTCTTGGGACCAATGGGGGCGTGGATGGAGGGTAATAAAGGAGCTTGTAGCAGCATTCAGATGAGCTTGCTGCAGTGTTTCTCACCTGCTCCCAGAGCCTGTGTTGTCGAGCCACCTCACCTCTAACCCCCAAGGGCGGGTAGGGTTGGGCAGTGAGTAGTTCAGGGCACCGGCAGCACATCCTCTCTCCTGTACGCTGGCCACTCTGCTCTGTGCTCTGGCATGTATTCTCTGCCCTTTGGGCCCTATCCAGGGCCCTGGGAGGCAAACCTTTCCACTGGTCTCTCCACAGCTTTGCAGGAGAGGGAGAGAACAGTGGGTGCTTATTCCAGCCAGTCCTTACCTGTCTCCAGATAGTCCACTGTCACAGGGCTACTGTGACAAACACACAGGGCCTCTAACAACACGCATTTCTTTCCTCACTGTCTTAATTAGGGTTTTACTGCTGTGAACAGACACCATGACCAAGGTAAGTCTTATAAAAAACCAACATTTACTTGGGGCTAGTTTACAGGTTCAGAGGTTCAGTCCATTATCATCAAGGTGGGAGCATGGCAGTATCCAGGCAGGCATGGCACAGGCAGAGCTGAGAGTTCTATGTCTTCATCCAAAGGCTGCTAGTGGAAGACTGACTTCCAGGCAACTAGGGTGAGGATCTTAAGCCCACACCCACAATGACACACCTACTCCAAGCAGGCCACACCTCCAAATGGTGCCACTCCCTGGCCCAACAATATACAAACCATCACACTCACGGTTTTTAAGTTAAAACTGTGTGTCAGCAAGGTTGCTTTCTTCTGAGGTGTCTCTCCATGACTTGTAGGTGGCTGTCTTTCCCTCTGTCTCCCCCAGGATCTTTCCTATGGACACATTGGTGTCTTCACTTCTCGTTGTAAGAACACTAGTCAGATTGAACTAGAGCCCTACTAATGAACTCATTGTT
This sequence comes from Mus caroli, assembly GCF_978045245.1. Lineage (NCBI taxonomy): Eukaryota > Metazoa > Chordata > Mammalia > Rodentia > Muridae > Mus > Mus caroli. Next base: position 78,607,519 of record NW_028227257.1, read on the forward strand.
AAACGTTACCCCTGCCTGGTTATAGGATACATTCCTCTAATCCTGACACCCAAGAGTTGAGAACAGGAGGGTCAGAAGTTCAAGGCCATGACCTCTCTGCTGCTGAGGGTCCCCGCGTCAATATCTGCTGGTACACTGGGATCCAAACTGCCTCAGCTCACCCCGGCAGTGAGGCTGCTAGGACCGCGATCCTGGAGCAGGGGCGGGGCCGAATAATTTTTTTTTCTTTTAATAACAAACACAATTTCACTCATTCACTCAACCAACGTTTATTAGTTTATGAAGTGGGTGTTTACTGCACCGGCAAGGTCAAGGTGGATAAGATAACACAGCAGGATCAAGAGAAATGGACACTTGCCCGTGTGTGTACATTCACAGCTGTGCACATACCGTGTGTCTGTGGGCTCTGTAGCCATGGGATCAACGATGCAGGCACTGAAAAGAGATGGAGACTTGTGCATGGTGAACCTTCCCTCTGTTACTGTTCCTTCAATGAGATACACAACACCTATTACAACTGCATTTGCATCGCATTGGCTGTAGTGAGAGGATTTGAATCACAGTGTACAAATGCTACACCATCCTGTCTGAGGGACTTAGCATCTGTGGATTTGGTGATCTTCAGAGGTGCTAGATTCAGACTCTGAGGATAGCACAAAAAGACTGAGTGTATGTCTGCATGTAAAATACTTAACTCTGAGTGTGTACTCCATAGTCACCATAAAGCAGGCACGAGGCCCCGGAAGAGTAAAGAGGCTGGGCTAGGGAGACTGAAGGTTAGGGAGTCACCCATGGGAGACCATCCAGGGCAGAAAGCCAGTCCGTTTTCTGTGCCCAGCAGCCAGAAGCGAAGAAAACCAGGGAAGAGGCAGAGGAGGAGGAAGAAGAAGTTGTCTGGTGGTGGTGGTAGTGGTGGTGGTGAAGGGGGATGATGGAGATGCCCGGGGCTCCTCCCACCTCACAGCAGGGCGCCCCACCAGCAGCTCTATTCTGAGCAGTGCCCCACATGCTTTTCCAGTAATGGGTCAGAGAGGCAATATTTAGCCTTTGTAGGCCTCAGGATGTCTTATGCTTCAACCCTGTCCTGACTACTTTACTTTTATTTCAGTCTCCGTCGTGCCTCTGTTTCCTCAGTTATTAAATGGGAACAGAGAGTCCTGATTTCAGGGCATTGCTGGCAACGTTACAGGAAGTAACATCTGCCAAGCGCCTGGCCCATATTAGCAAAATAGCTGCTACTGTTCCTATGCTTTCCCCACTCCGGCACTGCAGGGGAGCAGGGGTGCAGGGGTGGGGTGTGTCCTGGCCTGTCCTCTCACCCTAGCCCAGCTGCAGAGCCCTCCCTCTGCCGTCCAGGCGCTGGCGTTGGAGAGTCCTGACCTGAAGCAGCTTCTCAGAGAAGAAATCAGACTCCGCATGGATGTTAGCTTCATTTTTCCTGTTTCTTCCCCATGTTTGGCAGAAACGAAGAATGAGGGTCATAAGAAGCCTTATCCTGTCTATGGCACTATCATATTTTGACTGACTTGGGTAGGGTGACTTGGTGAACAAGCAGCAGATCAAATGATGTAGAGCTGAGAGAGAAATACACAGCTTTAAACTGCCCCCGGTGCGGCTGCCATGTGGACCTTGGCTGCTCCATTCTGCTTCTCAGTATTGTTCCCTTGTCCACTTCATCTCAAGTGTACCCGCCTATGACTAACTCACACTGGACGAAAGAGCTCCAGGATGCATTTGCGTTCTCATATGCAAAGTATTTTCAGTCTAGTTTGGGGAGGGGCATGAAGCTTTCTCCAACTTGATTGATGAGAAAAGAGAGTTACAGAGTACATACACACCGTTCTCATATGCAAAGTATTTTCAGTCTAGTTTGGGGAGGGGCATGAAGCTTTCTCCAACTTGATTGATGAGAAAAGAGAGTTACAGAGTACATACACACCGGGGCCGTGGTGGCACACGCCTTTAATCCCAGCACTTGGGAGACAGATTAGGTGGATTTCTGTGTTCGAGGCCAGCCTGGTCTACAGAGTGAGTTCCAGGACAGCCAGGGCTACACAGAGAAACTCTGTCTCGAAAATAAAAAACAAACAACCAAAAAAACCAGAGCGCATACACCTGATTACAACCTCCAGCTTAGGTCACCCTGGATTCCTACCACTGAACTCCAAACTATAGTTGCTACTGCACAGTCAAGAATTTATCACAACATATATTACTTTTTCTACCACACCCACTTTCCCCTCCATTAGCATGCAGCTGGAGGAGAATATTAAAGATTGAACAACTGAACTAAAGAGGAATTGTTCTAGTTGACTATGGAGAAGGAGAGGTAAAAACAGGAAGTATTTGTATGGAGAGATTTACACATCCACCAGATCTCAGTCTAAAATTTGCCCAACCTAACCCCTTTTCCATAAATTCATTTACTGACGTCTAGAAACCCCACTGAGAAATCTATTTCTGATCTCCTTTTGAAGAGTTATTTAATTCCCAGGGAGCGTGGCCCAGTGGCAAGATGTTTCCAAGAAAAGGGAGGGGAATCTAATTCTCTATTTGGTTTAATTTTCTTCTGGAACACTTGTGAAGGCTCAAATCCAAGGGGAGGAAAAAAATACACTCCCACTTCAGGCAACAGAAAAGAGAGAGGAGACCAGAACTTTCTCTCTTCAAGAAAGGCAGGCACAGACCGTGCACATATGCACCACCTTACAAATTTATAATCTGTTTGAACTTGGACAGAAATGAGGCTTCAAGTGGCCAAAGACAGAGAGAAAATGGAACAAAATAAATGCTCCTATGATTTGAAAGAGAGTGGATCTTAACTATGCAAGAGACATGGATAGACAGACAAATGGATGGTCAGATGGTTAGGTGACTGAGTGGGTGGGTAAGTGAGCAGATGGATGGATAAATGGATGGATGGATGAATGGATGGATAGGAGTCTTTAGGTAAGTCAGCAGATACACAGTTCAGGTGTGTGAATGGACAACTATATAGCCAAATACAGGCATGCATAGTTGTGTGTGGGCAGAGAACAGATGGATGGAAAGATGCATGGGATAGATAGACATGTCAGTAGAGGAACCAGGTGGCTAAATCCTGCTTATGATTAAGTTTGGCCACATGATTATGAAAGATTTTTTTAATTCATTGCTTTCTTTACCACACAAAAGATTACTTCCAAACCAGATCTCTCCTCTTTCAAAAAGCCCAATTTTCAAAACTAGAACCTCCTTTCTTTTTGCTAACAACTGACTAGGGCCCAGAAACAGCTGTCCCTTTAGAAGCAGCACGTAGCTTCCGTCTGGGGTTGCCATCCCACATTATCTCTGACACCTGCCAACTTCACTCTCTCACACTATCTCCTGCAAGGAGGCATTTGCTAATACAGTAAAGGATCTAGTACATAGGCCTGTCTTGGTCTATTCTGCTACGTTTTAAAAGTGCTTTTGATCAGGTGACTTTGTGAGTAGTAGAAGCTTGTTGCTCAGAGTTCTAGAGTGTTAGAAAAGCTACCATCACGGTGCTGGTAGATTCTGGGTCTGGATTGCTTTCTGCTTTATTGCTATCACATATCCTGGCTGTGTGGACAGGGCTCCCTTTTAGCCTTTCTCAGAGGATCACTGAACCTGTTTATGGGGACTCTGCACCACACCACATAGGATAGCCAAGCACCAATGCCAGAAAACAAGAGGGTCTGAAGCAGCTGGGACGTTGAAGAGAATTCGGACTCACAGGTAGATCGTACATACTTTACCCACTCCTTAAAAGCTCACCTAAACAGGAAACTGACAGCAAAGCACATACCAGCCTTCTATTTTCAATACCACAGCACTCCAAAGACTCTACCTCTGACATTATCATATGGGCAGCTGCAGGAACAGGCCAGAGCAGGCATACAGTCAGGCAACGTGATTCACTGGCCATGCCTTCAGGTCTTGAAATGAGGCTCTCCTTGTGCCTCTGGGTTACTTGCACTGTCTCAGACCAAGATTTAGAAGTTAGAGATGGACGTTTCTCTGGGTAGCACAGAATCAGGTCTGTTCATCCCTGCATGTCTCTTCAGCTTGAAGCATTAACTTCTTAGCAAGATAATTAAAGCACTCCAGGACCCAAGTTCCCATATAGCTATTCAACTATAACCGAGACTTCATCCCCTGCAAATGAGATGTGAACTGGCTTTCCTACAGGCAGGGCACTGCACGGGCCAGTAGTTCTATGCCCATCCTGCTTCATTGGTTCTGTCTAGAGAATATCACGTCCTTTAAGCCTTAGCTCAGCTGACACTCTGCACAAAGCCTCGCCCACACTCTATGCTGCAGGCAGAGGGAGGTGCCCTCTCCTCTGCCCACCACATGAAAATGAGCCAAACTGTTTATGTGACTGTCTCTCCAGGTATACACTGTCCTACCCCATCCTCATGACATTTCCAATGGGAGTGATATGACCTTATTGAATTTGACCCTGAGCTCTTCTCCTCTCTCTCCTCCCCATCCCTTCCTCTGCCTTTTCCTCTTCCTCCTGTTTCCCTCTTGTCCTTATATGAAGTCACACATTAGGAGATAAAAGCTTTGGGATGTAAAGAAAAAAAAGTTCCAAAGAAGAATGGTGTGCTTGGGGCCCTCTCTTGCTCTTCTTTTTGTATGTGCACATTCATGTCAGCATGTCCCAGAAGGCACTCTCAGGTGCCATCCATCCTTCGCTTTGAGACAGTGTCTCTCATTGGATAGAACACCAAGAGTCTACCTGGCACTGGGATTCTAAACATGCATGCCTGGCTATTCTGTGGGTTCTGAGATTTGAACTTGTGTCCTTGGGCTTCGTAGTTATAAGGCAAGTACTTTACCAGCTGAGCTGTCCCCTTAGACCCTTTCATTCTCTTCTCATCATGCTTTAGCTATCTGTCTGCCTCCCCTCTACCTCTGTGCCTTCATCTTTAGCTCCTGCTACAAAGCTCTCAGGTTTTGGGGTCAAATTATTTATATGAGGAAATTTAAATGGCCACATAGTTGCCTATTGGACCTGATTGATAGGCAAGGCCACCTCATAGTCAGACGGTCATCATGGAGATGGCTGTCATTTGGAAGAAACCCAATCCTCAAATTCAGGGAATGGAATTCCTACTGTATCACCATTGCAGTTTAGGAGAGGGAACCCAAGAAGGCAGCAGAGACATAACTAGCCTTCTGGAACCCTGTCACCCAGACCGGCAGACATTCCCAAATTGAATTCTTTAATATTTAATATTTATTGATTAACAGGTGGAAAATACCAAGTTGATTGTTTATAACTAACTTATATACAGTCTCAAGAATTGAATCAAAGGGTGCTAGACTGGAGAAGCAAAAAGCAATTTCCTCGGAAAATTCAATTTGTGTTGTTCTCTGCATCTGATTTCCTTTGGGTTGAGCCTGATTTCCTTAAGACTTCCAAACTCCAAACTTGGATTGTCTCTAGAATCAAGGCTACACAGGAGCCATTTCTCCAGCTCAGACCAGGGTTCAACAGAGGGGTCTACATTTTCACCTGTCAGGTGTGAGAGGTGAGCAGCTCTTAGATGAACTCCTCACAAACCAGCGTTGAGGGAGGAGCAAGGTCCTTGAATTCACAGCCTTAAAGAGTTAGGCAGGTTTCTCTTTTGGTTCCATTAGGAAAGAAGAGAGCAATGAGCATGGTGGCACTTGGGAGGACTTCAGGGTTACATATTCTGAGGCAACGTAAAGTTGCCCACTCATCAATCACACCCACGAACCTCACAGGCTGCTCTTTCAGCTTAGGTAGGCAGGTCTCCTCACTCCTTCCTTAACAGAACCCAGCCTTTACTCTCTGCAGGTTTTAGAGCAGCAGTTCTTAACTTGTGTGTTGCAACCCCTTTGGGGTGTCAGAACAACTCTTTCACTGGGGTCACAAATCAGCTACCCTGCATATCCTATTTACATTATGATCCATAATAATAGCAAAACTACAGTTATGAAGTAGCAGTGAAAACAATCTTATGGTTGGGGGACACCCCGATGTGAGGAACAAAATGGCATGTATTAAAAGGACGCAGCATTTAGCAAGGTTGAGAACCACTGCTCTACAGAGACCTAAATGTGGATATGAGCCTACCCTGCTGGAGGTGAGTCACCCATGCGTGCCTGGCATGGTTAATGCAGTGTTCATTTCGTGGCCAAAGGAATACGATACTCCCTCCTTCTCTCCTGTGGCATCTGTTCCACTGTCTCAGAATAGACCTGCCATCCCACCACACCTCAGAACCTTTGTACTGGCTGTCCCTCCTCCTGGGATGCTTCCCATTCAGATCACAATGTGGCTGGCTCCCTCCCTTCCTTGAGGTCTCCATGCAAAGGCCCTGTGAGTTCTCCCTGGCCACTCTGTCAGTCTTTTCTCTGTTAACATGATGAAACACACAAAACTGAGTACTAATCAACAAAAGAGGCTCATTTGCTGAACATTTGGTAGCAAATTGTTCCAGCACCAGGACACTAGGTCTGCAAGAACCCCACCCCCACCCCATCCCACCTCACCCCACCCCACTCCACCCCACAGCTGCACTGTATCATATGAGAAGGCATCATGGTAACAGTGATCACAGAGGAGAGATTTCCACGGCATCAGAGGCCAGAAAAGGCTCACTCTTATAACAGCCTCTTCTCAACAAATAGCTCAGTGACTCAGATTTGTCCTAGTGGCCAGAGACCAGGAGAGCCAGTCACATCCCTTCCAGCTATGACCGTGGGTGATCTAGGAGTTGACAGTGCTGAGAGCTTGCCCCAGTGGTGTGGGTGCTGGAGAGCTGGCAGGCTGACAAACTCAGCTACCATCCTGGCCCAGATCCAGGGCTTTGGGTTGGACCATCCAAACGTACACCTCAGTTTTGAACTGCTTGAGTGTGGAAGGGGTCAATCCTGCAGATCCAAAGTTGCAGGATCTTCATGACACAGGAGAACAACAGGATGTCGAAGAGGAGTCCCTATGAGGATCCAATATTGATAGTGTAGCAGAAGCCAGAGGCCTTGAAACAAAACAGTGACTCATTGTAATAGACATTTGCATGGAAAGAAGTGGACAAAAGGGTATACTGTGGGGCACACTGTAACACACTGCCGCTTCCACAATGAGATCTAGCTTTATTTATTTTGTTTTGTTTTGATTGTTGGGGTGGGGTTGCAAGGGCAGAGGGCAGATACGAAGGGATCGGGGGATGAGTGGGATTGGGGTGCATGATGCAAAAATCATAAAGGATCAATAAAGGTTTTAAAAAAATTTTAAGAGAATATGTCTCTTACATATTAATGCACCTTTTAGTATGGATCCACCTCCTCTTATATCACCACACTCCAAATTCCAGCACTGCCAGAAGCCAGCACCACCAACATCTTTACCATCTAGACCCCAGCACCACTCTCTCAGACCCCAGCACTATGCAAACCCAAGTGCCACCCAAAGCTTGGCATCATCCAGGTTTCAGCACCACTCAAATCTCAGTGTCAACCATAACAAAGTATCACCCAGGCCCCAGCCCTCTGCAGAACCCAGAACCACTCAAATCCCAGCACCATCCAGACCCCAGCATCACCCAAATCCCAGCACCATCCAGACCCCAGCATCACCCAAATCCCAGCACCATCCAGACCCCAGCATCACCCAAATCCCAGCACCATCCAGACCCCAGCATCACCCAAATCCCAGCACCATCCAGACCCCAGCATCACCCAAATCCCAGCACCATCCAGACCCCAGCATCACCCAAATCCCAGCACCATCCAGACCCCAGCATCACCCAAATCCCAGCACCATCCAGACCCCAGCATCACCCAAATCCCAGCACCATCCAGACCCCAGCATCACCCAAATCCCAGCACCATCCAGACCCCAGCATCACCCAAATCCCAGCACCATCCAGACCCCAGCATCACTCAAATCCCAGCACCATCCAGACCCCAGCATCACCCAAATCCCAGCACCATCCAGACCCCAGCATCACCCAAATCCCAGCACCAACCCAAGCTCCAGAAGTGTTCCGAGCTTGAGTGCTCCAAACTGTTGTTCTGTGTTCCTCTTCTGTTTCCTTCGTAGCTCTGAGTATTGTTTATGTCTGATGCACTCTGCTATTTAACTTGCATATCTATTCCCAGTGGTGGAATGTAAGTTCCACAAGGCCTGATTCTCTTCTCTGTTTAATATGATTTCCCAGAAGTCAGAGGGGGCGCCCAGCACGTGGTAGCTTCCCAATAAACATTTGCTTCATTGACCACACTGCGGAGAGCCGTGTTTGGAATCATGTCTGGGTTCAGACGTGTGCTCTGCAGTTTATAAATAATAAGATGTGGTACATTACTTCCCCTCTCAGGGTCTCGGTTTTCTTACCTGGAAATGATGTATAATATTTATTCCATAGGGATCCAGGAAACATTAGCAAGATGACATAAAAGACTGAACACAGTGGCTGGCTAGAAAACAAGCAGGTGTTTCATAATCAATCACAAGAATTTGGGGCTGGGGAAGTGATTCCGCAGTAAGAGGACCTGAGTTTTGTTCCCAGCACCCATGTCAGGTCATGCATAGCTCCAGCTCCAGGGCATCAGACACCCTTTTCTGGACTCCAGGGAAGTTGTATTCACATGCACATGCCTACTTATGCACACACATATACATACTTTCATTGAAGTTTTTTTTTTTAATTGCAATAATTACAAAAGGTGGTCATTAAAAAGGAAATAAAAAAAAAGTCTGAAAAGTGCCTGGATTGAGGGCAGAGGGCAGAGGGCAGAGGGCAGAGAAGCTGCGTGTTCAAAGCAGACTGAGAGTACAAACCTATGAGAGCGAGTATGTAGACACGTGCACACCTCTCTCACACGAAGTCAAGCTTGGTGGCTTCTCACCCCATTCTACCCCCTCCAATCAATATTGTGAACATCACACACACACACACACATGCACGAATGCACACATGCACGCATGTATACACAATGCATGTGATCATATAAGCATACACACTCACACTCGTGCACACATGCATGAGCATGCACATGCACACGAGTGCATGGACACATATCCACTCCTGTATGTCCACACCAAAGCCGGTGCACAAAAGCTCCCAAGCTCTCATCCAGAGGGGAAGCCTACGAAGCTTGACTGCTATCTCATTATTCTTTGCCTATCAGACTGGGTAAGAAACTTTGCAGACTGGTATGGCTTAGCAAGCACAGGCCTTGATCTTCACACAGCTCTGTGTCTTTCTAGCCCACCCTCCTGACCCTTATATTGTCCCTTCTGACTCTTCTCCAATGGGCTTGTTCCTTAAAGTCCTCTAGATTCTGGCTACAAAGGTAATAATTGGAAGACAATGGGGAAACCCATGCTACTTACAGACCACTTTTCGCTGACAGATGAGTGAGAGTGGTGAAGCAGAAATGCATAAGAAAGGGTTCTGGTGACACCCCTACAGTGAGGCCCTGAAGACCAGGCAGCAGGCAGTGTGGCCACGAAGCCAGCCCTGCAGAGGGATCTGGTGAGCTTGCAGTGCCACAAGGAAGCAACATCATGGTGGGCCCTGGACCCTGGACCAATCCCTATTAACTGTGAGGATCCCAGCAAATGGCATCACCTCTCTGCACTAGTTACATCATCTGTGGCGGGAGCTGTACTCCCCTGTAGGATTGTTGGAACATTTTAAACCCAGACCTTCTGCTGTGTACGCTGCAAAAAATCAAGCTGTCGAGGCTACTACTGATATAGACTATAAACCCAAAAATAGCCCTTGGCTCTTGTACAAGACCCTTATCTGATGTGCCACAGGTTAGAGGCACCTGGCACAAAGCCTAGCATCCAGTATGCATCAAATCAGTGGCAGGCAAACAGTAGGCTGGTTTATTACCCCTCCAGTCCACAGAAGGGCAGCATGCAGCCTTTTGCTAGCATGGAACCAGCTTCAAGCAAAGCCATAGCCATGTAAGTTGACTTTGGAGTAGTGGGATGTGACGTCCACTGAGAAGCAGCTTTATCTGTTCTCATCACAGAGCTCAGACTAACTGGAGTTGTCCTGGATTTCTGCTTACCGAGCATGTTCTGGATTCAGGATGAGACATCTTGTGGAGCCTGGGTGTGTATCTGCTCAGAATCATTGTGTGTCATGATATGCATTTGGTTTAAGTGGGCCATCATTGTCTTTCTCCATTTAAATGTCTTTAAAATTAAAACAACCCTTTTAAAGCCAGTTGATTTGCTCTGTATAGAAGAGTCCCTTGATCTCCAACCTTTACCCTCACAGTCAGGAAACTCCATTGCAGGTGAGAGAGATGCTTTCTGTCTCACTGTAGCATTGGACATGGGAACTATTGAGGGTGGTGACTTTGCCTGTTAAACCCTAGGGTTGTATTAGGAGAAGCTGGATCCATGGACATTCTGTTCCTAAACCAACTGGCCCAATGACGCTGGCTGGCAGATCGTCTAAACCCATCTGCATGATAGACCGGGCTTGGAGATGGCCAATCAGTCCATAGACCAGGCTTGGAGATGGCCAATCAGTCCATAGATCAGGCTTGGAGATGGCCAATCAGTCCATAAAGAGGCTTCTACATGAACAGCTAGGAGGTCGAAGTGGAGCATTTGCGGGACCCATAGACAAGTCCCATTGATGGCAAGGCACTCCAGCAATCAGATAAGACTTACAGTCAGCAGCCTAGAGACTTCCCGGGTTTTCTGTCAGGTGTCATGAAGACAACGACCAGAAGGAAGAGGAAGTGCAGAAGGATGGGGAATCACTGACCACACACATTGGGTAGCACTTTTCCCAAATGTATCATCAGTAACCATTCAGAGAGAACATAATGGAAAGAATGAAAGAGAGCAAGAAAGAACTTGAGGAAGTTAATGTCTCAGGCTCAGAAGTAACAAGCAGTCTCTAGATAGGACCACACAGGTAAGAGTATCCCCAGAAATGCAAGCATCACAGAGATGGGAGATGAGAGAATGGGGTGGCTAATAGAATGACCCAAAGTCTATGCAATCAGGTTAGAGAGGCAACTGAGCAGGAGTGTGCTTGTCTGAGATTCATAAAACCTCAGGGTAATCTCTAGAGTGAGAGGAAAAAATACAAGAAAGCAAGTAAGCAAGGAGAAAAGGATAGAAAAAAGGGAGGAAGGGGAAGGAGGGAGGGAGGGAGGGAGGCAGGCAGGGAGGGAAGGAAGGAAGGAGAGAAGGAGGGAGAGAGACAGGGAGGGAGAAAAGGAGGGAGACAGGGAGGGAGGGAGACAAGGAGGAAGGGAAGGAGACAGGGAGGGAAGGAAGGAGGGAGAGAGACAGGGAGGGAGGGAGGGGGACAAGGAGGGAAGGAAGGAAGGAGAGAGACAGGGAGGGAGAGAGGAGTAGAATTAACAGAGGAAGTACATTTCTAGGGTAACAGAGCCTTCAAAAACCAAGTATAACAAAGAAATTCTCTCATTAAAGCCTGTCATCTCAAACTTCAGATCATCAGAAACAAAGATTACAAATGCTGTCAGGGAGAAATCGGGGTCAGAATGTCACCAAACAGGAGACAACAGAGTGTGTTAAACTGCAGAAGGAAAAGAGCTTCTAATTTATACTATGCCTAAGCAGCAGTTGGAAAGGAGTATTAAATAGGGACAGTTCTAGAAGCAAGGTCGCAAAGTTTTACCTCTGAGTACCTTTCTAAGAAAAGTATTATTGAGGGATGTGCTCCATTAGAAGGAAGGGGTGAGTCTGAGGGTGATGGCGCATGCCTTTAATCGCAGAACCCAGAGGCAGAGGCAGGAAGATCTTTGAGTTCAAGGCCAGCCTGGTCTACAGAGTGAGTTGTAGGACAGCCAGGGCTGAAAAACCCTGTCTCAAAAAAAAAATCAAAGATAGATAGATAGATGATAGATAGATAGATAGATAGATAGATAGATAGATAGATAGATAGATAGATAGATAGATAGATAGATAAAGCAAGGGAGAAAAATGGATTCAACCAGCAATCTAGCACAAGAGAGAAGAGACAGAATTTTCAGGAAGATGGGAAAAGGCCAAGAAAATGTCCGTCTGGCATGAGTCCCCAGGTGAGTATTTTTAGGCACTGAAATTAAAAATGGTAGCACTTTGACATGTTTGACTATGCCATTCTGTACTTCACAAAAGATTCACTAGAAATTTAAAGAATATCAAATATTTTGGTTTTGTTTCAGTGGGTTTTTTTTATTAAAAAAATTGGCAACATTGGGCTGAGACTGAAATCAGTGCCTCTGTCCACCCTCATCAGAAAAGCTTTCTTCTGCAGTAGACGGGATGGGGGGGGGCTTTATTGAGACCCACAACTGGACCATGTACTGAAAGTGAGAAACCTTGAAGCACTCAGTCCTAAGGGGGCTCCCTTCATAAAGTGTCTCTCCTCAGGGCTCAGGGATCTGTGTGGATGAGGAGGAAGAAAGGTTGTAAAAGCCAGAGGTGATGGATGACACTAAGGAAATGCTGCCTTCCAGGCACAACAGGACTGATGTACATGTGAACTCACAGAGACTGGGGCAACATGCACAAGGCCTGCACAGGCTCAAACCACATAGAATCCCAGTGCTGAGAGGGGAAGTGGACAACAGATCCCACCCCTATCATGAAGCTATCTGCAACTGATACCTATTGCCAAAGGGAAAATAAGTTTTCTCCAATGGGGGATTATCCACTGGGTATATCAGCCACAGTTCAGGCCCCATGCCCATGAGGAACTCACCAACATAAATCAAAGTTTATGGTGTTTTGTAGACCTTTTGTATCATCTTGTTTTATTTTGCATTTTCTCCCCTTTGCTCTTACTATGTGTTTCCTTGTTTTTATTTTACTTTATTTATTTATTTTAGAGAGATAGAGAAAACAAAGTTGAATGGATAGGGACTTGGGGAGGATCTGGGAGGAATTAGGGGAGGAGAAAAACATTATCAAAATACATTATGTGATTTTTTTTTTCAAAATAACATTTTAAATATACTAATGGAGGCTAGGCATGATGGGAAGTTCTGGAAACAACAGTCTGAGAAGCTAAGACAGGAGAATTGCAATTTTGAGGCCAACCTGGGAAACCTACTGAATTACAGGCCAACCTAGGCTATAAGACAAGATGCTGCCTCAAAAAAATATATTTAAAAATGCAATTATGTGTAAGAAACCCAAATCTTTGCAATTCCTTCATTCAAGGACTGTTCAAATGTTCTATTCACAATGTCTGCTTTAAAATTATGCCACGTTCCAGATAACATTTATCTGTCCTTCAGTTGTTTTTTTTTTTTATTTTTATTTTGTAGATAAAGTTTTACCCAGAAGCACATGCAACACATATCCTGTAAGAAGGAGCACTTGACATTTAGTTTCACACAATGGCACAGCACATAATCTCAATTGATTGAAGTTTCTAGACAGTGCCTAGCACACTGGATACATCCGTCACTCCCTGTGCTAGGAAGAATCCTCAAATGCTTTCTTAGGGAAGCAAGAGAAACTCTCACAACCCCCTTTGCATGGTATGTGTGCTGCCTCAGGTGGCTTGAAGGTGTCCTCTCAGTTGGCCTTTAATTAGTCCTCTTGTATTCAGCTGGAGAGAAAGGCAAGGATCAGACCAGAGAGCTGCTGAAGGGAAGATGGCTTTCAAGTACAGTTCCCTTCAATCATCATGTCCTGGATTCTGCCTTGTCAGCTTTGCTGAATAAGCTAAGCCGTCCTTATATGGCATGACACACAAACTAGTTACTTTCAACTCATCCTGAACTGTATATTTGAATATATATTGGTGATAGTCATATCTTCTATATTTCTCTGTCTGAGAAAGTTATTTGGGGATTTTTAGAGTTGAAATGGGATGCCTCAATATTTCTACCCACTTACTTAAATTGAACAATGTCTTTAAAATTTACAGTTTTTCACTCAGTGGCAGATTTTCTGGGGTCAAACAAAATCCTTAAGAAAAATGAGCATTTAGGGAGAGACATGAATATAGCAGATGTGCCACCGGTGGTTGATGTTAACCTGTGCTCTAACTCTGAAAACAACAAATGTCAGTTGATTGAAAAATATGGTTTATTTAGCTCTAGCAGGTGTATACAGTAGGAAATTGGCCATAGGGGTTGGTCTACCCATGGTGTGCCTGTGTGCCACAAGGGTTTTCTCTCAATGCCAGCATTCCCTCCAGGAAGAAGGGATTAGGCTCATGAGACCCTGGAAGTAAACTTCATAGAGCTGGAAAGCTGAAAGTTCCACAGTTCATGAGGACCCCTACCCAAGGTTGTAGAAGCAGTAGACATCAACTAGGGGAGGCGACTTTGACTGACCCTAGTTGTAGACAGGGCCAGTTGGAACTCACCGTAAGTCATATAGCGAGCTACAGGGTTGCAGCTTTTGAGACTCTTCACCTCTTCCGTGTTGGATGGACTCTTCCGTGATACGGCTGCATTTGGTTCCCCCCTACTCCTGTAAGGAGCTCCTCCCCGATACCACTGTAAGTAACCCCAGTAAGCTTATTGGTTCACTAAGCCCGACTTTGGCAGAATAGTTTCTCTTGGTCTGTCTTCAGTTCCGCTTTCACGGTGAGTAGATGTATGTGTGCCATGCCTCCCCGGGAAAAAATCTCAACCCAATGAGAGTCAATACACACTGCATAATTCCCTAAACATCATCAATAACAACAGAAACACATAATCTCATGAAATTGAGGGAAGTCCTAGAAAAACAGCTCAAAGCATTGAGCATTTTTGTCACCGGAAATGAACACTGGATTTCATGGGACTGTCTGGCTTTTCAGTCAGTAATGACTATTTTTTATGAAATCTTTAGTTAGTGTACACAATAAAGGACTTCATTATGACATTCTTATACATGTGTATCATTGTGCCTTGCTCATGTTCAGGTAATAAATATTCATTAGGGAATGCTTAGGAAATTCAAATATGGAACCAAAGTAAAATAGAACAATTTATAACAACGTCCAAACCCAGAACAGCTATCCATGAAGCAGTGATGTGATGGTTTTGTCTTTCTGTTTTGTACACAGGCACGCACAGTTGAGAAATAAAGGCGAGCTCATGCTGTAAATATTGCTTTTCAGTCTGCATTTAAAGTATTGTGGTAAGTGCAATCTGCATCAATATTCATCTACCACCTGGCTTCAGTGTCTGCAGACTCCCTATTGTATAGATATACTATAATTTATTGAATTCAGCCCAATGCTTACCACTAATTATTCTGTTGGCCTAATTCCTCCAGCACACTGCAACTTGAGGTTCTTTTTGAAAAGCCAGCAGAGTGAAGTTTTCTCTCCCCTGGGTAGCATTGTGGTAGTCAATGGTTTCTATTGTGCTTTCTCTGGCATCCTCCCTTGAAGACTTACTGTCTTTATAAAGGGTCTCCTGTGGTTTAAGACTGGAATGGAATGTGTGTGGCAGGTGGCTGCTCTCACCTGATGAGAGAGAGCTTCCCTGTGTTTAGGAAACAGCCCCCAGCTTTCCCTTGGAGTCCCCTCCCTCCTCTGCAGCAACACTCGCCCACCTGACTCAGGTAAACTGGCCTGGCCTTCTATCTTGCCACTCTGCCTGTGCAGCTCTACAGTAAAGTACCAGCCTGCCTCCATCTTAGGCTTAAAAGCCTAGTAAAGACAAACTAGGTTCGTTTGTGTTTATGATTAAACTTCAGATTCTCAAGGATTGGGCTATGCCCCCGCTTGTAACCTGAACTACAGATGGTTCGGCGCTGCCTGCTCCAGGAATGGCAAACACGTCTTTGCTTCAAAAAGTTGTTTATGACTATCTTGCACCCCTACCTTGTTTCGAAAGGTTATATGACTACTTGTGACTACCTTGTTATGATTATCTTGTTATGTCCATCTTGCAATACTGCCTTAGTTTCAAGACATCATTAGAAATAACTGGTTATACAATTATAAGAATTAGTTACTTCTAATATTATTGTTTTAACTTGTTATAACTGTATAACATGTTATCCCTAACAACTATAATCCTGCCTGTTTTGCCTGCCAAATCCCCTGTTTGGAAAGCCCTTACCCCTGAGCTATAAAAGGCTTGTCTTCTTTACATCCAATGCTAACCTCTCTAAGCCCACCTTAGAAGGAGGTAGCCTGTATACATGAACAAAAATGCTTGCTTAGTTAATTTTTTTCATTAACTAATTTGGCCATGATGATTTGGGTTGGTGGCCTTTCTCCTCCCAGTTGGGGCATTAACAGTGGCTTCAGTGAAGGACAGACCACAGAGCTGATCCATGGAAACTCAGTCCCAAGATTCCCACTGAAAACTTTGGCAAGGCGATTTCTCTCCTTTGTCCTGAGGGGAGCAAAGCTAAAGTCTGAAGCGAAGGTAGCCACTTACCATTTTACTTCAGATGAAGAGCGTAGCTGAAGGTAAACCCGAGAAGTGGGTGAGAGGTGAAACAAGAGAAGCCCCCTAACATTTGAGCACCCAGATCCAGCCAAGCCTGATACTCTAGAACAAAACGGTTGTGGGAATCAATTCATTTCAATTCTTCTCATTTTCCTCTTAGTTTTTGAGCTTAAGTGCCATTATTTACAAGACAGACTCTACTAATGATGTGTTCAACACCAAACAGTAGCCTGGCAGTGCCAAAAAGTAAAAACTACAGCTTCCTCTTCTCATCCCCGAATCCTCGGAGATTCCCCAGACACACCCGTTTCTCGGTTTCCTAAATGCGCTTCAAAATTATGTCAGTGTGTTTACAACTATGCCAGAATTTGCACAGGTGTCATTGTCCTCTAGCTTCCTGTCTCACAAGGTTGCTTTCACATGAAATAAGGGCCACCCTTCCTTACCTGCATGTAGATGTATGCTTCATTTCTCCTGAAACCTGTAAAGGACCAACTGTGTTGACTGCCCACAGTCTACTCACCCCTCTACTGATGTCTACTTGGTCTTATCAAGTGCTTTGCCTTTTAAAACAAGTTGCTGGCTGGAGATATAGCTCATCCAGTTAAGAATGCTTACTGCATAGGCACAAGGACCTGAGTTCAAATCCCCAAGGGTGGCCACATGTGTGCTGGTAACCCGAGTGCTGTGGGAAATGGGTACAGGAAGATCACTGGGGCTTGCTAGCTGCCAGCCCAGCTCCAGGGACAGGGGGAGCCTTTGTCTCAAGGGAATAGGGCAGAGAGTGACAGAGCAGAGCACCTGAGCTTCTCCTCTGGCCTTTGTGTGCATTCCTGGGCACATATATGCACACACATGCAACACAGAGAGAGGGGGGAGGGAGGGGGGAAGGGAGGGAGGGAGTGGGAGGGAGAGAGGGAAAGAAAGAGACAGACAGAGACAGAGAGACAAATCAAGAGAAAAAGAATGAGAGAGAGAGAGACAGAGAGAGAACACTAATGAGCCAGGTTTGCCATGGGTGTCTTTCTTCCACAATTTTTGGCAGCAAATATTCAGCAAATATACTTCTTATCTTTTATCTTTCTAGGGAACACATTCAGTTTGCTTTTATGGGGTGTGGCTATAGAGCACTAGCTATGTGTAAATGGGAACTCTTGAAAGACTCCTATGAAATTGTAGGGTTACATGTTTAGTGCTTCAGTACAAACATGTCTGAGGAAAAAGACGTCAGAATTTCTCTGGAGCAGAGAAGTGATTCGAAAGATTACACAGCCGATTGCTAAGGACAAAAAGTTCTCATCATGAGGGACACAAATAGGCTTGAATGTCTATCAAATGCAACTGGAAACACTCCTCAAAAAGCCACGCACTCTTAGTAATGACTGCAAAGGAAGCTTCATGTCTAGGGACAGTAATAGGGCAGTATCACGATGCCCATGGTTGTGGAGTCGTATCTGGACGGAACCACAGAAGGTAAGCAAATGTCCATCCAAAGTGACGGCCTTTCTGTGCTACAACTACCAATAATGGAAAGGAAGAAAGGAAGGGAGAGAGAGAGAGAGAGAGGGAGAGGGAGAGGGAGAGGGAGAGGGAGAGGGAGAGGGAGAGGGAGAGGGAGAGGGAGAGGGAGAGGGAGAGGGAGAGGGAGAGGGAGAGAGAGAGAGAGGGAGAGAGCGAGCCTATTTACCGAGCTGTGGAGAAGACTCACCTAACTTCCTATTCTCTTTATAAAACAAGAATATTTCAAAGTCATAAGTGAGCAGAGTGTGCAGTCAAAAGACAAAAAAAAGAGGAAAAATACACATGACTGTAAATTAATTTTTAAAAAGTCATTTTTTTCTGAATGTTGTGAAGCTTGTGGTATTTTTGTCAGCTATTTAAAGCTGCGTAAACTTTGTACTTTCTTTCCTCCCTATAAATCAGTATTCATCCAAGTCTAGCTTGTGTCTGTGGTTTGTGTTTTGGGGGAGGCACTTTAAAGTTGTATGAGCTTCGGGCTCAGCACCTGTGCCTGCATAGTAACTGAATGTTCAGGGCCTGCAGCCAAACGCACAACTGCAAGTGCTTTGTCTGCAATGCTGGGCAGGTTACTGTGCATCTTTGGGCCTCAGTTTCCTCTTCTGTGACATGGTGATCAAAGACTAGAGGGCTACTGTGATGATTCGCTTCAACTGCCAATATGATGGGATCTGGGAGCACTTGGGAAATGGGCTTCTTGGCTTGCCTTAATGCAGCAGGGGAGGACGTCAAACTCCCTCAACAAGGGATCAAAAACTGTTTAAAATAGAGAGCGTGAACACTAAGGACTGTTCATTGGCGTGTTTCTCCGTTGTGGATGCAATGCAAGCAGTACCTTGAGCTCCTGATGCATTGATTTCCCCACCATGGTGGGCCACACACTGAACTGCCACACAGAATAAATCTCCTCTCCCCCACACTGCTTTTGTTCAGAGTATTTCACTGCGGCAACAGGGAAACCAGGAGTTGTGAGGATGGAATGTAACGAGAACCTGGGTATCAGGAGTCGATGACAGCTATTTCTTTCTTTAAAAGAGGGGTGTGTGTGTGTGTGTGTGTGTGTGTGTGTGTGTGTGTGTGTGTCTGCGAGAGAGAGACAGAGACAGACAGAGAGAAACAGACAGACAGACAGACAGACAGACATTAGGAATCTTCATTGATCACTTTCTACTTGTATTTTTCCAGGATCTCTCAGTCAACCTGGAGTTGCCTGACGGAGCTGGCCACTTGGTCAGCAAGTCTCAGGTACCATCCTGTGTCTGCTTCACCAGAGCTGAGATTACAGGCACTCACTAAAAGGCCCAGTTTTGTACTTGGCTGATGGGATTAGAACCCAGGTCTGCATGCTTGAACAGCAAGCACTTTACCAACTGAGCCATCTTCCCAGGCCTCCGCTTATGTCTTATGAACTCATGCAGACCTCTCAAAGGGACAAGTCCTGCACTGTAAAATCTTGGGTACATACTGGGTTTATTTTACTGGAAAATTCTCAAGGCCCTGCAGAAAGCTGTACCAGCAACCTAGGTCGGAGCCACGTAGGAGTCAGAAAGTCTACTTAAATGACTCTGGAGTTTTGGTATGAGCTTCATCATGGTCCAATCTAGTCTCATAAATACATCCAGCTTATGTTAGCTAGGGATTATGTGTCTTGCTCCTGACTGAAATGTCCTGTGGATCTTAACATTTGCTCCCATTTACAAAGCCTCTGGCCTCTTATGGAGCCCAGAGATCATGTACCTTAAGTCGTGGAAGAGGTTACACATGGATGGACACAGGAATTGTGGGTCATATTAGTCAGAGTTCCCCCACCGGATGAATGTCAGGGAGAGGAGTTAAATCTCCAGGTCTTCAGAAGGCCTAACGCTTTGTCATCTCTCAAAATCTGTACAGTATGATGAAATACGGTCTTTAAAATGAAATCTATTCACAATGAGATACACTCTTTTGCCAAGCTAGTTGTGAAGGGTGGCCATTAGGCTATATTATATACTAAGAGGGCACTTCTTGGAAAAAATAACTTTAATTGCAGGCTCTTAAGTCACGTCAGATCCTCTCTGTTTTAAACATTCAATTATACTAAGATACAGCTCTAGAGTGTGTGCTTCCCATCCTAATTTGAGGCCTCACATGGCAGCTCCTTTTGTACTTCTGTCTTTAAAAAGCTGCCTCCCAGCCCCCAACCTGTTATCTTTTTTCTCCAACTTGAAAATAAAAAAACCTGATTAAACGCCTAAGGGACTAAAACAAACGCTCAAAATTGGGAGACTGTTCCTACATGTCCAGGCTAATTTAATATATTCTCACATAACAAATTAGGAAGGGAAAGAAAAATTTGCATGGAAGGACAATTAAGAATAAACTAGAAGTGTCACTTATTCCAAATCAGGATGATCCTTCGCAATCTCCTTTATCATGGATGTAGTAAGTTCTGACAAGCAGGCACTAATGAGTATACACTTCTGTTCTCCAGTGTCATCCAGCAAGTGGAAGCTTCATCACAAAGTGAGGATCAGCCCATGGTGAGCTGTGCCTCAGGCCTTCCCAGCAAGCCAGACTAACAACCAAATCACTAGCAACATGCTGGCTATCTTATGTAAAGTGCAGAGATGCCTAGGACCTGTTAAAATACAATCAGAACTAATGCTGTGGGAGGGAGGGAGGGAGGGAGGGAGGGAGGGAGAGAGAGAGAGAGAGAGAGAGAGAGAGAGAGAGAGAGAGAGAGAGAGAGAGAGAGAGAGAGAAAGAAAGAGAAAGAGAGAGAGAGAGAGAGAAAACCTAGGAAGCTAGACAGACAGATAAGCAGACAGATGTTAGACGTGCACAAATGATAAATTATGGATGAATACATAATAAATAGATAATGAATGGATAAATGATGAGCAGGGAAATAGATGGACATATAATAAATAATAGATGAATAGAAGATATATATAGAGAGAGCAATAGGTGATGGATAGCTAGGTTTAGGTTGATGAGAATGAGGAATAGATAATAGATAATTAATGTACACAAAATTTATAGATAATGGATGAATAGATAGATGATAGGTAGATAATGGATGGAAAAGTGATAGATATTAGATGGATAGATGGAGAGATGGATAATAGATACATAGGCTAGTGAGATATAGAGAATAGGTAGATGGTAGATAAAAGATAGATAGATAGATAGATAGATAGATAGATAGATAGATAGATAGATAGATAGATAGATAGACTGATATAGAGAGCTGGACAGACAGACAGATGATAGACAGCAGAGGGATTTACTTGGTGGTTCTCAGGCTGCCTGCTAGCCCATCAATTCTGGTAATTTCCACAGACTGTCTGTCCCCAGAGCCCTAAGACTACTGGAAAGACCTAATCTGCAAGTATAATTATGGAGGTAAGTTTTTAACCTGCAGGACTTGATGTTGAACAGCCACTTGCTATTCCACTGCCACAGGAAGTTTCCCTCCTCTGCAAAGACAAGATGCGTGCATACAGAGACACCCAGCTGCCTACCTCAAGAAGTATCCAGGGAGTTTTCTCTTAAAAATGCATCTTACAAGAGTTTGTAGGCCAGTTAGCCCAGCTTCCAGGCTGGCAAGTTTCCTTCCCTGCCTAACGGACAGGGAGAGATTGTGTGGGTGGATCTAGCAGCCAGCTCCTGGGACCACCAGTATGCTCTCTTAATAATAATATTAAATTTGATTCTGGTTAGCTTGATGAAAGCGAAATGCAGAGGTGTTTGGAGGATATGAGAATATCCATGCATAGAGAAGTCTAGGGAGAGCGAAACCTAGGACTGTTATCGTGAACTGGAAAGCTCGGGGGCTCCATCAACCTAAGCAACAGGAATTTATCATGGGAGTTGTTTGAAGAAGTGACCCCGGGAATGCATTTTCTATCTGCCTGGTCCACTGATTCTCAGAAGTAAGACTGTTGTTCTGTTCACTTACTGGGTGAAGCAGCTAATTAGCTTGAACTTGGCCCTGGTAGGGGATATGGAATATAGGTAAGAGGACACAGACCCAGGAGACAGAAACTTGCATGCAGGTTCACAGGCTCCCTGAAGACCAGCAGCTGTCAAAGAAGATAGTAAGACACCAAAGAGATGCAGATGAGCAGAGAGCATAGATATTCTGAGCTTTACATTTCTGGTTGTAACTCATGATTAATAGGGGTACATGTCCTCACTAGTCCTACGAAAGGCTTCTCACCTAAACGACCCCTCACCCAGCATTCCATCCCCAGAAACTAAAGATTGTACACCTGTACATCAGGACAGAATTTCCCCTCTTTACCTTCCATAGGTAACAGACAACCATGATAAACCTTCAAAGAGATAAAGGTAGGATCACAACCGGGAGAGAAATAGAGCTATGACGTGAAGGGAGGGGCCTGTGGCAAGTGCCACATAGCAGGGACAAATAACTGACTTGACCTTGACCCAGGACATAAATAACTGACTTGACCTTGACCCAGGACCCAGGACAAGAATCCCCCTGCCTCCCCAGAGGCAGAGACAGGGGGATTCTTGGAACTTGCCAGTCAGCCAGCCTAGCTTAATTAATGAGCCCCAAATCCTATTGAGAGACCTTGGATCAAAAACAATGGGTAAGGAATTTTTAGACCAAGACTTGATTTTACAAAGGCTGGTAAATAATATTATTTATTGGTACATAAATACCTTGGTAAAAAAAATACAAGACAAAAACAGATATTGAACCCACAACTGTCTAAAATAGAACATCTACTTACTGGCTTTTTGTTGGTGGTGATGGCAGTGGTTGCAGTGATGGGTTTCTTTTGTTTGTTTGTTTGTTTGGTTGGTTGGTTGGTTGGTTGGTTGGTTGTTGGTTTTTTGAGACAAGGTTTCTCTGTGTTCCCTTAGCTGTCCTGAAACTCACTCTGTAGACCAGGCTAGCATCAAACTCAGAGAGCCACCTGCCTCTGCTTTCCACGTGCTGGGATTAAAGGTGTGCACCACCACCGCCCAGCTGGTTTGTTTTTTGGGAACTGCTCACATCTCAAGTGTGTAGTTTGCAAAGTTTAGTATGAGTATGTATCTCTAACCCACACTCCTGATAATTTTTAAAAAAAAAATATTGATTGATTTTATTTTCTGTTTATGGGTGTTTTACCTGCACGGGTACCACCCACCACGGGCATGCATCTGATCCCCTGGGACTGGAGTTACAGATGCTTGTGAGCTTCCATGTGGGTCCTATGAACTGAGCCCAGGTTGTTTACCTGATAAGCAAGTGCTGTTAACCACTGAACTATCTTTCTAGCTACACTTAAGAGTTGTTCATACCCCTAGCAAGATAAATGGCGCTTTCATGATTCTGTAAAATTCCATCTTCCAGTCCATCCTTGGCCTTCAGTAACTGCCATTGTGCTTATTTATATAATATAGAAAATACACTATCAGTGGTCATCCCACCCCAAATGTCTCCACTCTCATGAAAATGTACTGTTGGCTGCATCTTCTTCCATTTAATAGGACTTTGAGCACTGTGTGTTGAGTAGAACTCCATCTGTGCAAGGGCACTGCCATGTGTTCCTTTGTTTTTCTTGTTGATGAGCATTTAAATTGTTTTGACTTTTGAGTCATAATGAATATCGCTACTGTAAACATCGCTGAAGGCCTTGGTCCAGTATGCAGTTTGATTGCTGTTGGGTGAATACTTAAGAATGGAATGGCTTTGGAGTAGAGATGTATTTAATTCTCTAAAAAACCAACAATAAACAATATTTGGCTGATTTTTTGAGAGATTGTTACTAAGGTGGTACACCTTCAGGTTCTGACACGCAGCACCTTGAGCTTTGGCAGCTTCCTGAGGGACAGAGGGGCCACAGTCACCTTTGTTCTACCATTTGGGTTTTTCCACTGGCTCCTGGCACAAGGCTGCTAAATCCAGTGGGGTTTCTGGAATGATAGGGCCTTCTCTTGTTTTGATGAGGTGACTTGTAGTGGGCTCCTGGCTAGCTTCAGGGTCAGACCTGGTTATCAGAATGAGAGTCATAATTAGAATCAAGGGACCTTCAACCTCTCTCATTGTCATTCTGGGAAGGGAGGGACATACCAAGCTAGTAATAGATTGTGCTTATAAATGACAGCTAGATAAATATCCCCAAAGATGGAGTTCAGAGAGCCCCCAAGAATATGGAAAACCCTAACTCTTTGGGGATAGATGCGGCTCTTCTTTGGACCCTCTGGAACTTAGCTCTGTGTATCTCCTCATCTTGACTCTTTACTATATACCCTTTACAACAAAGCAGTAAGTGTGTTCTCTAAGCTCTGTGAGTAGTTATTCCTGCAAACTACTGAATCAGAGGAAAAGAGTTGGGTTATACAAACCTCTTTTTATACCCAGTTGGGCAGCAGGACAAACAACAAGCAGAGACAACTGGCAATTGGAATGGAGTGCTCTGGTTGGACACTTATTGAGTGGAAGGTTGAAGGCATTCTTGCTAGTGTGGAAGGAGCAGCCATTGGATCTCAGAGGTGAAGTGCTGTACAGAGAGCATTGAGAGTACAGAAAAAACGACTTCTACCTCAGTTTGCTTTATGCATTAGTCAACAATGGGTGGCAGTTTTACCTAACCCGCATTTCATCCCTTGAGCTCATCACCCTTTTTAACTTTCCTCATACTGATGGCTGTGTAGTTATGTGTCACTGGGATCTTAATTGACTTTTCTCCATGACTAATGACGGTGAGAACTTTTCCATGTGTGTATTGACTACTGTCTCTTTGTTTAAGAAGTAGTTAGTCAAGTCTTTCAGCCTTGACTTACAATTGGTTGATTGTTACGTTAGTCACCTTTCTGTTACTATAACAAACACCGAGATAATTAACTTATAAATAGAAAGGGTTGCTTGGACACTTTTTAGTCATTTAAGACCATGATTGATTTTTTTGGTTGGTTTTGACCTGTCTTGAAATAACACATCATGTGTATGAGGCAGCTTTCACAGCTTTCACTGTCTCCTAACAGCTCTTTGTTGAGACCCAAACTTCTAACATATGGATCTTTGGAGGAAAATTTGACCATTACTCCTTCCCCCTTTCCATCCATCTCATTCTCTCCCTCTCCCTCTCCCTCTCCCTCTCCCTCTCCCTCTCCCCTCCCTCTCCCTCTCGCTCTTCCTTTCCCCCTCTCTTCCTCCCCCTCTCTCCCTCTCTCTTCCTCTCCCTCTCCCTCCTCTCCCCTCCCTCTCTCTCTGTGAATATATATGTGTGTGTATATATGTATGTATGTATATATAATATATTATATTATATATACTCTATTACAATATAATATATATTATATATCCTATATTAATATATATATGTTCTGAAATTTCCATTGGTCTTTTTGTTAAGTTTTATTTATTTCATTTTATGTATATGAGTACACTGTAGCTGTCTTCGGACACACCAGAAGTGGGAATCATTACAGATGGTTGTGAGCCATCATGTGGTATTTGAACTTGGGACCTCTGAAAGAACAGTCAGTGCTCTTAACCACTGAGCCATCTCTCCAGTCCCTCCACTGGTCTTTTTAGGAATTTTCCATGTGAAGATATTTGCATTGAGATGTCCATTGTTTTCCTTTTTGTTCTCAGACTTCCTTGCAGTGACTTTGCTCCCATATCTGGGCCATCTCTTCTTTGTTCCCCTGACCTTATTCTTCAGCTTTTCATTTTGCTACTTCATCTGCCTACTAACATTCTTTTTGGATAGAAGTAGACATTATGAGTGCCGCCACATTGAGTAGAGTGTTGGGGGTTGTTCAGGAGATCATGTAATGTCTCCATGACTATTGGATTCTGTTGAGGTTTACTTTTAAGCTTTGATAGGTGGGTGAAAGGCAGCACCCTAAATGTTAGGAGCATTTCTGGAGCCTCCACTGAATTCTCAGTGTTTGGTAGTAAAGTTGACTGGCCAGCAATGTAACATCTGCCGTCCTTTTGTAAGCTCAGACTCTCCAGCTCACCTCCCTTACCAGCTTCTTGGCTAGGATATGCAAGGTGTTGCATGGGGGGCAGGAGGGGGGGGCACACAGATTGATGTCATGTATCTTCTGGCTAGATTTCTCCCTCAGTTTTTGAAACAAGGACTCTCACCGAAACTGGCCATCAAGTTCCGGGAGTCCCCCTGTCCCTGCCTTCCCAGATCTGGGCTTACAGGCACACTTCCATGCCTAGATTTTTATGCAGGGTATAGGGATAGAAATCAGGTCTTTCACTTGTGGAACAAGCACATCTATGCAGACTGAACCTCCAGCCCCCAGCCCCCAGCCCCCAGCCCCCAGCCTCCAGCCCCTGTGAAAAGTCCTATGGCACACACAGCTTTCTATGTGGTCAGAACCCAAAGGGGACCTGCATGCAGACATCTGGGCTATCTTCTCTGATCAGTTCTTTCTGCTTTGAAACCCCTCCTCTCTCTTCATCCCACCAGGGGGACCGTTGCTGTGGGTGGAATCTATTACTTGTGCTGCCACTTAAATGTGCCCTGGGCAGAAAGCTGGGTTCTATGTTGCTTGGCTCATGTGTTTCTTTGCTCAGGATTCACTGAGTGAGTCTTCTTAAGTCTTTATAAGCCCTGAACAAAGCTCTTGGCACATATTAGGTGCTTAGTCGGGTGTTTCCATAGGAGGAGGGCAGGATAAGTCTGGCTTACTGGAGTCCCAGATCTGGAAATACCGGGTAAGCTATTGAAATGACCCACCCAGAAAACCAACTTACCCCTTTCGCCCACCCCTGGCTTCTCTCAGTGGTAACTTATTTCTTCAAAAACTGATGAGCATTTTCTGCACATGTGAGCAACTCGTTAGTGAAACTTAGAGCACGGATTGCAGGACCAGAACCACATTCATTCACAACTGAGATGCACATGGTCCCATGTGGGATTTGGTAGACTTTTTCTAAATCAGCTAAATGTTCTCTGGAAGAATTATTGGCTGGGAAGGGTGACCGTGAAAAACTTAGCCTAAAACATCATTCAGATAGATCCTGGAATCTATGCACAGAGATTTTTATGTTACCAAGAAAAGGGCTTCAAGTGCCGTTCATAGCCGCAGAGAAAGGTAGTGCAGGAGGTCTCAGTGGGCAGAACCCACGCTGGGGCACTACTACAGATGAAAGCAGCCCCAGCCTAGGCCTCCAGCCTCCTTGCATTTACTTGGACGAGCTACCCAGGCTCCTGGGTTTGGTTTTCTGTAGCAGCAAACCAATGAAAATACAAGCATTTTCTTTTGTTTTCATCTCCACTGGGAAAACCAAGCTTGCTTCAGAGAATCAACTCTCTCTCTCTGTCTCTCTCTCTCTGTCTCTCTCTCTCTCTGTGTCTGTCTCTCTCTCTCTGTCTCTCTCTCACTCACCCTCTGTAACTAATGTCACAAGCACCCTGTGCCCCATGTGAGATGTGTCACCTGACTTTGCATCATTCACCCTCTTCTTGCCTTAGGGACAATTTTTACTGTTTAGTTTCTTATTTCCTTCCAGCCAACATTTCCTCTCCATCCACAAACACTTTTCTCTCCATGCCTGCAGTTTAGTTCAAAAGCACCGAAGACAAACAAGGGATTGAAAGGACTTAATGTGCGAGTGTTTTCATTTTCCTCTAGGGGAAAAAGAGACAACAAGTTATGAATTTCTTCGTAACAAACAAACTGTTTTCCATATGTCTCCGAGAGAAAACTGCTTCCCTGTGATTCCCGCACATTCCTCTGTCAACTCCAGCAGGGCGATCCTGGGAGCAGTCGGGTTTTCTTCTGTTGGGGGGGGGGGGGGCAGGGGGAAATAGGGGGGGAGAGAGGAGGGGGAAATGTGTTTTCCAACTCGCAGGCTGATCTCTGAGCTATAGCAATTGTGTCTTCAGAGCCTGTTCCAGCTCCCTGCTCGAAAGGGAGCAGGAATGGGCCAGGGAGCAGGGGGTTGCTACTCTGAACTCTGAGGGCTTGTGGGTACAGTCCAGTGAGACCTTGTCTCATGGCCTGAGGCAGCTGCTGCAGCCTATCCCTGATTCTAAGCAGAGTTGAGCAGCTGCTTGTGTGCAGAGTAAAGCATCTGCCTCCCAAAGAGGTGTAGGGTCGGGGCTGTGCACTTTGCAGAAAGATGGTCCCCACGTGCCTGCTGCACTGCTGCCTTCTGGATTCTGGATCCTGAGCCAGCTACAGCCCTCTCTCTCAAACCCTGGGCATGGATCCTGGCGTGGCTCCTCCCATCCTCCTAGGACCTCCAAGGCCCTTTCCAGCCTTCAACAGTTCCTCCCTTGCTTTTTACCAGGAAGTCCAAGTTCCTCAGATTCTCCCCCCAGGCTCTTCACAGGCTGATTCTGTGGCATGGCCGCTGTCCTCTCCCTTCCTCTCCCCTCCTCTCCCCTTCTTTCCCCTCCCCTCCCCTCCTCTCTGTCCCTTCCCATCTCTGCCACCTGCTGTCCTGTAGCAAAAGAGATGTCCACAGCCTCTTGACCACCATGAACTTCCCCTTAAGTTGAAATGTGGTTCCTGGAGATGAAATATCAGTGTCTGAGCGCTGCTTACCTGCCTCTCTGCTTATCCTTAGTCTCAGAGCAGGATTCTTCCTGAAGGACGCCTTCTCTGCTGGCTACAGCGTTGACAGTGCTTCCCTCCTCTTCAGGTTAATTTCTCGCAGGAAGGGGTAAATGTGAAGGGGAGGGTTCCGAAATGAAACGGAGGGAACCATGGAAGGGAACCCTTATCTGCCTTTATCATAACTGCCTCCTCCTCCCCCCTCCCCATTCCTCTTCCTCCTCTGCTTTAAGACAGTTTTGTGTATCCCAGGCTGCCTTCAAACTCACAGTATAGCAGAGAAGGACCTTGAGTTCTTGATCTCCATGCCTCTACTTCCCAAGTGCCAGGGTTCAAGACATGTTCCTTATGTCCATTCTATGAGGATATGAGACTTGAACTCAGGGCTTTCAGCATCCTAAGCAAGCACTCTACTACCACAGCTCAGCTCTCTTTCTATGTAATGCACACGAGCTCCTTTACGGTACAGTTCTGTTCTGTTCTGTTCTGTTCTGTTCTGTTCTGTTCTGTTCTGTTCTGTTCTGTTCTGTTTTGTTTTGTTTTTGTAAATTAACCTCCCCTTCCAGCATCCAATAGACGAGACAGCACAAACAGGCCTTAGATAAGAGCTGCTACTGGAGACCCATGACTAGGCTCTGCTCCGTTTCTGAGCTCATTTTCAACTACGCTGCAACAGCTGTCCAAGCAGGGTCACCTGTAGAAAAGACTCAGGGAACAAAGAAATTGGCTCCTTTGGGAACCAACTTCTGCCGCAATGTTCCCTGCCTCAGTCATTATTTAGGGATGGTAGCGTGAAGCCTGAAGAATGGCTCCTTAAATTTTTTGACAGCACTTCCTCAAAAGATGCCTCCTGAAGACTGGAAAAGCAGCTCTGTTCCCTGGTTGTGACCTGGCAGAGGACGCAGCACACACATGAACTCCAGTTCCAGGGCACCCTATGCCATCTTCAGGTTTTCATAAACATCAAACACATACATGGTTCACATACACACATGCAGGAAGACACTCAAACACATATTTAAGAGGAAGAAGCAGCACCATTCTCCCTCTCTTGAGCACAGGTGGGCCTGAAGGAAAGTTTCCCATGAATGAGATGTTGCAAAAGGCTGTTAATTTTGAGGGCATTAGAGACATGGATATTGCTGTGGTTCTATGGGGATCCTTCCATCAGCTCCTGGAGAGACCCACACAGGCACAGAGAATTCCTGCCCACAGATAATGAGTGACCATCTTGGGTGAAGATGCTAAACCTTCAGATGACTACAATCACAGCCAAACCCCGGTGGTGATCCTGGGAGAGAACCCCAGCCACAGCCACTCAGCTCAGCTATTCCCAGATTCCCAAGCCACAAAATCTAGACGACAAATGTTTGCCTTAAACCACTCACTTTGAAGCAGCAACTTAGAATGCAGCAGTAGCTAACTCTGATGATTTGTACTCTTGAATGTGTGTAGAAAAGGAGAGAGTGGGAAGGTTCTTTCAAGAAAGAGCTCTTGTGTTCCACAATGGAAAACAGAACTTGGCTCACCATGGGAGCGTGGGGTGTGGGGCATGGGTGTTTATGTCCCCAGATGGGTGTGTTTGAACCTAGTCCTTGGTGAGGCTGTATGAGGAGATGAAGGTTTAGACGGTGCTCAGGTCCTTAGGGTGGAGCATAATGAATGAAGTCAGTGCACGAATGTACGAAGGAACCCAGAAGAACTTTCTAATCCTCTAGAAGAAGAAAAGTGGGCAGCCTGAGTCCCAGAGCAAGGCCCTGCCTGCTTCTCCTTGCTGTGACAGAGTAATGACAAAAGCAACTTGA
The DNA here is from genome assembly GCF_978045245.1 of Mus caroli. Taxonomy (NCBI): domain Eukaryota; kingdom Metazoa; phylum Chordata; class Mammalia; order Rodentia; family Muridae; genus Mus; species Mus caroli. The sequence goes on from NW_028227257.1 coordinate 78,637,749, forward strand.
GGAAGGCCTTGTTTGGGGTCACAGTCCCAGAGGCACATAGCGCATTGGGGCGGGGCAGGAGGACTGGGACAGCAGACAGGGAAGGCATGGTGCCAGAGCGAAAGTCCTTGGCCTGCACACTCAGGACACAGAACATGAACAGAAAGGAGGGCTGAGATGTAAAACATTAAGGCTTATCCTCCAGGAAGGCTCTACTTCCTAAAGGTTCCACAACTTCCCCAAAGAGAGCTGCTAGCCGGTGACCAAGTGTTAGATCATATGACCCTTTTGGAAGACATTTCACATCCAAACTAAAACATATAGAGACTTTTACCCTAGATTTGCATCCACCCCACTTGTGAGAACTTTTTCTTGTTTGTAAGCCACTGAGCCTGTGGCATTTTGTTACAGTAGCAGAAACTAAGGTGGGAGACAGGGCTGATCTTGGGAATCTCGTGTTTGCAGACTTCTCTGTAACTCTCAGGCAGCCCTAAATAAACTGTGAACACCAGGGTTCAGCCCAGCTTTAAGTAGCCCTATGTAGATTAATGTATTTAATGTATTTAATCCTCACAACCTCTCTGTATGATCATCCCAGCTCTGTGAATGAAGAAACCAAGACACTGAGCAATTCAGGCAGACACTTCCCTATAGGAAAAAAGGCCCTGGGCTCAGATGAAGGTTCACTTCCTGATGCTATTTGAGCAGATGTTATTTCACTTAATCCCAAATATAACCCAGCCAAGAATAGATCAAGGCCTCCTCTTTTTAAAGATAGCAAAAGTGAGACCTGGGGAGCTTACAAGATTTGCTTGGGTCCCACAGGAAGTGGCTGGTGTGGATTTCACAGCCTCCTTTTCCACAGCACCCAGCTCCCTCCTGTTCCCACCATCCTCTCGAGACTCTTGGCTTCCCACGTGTGTTTGCCAAATCCAGAAAATCCACAGGGCCCTGGCCAGATGCCTAAACGAAAACTGAGGGGACAGCCTTGAATTCACACGTCCCCAGACACCCGTCAGCACTTTCCTGCACCCAAATCCATATGCTTCCAAGACTGTCTTGGAGCCAGAGAGAGACAGAGACAGAGACAGAGACACAGAGACAGACAAAGAGAAAAAGAGAGGGAACAAAGCAAGCTAAGGGACAGAGGGTGCTGGAGCAATGAAGCTAGCCACTGGGAACCCAAAAGCACTTGTCCCTGAGCCCTTCAAACAGGGCTTCACCATGTAGCCATGGTTGGTCTGTACTCACTATGTAGACCAGGGTGGGCTGGAACTCAGAGAAAGCTGTCTGCCAAATGTATCTGAAATGCAGTATTCTGGACAAAAAAAAAAAAAAAAAAAAAGCCAGAGTAAAAGATTCTGTACTACCTAATTTATACAAGAATTATAGGAGAGAGTAAAGATGGGTAGTCGCCCAAGGATCTGTTTGTTTACTATGTTACAAGCCAGAAAATGGGCATAAAGGAGTTCTCTATAATTTTGTAAATCTAAAGATTTTTAAAACCTAAAACTATGTCAATTTTTTCCTATTTATCAAAAGGCAATTTTTAAAAATCTCCAGAGTAGGATACAGTGTTTGCAATACATATACCCAATAAAGAGGTGATTTTCAAAGCCAGCAAGAAGGCTCAGCATGTAAAGATGCTTGCCACCAAGCTGATGGCCTGGGCTCAGTCCCGGGGACCTATGTCTTGGAAGGAAGGAACCAACTTCTGAAAACTGTCCTCTAAACTCCACATGAGCTCCGTGGCATATGTGCCCTGCTTCCACACACAAAATAAACACAATAAAAATGTGTTTCCGCATTATGTAAAGATTTACAAATTGATAAGAAATCTATATGGAGGAATACATGTACATGATATAGACACAAATGTACACCCATGTAAAAAATTTCAGCATAAAAGAACAAAATTCTTTAAAGCACCTCACAAAATACTGACAGACACAGAAAGTACACAGTTTTGTTAGTCATCAGGGATATGCATAACAACAGCACAGTGAGATGCTGCCAGAGACTTAAAAGAACTTTTATAATTAAGAAACAATAATCCCAAGTTCTGTTAAGGATCTAAGTTGATATGGGGCTTTCATACACTTTGGAGGACGTCTGTTTTGGAAAATTCTACCAACACTGAAAATTTCTTTGCCTTCTACCCCAGCAATTCTGCTTCCGGGTATATATAACTAAGAAAAAAAAAGAAGACATATTTACCAAAAGAAATGTACAGAGGTGTGATGACAGTGTTATTGGTGATGGCCCCAAACGGACAGGAATCAAAGGACAATAAACAGTGGTACATGTGTAGGCCAGACTGGTATGTAATAGTGAAAATGGAGATACCACCACCATTCAGGATGTGCTAGCCCCACTTGGCTTAAACCCAGCAACCAGCAGAATTCATTAGATGACAGAAGCTAGAGCAGTCACCTCAGGGAAGGGACAGATGACAGAGAGGGGAATCCTATATAGGTGGGTTCTGAATGCATCGAAGTATAAGCCTTTCCTAGTATATGCTACTCTTCAGAAATGCTCAGTTTCTAGTCTTTTGGGATGTGAGCAATAGAGAAATAAGACTATTTTTATATTATATGAAATCCCTCAGTTTTGAACACAATCTATGCAAAGCACTTCTGTGTTGGGGAGTTCTTCTGTAAGTTTGATGTTTCCGATTTCATGTGTGTCTATGTGGGAATATATGCATGAGTGCCCGGCCTTGGAGGTGGCCAGCAGAGTGCACAGGACACTGAGATTGCAGTCAATTGTGAGCCAGAGGATGTGGGTGATGGGAGCCAAACTCCGGCCCTCCTTAAGGGCTGAGTGTCTCTCGGATCCTAGGCCAGCCCTTTGAAATGTGGATATGATGGAAAATTCCAGGGCTGCTCTGTGCTGTAACAGTGAGGGCACCCTAAGCAACGATGAAAAGTAAACAGTCACAAAAATCACAGATGACAAACCAACCTCACCGGGTGCAGATCCAAAAGCAAACAACAGAATTTAGCTTCCGAGAAACCAAGCTGAGAAGGTGAAAATGCATGTTTTATAAGATAATCAAAGCACCGTGTCCACCGCGACTGCAGAAGGCGCCTTTTCAGAAAGAGAGCCATGGGTTGCTTTGAGGGGCAAGGATGAGGGACAGAAAAGATGCTCTGCATAATGAAAGGGCATGCCAGCCAACAGATGAGAATTCCCTTGGACATGAAATGCAATCAAGTCAAGACCCATATTTTATCTTTGCTGGAGGCAGTCTTATTTGTTAGTAAAGTGCTGGGATAATCAACCATTGTTCTCCCTGCCAGGACTGTCAAAACAAATACGAGCTTCTTTGCTCTGTGCTAAAAACGGCTAGCCTTTGGAGAGCAGCTGGGCTGAAAGCAATCTTGTTCCATTTCAGTACATTTTCCCCAAGTATTAGGCTGTCCGAATGCAGCCCACATCAAAGCATCCCCAGTACCCACTGCAGGGACAAGGCTGTCATGAGAACACTTCCTATCAAGCAGGACACACAATGCAGTCAGGCTAACCTCTTCCCTCCCCATCCAAAGAAGGAAAGACTTCGAAGCATTCAAAGGCTACCCGAAGCCTCATTCTTTGAGGAGCCTTTGATAAACATAAAGTATACTGTTCTTAGACTTGCAGAATGCTGTGTATTGATAAGGTTAGGTGTGGGGGGGGATCAGAAATGATCTATGATCTCATGGCTACAGGTACCACCACTGCCTCTGGGACATCTCCTCTTTAGCATCTGCAGGATTAGCTTCCCTGCCAGTGAGTCTGCTATCATCAAAACCTGTCTTCTCTGTGTCTTGGTGATTTGCATTCATTACAAGGAATGCCAGCCAGGATGTAGGTGGTCAGTATGGGGATGCAAGTGGCTAAAAGTTAAAAATCAACTCAAAGACTAAACAGTAAAAATGTTGGATTTGACAGCCAACTGGTGTTGCCAAAAGCTCCCATTCTTTCTGCTGCTAGGGTCCTCGTCTCTTCTAGGGTCCCCTGGTGGTGCTGACATCCAGCTTTCCTTTCAGCTGTGAGAAAACCTGGAACTCAGAGCTTTCAACTGTGAGCATCAACTCACTAGGGAGAAAAGTCTTTTGTGTAGAGGGCTTCCCTGCAGATGGAGCACCATGAATCATGGCCAGAACTGAGGCACATGCCTGTGACTACAGCAGTCACTGAAAAGGAGAACAGGGTCACACTGCAAACACTGGAGTAATTGGTTCTTTGGTCCTCCTGTGCTGAGGGCAGAGCCTGAGGTCTTTGCACACCAGGTAAGTGCTGTACCCCTAAGCTGCATCCTCAGCCCTGAGGGAATGGGCTCTAGACCTAGGCATGAGATGGTCCTTCTATGACTGACATGGAGAAGGAAGGGACAGCCAAGTGGGTGTGCAGTGTTGTCAGCTAAGAATAAAGGAGAGGGAGGCTGTTTTGCAAGCCACCATTTGTGTCTTCTTCAACTAGGACATGGGATAAGTCTGAGTAAATGGAACTTTCAGCTTCACCGGGGAATATGCAAATTTTTTATTGCAGCTCTGGTGATTTTAAACTACTCTGACATTTATTAATTTCCTGTTTCTACTATTATGCAGAGCAAAACGGCATCTCTGGTATGTTGACATCTAAGGACGTGCCCTGCTTCGTGCCCTTATAAAACTCCTCTTTGGTTCCCAGCCTCAAAATCTCCCAAGCTAACCCGCAGCCATGTTTGTGCAGCATGATCAGCTCCCTAGCCAAAGGCAGTTTGGAGCCAGCATGGACAGTGGGGTGTGGCTGGGCCAATCAGCTTTTTTTCTTGGGGAATTTGGTAAGAGGGCAACATCCAGTTGCCTCCTGCTCTTCGAATGTGATGGAGCCTACAGTAATCCTGGAAGCACGGGTGGTTGTTTTTCTGCCATTTGGGATGAGATTGAAAAGTTGATGTCTGAGAAAATGAATATGGAGTAGACACAAACAAAAAAACAGAAATGAGCTGTCTCCAGAAGGCAGGCAGACAGACAGACAGACAGACACATACACTCACATAGAGACACAGATGCACAAACACAGAGAAAGACACACACAGACACACATACAGATGCACAGACACAGTCATGCATGCACCCACACACTTTTGCATGCACATGTGCACATATTTTTGCACACTTTGCCCACACACATGCACACACTTTTGCACACACACACACATGCACACACTTTTGCATGCTTCTAAGCAAGTTTAGAAGTGTTTATAGACTGTCTAGCAAAAAAGACCCCTACATGCCACATGGGGGCATAAATGTCCTTTATCAGAGATATAACCCAGGGCCTGGCAGAATGTTAGGGTCCTCATTAAAGACTTCCAGATCTCATTTTACGGACCTCCATGTATGAAAAGCAAGGAGAGTCACACCTGTCAAAAATGCACCACTCTGATGACAAAAGGTAGCCCGTGCTCAGCTGAACTCCCCCCACCCTCCTTGCTCAGTTTCTAAGGCCCTAAGTAGCGTTCCACAAAACACTAAGCCGCAACATACTGCAGTGCCTGTTGTGTTGTGTCTTGAAAGGGTGGGAGTGGGATTTGTGTATTGAGTTCCAACCGTTTGCTTTTCATGTGTTGTTGACTTGAAATCTCACCCCATGCTGGGTACTGATCATTATAAAACCATTTTATCAGCAAGGAAGCAGAGCCTCAGAAAGCACATTGATTTGGGTAAAGTCACACGGCTAGAAAGACATGAAGGAAGGTTGCACACGCAGGCTTGGTTGTCATGACATCTGCTGATTTCACTTCTTCCAGTTGTTTTATAGGGGGCCAGGTCCTTTGACTGGGTGTTACTTAGTTGCTTTCCTCACTGTTGTGACAAAATACCTCATAAAAACAACTTTAGGAGTTCCTGGCTCACAGTTTGAAGGGATACAGTTGATCGTGGTAGGGAAGCACAGTGGCAAGAGGAATGGACGCTCTGACGATATCACACCTGCAGTCAGAAAGAGATGAATGGCACTGATCTTTGCTCCCTTCTTACTCATAGGTTTAGGATGCCAATGCATGGGATGAGCCACTTGCATTCAGGGTGGGTTTTCTCTCAACTAAATATCTCTAGAAACACCCTCCCAGATACTCCCAGAGGTGTGTCCTCTAGGTAATTTCAAATCCAGTCAGGTTTACAAGTGTAGCTACTCCCTGTTAAATAAAATCTGGGTAACTGATGTCCAGCTCAGGCATTAGATTTGTGCAATGCATGATATCCTCAGGGCTGGTGTGTGAGTGTGAGTGAGCGTGAGCGTGTGTGTGTGTGTGTGTGTGTTGGATGGGTGTGGTAATCTGGTAGTTCTGCATTTTCTAAGCTAAGCACTGCTGCATTCAGTAGGAGCAGACAATAGCAATCTTTAACATCTTATTTATAATAGTGGGAGAAAAAAAAGGCAAAGAAGGTGAGGGGCCCAGATGTTCAAATGGACTCAGAGCACGCTGCCACCATCTGGCTCTGCCTTTCTCAGCAGTGAACATTTGGAAGCATTGATTTCTCTTGACTAATTAAAAGCGATTGGACTTGTAGAATTTTGGCTTTGTTTCTTTGTCTTCTCCCATCTTTCAACTACTGGGGCTTACATTCTGATTCTGCCAGTTAGTAAGAAGGCTGCATACAAAACAGCCAGTATGGGAACCCATCAGGACAAGAGCAGAGAAGCGCAGGAGAAACAGTTCCTCCATGTGGCTCATCCCTGGCCAAGCATAGTTCAAATCAACCTTCCTCAACTCTTGATACCTATCCAACATCATAAAACCTCCCAGCTCCAATCCAGAATATATAGCAAGCCAGGATGAAAAAAAATGTTATCTTCTTTTGCTACAACAAACTCTTTTCTGTCTATTGAATGGTTTGTTACATTTAGATTTTTAACAAAAGAAAAACTCTCACGGTTGAATTGTTTCCCTTTATTACAAAGAGATGTTACAGGCTTGTTTAATTCATTGCAGTGCTACAGATGGAAAGAGCAGAAAGAAGACATTTGGATTTGAGTGTTAAACACTGTCAGGGGCACTTCCTATGATCCTTGCCAAGGTTGAGGCTGTCTCCGAGAATACAAACTACAGGAAAATGTCTATTAGTCAAAATGTCCTAGGGAATGGGAGATTCCAGGTTATCTCAGAGCTAACCAGAAAATCCTTTTCCCACCAAGCCTTGATACTGGAAAGCGTGGTGAAAAGAATGTGTCGAGTTTCCTGGCTTCAGAAGCATAGCTTACCCTAAATTGTAATCGAAAGCATTCCTGATAGTAGCAGGTCAGTCTGCCTGGACCCCGATTCCTATTGTCCGGAGAAAAAGAAAGCAAAACATAATAGGACTCAGGTAGAATTCATACTTGGCCCTACGACCCTTCTCAAGCTTTTGAAATGAGTCTTTTCCTCTCCCTATTTTGTTCCTTTCTCCTTGTATATATAGGAGGAAAAGAAGTTTGCCAGATTGGATGTTTTCTTATATAAATTCCAGTTAAGTCTAGATTTTAAGCCAGACAGAGTGGGGAAGTCATGCAATTCCAGTTAATCAAGATGCTGAGGCAAAAGGTCATGAGTTAAGACCAACCTGAGCTTAGTGAATTTAATTTTTTCATTAAGTTGTTATATATTCCAAACCAACAACATATGTTTGTGGAATCCATCCTTCTCTACCCAGTCTTCCATCAATTGTATGGAGACCTAGAGAAGTCAAACCATCCCTCAACAGCTCCTTCCTTCTCCTTCATTGACAGAGTACAGATTGACAAATCTCTCTCTCTCTCTCTCTCTCTCTCTCTCTCTCTCTCTCTCTCTCTCTCTCTCTCTCTGTGTGTGTGTGTGTGTGTGTGTGTGTGTGTGTGTGAGAGAGAGAGAGAGACAGAGACAGAGAGAGACAGAGAGAGATAAAACACCACGGTCAAGGCAAAATGCAGAAGGAAGAGTTTATTTTGGCTTATGGTTCCAGTCCAGAATCCATGGTGCCAGGGAAGTCTGGCAGCAAAGAGCAGGCTTGACAGCAGGAGAAGGAAGCAGCTTCAACCACAAACACGAAGCAGAGAGCACCTGGAAGTGGGGCAAGCCATGAACTCTCAAGGCCCATCTATCCCAGGGACGTGCTTGCTCCAACAAGAACACGCCATCTCAGAACTTCCTCAAACAGCACCATCAACTGGGAGCCAAGTATTCAAATATATGAGCCTACAGGAGACATTCTCATTCAAACCATCACAGTGTGTGTGTTTGTGTGTGTGTGTGTGTGTGTGTGTGTGTGTGTGTGTGCAGTCAAATGAGAATATCAAGTGACCTGCTTATGGGCAGGATATCGCTTTCTGCCTTATTCTCTTGAGACAAAACCTCCTGCTGGACTGGAAACTGGAATGGAGGTTAGCAAGTTCTAAAGACAGGACTCCTGACTTACCCTTTAGGGCTCTGGTGTTACAGACAGGCGTGGACAAACCTGGCTTCTTACAGGAGTGCTGGGAATCCAAACTTGGGTCTTCATTCTTTCCTAGCACATGCCCTTATCCTCTGAGCCTCCTCCATATCCTGAAGTTTGGTAATTTCTTCCTAAATCCTTGACACTGTCTAGATTGGGCTTCCCAACCTTGGCAATGACTCTTTGGGTCAGTTATCTAACACCTTGCTGTAGGATGCTATTCTGAACCCTGTTGGACATGAGCAACATTTCTGCCTTCTACCCACTAGATGCCAGCATCACTCCCCAACACCTCAAACAAACAACCAGAAAATCTCCAGACATTATTAAATGTCCCCTGATGGGCAAAATTACTCCACATTGAGAATTACTGGTCTAGACACAGACACAGGTGTCCTTTCTCTTCCTGTTGTCAAGTCTATGAGTTCTCTTGACCTTGACTGGTAACTTCATAAAATGTTTCCAGAGCTGTTTCTTTAAAGAACCGCAATAATTCTCTGATGAAAGTACACTTTTGACTTGAGCTGTATCCAGAGGCCCTGTGAAAACAAGACCAGGGCTCGGCTTTGTAGAAGACAGCAAATCTACTTTCTGTACTTGTTCTGATTTGATTTATAAATACTGAATTTTCAGGCTTCTAAAGACTCCTGTGGTACACTGTCTCTCAAGCTGACTCATGTGTCCTTCTGGGGAGCATTCACCCCAATGTGACCTCCTCCCCTCACTCTGCTGGTTTCCCCCTGGTGGGGTCTCCAACTTTTCATCATAATGCTAAGGCATGGGGGTGCAAACAGGTGAAAGCCTAGAGCTCCCTGCTCAGGCAGCCTAGCCCAATCAGGGAGAAGTGGGAGACAGTCTCAAAAACAAACAAACAGACAGACAGACAGACAGACAGACAGGGTAAAGCATGATTAACGAAGACATGGGAGGTTGACTGCTGGCATCTATACTCTAGCCCACACATGCATGAAAACCTGTAGACTTGTAGTTTCAGAGGATGAGTCCATGAATATCATGGCAGGAAGCATGGCAGCAGCAGGCAGGAAGGCAGGCATGGTACTGACACGGGGGGAGACAAAGGGGGGGGATAGGGGGAGGGGGGAGTGGCGGCAGAGGCGGAGGGGGAAGGAGCAAGTGTGCTAACTAGGTGTACCGTGGGCTTTTGAAACCTCAATACCAGCTTCCTGTGACACACCTTCTCCAACAAGGCCACGCTTTCTAATCCTTCTACCAACTAGGGACCAAACATTCAAATATATGAGTCTTCCAGGGGTGGGGGGCATTATCATTCCAACCATCACAGCCGTGTTTTCTTTTAGTCATAGGAAGTATGACTATAAATATGTAGCCATCCATTGTTATCTAGGCAGGATAGACCCCTCAGGATATGTGTTTGATAGTGTGCCTGCTCATATGAGTGAGGGAGCCCTCAGAGGCCACAAGAGGGGTTTCAGATCCCCTGGAGCTGGAGTGGAGATGAGCTGTTCTACACGGGTGCTAGGAAGTAACACTTGGTCTTCTGGAAGAGCAGCTAAGTGCTCTTAACTGCAGTAGTAGCCTTTGGTATAGCCTGTGGGCCTCCTCATTTATGGTATTTATACTCATTAGACTATCTTATATTGTCTTTAGATGTCATACAACACCTAATGCAATATAAAAGCTGTGTGAGTATTTATGTCATAGAACGTAGTGAGTCATGAAATGTTTAAAAAACAAAGTCTACGTTTGTTCAGTACAGAAGCAACCATCAGTAACTGGACTACATTTTCTATGTAAAGTTTGTTGAATGTATAGATATGGAGACCATGGCTGGGGTGCCCAACTGTTCTCTCTAGGGAAAACTGTCCTGTACAACGAGGCTGTGGGTGATTCAGTTCTTCTGTATTCTGTATGCAGTGCTGCAGTGAATGGTCTTTAAATATAAATATTTTCACACATGTCTGAGCAGGACTTTCAGTTAAAATTTAAGGAGAGAAGTACAAGGTCAAAGGGCATGGATTCCTAAGGCTCAATACATACTGTCAAATCATCCCAGGAAGGTTGTTTCCATTTTCAGTCTTTATTGACAATTCTTCTGAAGGGCGTCCATCTTGTTCTGTCGGCCTTCAGGCCAGTGGAGACATTTCCCATAGGACTTTCCTCTGATCTGTCAGTGTAATCAGATCTGCTGTGAGATATCTGTCAACAGCCTTCTCGGACCTATCTAGGACCATCTGTCAATGGCAACTCTAATACGTTTTGAGAAGATGCTCATGCACATGCCAAAAGTTACATTTGCAAATGAATTAGGCTTTTAATCAGTTAGGTTGCAAAATTGAACTGTGTTAATGACATGTGACATTCTTAGTACAATATCCAGAGACTCATGTAGGAACACCTCCTTGTAAAGCTAAGGTCAGATTGCAAGAGAGGGCAGGTGGATTCCCTTTCATGTGAGTCCGCTGGTGCTCATCCCATTCCAACCACAATGCAAACAGCAGCAAGACTTACTGGCCAAGTCTTAGTTCTAGGGGACTGGGGAGAAACACAAGAAAAACACAGCTCTTAAATTCAGGGCTGAGGACCTAAATGCAGAGAGTAGTGTAGTCTGACCACCACAGACATGACTGGCACCTTGCAGTAGAGTTTAATTCTACACTAGGAAATGATCTTTGACCCAAACAAATAAATATGGCCATTTATGTATTCCCAGGATGTGGAAAGGGCTCACTTTCTCCTCCTATTTGAAAAGGTTCAAGAAATTAAGTCACAGTATGGTTATAGGTTCTAAAGTAATTCTTTTAAACTGACTTTTAAAAGCCTCAAAGGTAATTTGGTTATTTGGCATGTGTCATGTTTTAAATGCCTGTACTTGCTCAGTTTTAACCCCTTTCCAAATTCTCTCTGATCATTCCCCATGCCTGAAGAATTAAGGAGCTCAAATTAGCCTTTTACATCCAAGAAGCTGGAAACATAGTTTCAAGTGTTCAATGAGCTAAGGTTGTCTCTGCCTATAGATAGAAGAAGTACTTATAGGTCCTGTGGTTGTTTGAATAAAAATGGCTCCCATAGGCTCATATATATGAAAGCGTAGTCTCCAGAGAGTGGCACTACTTGAGAAGGATTAGGAGATGTGGCCTTATTAGAGTGGGTGTGGCCTTGTTCGAGGAAGTGTGTCACTGGGGGGGATGGGATTCAAGATTTCAAAAACACAACCTAAGCATAGCGTCCCTCTCTCTTACTGATGCCTGCAGATCCAGATGTAGAACTCTCAACTACTTCTCAGTACCATGTTTACTGTGTGCTCCCAGGCTCCCTGCCATGATGATGTGGACTATGGACTAAACCTCTGAAACTATTAGAAAGCCCCAATTACATACATTTTAAAAACAAGAGTTGCTGTGATCATGGTGTCTCTTCACAACAATAGAACAGTGACCAAAATGGGTTCTCTTTGTTCTCTCCCACTGGCTAGTTGAACCACTCTGACATGTCACAGCATAAGTCCCCTGGTATGCAAGCTAGTTCTTAGCTTGCTGGACCAAACCATCACCAAAGCTAGGGTAAATGGAAACCTTAAAGAACATAAAAATAGATAGAAATCAAGGGTTCTTAGCAGTTACTCAATGAAGCACTCTGGAAAAACAAGCCTAAGACAAACTGCTTCTGACCAAAATGCTTTAAGTAAGGATGGGTTGCTCCTACCTCAAAGCACCTGAAGTAGATCTCTCACAGATAACCTGCTTGACATCATAAGAGTGGCCAATCACGTGGCAAATATCTTAGACAAAGGTGACAAATGCCCCTCTCCCTTTCCTTAATTGTCTTGATCTTGTGACAAAGTTCCCTGAATGAAAGCAGCTTAAAGGATGAAGGGGTGTATTTTGACATTCAGTTTGAAGATATAGCCCAATGGGTCTCAACTGGTGGACCACCACCCCTTTGGGGGTTGAACAACCTTTTCTCAGAGTTAGCATATCAGATATCCTGTATATCAGATTAGGATTCATAACAGTAGCCAAATTATAGTTAGGAAGTAGAAAGGAATCAATATTGTGGTTGAGAGTCACTGAAACATGAGGAGCTGCTGGGTTAAAGGGTCACAGCATTAGAAAAGTTGAGAACCGCTGGTATGGGTCTTCATGATGAGAAGTCATGGACACAGGAGCTGAAGGCAGCTTGTTACAAAGCTCCCACATGCATGGAGCAGAAGACAATAAATGTCAGTGCTCAGGTCGATTCTTCACATGTACTCCAAGAGCCACACCCAGGGAAGGATGCTGCTCATCTTTAGGATGGCTCTTCCTGCTTCAATCAGCCTAAACAAGATAATTCTTCACAGACCAGAATAGAGGCTAACCTAACCTAGGTAATCCCTCATGGGTATGCCCAGAACCTTGTTTCCTATGTGACTCTAGATCCCATAAAGTTGATGAGCAATATTAATATCACACTGATGTGTGTTAAAGACTACAAATCTGAACCAAACCAAACAATAATAAATATCCTGACCCAACTAATACTAGCCAGAGCTACAACCACATGGTTCTAAGGAACCTGGCTGGCCATTCATCCCTGAGAACTTTGCACAGTGGGAGATAAGAGTGTCAGGCTCACTCTGACTTGAATTTGTCCTATGGTTATTGCTTCCTTGGAAGCATCTGCTGAGAGACAGGTCAAAGGAAGGATTTAGGTGTCTCCATACACCATACCTCAGCTAAAAATGTTGGGTCATTGAGATGATATGGGATGCATTAAAAAAGCATGGTAGCCACAACCAGATCTGGGTGACTTTCACTGAGGGAATCAACCTGTATTTGTGGTCACCATCAAACAGTCCCAGCAACAAGTGAATAATAAAGTGGACGGATTCTCCCACCCCATCAAGATGTCAGTTTTAGCTGGAAGGAAATGGAGAAGCTAATGGCTTTAAAAGCAGACGCTGAAGGGTCTGCTCTATCCAGATAAACAGAAACAAAGTGAACAGCAGCCTTGGGTGAGGTGCCTGCCTGCCTGCCGACGGGCGGGCCTCTGCTCTGACTTTTGGAGATTTTCCTTAGTTTTTCCTGGTGGAAATAAATAGCTTTCCCCCATGGGAGGCGTGGAAGCCTGGCCCAGCCAGTGAGCTGAGAAAATGTATTTAGTCAGTGGGCTTAGTTTCTAGAAACTGATTTAGAGGGGAAACCCTGACCTGGGTATCCACTGTCTATCTTGTCCCCTTCAGGGCTTGTCTGTCACATGTTATCAGTGTTTCCTGTTAGGTTAGAGTCTCCTTCCCACAATTCCCATGAAACTATCCTTATTCTTCAGATTGACTCAAGTTGTCATATAATTATCATGAGTCAATCATTAGAGTCCACGGGATTACAATGCCCTGATTTGCTTCAGACTAAATGACCTGCAGTACTGCTGAGCCAGGACTGCGATTCAACCCTGAGAAAGAGGAGCTGTGCGTGGGATCATCAAGAGAAGGGAGATTAGGTTCTGTGTAGTCAGTATTATCCAGCAGGGTGCAAGTTTGCCAGCCCTGATTCAAAAGCCAGAGGATTTCCGGTTCCAAGCATTGGATCCAGGCTACTCTAACTGCCAACCTTGGAAAGTTCTTCACTGTTACCTTGAGTGATATAGCTCAACAGGTAGTCTGATTCCTACACAGGCTGTGCACTCCACCACAACAAATGGAAACTAAATAGATAATAAGGAAAAAAAGAAAGTAACAAGAATAAGCCTGGCAAGGGAATGATTTTTGAGGAAGAAAGTGAGAGTATGAGAGATCTGGGGAGATGACACAGTCATCAGGAAGTGCTTGCTTGGTGCAGCAAGCATGAGCACACCAGTTCAGTCCCCAGAACCCATGTGCAAAGGTAGATGTGGTGTCCCGAGATTTTAATCTTAATGCTAAGGGGTTGGGGGTGCAAACAGGTGAATGCCTAGAGCTCCCTGCCCAGGCGGCTAATCAGGGAAAAGTGAGAGACAGTCTCAGAAGAAAAGAAACAACAACAACAACCCAGAGTAAAGCATGATTAAGGAAAGCAAGGGAGGTGACCTCTGAAATCTATACTCTAATTCACATGTTCATGCAAACCTATAGACATGACCTACACACACATGAACATACACATACCCATGTACATACACACACACAATCCATGAACATATACACACACATACATACACATCCATGCACATACACAAACACACACACACACATGCACACACACATACACATACATATACCCATGCACATGTACATACACACACACACACACACACACACACACACACACACACAGCACTGGAATGAGGGCTGTCACCATTTCCCCTCACAGAGCAGCCCAGGCACACAGGAACTGGATCAGGAGTGTTGATACAGAACTCTCTTTCCGACAAGACTCATTGTTCATGCAGATGCTTCTGTGTGCTTCTCTCCCTCCAAGCTGCGGGTGAACACATAGATCCTCCTGTGACACTCCTTGGAAGCCAGGGATGGAATGAAGCAAAAGTGGTGGTCAGAACAACCATTGTTCTCCTGAGAAGAATAACTGAGCCCTTGTTAACCCACTGCCAGCCTGACGCTTGTCTGGGAGAGGCCCCATTGGATAGAGGGCTGTAAATAGGAAACTTGAGACACCCAGTCATTCTTTGTTTTTTATTGTTCTGGGCAGCTGTGAGATGTTTGCTTGCAGCCTGTGCCCAGGGTTGTACCCTCATGGAGCACTGAGCAGTGCAAATCTCTAAGGCAGAGTACCCTGGGGACAAAGCACACTTTTCCCAAAGACAGTGCGAGAGGAGGCTCACAGATGAGCTGACAGCCACTGTTCAGTAGGTGGTAAACTGGCAGGGTAATGTGGCTAAAGACCAGTTATTGTTAGTAATACTGAAGAAAAATGAAAGGCAAGGCACACTTCAGAAAGACCTCTTAATATAGCAGGTTCCAAGTTCGAGAAATCCTGTATTGGGCTGGAGAGATGGCTCAGTGGTTAATAGCACTGATGGCTCTTCCAAAGGTCCTAGGTTCAAATCCCAGTAGCCACATGGTGGTTCACAATCATCCATAATGAGATCTGATGCCCTCTTCTGTGGTGTCTGAATTCAGCTACAGTGTACATACATATAACAAATAAACAAATATTTTATAAAAAGAAAGAAATCCTGCATTATAAAGATGCTATCACTTGAGGGTTAAATGCTAGGACCGAGACGTCCTCAGTGTTAACCCCAGCTCTGACTCTCACTTGCTTGGGACTTGGGGGAAATCACTGAGCCTTTCTCTGCCTTGGTTTCCTCATCTGCAGCATAACGATAGAACAATAGTAACCTCTGTATCACATTATTGTCTAGACTATGTAACGTACTAAAATAATAACAAATGCATGCTAAGTATATGTGTTAACTGCCATGATTATTACCAAAGAATGACTCCATCCATATGGAGGGCACAGGACAGCCTCCATATAAAGACTGATCAGCTGGGCGTGGTGGTGCACGCCTTTAATCCCAGCACTTGGGAGGCAGAGGCAGGCGAATTTCTGAGTTCGAGGCCAGCCTGGTCGGTCTACAGAGTGAGTTCCAGGACAGCCAGGGCTACACAGAGAAACCCTGTCTCGGAAGAAAAAAAAAAGGCTGATCAAAGTGCCTTATTAAGTCTGATTTTTTTCCAGAATCTAGACCCAATCATTGCAATGGTTATCCATATAAACGCTTCAGCCAAGCCTAGGACCTTGCCTGGATCTGACTGTCAACAAGAGAATTACCATTTATATCATCTCAGAGGTGTCCATGGGTGAGGCCTCGATGCTCAGTTTCAGAGCATTCTCACAGCTGGACACAATGGTCAGTCAGCAGTAGAGTTCTCAAAACCTGAGTTCTCCTTTCTTTGGATTGCAAACTCTATGAGGCTGGAGACTTCAGAGTGTCTGCTCTTTCCTGTATCTCTGTCTAGACCTGGGATGCATAGATTTGTTTGAGCAAACAGATAAACGGATGAAATAACCTCAGCTTAAACTCCACAGACAACTCCAGACTCGCAGCCCAGCCTGGCCCCCTGGCTTGTTTCCTCAGTGAAGATGAACTGGGGAAGCATGGACCATATTCCCTCCCTGCAGCTTTCTCGCGTCTCCATTCTGGAGTCAGCCACCCCTGCTCACATGGCTCTAAGAACAAGGTGTGGTCTACATCAGTTTGGCAGAGGGGAAGAAACTAAAGGTTTCTTCAAATAAAAAGGAAAAAGCAGCAGCTAGAGAGGTGGTGGCTCAGCAGTTAAGAGCACTCGATGCTCTGTCAGATACTGGAGTTGGGTTTTTAGGACCCACATCCTGCAGCTCACAACTGCCTACACTCCAGTTCCATGGAATCTAATGCCCTCTCCTGGCCTCTGAGCGAACCTGAGCATAACACACACACCACACACACACACACACACACACACACACACACACACACACACAGAGTTACACACAATATACACTATATATGTATTCGTGGTGTACATATATACATCTATATAAATCCCTATTAAAAATAAAACACACCTGGAGTCACAGCCTTCCTCTCCCTGAATATGGTGATCTGTCACCAGTGTCCAGATCAAGATGACTCTTTAGAAGAAGTCACAAAGAAATTCTATTGCCCACCCACCCTCCAGAAGCTGGCAAGTCAGAGTCTACTGAGGGATGAGGCCTTGGCCATTTCTGCTCTCAAGGACCTGCCCAATAGGCTGTTCCCAGTAATTTTTGAGGAGGCCTTCACTGATGGACATACAAAGATCTTGAAGGCCATGATACTTGTGTGGCCCTTCCCATACCTTTCTTTAGGAATGCTGATAAAGAAATGCAACCTGGAGACTTTGAAGGCTTGGGGGACTAGATACACTGCTTGCACAAAAGGTTTGAACCAGTAGATGCAAACTCAGAGCGCTCAATTGGAGGGATAAAGAACATGACTTGTGGGGGCTATAGACTGGATCCCATGAAGGTAAAGGCTTACCAGAGTTCACGACACAGAAGCAGCTAGTGGAAACCAGTCCTGACTGTGAGGTGAAGAAAGAATTGAAGGTGCCCAAAGAAGCCCTTGGAGACGCTTTGCATCACTAACTGTGACCTCTCACAGTCAAACTTGGATTACCTGACCTATTGCCTAAATATCTGTGAGCTCAATCATCTGCAACTTAGTCATGGAGTCATGTTGTTTAGAGGACTCTCAGCTCAATGCCCTGCTGCCTGCCCTAAGCGAGTGTTCTCAGCTCAGAGAGGTTGATTTCTATGATAATAATGTCTCTCTGCCTCTCCTGGAACAACTTCTACACCACACAGCCAAGCTGAGCCACCTGACCCATCAGTGACACCCTGTTCCTCTGGAGTGCTATGATGACAGTGGTGTGATAATAACATACAGATTAGAAAAGTTTTGTCCTGGGCTCCTGTATATACTCAGGGCCAAAAGACAGCCCAAAAGTGTCACCTTTGAAGAAACCCAATGCTCTCAGTGTGGTGGGTCCTCCATTTATGATCTGGAGATCCAATGCTGCTTTTTCGTAGAACTACTGTAAGGTTGACTGTGAAACAGAGAAATGGAAGCTTAAGATTGGGGATTGATGAAATCCTAAGTGAATGTCCACTGCTGAATGGAGCATGGATATGTCAATTATCTAAAGGTCTGAGACACACTGGAAAATCAAGATCTTCCTCTGAGTGCCGGGCGGTGGTGGCGCACGCCTTTAATCCTAGCACTTGGGAGGCAGAGGCAGGCAAATTTCTGAGTTCGAGGCCAGCCTGATCTACAGAGTGAGTTCCAGGACAGCCAGGGCTACACAGAGAAACCCTGTCTCAAAAATCTTCCTCTGAGCTGGTGAATGGTTGTTGCATCTGCAGAAAGTATCAAGCACTCCTTTCTCCTCTAGGATTAATGTAGCTTAAGTGTGTTACAATAGAGGCACTGTTTGATGAGATTGGCCCCCCTCTGTTCACTGCATACAATAAATGTGTTGACTTTAAAAAAATAAGTAAATAAAACACAATTATTGTGACACACTTCAGCATAGGCACTGTCTTTGAAATGGACCAAATAAGTTGCTCACACTGAGTGAAAGCTGAGATATTATCTGGATCCAGGTTACATGAGTCTATGGGGTTTCTGCAGTCTTCACGTCCCTGAGCTACTGCTCAGGTTTGTTAGTTGTGGCTGAATGATGTGTACCAAGGCAAATGCCTATTTTTGATAGACACGTGCTATCGTTTTCTATGGTTGCCTAGCAAACTACTACAAATTTAGCATCTTGATAGAATGTAAATGCATTATCTTATATTTTTTGGGTCAGGGCATCTGGGTACCCATGAACTGGATTGTCTCTTACTCTGAGTTGAAGCCAAGGGGCTGCCCCTCACTGTTGTTTTGCCTGGAACTGAGGTTCTGAGGCGGATAAGCACCCTAGGACTCCGCTTGATTGTACGCACCTCTCTTCTAACAATGCACTTAGCAACTAGTAGCAAATTGTGGATCCCCCAATACTAGCATGGCCCTATAGGTAACCCTTGCGAGTGAACCTGAACAAGGGACTGTTACTGGTGGTTGAGGTCTAGGCTGGGTGTCTCCAGGTTCTAGGTGCACACCAATGGCAAAGTGGCCATCAAAGCTTCAGTGTAGATCAAGGGGGACAAAAAAAAAAAAAGCATTATCATGCAAGACAGGGAACTGTGTGAGCGACCACACTCATGAGTACCAACATTTTGGCAGGTTTCTTCTGACAAGATTCAAGAGGAGACACAGTTGTGTTGCTATAGAGTATTGAGTAGGTGGTTCTCTGTTTTGATTGACAGGCTCAGATTATATAAGCCTTTGATCACTGGAACGTGCTGTGATGTACCTTATTTGAATTGTGTGCATGACCAATTATGCATAGGAGAAGGGGTTCCCCCTAAAAAGTTTTCTCAAGATTTGCCTTGCTGGGCATGTACCCCAAATCAGTCTAGGTGGAGCCAGCCCCCACATTCTATACCTGGTTATGTTCTAATATATATTTGAATAAAAACTACCCATAAGAGGGGAGTTATTTGATGGTTGTCAAAGGTAGGAGAAACGTATTCCATTGTTTAGAGTGGGGTTACCTGTAGGGCCATGCTAGTATTGGGGATCCACAATTTGCTATTAGTTACTAAGTGCATTGTTAGAAGAGAGGTGCGTACAATCAAGCGGAGTCCTAGGGTGCTTACCTGCCTCAGAACCTCAGTTCCAGGCAGAACAACAGTGAAGGGCAGCCCCTGCGATTGGCTGTGGGTTGTTCTCAGTGTCTAGCCTTGGCTTGTATTCCTCTCTATGCCTTCTTCAATAATTTTTAAAAAATATTTATTTATTTATTTATTATATGTAAGTACACTATAACTGTCTTCAGACACTCCAGAAGAGAGCGAATGGTTGTGAGTCACCATGTGGTTGCTGAGATTTGAACTCAGGACCTTTGGAAGAGCAGTCGGCGCTTTTAACTGCTGAGCCATCTCACCAGCCCCAATCTTCTTTTTCTAATGTGCACGTGTGTGTGTGGGGGGGGGGGGAATGTGTATATATGAGTGTAGGGGTCCATGGCATCCAGAAGGGGACTCCCTGGAACTGGAGTGGTAGGCGGCTGTGAGTCACAGTCACCTGAAGCCATGCTGGAAGCACTCTGGTCTTCTGCAGGAGCAGCTGCCGAGCCATCTCTTCAGTTTCCCCTCCCCCTCCACTTTTACCAACCTGTTTCTCAG
The DNA here is from genome assembly GCF_978045245.1 of Mus caroli. Taxonomy (NCBI): domain Eukaryota; kingdom Metazoa; phylum Chordata; class Mammalia; order Rodentia; family Muridae; genus Mus; species Mus caroli. The sequence goes on from NW_028227257.1 coordinate 78,657,862, forward strand.
AGGCCAGTGGCAGCTTTTCTATTCCAAATCTCTCTCTTTAAGGGTTTGCTTGATTAGCTCAGACCTATTTGAGATAAGCTCCTTTTTTGATTACCCTGTCTCAAAGATTTAATTACAGCTGCTAAAATCCCTTCACCTGTGCCCTCTTCTGTCACCTAATCTCGACAATGAGATCCATTGTCTCAGAAGTGAGGCCATACAGCAGGGAAGAAACCCTGTAGGGCAGTACCCTGGGGGACAGATGTCTCCATCACATTTAAATGAACTTTAGGAATACCCTGCCCAACTCTCCTCTGAAGGACTTTGCCTCTGTGAGAGGAAGCTGCTGTCCATGCTCCTGATTGCTCGCCTGTGCACGTATTTGCTCTTTGAATTCACCTTGAACCTTCAGAACATTGCTGGCTCCCTCATTAAGTTAAGTTGAATAAACTCTTGACATCTTGTACATTTTGCATTTTTATGGGTTATAATTTTACTTTTTAAAAATACCAGCCGTGAGCACCAACTTTTATATGAATATTTATCTCATAACTTTTTCTTACAAAGAGTGGATTTGTTGCTTACTTCTAGGTGTGCACACCTAAAGGGTTTTTCCCATACATTGGTCCAAGTTTAGAAGTGATGAGGATGCTGGCTTTCATTGGTCTCTTTGGGAGCTTGATGCTAACACCCAGTAAAACAAGCACTGTGGTTAGAGGACCTTAAACAGTAGCCCTGGCTCAACATCCTTAGTTAATTACCTTGTTACAAACAAACAGCATCAAAGATTACTTTCTCTTGAAATGCTTGCATTACAGGATTTTATAACTAGAGTGGGTAGAGGGGTCTCCTGTTCTTGGTATTCAAAATAATGCCCTTTGAGGGGTGCTAACCAGGCCTTTGTAAAAACAAATGTCAATACAATTAGGTATTGTTAAACTGACATACTCTGGGCTTTAGTCAATGCCTTTGTCTCCTTCCCAGCCACAGAGTGACAAGGGAAGGAAGAGGGGGCATTAAAGGGGTTCAGAATGTCTCTGTCTCTATCCTCAGCCAAGCCCTTTGAAGACAGGGCCAGGTTTTTATAATGGAAGACAGCTCGTGTGCAGCCAGCTCATGATCGCTTTTCTAAGCAAAGCAAAATCTTGCTCCTTCCAGAGAAGCCAATGAAAGCTTAATACCAGTTAAATAATACATAATAGTAAGATCGTTATCCTGTCTTCTCCCAGTCGGCTAACTTCGTAATGTGTAAATGCTTATGTGGTGTGTGAAATCAAAGGACATAAACGGCACTAAAGGGGGGAAGGAACGAATCTGATCAGAAAGCCTGCAGAACACAGACCACAGAAATCACTTTCCCGCTCCACCAGCACCACCCCACCGGAGCCAGGCTGACAGACTGAACAAGAGCCTTTCCCTTTAGAGCTTAAAGGCATCGTTCTGATCCTAACACCGGGCACCCTCACCTCCCACCCACCCCGTGTCTCCTCTTTCCCTCTCAGATTTCCTCTTGCATTCCGCCTGGGAAAAGTCCAGGCTACACCTTCACAGCTCTCTCTTCCGAAGCCATTAGCAAATATTGAGCATGTTTCTGCAAGGTGTGCCCAGGAGAGACAGAAAACCTACAGGACTGCTTTTCTCTGTTTCTCATTACCTGTTAAGAATGAGGCAACAAACTGATAGAGAAAAAGTGTCAAAGGGGACTGTGAGGGGGCCTCTGTGAGGGTGGGGGGAATGGTTTGTAAACTCTAAAAGGCAATCGAGTGGAGGTATGCAAATTTTCTGCATTGCTTATGCATCTGTCGAGGTCATCCACAGCCAGCTCTATTGATTATGATTAGGTAATTTATTTGTTAGTGTTTCTGCTAATCTTCTGTTAGGACCATCTTCTGCTCTTAGTGTATCTAACACCCTTTGATCAGATCATTGGCTTATTGGTTATCTACTTTGCTGCTAAACGATTCTCTATGATTGCTTTCTTCATTACACACCCTTATTCCAGAGGTAGTTTCTATTGTGTCCCATTACACTAATGGAAATTATTGACATGGAAATTGCTGGGTGCTAAGCTCAGGAATTCCAAGACACACAATCACACTGTCTTTCTCCAAGATGGAGAAGCTCTTGAATAATGAGCAGTAAATATTGATGTGTTGGGGAGATTAGTTAATTGATGTAAATCAAAGAGAAAGAACCAGGAGCACCTTCAGAAAGAAAACACAAAATAGTTTGCATAACCATGTATACTCTGATAGAAATGAACACAGTGGGCTTGGTGTTTATTGGCTTCTACTTAGAAACTTAAACACAAGTGCTTTTTATTACAGTGCTTTAAAAGCTGGGCAACAGGTAGAGAAGGTAGCCCTAGTCTGGCTCTGATATGTGTTATATCACCCATTGTTAGCCACTAGCCAACTGTTGCAATTGAAGGCTTAAAATATAGCTAGCCCAAATGAAATGTGTTGCTATAATAGAGTGCCCATCATATTTGAGAGAGCTGGTAGGGAAAAAAAAAGGAACGTAAACTATCTCAATGTTTTTATTGATTCCATGCTGAAATAAAACTTTGACTAATTGATAATAAAAACATTATTGAAATTAATTCTTCCCTTTTTTTAAACCTCAGTGTGGAAGGCTAGGAAAACTTAAATTACACGTGGGATTCACACTAAAATTCTATAGCATTGCATATACTTCATATTGCATTTCTGGAGCACGAGTACTGACCTCACTGGAATTCTTAGTGCATAGACTCTAACATGTCATTGTCAATATGAGAGCAACTAGCTACACGTGGCACATATGTTGAAATGTAAATTTTAAAGTTAAATAAAGGGCTGGAGAGATGGCTTAGTGGTTAAGGTTCCGTTATGCTCTTGCCATGGATCTGAGTTTGAGTCCCAGTGCTCATATTAGACACTTGGAAGTTCAGCTCCAAGGAATCCAGAATCCTTTTCTGCGTTCCAAGGGTACCTATACTCACATATGCATAGATCCATACACACACATGTCAGGTGATACAGTTTGGACCATTTGAAAAAAAAATCTGATAGCTAAAATGCTCCAAATACTAAACCGAATGGAAAATTTAAGTTAAGTCACAACCGAAACACAGGAGCACTAAAATGATGGTTTACCAGCCAGGCCTATGTGTGAGGCTAATGGCACACGGAAGGACTTCATGCTCTGGTTTGTTCCATCCTCAATATATCCCAGTACATATTGAAAATAATCCAATATCTGGAAAATCCTATCCAAATACTCCTGGCCGCAAACACTGTGGGTATTTAGCCTGAAGGCATACAAGGGTAGTGGACCCTTCAAAGAGAGAAGGCACACTGCCCTGGGAAGCTCCACTCAGGACAGATCCAGCTGTGCACATCACCAGGAAGGACCAGGACTGATGACAGTCCCCTTTGTCCCTGATGAGATTGCCGGAGAGCAAAGCCAATCAAAGGTAAAACTCTGCAGGCAGTGACATGTGACAAGTGGGGATCAATACTTAGCTGGGTTTTTGTCCTTGGATGCTGTAATCTCACGTTTTTGCTGAGCACACAGCTTCATGGGTGATGTTTAGGGTAATCACCTAATTTTGATGAATAGAAAAGATGATAATCAGGCAGAAAAAAACTATAACAAATCAGAGAATAAAAGAAAATTGATATGTGTGTGTGTGTGTATATATGTGTGTGTGTTAGCATTTCTGCTAAGCATGAGTGAAAAGTCCTGGCTCCAACCTAATCCATCCAAACCCAAGAACTTCCATGTCTGCTTTAGCCACTCTCTCGGTGGGCAAAATTATTCCTCAGTCTCTTTATTTGGTTCGGTGTTCAGAGACAGGATTTGTTCTTGAAAGTAGGCTGGCCTCAATCTTGCCATTCTCCTGCCTCCCACACTTGAGTGTTGGAATTACATCACAGGTGCCATGCCCATGTAAAAGTATGAAGCATATGTCCTCAAAACAACCAGCCAAAGTTTTTCCTCCATTTTGTTTTGTGATGATGGGAACCAAACCAGGGCCTTGTGAATGGCAGCCCAGTGTTCTACCACTGAGACCCAGCCCCAGCTCTTCTCTTTGTTTTTTTTGGGGGGGGGGGAGGGGAGGTGGGTAGGAGGAAGAGTATAACCTCTGTTCCTCAGGGCCAGAGAGCCCAGGTGTTCTTGGGGAAAATGTGAGGAAGCGGTAGGCAAAGGGATAAATGCTAGCATTCTTTATTTTCTTTCACAAGCACACTTATTTTGTAGTGTGTGCATTGCACACACATGTGCAAGTGTGTGTGTGTCCAAATATGTTCATTTGAATATATTAGTGATTGACCTTCAGAAATGCAAGTGTCATGTTTGCCCTCACTGAAAACCTGCATGGGACTAGATGCTCATTCTTCACAGAAATAAACTGAGGCTAGGAGTGGAGCTATCAGATCAATAGCCTAACTGGGAGAGTAAGCCTGGTCTCTGATGTTCAGTTCTGATTTGTATCACAGTGGCTTTCCAGAGCAACGGGAATGGAGCCAGAGGGCTCCCTGCCTCTGCCTTCAACTTGGATATAAGTGGGTTAATATTGTAGGTTGACATAAACTTGGTTATAACTGGGTTAATGTTGTAGGTTGGCATCAACTTGGGTATAAATGGGTTAATACTGTAGCTTGCTTCCCAGGCCATTGGGTTGAGCCTAAGGGAGTCTCCAGGGACTTTGCTTACAAAGGCAAGAATATTCATTTTATCTCTGATACATGGCAGCCCCTATCCAGATTCCAGACTCGTCATCTGTGAAGCCGTGGGCATCCTGGCTCTAAACTGTTTGCTCTCTGCCAACATAGCTTCACATGGCACTTTGGGGTAGTTTTTAATTCCTTTTTTTTAATTTAAGATTTTATTGGGCAGAATATAAAATTTGAATGTTTTCATAAATGCTTAAGCATCTTTAGGGAGGCTAATTTATAGGATTTAAATGCAGTTGAAGCCCAGATTCCTCAGTGGTGGGGGCTTGACGTTGAAGAACAGGAAACTGCTTGCTCTCATTGCTCAAACTCAACTATAAAAAATTAAACGGCCTCAAAAGTGCAAGCCAGGGAGAATGCCTGTAGGATGTGCATCTGAACATGAGTGACGGCACAGGAGAGAGAGAGAAACAGGGTGCTTTGTTTTCACTGTATCCCCTCTCTGTTGCTTCCTTCCACTGGAGCCTGGCAGAGAGACCCCGGACCTCGGAGGTGACCCAGTCTGGCCTTTCAGTGCAAGGCACAATACTAGCACTTCTCAAAGTCACTTTTGCCACAGCTTCCTACCCAGCCCCTCCCTTGGGACTGCACCTCAGGGATGGTGAGGCCCCGTGTGAGGAGCGTGCATTAAGCAAGGGTTTGGTTGTGCAACAACAGCCTTGCTGTCCTCCTGGCACCCTCTCCCACGGAGCTCAGTGCAGCCAAAGTGCAGGGCAAGGTTCCCATGCTTTGGGATTTTTTTTTTTTTAGCCATATTTTGTTTCTATTTTCTATCTCCACTCTTGGTTTACTTTTTTTTTTTCTTCTCCAAATGATGCCACAGCCTGGCCAGAAATCCTCCCTCTTCTCTGTTCTCAGACAGAGCCAAGTGTGTATAAATGAGTAGGTATTCAGTACCATAGAGGGACATTTTCTCTCTTCTCCTGTGACATTAGATGCTTGGGCTCTCCCTCAGTCCTCTGGTGCTCAGCGAGAATGGTACCCGGGAGAGTCTAAACTCCTCTGGCCCAGTTGTTTTTTTAACTGTACACACTTGATACCATTCTGACCTTCAGATCAGGAGATTAGAAATCGAGTAGCCACGGAACGAATGCAGCCACCGACATTTGAATTGTGATTATGCTGTGCCTGGACTCAACTCATGCTTACCACAATCCTGAGACAGCGGAAGTCTGATAGATTCTGTAGTTTGCCCAAGGCACAGCCATCTTGAGCAGCCACTGGCAGATGCAAATGGGTCCATGCCTATCCGAGCTTTTGTCCCCGCCGGCAAGAACACACTCAGGACAACCGGAATCTTCTGTGGCAAAGCTTTATTGCTTACTTCTCAGGAAGATCCCGACCCCAGAAAATGGAGTCCCTTATATAGTGCTCAGCCATGACGTTTCAGCACCTGATGTGGCGTGACAGCTCTTGATTCGTTGCTCGCCCATCACACCACTATTACACCCCGAGAATGGGCAGTGACTAGGAGTGAGTTCACTCTCGCACTTGCGCACAAGGCTTGTTTACTAGTTTGTCACAGCGGAGGCCAGCGCCATCTTATAATGGTGATTGCTCGCGGCATGCGCACGGCTCTCCACAGCGATTGCTCGCTGCACGGCTTTCCACATCTCCCCCTTTTTATTTTATTAAATTGAGGCTGGACTAGGTCTGTGTAATTATGCCCATCCGCTGTGGCTCCTGTCTTAGGTCGTTCCTCCAATGTCACAGCCTTTCCTGTCATAGGGTAACCCTATTGCCACTGGGCCCCGTGTCTTAGGATGATCTGTGCATGAGGAAAGTTGCCCATCCCTGGATACCGCAGTGCTATGTGACAGTAACTACTAAATGACCTATGGCGAACCCTACAAAAGAGGCCAGCCACCAATGTCAACTAATTTTTGAGCATAGATAGCCAGATTTCGGGGGAGGCGCCTTGCTCAATGGCAGCAAGTGCTTGCGCTATCACAACCTTGTCACGTGTTTGTTGGGTTCTGAGCTTGCAAACCAACCAGAGCATGAACACAAGTCCACAGCAGGTGGCAACACCAAATAAACCCACCCCCACCCATTCCTTAAAATAAGAAAATGCAGATGAAATCCAGGAGGAGAGGCCCTCTGTCAATGACAGGTCCACTCGCGTTGAGTTGATCTTTAAAACTGCCACCCTCAGGGCCTCAAGAGTCTCATCGAATCCCTCAGACCAATTTCCTGCAAGATACAAGGAAAGCTGTCTAGACAGATTAGCTGCATAAGTAAAATTTTCATATTGGACACTGGTAATACACAGAGCTTCCAGTTTTCTTTCACAACCCAACTGGGCCATCTGGTATAGAACTCCTATCTGTTCTTCTGCCAGGTCAAGGCGCTGATTCAATATCATCAGCCCTCCCTTTAACTTGGTACTAGCAGAAGTTTGTACAGTGATGGCATCAGCCAGATCTGCTGAAAGCTGATTTAATTTTGTGCCTGATTGAACCGTACTAGCCATAGCATACCCTGCAGCTGTAGCAGCAGCTGCACTGGCTGAAATTGCTATGATCACGGCAGCAGTAATTCCAAAATCTCTTTTTTGTCAAAACAGAGATAAGGTGGAGGGTGTTTCCACTGGAACAGGGATCCAACGTGGGATCCGTGCTACCATGGCACGGGTGTTCTTTGTTACGTCCCAACATTGAGAAATCCAACAAGAATCATTGGAACAGACTTCAAATGAATCATTTGAAAGAATAAACAAGAAAGGGGGGTAAACACAGACTGGGGTAGATGGATAATTAATCTGGTTTACCAAAGTTTTATTGAACCCAGTGATCTCTACACTGGTATTAGTATATCCATAAGAGTCCTGGGAGGCAGCATGTATTCCCCAATACTGAGCAAATCTTGAGATGCCAGTAAAAGAAGCCTTTCCAACTGCTCCTCCCTGGATAAAGATCAAAGGATTGAGTTCTGTACAACTGCCATTGACTCCACAAAGCACCCACTTGTGAAAGGGATGCATTCTAAAGTCCTGCATGAAAAGTCCCTCTTTCATAACAAATTCCTTCTCTGGATCATCTATCATGTTGGGAGAAAAGGAAAAGGTTTTACTCTGATCTGCCCAACGAGTGATGGAGGATTGACAATCAGACCAAGGCAGTATCAGCCCTTCATCTTCCAAGCTACAATGAGGGGCTATTTTTGGTTGGTGGGGATGTTCTTTGTTTGAAAAGTTAGGTGGTAGAAATGTACCATTAACCCAAATTGCCTCCTGCCAAAAGGTCCGATTTGTAAAGGTTATATCTGTGTTGGAAGTATCTTGGGTTGTGCTTACCCAACCTCCTCGGTGCTCATTAAACTTCCCCAAAGCTCGAGCTGTGGGGTTGATACATTTTCCTGGTCCATTAATTTGAAAACATAAAGAACCCTGTTCTAATAAAGAGCGATTTTCCCCTAATGGTGCTTGGGTGGGATCATAGGGTAGATATGGCAAGTCTAATGTTTTATTAGTAGTAAAGAATTTTGGAAAAACTATAGCATCATGGCGAACTGGCATTGGTTTAGGGAAAGCCAAGAGAGTGGCCCATCTCTGTTCGCCCCTCATACTAGGAACCTGAGACAAGTTCAGCATTGTCAGGATCAGGAGCAGTCCTCGGGAGGTCTGCATCTTCTGCACCATCCTTGATGAATATCTTGCGGGTGAGTCGTTCCGGCAGCCAAAATGGGTTGTCTTCACTCTGTGGAAAAACACAAACAGCTCCCCTGGATCTTATCAAAATAGGATCCGGGCCTTTCCACAGACCAGTTAAGACATCCTTCCATTTGACCATTTCTTTTGGTCTATCAGGGTCTGAGCTATGTCGATCAGCTGCAGAGCGACCTTGTTCGTCAAGATTCAAAAAATTAAGTGTAAAGAGTGCCATAGATACAGCTACTATTGGCACTGAGGGCAGAGTCTCATCAACTCCCCCTTTTTGTTTTATAAGATAAGACTTAAGTGTACGGTGAGCACGTTCCACAATGCCTTGTCCTTGAGGATTATAAGGAAGGCCAGTCAAGTGAGTGACATCCATTTGATGACAAAATTGCTGAAATTTAGTAGAGGTATATGCTGGCCCATTATCAGTTTTAAGAATTGTGGGCTTGCCCCAAGCACTCCACGCTTCTAAACAGTGCTGTATAACATGAGAGGCTTTCTCACCTGTTAAAGGTGTAGCAAACATAACACCAGAGCAGGTGTCAATGGAAACATGTAAATATTGATTTCTTCCAAAGGAGGAAATATGAGTGACATCCATTTGCCAGACCTGTAATGGTCTGATGCCTCGGGGATTTACCCCTACATGAGGAGTAGGCAGAAATTGACAACAGTTTTGACATTGGGTGACAATGTCATGAGCTTCTTTCCTAGTTAAAGTGAAACGGCGGCGTAATGTTTCAGCCGTCACGTGGAAGCGTTTATGAAACTCCCTTGCAGCCTCTGACTGCGAGGACAGAGAGCAGCAGCCACGATTCTAGTAGCTTTGTCTACCAAGTCATTTCCATGAGACATGGGGCCAGGAAGGCCAGAATGAGCCCTAACATGAGTAATATACAGAAGATGTCTTCTATGTAACAAGGCTGACTGAATTTGCTGAAAAATGTGAGCAAGCTTGCTAGAGAGTCTAATTAAGCCAGCAACTTCAAGCATATTAACTGCATTGACCACATATGAAGAGTCAGATACAATATTGAGTGGTCCCGGAAAAGTTTCAAGGACTTCTAGAACTACCAAACACTCTACAATCTGGGGTGATGTCTCATTATATTGTTTAGATGTTACTTGGCCATTTACTACATATGCACCTATGCCAGATTTGGATCCATCTGTATACACTACTACCCCATCCGGAAATGGGTGTTTGGCTGTTATTACTGGAAACACTATGGCTTGGCTTAAGGCAAATTGTAAAATTGGATGTTTTGGATAATGATTATCAATTTGTCCTGAATAAGAGGCAACCAAAACTGCCCAATCGTTAGTTGTTGCTGCCAGGGTTTGAACTTGAGCAGAAGTATAAGGTACGATTAGCATATGAGGTTCTTTCCCAAAATAAGTAATAGCTGCTTTTATCCCCCTAAGTGCAAGTTGAGCAATTGCATTAGGATACCACTCAATAATTTTTGCAGGGGAAGCATTAGGATGGACCCACAATAAGGGTCCTTTTTGCCATAAGACTGCTGTTGGTAACTGTGCAGTTTTTAATATGCACAATTCAAATGATTTTGACTCCTCAATGCGTTGTAACTGAGCATCTTGTAAGGCCTTTTCTATCGTTTGTAAAGCTTGACATGCAGCTGGGGTAAGTGCTCTGTGGGAGGAGATGTGGGTATCTCCCTCTAATATGTCAAATAAGGGCTTTAATTCTGCTGATGGAATTTTCAAAAATGGTCTTAGCCAATTAATATCTCCTAGCAATTTTTGGAAATCATTCAAGGTATGTAGTTGATCTTTGCAGATCTCTAATTTTTGAGGAACAATTTTGTCCGGATAAATGAGTGACCCTAGGAAGGCTCCCATTTGAGCAACTTGCACCTTTTCAGTGGCCACCTGCAATCCCCATTGCCCTAACGTTTTTATTAATATAGGGTATGCATCTTGCAATAACTGTGAATTTTTATGGCAAATCAAAATGTCATCCATATAAATTATCACCTGTAATGATGGAAAATGCTCTCTAACTGACTTAAGTGCCAATTGCACATACAGTTGACACATGGTGGGACTATTCGCCATCCCCTGAGGTAGGACCTTCCATTGGTATCTTTGATCCGGTTCTAAATGATTAATGCCTGGGATGGTAAATGCAAATCTTTGCCTATCTTGAGGGCATAAAGGTATAGAGAAAAAGCAATCTTTAATATCTATAATTATAATTTCCCAATTTTTGGGTAAGGCAGAAAGCAATGGTAGCCCTCGCTGAACTGGTCCAAATAGACGCATTTGTGCATTAATAGCTCTAAGATCATGTAATAAGCGCCATTTGCCAGATTTTTTCTTAATTACGAAAATAGGTGTATTCCAGGGTGAGGTAGAGGGCTCTAAATGACCCAAGCGTAGCTGTTCAGAAATTAGTTTTGTAGCTGCTTCTAACTTTTCAGAGGAGAGAGGCCATTGAGGAACCCATACAACTTCCTCTGTAAGCCATGGTATGGGCATGGAGCCCTCAACGGCCCCTAGAAAAAACCCAAACCTTGTCTCCCATTATTACCTTTTTGAGGGATAGGTTCAAGTTTACCCTGCTCTCCTTTCCCTAATCCCCTTCCTTCTTTATAGCCCATTTTCTTCATTATTTGAACAGCTTGTGGCGAGTATTCATTAGTCAAGGTCAGTCCTAGTGCCTGTAAGATGTCTCTCCCCCAGAGATTTACTGGGAGTGGTAAAACATAGGGAGTGAATCGTCCTGTTTGACCTTCAGGAGCTGTCCAGCTCAAAGAACGGGAACTAATAGTGGGACAGGACTGATAACCTAAACCTTGCAAAGAACATGATGACTGAGTAACGGGCCAAGTTTTTGGCCACCATTGGGAAGAAAGGATACTTTTATCTGCTCCTGTGTCTAAAATCCCTTTAAATTGTTTTCCTTATATAACTAATTCTAAGAATGGCCTGGAGTCAAGAGGCATCACTAAGTAAGCAGGATCATTTCCAGTAGAACCAATCCCTCTGGTAGCTCGAGGGACACCAGAGGAAGGAAAACAGCCATGTAGGCTTGGCAAAATTATTAACTGAGCTATTCTATCCCCGTGTGAAATAGAAAAGACACCCTGAGGACAGGAACAGAGAACTTGAAGTTCCCCTTCATAGTCTTGATCTACGACTCCAGGGTGAACAATAAGACCTTGTAAGGTAAGGGAGGCCCGGCCCAATATTAGGCCAACACTCCCAGATGGCAGAGGTCCTTTATAGTCAGTAGGAATAGGCTGTACCCCCATTTGGGGCATTAGCATGAATCGGGTGGTGGTACGGAGGTCCAACCCAGCTGATCCTTCTGTTGCCCTGTGGACTGTGGGGTCCACCTTTTGCCTGTTGAGGTCCCATATGTTTTCGGGCCCTGTGACCTGAGGGCCCTGTACTGGTTTTTTGGAATGGTCTCATTATCTACTGCTTGAGGGAATCCTGGCTGCAGGGGCCTGCCTCGAATGTCCCTGACTGAACAACAATCTCTAGCCCAATGATATCCTTTTCCACACTTAGTACACAGTCCTGGTGCTCTCCTTTTGACAAGGGCTCTACAGTCCTTTTTTAAGTGTCCCGGTTTGCCACAATTATAGCAGAGTTTGAACTCAGCCATGTCAGGGCGTTTTTGCCCTTATAGAATGGCAGCTGCTAAACCTGCATTAGTGAGTGGCCCTCCAAGCTCATGGCAAACCTTCAACCAATCCTGCAGTCCCTTGCTCTTTCTAGGTGTAATAGCCGCCCTGCATTCCTGGGTAGCCTGTTCATAGATCAACTGTTCAATTAAAGGCATAGCTGTCTCTGGGTCCCCAAAAATTCTCCCTGCCGCTTCTGTCATTCTAGCCACAAAATCTGAGAATGACTCCTGTGCGCCCTGGGTAATCTTGGTCAAATGCCCACTTGCCTCTCCCTTCTTAGAGAGTGCCTTCCATGCCTTAACTGCAGCAGCTGAGATCTGAGCATAAGCTCCCCAATAGTAATTTGTCTGGTTATTAGCGTGTTGTCCCTGACCTGTAAGCAACTCAAAAGTCCATGTTCCTTGGTCCCCTTCAACATTGGCATTGGCCCTTGCCTGTGCTTGGCAGGAGTCTTGCCACAAAGCTTTCCATTCTAAATACATTCCCATGTTAGGAGATGCGCTTTTACTACGGTCATCCAATCGCCGGGGGTCATTGCCAGAGTCGCAAGCCTTTCGACTTGGGCTACAGTAAAGTTGGCATTGACTCCATAGTTACGAACTGACTCTGCTAGTTCTTTAATCTGTATATACTCCACTGGGGCATGAACGCGTCCGCCCTCTGCGCCTTCAAAGACTGGGAACGCTTGCTGCACTTTTCTCTGTTCCTCTTTTGAAATGAATGAGTCTGATTGATACCTCTGCACGTAGGGCGGAGGTGTACTAGGACCCAGAGGTTGCGGATCTGAAGATCGCATAGTGATTTGACATTTGTCTCTAGCTACTTTTGCTTTCTTTATGCTATTCTGTGACTGATTAGCTCGTCTTTCATCTAGCTGGTATCTTTCTTCCTCTAAGTCTGTCTCCTCAGAGGAGCTAAGTTCCTTATCCAATTCTGAGCTACTGACAGCTAGTGCCTTAAACTCATCTAATGGCGGGTAGAGGCTCCTTTCCTTATGTGCCTCTCCAGTTCTTTCTCTCTTCTTCTCTCCCTTTCCATCCCTTTTTCTAATCTCTCCCAAGGCATTCTTTCCTTTATATCTCTTTTCCTCGGGCTCAAGGCCCGTGGAAAGGCCTAAATTCTTCGGTGCACCTTGTTTCGTCCCAACTTTCAATCTCTCTCCCCACTCTGCCTCTGATAGACTGTCTTGAATTTCGTCCAAAATCTTCTGCCCTGCTTCTACCATCTGCTGACAATCCTCATCTGTTAAGCACGATCTCACCAATTTCCATAACGGCATGATCCCTGCTTTAAGTTTGCCGTTCTGCTGTTTCCTAACTAGATCTCCTTTCAGTTTGTCCCAAGAAGTGACAGTTAACGAACCTGAGCAAGCATACCATGGTGCCACACGGTCTACCTCCCTGACAAATGCCTCTATACTCTTAGTGGCGATTTTTAGGCCACACTGCTTCAGGACCGACCTTAACGCCACTACTACAGAGTGAGAAATCCCCATACTGCCGCTATCCAGTCCTGACCGTGACTGAAACTAATCGCTGTCCAGGCACTGTCCAGGTGCTGTCCGAGCCTGACTGCGACTGGGAATCAGTCAGCAGTTCCAGCGGTGGAAGCAAAACTAAACCGAAAGGGAAAGTGCAATCGCTGTGCAAACAATCAAAAGGGCATCTAACTCTGGAGAAATTTCAAGACTATACTTACCTTGCAGAGCTGTAGTGTCCCGCAGTTCTGGTTCCGCCCCTCGAACGAGGGATCTTCCTTGCACCGGTGTGATGGTATAAAGTCCCCGGGTCTTCAGCGCCACGTATCCCGAGCTTTTGTCCCCGCCGGCAAGAACACACTCAGGACAACCGGAATCTTCTGTGGCAAAGCTTTATTGCTTACTTCTCAGGAAGATCCCGACCCCAGAAAATGGAGTCCCTTATATAGTGCTCAGCCATGACGTTTCAGCATCTGATGTGGCGTGACAGCTCTTGATTCGTTGTTCGCCCATCACACCACTATTACACCCCGAGAATGGGCAGTGACTAGGAGTGAGTTCACTCTCGCACTTGCGCACAAGGCTTGTTTACTAGTTTGTCACAGCGGAGGCCAGCGCCATCTTATAATGGTGATTGCTCGCGGCATGCGCACGGCTCTCCACAGCGATTGCTCGCTGCACGGCTTTCCACACATGCCCGCACAGTTCTCATGGTGAGACATAAAAGAGCAATCTTGCTATCTCACAAAGACACTGACAAAGAAATTAAACATGACTTTTTTTTTCCTTTTTCAAAATGGGTGTGCCAAGACTCAAACCAGGCTAGCAACACACGCAACTAAAATGGCCTCCGCCTTTTATCTCGGAAAAACTATGACTGAGTCTCAGTCCAGTAGTGAGAGTTGTAACTCTCCTGATATCGGTGAACTGATACAAAGTCCCAGGGAATGGAGACGGTCAGGACATACGGCCCTTGCCAGGCTGACTACTTTTGATAGGAAGGAAAGAAATGTTTCTCATATTCATGGGATAGAAACTCAACTTTACAGATGGTCTAAGACAGAAGATGGTCCTGCATGTGGGCCTTCAGCCTTCTAGCGACAAGAGGATAAGGTGAGTTAAGATATCACTCAAGACGTGGAAATGTATATGTGAAAAATCACTGCATCCATTCAGGATAGGTAAGGATAAGCCTCTGAGGTGCCAGTATCCTTGTACAGTAAAGGTAGATCTCTCACCCGTGATGAATCCAATTAAAAGCCCAAGCTAGAGGGAATGGGCCCGAGTTTCACCAGTTAGAATAAGGCACAGGAAGAGAGAAGTCTCCAGGCAGGCACTCCAGCTACTCCTGTTACTAAACACTGGACTCTGTGTCCCCCCAAACTCACACTGAAACCCTAAGACTCCAAAGTGATAATAAGGATGAGCCCTTAGAGGAGTGATCAGAGCCGATGAGGTCATGAGCACCTCCTTCTGACGGGATGGGATGACATCTATAAGAAGAGTCAGCAGAGGAGCCATTTGTTCTCTGTTCTCTGAGGACTCGACCAAAAGGCGGCCAGGTACAAGCCAGAAGCAGGGCCCTCCCCTGGAGCCAGACAGGCGACCCTTGTTGATTCTCCAGCCGGCAGAACAGTGAACAAAGAAGGTTCTGTTGTTCGAGCCTTTGCAGGCTGTCGTGTTTTGTTTTGTTGGCTAGAAACAGGCTCATGCACACGGTTCCCCAGTAGTGGTGCCCAGGCATCATGAGCCAGAGAAACCGTTCCACCGTCCTGGCACATGGAATGCCTGAGCCTGTCGCACTGGGCGGTTGCTTGAGAAACCACAGAAAACCTAAACCTTCGGCCACATGATCTTGGCCAGCGGGGCTACACTACTTGGCATGGTGGTACCTTTAGGAGGTAGCACCTACTAAGTCCTTAGGTCAGAGTTAGTATGCCCCCTTAAGGGATAGTGAGATCAGACACCTTTCTCTTTCTCAGGTTTTCTTCTTTGTAATGAGATGAGCAGATTTGCTTCTCTGCCACTTGACTGTGAACGAGAACTTCTAAGACTGGGAGGCATGGCAGCTCCTTTCTCCTTGTCAGCCAGCGATTTCAGACATTTCTCTGTGGATGGAGGCTGACTAATAAGCACAGGAGAGACAGGGTGACAAAGTAGGACTTTATCTGTTCTACAAAGATCTACTGAGCCCTGATTAGGAACGAAGTACCTTTCTGGCATCTCTCAGTGGACAATGCAGATGATGGTTTCTGCCTTCATAATGCTTATGATCTACATGGATAAAAACTGCCGACTTAAGGCTGGTGGGATAGCTCCGTGGCTAGCTTGATCCCCAGAGCTCAATGTGGGCTCCAGTAGTGAAATGGAAGGCAGAGATGGGAGAATCACCTAGAAGCTTACGGTCTAATTAGCCTGGAGAGCACAGCATGGCAGAAACAAGAGAGACCGTACCTTACCAAGGTGATAAGAATGGTCTCCCAGAAGTTATCTCTAACTTCCACAAGCACGCTATAGCTGGAGCATGCCAACATTCACACAATAGTAGGAAAAAATAATTTTTAGAAGATTGTTATTTTCGGTTATATTTAGGAATATATATTTATACATATATATGCATATAACAACAATTAGTGAGTAAGAGAGGGCATGAACTTGAAAGAGCGCAAGGATGATGCATGTAAGAGGGCTTAGAGGCAGGAAAGGGAAGGGAGAAATGATGAATATAACTTCAAAAATAAAAGAACAAATATTTAGAAAAATTGCTGTTTGAAAAATAATTTCAAGGGTGTTTTCCTAGTTATAAATGTAATATTTGCTTAGCCAATAAAAGTTGCAAAATATAACAAGTGCTTAAAACAGGAACCCTATAGAAAATAATAATTGTCATGCAGAAATAATACATTACTGCTATAATTGTGTTACAACGGTGCAGTTTCTCTTTCCTGATTTCTTCCATTTAGAGTTGTCCCTAACTTTTTCTCATATCCCTAATGTGATTTTTAATGGCTTCATATTGTTCCGGTCTGTAGCAACATCAGTTTCTTAAGCATTCTGGAGATATTATACATTCAGTTGACTTGATTTGTCCTGTGATAAGCAGTGTCTTTGGGGAACAGCTTTGCACACGCCTCTTTGACTGCATCTCTGATCATGTCCTTATAATCAGAGAAGTGCAAGCCTCCGTTCACAGGCTCTGCAAATGTTCAAGCTTGAGACAAATATTCCCAGGACATCAGCACCAATTTGCAGCTTCACCTGTACTCAAAGAGACAATGCTCTCGCCAGTATTCAATACAAGAGTGCACCTAAGTTTTGCCAATTTGTTATACTGAAGCAGGGTATTATTACATTTTGAGGTTGGTTCACTTGCCTCGCTTGGTAAGTAATTATCAGGACTTGCTTAAACCTGAATAGTCTAATCCTGGCTGGGAAGTCAGAAGCGCTCAGTGCTCGAACAGAACACACCACGGCTTTACACCTCAGTTTTCTTTCCTGTCTAATGGTGACATGTATTCTGATTTCTTGGGTTATTGAGAAGGTTAAATACATTTACGTTGTTGAATATTTAAACACTTTACCTGCCATAAATGGTAGCTATGATATACATGTGTGACAATTCAAAATGTATCCACACATGGACAGCTTCAGTCTTTGAAAAATAATTCATTTATTCTTCAACAATTTCATATAAGTATAGTCAGAATCAGTCCCTTTCCCTCTCCTGTGTCCTTCCACTCCTTCGGGAATACTTCTTCCCAACATGCTCTGTCCTTTTTTTTTTTTTTCTTAACTGGGTTTAATTAGAGTTGATTTTATGTGCATGGGCGTGGTCTTATTTTTAGGGCCAAGGGCAACTTTCCAGTGTGGGTTTTTCTTCTGTGGTTCAAGAAAACACAGATATTACTCCAAAACAGGACAAAGAGACACATTGGCCAGGGACAGACCACCAAACACCCAGTGACTAACTGCACCATAGGGCTGCCTGCCATCAGAGATAATTAGCCTGGTGGTGGCTGGGCTCAGCGGGATGGTGGTTCCACTCTATGCTGTGGGGTCAGGTCAAAGCCATGGGCAGATTTACTGCCAGCGTGCTTTCACATATGTTAATAATCCACTGGCTCAAACAAGTCACAGGACACAGTCCAATGTTACCTGAGGAGTCTCCTCCTACATTGTGTGGGGAGGAGTGGATATTTGCTAAACGATTGGTCACAATGGGTGTCCCCTGCACCTGATAGGGCTATGTAATAAGACAGGTAGACAGAAAGTGTCTTTGAGACATGTTAGGCGTGTGTGTGTGTGTGTGTGTGTGTGTTCAGAAATTGGGTTCTTAATTTCTGAGACTCCCCTCAACAAATCCTTGTAAATTTTCTCCTGTTTGAACCTTAGTAAATACTATTTCCCTTGGGACTGATTTTAAGGCACACCATATTCAGCCTGACTACAAAATTGGAAACAATACCATCTTCCACAGCCTCAGCCTCACACAGCTCTTCCTGTTTGGGTGTTTTAGCCCTTTCAGGATTGTCTGATGGCTTTATTGCATTTCCTTCCACTACAATAGCAAGCCCCTAATTGTGATCTACCAAGCGGAGGCACAGCCTTCACCGGAAACATATGAGAGAGCCCACTGCTGTCTCATTGAAAGTGGAGCAGAGATGAGATCAGGCTTGTGAGACATTGTCCAGGAGGCCTGGCAACAGACTGAGAGCAGCATCTGAGGCCCAAGCGTGACTCATGAACTCCAAACCCACTTACAGAAGCTTCCCGTGAAATCAAATTGATTGTGAGCAACGGGATTGGCGCTGATCAGATGGAGACGGAACCTCTCTCACAAAAGGAAATGTGTATTTTAGTGGCTTTAGTACCATATGTAGAGAGCTTCCCTCCAAGTGTCCTTGGAGACCAAGCGTTTAGGACACAGACAAGAGAAGGACCTCTCTGATCTGTGAGTTTGCTTGGCTCTGCCGATAACTGACGTATCACTGCCAGCAACACCATCTCCCCTCTTTTCCAGGACTGTGATGATTTTTTTAAAACAAACCCATCTGGAATTTTGACTATTCTGTTACTGGCGCTGGTACTCAGGCCGGCTGAACAGTGCTCTGTCACCTCCACTCATTGCTCTCTAAGTGACAGGTGCCTTTGATATTATCCAAGGTGTTCTATTTGCTTCAGAAAAAAAGCAGTTGTATTTCTCAACTTCATAAAAATACAAGTCATGGAGAGCAGTAGTGTATAAACTGCTCTCAATACTTAGTCCTCAGCCTCCCTGGATCTGCAGTGTGATGGAGATTAGTGGCCTTGGAACCTTGGGTTTTCAATGGGATCATGGGAAGTTATGTGGTTTGTAAATAAACACACACACACACACACACACACACACACACACACACACATGGATATTTGAGTGTTTGGGAGGAAATAACTGTCTGTAATTCTGTCTCAAAACATTTTTTTTCTTTTGGTTTTCCAGACCAAGTTTCTCTGTGTAGCCCTGGCTGTCATCTATGTTACTCTGTAGACCAGACTGGCCTTGATTGCATAAAGATCTGCTTGTCTCTGCCTCCCAAGTGGTGGGATTAAAGGCATGCATCACAACCACCCTGCTGGTGTGTGTGTGTGTTTCTTCTTCTTCTTCTTCTTCTTCTTCTTCTTCTTCTTCTTCTTCTTCTTCTTCTTCTTCTTCTTCTTCTTCTTCTTCTTCTTCTTCTTCTTCTTTAAATCTATGGGCAGATTGGCTCTCTCTGTTTTTCCCAAACAGAGTCTAGATAAACTTGCTTGGTAACCTTTCAACCCCAAACAATGGCTCTTTTTAAAGTCCCAGCATGGCTGATATTTGAGCATGTTGACAGGCTGGCTTCAGGATTTAAACAACATTGATTGGCAGGCCCTTCAGCCATATCCTGCTTCTGTTACCTAGAATAGACCATTTGATCTCTCCACATCTCAGTTCCTCCCCATGAAAATGAAAATGAGGAACCTCTGGGGCCAACCTGTGGGAAGTGAGACACCTGCTCGCTGGTGTATGCTGGTTGACGGGCCCGTGTGATCATGGCAGTGGGTACAGTCCACCGACTGACCCCATTGCTGCTGGCTCCCGTCTTCAGCACCCACTTCTAGTTTTGCTGCCTGAGGGCCTCACATAAAATGAGAAAAGAGAAAGAAGGGTAGAGATTTAGAATTCAGCCAACAAGGACTGGATTTCATAGAAAACGAGCCTGCCTTACACCCAGAAGCTTGACTTTAGATATGGCTTCCACAGCTTCACAGTTGCCATCAACATGGAGTCTCAGCTGGTCACAGTATTAGCCAGCTCCGAGCAGCACATCTTTCCTTGGCTTTTCTCCCCCGTTGTCTCTACTTGCTTACTTCTGTTTCCATGGGATAACCTGCAGCCAAGTCCTTGTCTCAATTCCTGTCAGCGGGCCCTACATAAGCCTACATAAGAAAGTGCTCAGCGAGTTCTAGGACAGCCAGGGCTCTGCAGAGAAACTCTGCCCTGGACCATACCCCGCCCCCGAAAAAGAAAGAAAGAGTAAGTGCTTAGTGGGTATTTGTAATAATTGTTATTTGCAGGAGAACTTCTTCATTCCATGTGTTTGAACCAAAACTCAACATTTTAAAATTTGAGTTTAAAGGTACATATGCAGAAAAATGTTGACTTAGACACTTACCAAATCCATCTGATCAGACTGTCCCCAGAGTCAGAAACTCATGATTCCTATACATCCCCTCACATCCATCCCTTCTTACGCCGTGCACTGTTGGGGCAGACTTGATCTCCATTCCATTTTTAGATTGGGAAGGAGCATGTTCTGGGTGTGATGCATCTACGACACTTCTTTGAGCACCCAGTGTAACACCCTGAATGTAGATCAATAATAAATATATGAAGGATGGATTGCTAAAAGAGATTTATTACTAAAGACTTATTGCTAAAATTCTTCTACCAGAGCACTTAGCTGCCACCTCTGTCTTAACTAGGCTTGTGCCTGCCGGTCATATCACTCCACTCTGCATAAATACAACTAAATAGTCGAGGCTGGATAACTTCAGAAGGAGTTTATTTTGAATCACTTGTCTGGAGGCGCAATGCTGAGGCTGTAGGAGGTGATGGCTTGCTTAGCAGCAGTCTCAGTGATAAGCGCTTCAATGGCAGAAGGCAGGAAGGATGTGTCTCCTTGCTTCCCCATTCTCTTCTGAGAAAGCCACCACATCCAACCCCAGAGCTCTGCTCTGATAAGCTTCTCTAACTCTAATCACACCCCAAAGGCCCTGTCTTAAAATGCCACATTTAGGAGTGTGGGGAGATAGCTAATGTCAGAAAACACTTCCCACACCAGCACAAAGACCTGAGTGTGGATTTCCAGAATGTAAGTAAAAAATCTAGATGCAGTGGTGTTTATCTGGAAGCTCAGGGCTGGGGAAGCAGAGACAACTGGATCCCTGGACCTCAGTGGCTAACCAGCATAACCAAATTGGTGAACTCTAGGTTGGGGGGGGAAGGGGGGACCTTGTCTCATAAAAAAAATGGAGAGCAATGGGAAAAGCAAAACAACCTGATGTCAACCTCTGCCTCCTTATGTACTTACACGTACACATATACTACTCTCCTGTTACCACAAGCTCAAACCTACAGGAACACAAATATACACATATACCACACATATGCACACACACCAGATACCACAGCCAGATGAAGTTTCTATGTGCCTGATACTCTTGGTTCAGGTTAGACTTTGGTAACAGGAACTTTGGAGGGGTAAATTATATTTAAACCATAGCACCAATCTATAGGTTGAGAAGATACTTTGCATACCGAAAACCACACGACTCATCTACTTTGAATATAACAAGAGTTTGAAGAACTGAATGTGCACAGGAGATTTGCCGAACCAACGGCACCAACTAGTTGGGATGGAGCCCCTGTTGCATCAGGCCTCTATTTCTGAGTCAGTACTGATTCATGAGGTAATCTGGAGCCTAGGAAGCAGCCGGGCAGCAGGGTGTGGTATGGGGAGCTCTAGTGGTCTCAGACCTATTTATCAGCCGGTCCTGAAATGCTTCATCCTCTTGTGAGTGAACTGTTGCATTGGCCTGCCCTCTGTGAATCTCAGACATGGTTGCTGTGGTTGACTTGGTGTCCTTCAAACTCTTCCATAACTCCCCTTTGCCCTCAAACACTGGCAGCTGCAGCACGATTGAGTGGGACTAAGATTCTACTCATCCTGTGAACCTGGAGCTCTTCCTCACAGTTAGAGCCAATGGCTTAGCCCAGCATTGGCCTTGACTTTGCCTTTGCTGGCACTAGGCTGTGAGCTCTAAGCCAACTGGCCTACACACATAGCTTCTAGCATTACCACTGCCCGATCTCTTCCACCTTGGAAATTTTCATTGCAATTACTCTGGATTTTCACAGCGATGGCGCTCATGTTTATGTGGCTGTAACTCGATTGTTGCTGGGTGGGTTGGCACACCTCACCAGATGGACTTGCACGGGGTAAATGTCCAACTTCCAATTCCGTTTTACATTCCATCACTCTCCTGGCTTGGCCATCAGGCCACACACTTGGCCAACGTGGCTTTATGATGTGTATCCTGGAGTGTATTCCCTTTTGTGTATGTAGCTCTGTTTCCTGGAATTATTATTTCTGGTGGAACTTGGGCTCATTTTTGGCTGCTTATTATTTTTCCAGCTGTACTGTTTTATTCCTTTGACATTTCATGAAGCTTTATGAAAGAAACCCAAGGTGGACTCCTGAGTTTCACAGACACATGTTACAAAGGCACATGGGAATGGACTAAACTTGGTCCTAAGGGTTTTGTGAAAGTCTTCTCTGAGAACCATGGCAGCATGGGAGTCATTCATGCTAGCTCTAATTTTGGAGGTGGGTGTTATGGAACAAGTGGTATGCTAAGCACCTCATTCCCATCTCATAGCCAAGTCTGTCTTGCAGGAGGTCTCAGCCTACATTTTTTTGTGTGGTTTTTCAAGACAGGGTTTCTCTGTATAGCCCTGGCTGTCCTGGAACTCACTTTGTAGATGAGGCTGGCCTCGAACTCAGAAATCCGCCTGCCTCTGCCTCCCGAGTGCTGGGATTAAAGGCGTGTGCCACCACACCTGGCAGCCTACATTTTATAAGTATAAGAAAAATAGGTTCATAAAGGCTAGGGCTGTGAAGATGGCTCAGTTTGAAGAATGCTCGCTGCACAGACATGAGGACCTGGATTTGGTAGAAAGATGTTTGTGGTGGCACTTGCCTGTAATCCTAGCTCTGGGAAGATGGAGACAGGAGGCTCCCTGGGGCTTGCTGGCCAGACAGTGGTCAAATCAGGAGCTCCAGGATCAATGAGAAACTGTCTCAAATACAAAGGAGGCAAGTGGTTGAGGAAGACAATGGCTAGTAACTTTTACCCTCCACATACAAATGCAGATGTGTGCACACATATGCATATAACATAAACACACATGAACACACATACACAATAGAAAGGGGGCAGATATAGAGTTAGATAGGTAATAGATAGATAGATAGATAGATAGATAGATAGATAGATAGATAGATAGGCTAAGGCTAAGGCTAAGTACCCAAGGGCATACAATGAAGTAGTATAGTCAGGCTTTGTGAGTGATTCCAGATTTCTTGCTTTCAAACATTATGTAAATCTGCTCTTGTCCCTGTTTGAACCTGACCATCTGTGACTTTCCATCACTGGTAGAATAGAACCTACAACCCCCTAACCTGGCCAAATGTTCCTGCCAAATACTCTGTTTTTATTTGTAACCTTGATCTCATTCCTATTCCCATAATCCTTAGCCTCAGCAGCAGCTCACGAGGAACATACCAAGCTAAATTATCTGAACTTGTCCTCTGGGCAGTGGGGAGCCCTGGAAGTCTTATGAAGATTCAGTGGGACAGAAGTCCAGATCAGAGGTGTTTGAGGCAACCCAGACATAGATGTGCAGGGGTCTGAACTTAGGGATTGATAGAAGAAAGAAAGAAAGAAAGGAAGAAAGAGAGAGAGAGAGAGAGAGAGAGAGAGAGAGAGAGAGAGAGAGAGAGAGAGAGAGAGAGAAGACACAACATCTCTTTACCCCAGACAGAGAGCCCTCAACTGACCAAAGCACAAATATGACTGAAGTCCAACTTAGTGAAAGGTTTATTTACAGAAATGTGGGTGAGGGGTTACTTACTGGGGCAGAAATGACTCAAATACAGGTAGGCACATTGACAAAGTCCACCTCAGAATGGGTGACAGATCCCCAAACTGGGAACCTGGAGCTCACTGTACAGCTGGCTGGCAGCTCAACAGGTTGAAGAATGTCTTTTCCAGGTGCCTTTGTTGCCAGCTTCTAAACCCCTTCTGGGCTGCTGGGCAGGTTTCTGCTTCTCCCAGGCAACTCTTCTGGTCTGTGAGTCTTCTTTGCAGCTCAGCTTTCTTGTGTCTGAGGGATATTCTTAGCCATTAATACTATTCTTAGGGGGCCTAGTGAATCTAGTCAGTTTCAGGGACTTCCTGAAGCTATTTTGAGTTCTTTACCTTCCTGTGTAAAGAGCTTCCCCATAGGATGGAATCTCTGAAAAGACAGTTATCAGCAGTCTCTGTTGGCCAGTGAGTTCTGGAGATCCACCTGCCTTGACTCCCTTATGTATTTCAGACTTGCGTGACTAACTAAGTTCAAGCACTCTTACACACTGAGCTATCTCCTTGGCACCAATTCTAGCTACTTTTAAGGAGTCTTTGTGAAGGTCTAACAGAAGCAACTGGTGTTATTTAGTTCTACTGTGTTTTTACCCTATAGCTTTGAAGAGTCCTGAACATTGTAAAATAATTTCCCTTCCCTGTCCTCTTTGAACATTTTCTTCCACACTGGGCATGGCAATTTGCTAAAAGCTTGGCAAGCAACAACAACAAAAACAACAAACAACCTCCCCAAAAAACCCCCACCACCAACGAAAGTCTCCTTCCTCCTCCACAATTGAACTACCACCCACACAGCACCAATCCCAGATTAAGCGATCAAACAGCACCTGAAATTAAACGTTTAAACGCAAAAATCAATCAAGCCCAAAGAATTTAGCTCAAAATGAAGAGTGTTTAAAAGAAGTAGACTGAACAATACTGAGAAAAACAATTTAAATTATTAAAGTGGGGTTTTCATAGTTCTGGAGAAATGCTCCAATAATGTCAGATTAAAAATATAAATCTACTCTCCTTCCACAATGTTTTCAGGAGGCTTCTCTTTAAGGCTGACTGTACGTGTTTGCTTATGAATGAGTTTGTTACCTGCAGAAGAGAAACAGCACTGGGCATACAGGATGTGTTCCCTGCCATTTGTCACTAACTGGGGCTCTCGTGTGACTTCTGGTTTGTTAGCTAATTACTTCATAAACATCCCCACTGAAATGGAGAGGGCATTCAATTTTGTGGTTTTTTTCTTTTTTTGAATTCAAGTGCAAAATGTTCTTGTGGTTGAAAAAGATGGTTCCTTTCTTCTCAATTCATTTTATCCTTCCTCTGCTTCCTGACTCTGTGGGGGTGTTTGTAATACAGAAATTATGACATTAAAATGACTTTCATGTCAGTGGACTTTGATGTCTGTAATAGTAGGTCAAGAGGTCTTGGAGGCAGAATTAGTGAGATGGAGAAACCGGGTGGGGGCAAGTTCTTTAATTCAGTGACCTTCAAGAGGACTCATTCGGCTACAAAACAAGGAACCCAAAGGGGTCATGTGCTGACATGGGAAATAAAAGCATTACATCAGCACTGTTCCAGAGAAATGCATTGTGAGGCCTGTACATAAACCACAGAGTGAGAATTAAAGTTTTCTAGTAGTTACACTTTTAAAACATCATGTATGTACACACACAGCACACATACATGCATATGCACACACACACACACACACACACACACACACACATGCACGAACGCACACGCACGCACACGCACACCACAGTCCACACGTGGAGATCAGGGAACAGCCTACAGGACCTAGTTCTCTCCTTTTACCATGAGGGGTTTGGGGATTGAACTTAGGTCATGATGCTTGGCAGCCAGTGCCTTTGTCAGCTGAGCCGTCTTGTCAACTTAGCTACATTTAAATAAAGTGATGAAAGGCCTATATGTTTTAATATTAAAATTTACCATGTGATCAAAGTAAAATTGTTGCCTTTTCATGTTCTTTTTGGTACTCAGTCTTTAAAATCTACTTTGCATATTATGTTTAAAGCGCCAGCCATTCAGAGTAACCACAATACAAGTGCTTATTGCAATCAAATGAAGCTCAGCTTAAGGGTACCATATTCTACACTGGAGGTCTGTAAACTTCAAAGACAATACTCTCTTCTTGTCCAGTGCTGATGGGTGGGATATACACTATTGGTTAGTTTTATGTCAACTAGACACAAGCAAGAGTCATTTGGAAGAGGGACTCTCTGTTGAGAAAATGCCTCCTTCAGATTGCTGTAGGCAAGTCTGTAGTGCCATTTTGCTTTTGATTACTTGATATGGGTGGTCAATGCTGGGAGGTGTGGGTGTGGGGCATGCCACTTCCATGCAAGTGGTCCTGAGCTGTAAAGAAGCTCTGAGCAAGCTACGAGGAGGAGGCAAGCAGGAGCAGAGATCCATCAAGGCCTCTGCTTCAGCTCCTGCCCCTTCATGATGGACTGTGATCAGGATGACCAAACAGAAGTAAATCTTTCCCTCCCTAAGCTGCTTTTCGTCATGAGATTTAACCCAGCAATAGAAACCCTTACTATACCCTGCACTCATAATGAGTCCCTAAACTCCTAAGGAAAGAAAAAGTAGAAATATATCTATGACAAAACTGTGCAAGGGGTTGTTCTCTTGATAAACTGCAGGTTACTGCCCCTACTCCCGTACTTGTTCTTTGGTTTCAGGACTGGCCACAGGCGTGAGAAATTACATTGTTAAGGGAACATACAACTTGATTCAAGGAGCAATATAAAATAAATAACAAATTTCGAGTCATACAAAGTGAAGGGTAAGGGGCTGGGGTGGAGAGATGGCTCATCAGATAAGAGCACTGACTGCTCTTTCGGAGGTCCTGAGATCAGTTCCCAGCAACCACATGTGGCTTCCTATCATCTGTAATGGGATCTGACGCCCTCTTCTGGTGTGTCTGAATATATATATATATACACACACACACACATATATATATACATACATATATACACACACATACATATACACACAATATATATACACATATATATGTGTGTATATATAATTTTTTAAAAAGTGGAGGGTAAAATTTCTATAATTTTGGATAGTGCAAAATATTTGTTAGCAGACATAAGCCAATTTCTCTCCTGAAATCCTATGACTACATTAAATGTGAATTACAAGAAGTCATTTCCCAGCAGTGTTAGCTTGACAATTTAAACACAAGAGTTTTCTCTCTCTCTCTCCACACACACATGCACACACACTCTCTCTCTCACACATACACACATGCTTACACATACTCTCTCACACACACTCACACACATACTTACACACTCGCACACCGCACTATGTTCACATACTCGAATACATGCACCACACACACACACACACACACACACACACACACACACACAAACTCAGCAACAGCTAAAGAATGACTTTAATTTCCAGCAGGGAAAACTCTCAGGCTCAGCGGCTTTGGGGAGTGGGACCTGCAACCCAGAAATCTTTTCCTGGGAGTAGAATTGTACTAAACGCTGAAATTAACTTTTCTTTGTTGAGCATTTCCATGATCATAGCTCAAATCCAGTGGCCACATCATCTTTGAAGCTGCAGATAAGTTCTGTGTCTTATGGTCTTATGAACTGGGCTTGTTCACGGTGGTAAGTAACTTGATGGGTGGCTGTTGAGAATGTTTTCTCTTCCTTCCTTCCTTTCTTTCTTTTTTCTTTTCTTTTTTTGAGCCCCAGAGTCTTCATTTGTGTCACAGAAACATTCTGTCTGTCTTCAGAGGTTGTTGTGAAGGTTAAGTGTGACCCTGAGAGCGCCATACCTGAAGCAGACACTGCCTAGTGCCATCCTCCTGCAGCTTTCTGGAGGACGCTAAGAGAGATTCAGCTGCTCTGGTCAGTGTTTGCTGTAATGCCATGAATAGTAATGTTATTGCCTTGTAACAAAAGACTTTTTGGTGAAAGCAATAACCCAGAGAATGCACTCAGTCTTTTGGTTAGTATCCTAGATGCAGCTTAGAGGAGCACATGGACTTCAGGCAATCATGGCTTCCACTGGGGCTGGGGGCTCATTTGAAGGTCTAACTGGAGAAGGTCAATTGCTCTCAACTGCTAAGTCATCTCCTCAGCTCCATGATAATAGGTTTTCCTTATTTTAAAAAATGTGTATAATGCCCAAACAATGGAAATTGCATAAAGTTTTGGGGATTTAAAACTCTCTGAAGCTCATGCTCTCCTCAGTGTTCTTAGATCTCAGGATGAAATGTCTTCTCTGCTCCTCCAGTGGCTCCAGGAACCACCATCCTGAGAATCACTCCCCAGTTTATTAGAAATGCAGACCTGTTGAGTTGAAGTGAGCTTTTTAACGGGGTCGCCAAGCCTGCCTGGTGCATTTTGGAGTTTGAGAAGAAGTGGTCGTATTTCACTGTCAACAATGAAAAAAAGTTTTCTTCTAAGAACCGGTTCTTCAAACTTTTTTCTTCCATCTAGGCTCTGGGGAGATGGTGACTCTCTCATCCCCGCAGGATGCAGGAAGAAAGGGAAACCGGCCGAGAGTAGAGCCGGGGCAGTTAAGAATTCCTCGCGATTTGACCCCTGAGGCAGCAAAAACTGGATCCGCCGGACCTTTGTAACCTGGACGGTGGAGGAGAGCTCCGGCGGCCACATCCAACTGTGAGCGTGCAGAACTTGGCTGAGCTCTCTGGCCTGGGAGGGCGGGGGCGTGGCTGGGCCGGCGAGAGGGCGTGGCCGGCGCCGAGAGGCGGGGTCTGACCGAGGGCCGCGGGGCAGCAACGTCGCTGGGCAGCGGAGCGGCGGCCGCGCCATGTGGCTGCTGGGGCCGCTGTGCCTGCTGCTGAGCAGCACCGCGGGTGAGTGGGGGGCGCGTGACGCGCTTCACCGAGCGCCGGGCGCGGGGGCTGCCTCGATCGTCCCTGCTCCGCGCGCGGGCCTGGGCTGCGGGCGTGGGTGTGCGCGAAGGGCGGACCCCGGCGCCGGGCTGGCCGGGACCCTGCGAGGGGCCGCGGCGGGGCGCGCGCCGCGCTATTGTGTGGGCCGGCGCACCGGGTGCTGTTGTCGTGTGTGTGCGCGGGCGGAGCTTTGTGCGGCGCCGGCTCCCTAGAGCCGGGCGGCCGCCCGGATTGGGCGTAGTTCGAGTGTGGCTCTGTGTGCTGGGAACCGAGGAGGGAAAGAGAGGACTCCACTCTTGATTTCGGGTCTTCCCCAGCTCCCTCAGCCTTTAACATACACTTTCCTACCTCAGTTTCCCATCCACGCTCTCTCCGCATCTGCATCCCAGCTTCCTTTCTCTTCTTCCCTGGACCGTGTCTGGTTTGGGAATAGCGAGATGCAGTAGGGAATGGACATGGAAATCATTCGCTCATCCTGGGAGCAGATCTTTTACTTCTGTCGTCTGTCGAAGATGCCTTAACCTTCGGGGAGCCGGGAAGGAAAAGAGGACCGGGGCTTCCTCTAAACGGCCGTTGGTCCCTGCATCTCAGAGCGCGTGCATCCTGAGACCCGCAGGGTCCCTCCCAGACAGAGTGCTGTTCCCAGGAACTTTTCTGCTGATGTGGGCACGCTCCGAATTCCAGCTTGGAGCCCTTCCCCTCAGCCTCTGCCCGCTGGCCACAGCTGTCAGCAGCCCCTCCTCAGCTCTGCCCGCCCTTGGCCCCTGATGCTTATTTCTGGGCAGCTGATGCTCACAGAACTTTCTTTACTGAAGATTTCATGCTCTGTGGCCATATCATTCACACGTCTAATTTATGTCGGATTTTTCCAAATACTTCCAGAAAACTTGGCTGCTGCGTTGTGTTTGTTGTGCGGAAGTCAAAACCTTTCTGAGCTACCCCTTGCAGATGTCCAGCAACCCTCCCTAGATGTTGCCTGTCCTGTGCATCCTCTCAAATGGCTGGCCAGCGGGACCTCCCCCTCCCCCATCATCCCCACTCCTCTGAGACTCCATTTAAAGGTCTTGTGGGCTTGCTCAGTTTCCAGTGAGGCTCCTGTGGCTGCCATAGGTTTTTTTAAAAACCAAGTCTGAGGGTTTGTGTTCTGTTTGTCTGGAGTTATGGGGATTGGAGGGGGGTGTGGAGAAGGAGGGGAGGGCAAAGTGAATTAGGCAGCTATAAGCAGGTGCAAGTTATTTGGAGGTTGTTAGAGCAGGCTCAGTTCCAGGGCATCTCAGACATGAAGATCTGCCCGGATTCACACATTTAATTCACATAGCAATGGCATGTCCCTTGGTAACACCCCAGCTGGCTCTTCTGTGTGTTCTCTGCTTAGGACCAGTGGACACTAATTATCACATCTCCTTGTTGTACTGGGTCGCATGAGTTGAGTTCACAAAAAATTATATGTTTCTCCCTGTCAGCAATGGTTATTTAATATGCCTGTGGACGTATACCATAGAGCAAGGAAGTGCAGTAGTCACTGTGAGCCATAGTTGGGGTAGGGGAGGGACCGCCAGTGTTCCTTGGCTGAAGTTAGCTGTGGCTTTGGATTACTGAACTTGCTTTAGGACGTTTAGGTGGCTTGAAGCCTTTCCCTGTTACACTAAGGATCATCTTTTAAGTGGGAACTATGTCTTGAACCAAGTGTTGTAGGAAACAAGGGTTGGTTGTTGAGCCAGCTCTCGCTTCCTAGTACTCAATCCTTCCCTGAAAAGTTGCTAATACCAGAGAGGTTGTAGAGCCCAGGACTTTGGAAGGTTTCCTGTAGAGTAAACCTTGGCTCTGAGTTGAGTATTAAGTCCATGTTGAGTATTAAGTCCAAGTCTTGGGCCTTTAAGATTGTGGCTGTTACTATTTTCTCATGTATCCTGTCTAGCAGCGCAGATCACTTCAGCGTTACATCACTTTGTCTGATGCCCCATTTTCTGGCACCTGGATGCTGCACGTCCTGGGTTTAAGTGTGTGAGTCTTTAGATAATTCTAAAGGGGGCGTGAAAATGAGTGGTTGGTTGGTGCGTCCTCTCCTCTGGCTAGCTTTTGGTAAGACCCCTGACCACCTCCTCAGGGAAGAGACTTGGTTTCCCCTCCTCCTACTCGAAGCAGTGTGCCTGTTAACCTTTTCTTCTTGAAGGATCTGCTTCCTGAGCAGTGGGTGGGTTTTGTTTATTTTTTTTAACTAACTGAGTAGTTGCAAGTAGTCTAGCCTAGCCTAGCCTAGCCTAGCCCCGCCCCGCCCAACGGGGTAGATGAGACTGCTCAGAAGTACAAATAAACACACCTTGTTCCTTTTCATCTTCAAAGGATTGTCTTTGGGGCTCCCTCCTGGGGTGTGAGGTGGCTTTTGTTTTGGTTTTTGGTTTTCCTGATAGCCCACTAGATCGAGCTTTTAATTTCTGTGGAGGAGGAAGCGGATGGAGATTTGAATGGCAAGTTGGTTAATTTCTGGTCTTAAACCCTACCCTATGCAGGGTAAGTTAGTAGTGGGCTTGTGTGTTGCCACCACTGTTTGGCTGATGCTGTTTCTGTTTTGGTTTATTGATGAAGAGTTTCTGTAACCCAGGCTGGCCTCTAACTATCAGCCTTGAGCTAGATATGTAGTTGAGGCTGTCTTCCTGAAATTTGCTCAAGTACTGAGATTACAGGACCCACCCACCCTATTCCTGTGATGTTGGGAATAAAGGAGGGTTTCACTCTAGCTAGGGAAATGCCCCGTGGCTAAGTGGGGCATTCTTAAGTCATTCATAAGTCCAACAGTTCTGAAACAGTTGAGAATTTCAGATCAGGAAATTATGCAATTTGATGATACTGTATAAAAAAAGCCTTGTCCTTATGCATAGGGAGATTAGGGGACTCCAGGTTGTGTGGCCCAAGTCACTACTTGAGATGTCCATCTTGCCACTGAAAACAACTGACCTCCTCCACTTTTTCCAGAGCTCAGGTAGCAAGGAGCAGGCAGCATGTCATTCCGTGGTTCCCAAGGGACTGATGACTCTCCAGGGCACCGTGGTGTCAATGGAACCTAGATTCTAACCCAGGCTTTTCTCAGAACCCTTTCCTGGCTTCTCTTGCTAATACCGACTTGATGGAAATTGCTACCGTGTCTGTTCTGCCAGAGACTTTTGTGATTTTAGAACAACCATCGCAGAGTTTGCCCATGGCCGCCCTTTACTTCTTCAAATCTGTTCATTTTATGGATAACACCCTGAACTCAGTGGTCCCTGAAGAGCTCACAAGTGTTCATGGAGAAGAGTTCCAATAAATCTCAGTCTTTATGTGGAGATGTAGGGTTGTCTCAGAACCTCACCTCTCCCATGCATGAAGGTGATGCAAGATTGACAAGAAGACACTCTAGGCCAGACACTACTGCTGATCTCAGTAGTACCAACCTTAGGGTGCTTACTGGTTGGGCTCTATATTTGTGTTTCTAACTTTTCTTATATGTTTATCATTTTGTATAAATATAAATGAGAAGATGTGCTATGTACACATCTTAGAGGGTTGGAGTTGTATTAATTATGGGATACTTTCAGGGACAAATATGCTTATGGCTGTTGAGTTCCCTTCCTCCCTCCCTCCTTCCTTCCTTTGAAGCTCCTTCCTTCCTTCGAAGCTTCCTTCCTTCCTTCGTCTTTTCTCTCTTTCTTTGAGCTGTCTTCTACCCAGTGACCAACAAAGTGTTTTAAAGGCTGCACCTTTCTTGCATTGGAATGACTGTGAATAGTCTACTCTCTCGGCTGCTAAGGAGAGAATTCTCTATTCTTTTTGCTGGGAGGGTGGCCATGTACTTTGAAATTGCAACATTTGCTGGTCATATCATTTGCTAGGTGTTTAATATTGCTCAGCAGAATGAGAAGACTCTAGAGTTGCTGTAACTGCTCATTGAAGAAAATTAGGACTGTGAGGGTTCCCATTGCTGCTTCCAGGAGTGAGGTTAGTCTAGTCTAGGGTTTCTTGGCCTTTAGAGCCACTGACATTTTAGAGTGAATTAGTTGTTTGTTGTATAGACTGTCCCATGTATGGTAATAATCGGTCATCTCTCTGGTTCCTACCAACTTGAAAAGCTCCCATGTAGTTAGCTGGGTGCCAACCTTCCAGCTCTTCCTCTTGAGCATTGTTCCTGCCCACCCTAAAGATCTTTGCTGGATTACATTCTACTTCATTCTACTTACCTCTATGCATCTGAATCCACCCAAGTTCAAAGATGTAAAAATACACCCTTAACTAACACGCCCTTGGTGCGGACCTCTTCCCTCTCACTTTCCCCTCGTGCTGTAGGAAAAACACTTGGAACTTTTGATTGCAGCTTCAGCTCCCCCGGGAGAGACATTGACACCAAAAGCTACCTGGCTCCATGAGTGTTAAGCTTGGGCTGTTCCTGTGCTCAGAGCCTGCAGGATGAAAGAGAACGTCTTGCCTGGTTTTTTGTCTTGAGAACTGTTGAAATCTTAAACTGAAAGTCCCCTCCCTCCACTCCATAGAGCTGTGGTTCTCAGCTTCCTTCCCTCTCCGTGAGTCCTTCTCCAGTATCAAAAGCCTGTACAACTTGGGACAGTTCTGCATATTGCTGGGAAATTATCTATGCTCATGGCGAGGTGGTTTCTTGAAGTTTTTGCTGTATACTCTGAAGTCCCTTTAAAGTTCCATTCTGTGTGGCTTTATACACTGAAGTTCCTTTAAGACTCTTCCCCCACAGCCGTCCTTTTCTTTGGTCTCCAGACTTCCTTGAGGTCTTTTCCTTCCTCTTCTCTTCAGATGAGCCATATAACTGGTGAGCTCCTGCTTCCTTTGATGCTTGAACCTGCAGGATGAAGAAAGTAGGTTCCCAGATGGGAATGCGGGGCTTCTGACCAGGCACATTTGTCTTAGCCATGCACTCTTTGAAAGCCTTCTCTACTGAGGAGCTCTGGTTTCTCAAGCATGCAGCTACCCATTTCCTTCTTGTCTTTTGAGTAACGAGAAAATTATTCTTAAGCCGCATTCATGTGTCCAGTAGTGTGATCTCAGTGCCTGCACACACCACTACTGTGTTGTGCTTAGGAGTACGAAACCATGCACAACTTGCTATTTGCCAATGGAGAACAAAAGGATCTATGAGTGAATCTGAGTTTGCTGATCTTTCTATGATCTGGGGCATGATAGCAGCACTTTCTGCCATTGGTGCCTCAGAGACATTTCTTAGTGTCAATGATATTGGAGTCTGGATGTCAGTGGGGACAGTGCTGCACAGAAGTCACGATGCTGTTGCAAGCATGGATTCAGGACAGCTGGAAAACACACATCCTAGCTCATTCCTTTAGCTTTGTAGGTAATATATGTGTTGGTGTTTTAAGACTTCTAAAGCCTCAGCTTTGTGGGATTTGAGTAATTTCTGTGACTGTTGGACACTAGTGTTTGGTTAAAAGTGTGTGTGTGTGTGTGTGTTGCTTGACATCCTTGTGGACTGGTTCCAGAACCCCACTTAAACACCATGGATACACACATCCTTTCTATAAAATGACATAAGTTGTATTTGTATATAACTTAATGCATTTCCTGTGTACTTTAATTAACCTCTACTTACAATTCTGACTACAGTGTAAACACTGTATGAGTAATTGTTATACTAAATTTTCTAGGGAATAATGACAGGAAGTCTGTATATATTTATATATCCTCAAGAGATGCATTTTTTCCTACAGTGTGTATGGTGTGTTGTGCCCACGTGTGATGTGATGCATGCAACTGTGTGCATCTGGGTGAATGTGCATGGGGCGGCCAGAGAAGGCCGTTGTATGTTCCTCTATCACTCTCTGTCTTACTACCTTGAGACAGGGTCTCTTCTGAACTAAATGATGCCTGTTTTAGCCCAGATGGCTGGCCAGTGAACTCAGGACATCCTCCTTTAGCGATCCCGATTAGGGTTATAGACAAGTGCAGCCATACCTGCTTGTCCAGTGGGTGCTTAATATGTAATCTCACCTCCTCAGGCTTTCAGAGAAGGAGTCTTACCCACAGAGCCATCATCCCAGCCCATTTCCACACACTTTGATGTGGGTGGACTCCGAGGGCACGCGGTATATACCTTTCTTTCATATTTCCTGAGCTGACGAACCACTAATCCTACTATGTTGTAAATTGCTCAAGGCCTGGGACTCTGTGTCATGTTTCTTGCTTCTTCTGTGATGCTGAGGAGACTAGGAAAAGCCTCCCTCACTGAAGGTCCACTCTCTCAGGCAGGATGCCAAGCATTGCATATTTTGCTGTTATGTCCTTAAAATATCACCAGAATACCTGTGCTCAGAATTAAGACAGTATAGACGTATGACAATGAGATGTTAAATCTTCCCTTCACCTTTCTCTCCCTACCCCCGAGTAACTGCTGTGGACCATCTGAAGATTCCTGGATTAATTGATAAATACACAGGTACACATGGGCAGGATTCAGTGAGTTTGTGCCTGTCTGGGGTTGTAGCTTATCTTTCTTCTTGCTTTCTTATATTGCTATCAGTTTTACTTTGAGCCACTTGGGCAGGTCACTTGCTTCCATTGGACACATCTTCGGTATTCAGGAGGATTCAGTAGTTTCTGTCAGCCATGCTGTGTTGCGTGGCTTATCCTTCTGCCCTGTCTTCTAAGCCCAGGGTGATGTGTCTGCAGCCATCTGGGAGCATCATTTTCTATCAAGTTTCTAAATGTTTGGTTTTTACCTACCAAGAAAAAAGAGCTTTGCCCGCATTCTTTTTCAGTGATATTCACTTCACTATTACCCATTTGCCTCATCCCAGTCTCTTTGTGTTCATATTTTAAAAAAATGATTTATTTTTATTTTATGTGCACTTGTGTTTTGCCTGCATGCATGTCTATGTGCAGGTGTCAGGTCTCCTGGAACTGGAGTTACAGACAGTTGTGAGCTGCCATGTGGGGGCTGGGAATTGAACCCGGGATCTCTGGAAGAGCAGCCAGTGATCTTAACTGTTGAGCCATCTCTCCAGCCCCCATGTTCACATTTTTTATTCCAATACCATATTCTAGTGTCCTCTTTTGAGAGATATCTTAAACAATAGGCATCCTCAACCCAGGCAGTTCAGAACTTGATGAAAATGATAACATACAGATCACCATAGCCAAGTTCACCCAGGCCAGGTCAGTAAATCACAGCCGTGTCTGTCATGCTGTTGGCCCTTGCGCTCATCCTGTCTTAGCTGTTACAAAGTCAAAGGTGTTCTTAGCTGCCTTTATTCTAGTTCTTATCTACCTACTCATCCTTTTCAATACAGCTTTACTAACATCTTTCTTATATATGACATTTAGATAGATAGTGTGTTCTGCCATCTTGTAGATGAAGCCAAATAAAAATAAGGTCAATTGAAAGCCCTTCCCTGAGGAACAACTGTCATGATACCAGAAGGTTTTGTGCACACTTCCAAAGGAGGGGGGCAACCAACAGTTCTACCAACTCTGATGCTTGTGAGCCATAACAATGCATGATAACCCCAAGGGAATAGTAGCGGTACACATACCTTGGCAGTAACCAACAGCTTTCTGGTTAGATTTAAGACCCACTCATCAAAAGGGAACTTTTGCGTGGTATTGGAAACCTAGTTAATTGCTCAGAACTAGTGAAGTCATAGATCTTGGAGAAGACCCTACAACCACTACTGTGCTAGAGTTACCCACAGATAAATGTAGGTCTCACCGTCATTGAGAGAACTTCTCTCTGAAACAGAAAGAGAATGGATACCTCTACAAAACAGCTCCTGCTCTTAAGTCTCAGGGAACATTGCAAGTGGGGTGGCAGAAAGATTCTAAAAGCCGGAGGATGGGGAGTTTGCTGTGAGACTGTGTCTCCTAGGAATGTCAGGAACTACACCCATAAAATCTCATTAATATGACTGCCCGAACTTGAGCTGAACAGGGGCAACAGCAGTAGACTGCTAAAGTGGAGGGCGGAGAGGACTCAACCCTATACAAAGAGCTACAAGCAAGTGCTGCTCACAGCAGAGTAGGAGAACTAGACTTCCCTGTAGAAGAGACACCAACTGATTTTTATTCCGTACCAAATAGTCAGCCTTGAAGACATCTATACACAAAGCATTGTACTGACCAATCAAGTTGTATTTATGCATTTAGGAATACCTATGTATAGACATATATGTTTATAACAGTAATTAAGCAAAAAAAAAAAAGCCATGAATTTGAAAGTGGGGTGTGTGGAAGGATTTGGAGGGAGGAAAGGGAGGGGAAAATGATGTAATTTTAATCTCAAAAAAGTAGAGAATTTTTTTAAAAAGTGGGGTCACTGCTCTAAGAGTTTGACTAGGGAAAGTGGTTTCAGGATTGGCATGTAGGTCTGTGAGCGTCACAGCCTTAACCTGTGCTCAGGCCTAACCTCAGGCCGTGGTGTTTTCTCATCCCATGGTTGCTGGAAGATGAAAGTGTAGGGTCTTGCCTCTGCTCGGATTCTGTGAGAGGACAGTGTTGTCAGCTCTCACCGCTTAGTGCAGGGTCTCACTTCTGCTGGGGACTCCGTTGTCAGCTCACACCTCTCTTGTTGGAGAGGAAGCCCCAGCTGATTCTGTTCCAGACCACGTTCTTGTGTTTTGGAAGGTGGAAGTGGATGGGTGGCCTTTCTCCTGGATGGGGATGTTATCTTTGGGGGCTTTTGAGTCATCCTTTGCAGACGTGTGGCTTATCAAGAGCAACAACAAGTTGCTATGGTGTTAGATATGCAAGTGATATTTTTTTGGAATACTAACCAAAAGGCATTAAGAATTTTTTTAGCGCTCTCTGTCTCTCTGTCTATGTCCGTCTCTGTCTCTCTCTGTCTCTTTGTCTCTCTCTGTCTCTCTGTCTCCCCCCCGCCCTGTGTGTGTGTGTGTGTGTGTGTGTGTGTGTGTAGGTCAGAGGACAGCTTGGTAGGAATTGGTTCTGCCCTTCTACCCTCTGGCTGTCTGGAATCAACAAGGTTATCAGTCTTGCTGTCAAATTTCTTTCCATATTGAACGATCTCACCAGCCCCAGGACGTTTTCTTCTCTCAATATGCACCTTATAAACAGTGTTAGTGCCACAGATAAATGACCATTGCATAAAACACCTAAAAACAGATTTTCTAGACAAAAGCAGAGCCCTGATGATAATGATATAAAAAGCAAGAGAAGTTTCAAGTTTCCAGAAGAGCCACTTTCCTACTCTGAGCATCCATGTGTACGCTTCCCCTATAGGAGAAGGCTTTGCTTGTGAACTGATGGTTGTTGATATTATTTACAGTACCAGGTAACATTTTAATGTAGTACTTCAGAAGGATGCTAATAACTCTGTCCCTGTCCTCATCCCCCAAACTGAGGAGGATATGTGGGCAGTGGTACTTGTAAGTTATGATTGCTTCTAGTTTATAAAGATCGTTATGGGCAGACGAGACTGGACCTAAACTCTCATTCCTAAGGTCTCTAGAGAACTGAAAACTGGAATCAGACTCTAATTTTAGTGATTCCTGTGACATCAAGCTACGGTGATACATTGGGTGAATTCTCTTGTGCCTTAGTCCGACTGTGATTTCTGACAAGTAGCACACTGTGCAGATGAGGCTATCTCTGTCCTGGAGAGTGGCCACAAAAAGGGAGGGCAGCCACGGAGCTTATTCTGGAGCTGGAGGGAAGTAGAATTTATGAATAGCTTGATTTAGAAGACTCATAAACCCAAGGTGCCAGTTTCCAGGTGGCAACTGAGTACTTGTGTGTGTGTTGGCAGGAAGACATGCAAGTATAAAGGGTGTTTAACTTTACAACATCAGAACTCCCTCCCTGCTCATTATTTCGAGGTCCAGCGAGGTTAGCTGGGCATGTCGGCCGCGTGTCTCTGATGGGGCCTCTGGAGTAGTTTCCATCAGGCTTCACCTTGAATCAGAGCAGTGTTCTCTGTAACTCATTGGAGATGGCTGAAGAGTGGACCCTAGTCACACTTGTGAGTTCCAGGCTTGGCGGAAGCCTCTCCTTTGGTTTGGAAAGTTCTAAATTTAACTTGTTTTTTTCATTATAAAAATAAAATGAAAGAGTTAGCAGGGAATTGGTAGAACGGTTAACAATGCAGAGTATTCATTTCATTAGCGCCAAAGCTATAAGAAATGGTCGATGCTAAGGAGAAGCAGAACAGAGATGAATACAGTGTTTCAAAAGCAGATTTATAAAAACATCCCTTGTAAGCTTGATTGAAAAACATGATACTGGCCAGTGAGCCCTGCTGGCAGGAGCCCAGGGAAGGAAAGCTAGAAAAGTCAGTAACCACCATGGAAGAGATAAAATTGGAAAGCGTGACGTGTACCTTGGAAATGGACTTTATCAATGTAAGCGAACTGATCTGGTAAGTGTTAAAGGGAAACAATAAACATGGAGAGAACCTGGGCAAGGCAGCAATGACAGAACCCAAAGGATTTAGCTTTCCTAAAATTCATGTGTTACCCAAATCAATGATCAAGATCCTGCAAGAAAAAAAATCTAATGGATGTTGAAAACATAAGGGAGTTGTTCATTTAAAAAAAAAATCAGATCAGAGCAATCAAAAAGATTATAGAAAGTAGAGAGATTGCTCAGTGGTTAGAGTGCTTGCTCTCAGGAAGACCCAAGTCTTCTAGACATCTATAGGAAGATCAAGATATGGCTGAGCCTGGCAGTGGTGGCACACGCCTTTAATCCCAGCACTTGGGAGGCAGAGGCAGGCAGATTTCTGAGTTCGAGGGCAGCCTGGTCTACAAAGTGAGTTCCATGACAGCCAGGACTATATAGAGAAACCCTGTCTCAAAAAAACCAAAAAAACAAAAACAAAAACAAAAGATATAAAAAGATATGGCTGCATGTGCTCATAACTCCAGCCTTGTGTGTTTGTGTATGCGGGGAGAAGGGGTGGGGAAGGGAGCAGAAACAGAAAGAGATGCCAAGCAAGGGCTTGCGGGCTGTCCAGCCTGTCTGAAATGCTGAGCTCTGGTTCAGGGGAAGACTGGCTCAAGACAATAAGAAAATGGTAAAGACATCTGGCATCTTGTTTTGGCCTCTGTGTATGCACACAAGGGGCTTAGTGTGCGCGTGCATGCATACACACCCACACACAAACACACACATACCACCTTCCACACTCCATCTTCTCCTCCCCCAAATTGGAAACAGTATTAGATGGTAATTAGATGTCAGCATCCCTTGAAAACACCCATAAATCATGACTCAGCAACAAATCCTGAACAGAGGTGGGTTCCATGGGGCAGGCAGGTGGGGTCCCTTGTATTCTTTGATGTCTTTTCCTGGTACTTTCTTTCTTTCTTTCTTTTAACAGATCTTGCCTGAGTTTATTTGTAAGAACAGCATAGGACACTGGTCATCTGCAAATAGTGTGTGGGGAGGTGTGTCACAGCAGTCCGTCTGTCTTCACACTGGCAGGAGCCTTTTCTATGGGGCCTTCACAGGGGCCTGGGCACCTTTGGGGGCCTGAGCACCTTTGGGAGCCTGGGCTGGAGCTGAAACCTGGGCCTTAGCTGGAGCTTTGACCCCTGCCTTGGTTTGAACCTTAGGCTTCGGTTGGCAGAGCCTCTGACCCTTGGCCATGTAGCTTCAAATCCGCTTCCCAAGCTTAGGGTGAGCTGCTTGCGTTTGGGGCCTTTTGGCATCTTGGGCTTGATGGCCTGAGGCTTCACCAGGGCCTTGATGGCCTCTGCTCGCGCACTCACTGCCTTTGCATTGTTGGCCTGCATCTTCTTCAGGCCTTTCTTCTTGTGCTTCTTGGCAAAGCGCATGTTCCTCAGGAACTTGGGGTCAACCCCCTTAAGAGATTATTGGTATCTTTGTGACTTTAGTTTCTTGATGCCATTTTTTCTGTGCCATTTGCGGGACTGGTTGTGTGGTGTGGTTCTTGGATTTGGCCATGTCTGCACGGTAACCTGCGGCTCCCACAGCGAATGGGACCGGAAGAGAAAGAGCTTACTGGTACTTTCTAACACCTGGTTCAGTGCTTGGCATCATGTCAGCCAGGCAACAGGGTTTCCAGTAAGTCATCTAGAGGAAGCAATGGAGGGGGCAGTGTGGAGAGGTGACTGTAACTCTGAAGATAATGAATCAGGGAGAGAGCCAGATGAAGCCATGGG
The DNA here is from genome assembly GCF_978045245.1 of Mus caroli. Lineage (NCBI taxonomy): Eukaryota > Metazoa > Chordata > Mammalia > Rodentia > Muridae > Mus > Mus caroli. The sequence continues at coordinate 78,698,623 of NW_028227257.1, forward strand.
GAATGAAATTTACCTGCCCAAGCCAACTGTGCCCTTTGGTGACAAATTATTTCTCCTCTTGGTTTTGGAACAGTCTCATTGATCTTTAAAGAGTTGTACGGATCGTTACAAGAGATATCCTTGGCTTAAATAGACAAAGAAAAGGTGGCTGCTGTGAAGGAAATAGATTAGAGCAATTTCAGATCAGGCTATAAATTAGATACCTGCATTACAGGACTAGCATGCCCCATGTGGAAAAGGTTTATATAGGCAATGAAAACTGCCGTGAGTCTTAATTCCACTGGGAAGAGGTTCACATGGTTTTCTGACTAAATGGGAGACACTTACAAAAGTGCCAAACAGTTTTATTTAAATATCATTAGTTTAAAAAATGTTAAACAAGCTGATCTAATTTAAAGGGAAAAAAAACTTACTGGTGAAACTACACAAATGACTCCAGGAAGGAAGCACAGCAATAAATGCAATGTTGGGTGGAAGGAAAGGGTGATATCTGTACCTATACATATGTATTCGAGATACACATATACATACATACATCAGCTATAAAACTAAATGTCAAACAAAATGTTGCTAACACTTACATAGAAAAAAGTATCACCCATATGTTCTGAGAGGAGATTAAAAAGCAAGAGGGAGAAATAGAATTCAAAGTTAGGGAGATAAAATCCGTTCTCCAAGGGGACTTGATGGTATCAGTTCAGTATTTACATGGCAGTGAACACTAAGGTAGACCAAACAGGGCCACTGTGAGTGGCAACAGGTTCATTAAACAAGAGTCTCATCGTCCCACATAAAAAGTTGTGAGAAATCATGAGAATAATGGGAGTGATGAATCTCTTTAAGTATTAAGTTAGGTAGTGTATAGAAGGCCCTAATTATTTAGAGAATACATATATTTAATGTTTGAGCTTTGGGCAATAGTGATGTTGAGATCAAAGGATTGATGGGTGGGAGGTAAAATGTCCACAGTTGGGAATGGGCAGTTGAACTCACTGGTCCATAGGGGTCTTTCCTCTATACACCTGCTCTTTGGATCTGCAGAACTGTTGGCTATGGAAGCTTTGGGAATCCGTCCTCCGTGCTAATGAGATGAGAAGGCTCATTAAGCTTGGAGCTGGGCTTAGGGAACCTGGCACCAGCAGCTGCCCAAGGGGTGTCTATGAGCGACATGACAAGAACAGTTTGGGGCCTGTTACAAGGACAGAAAAGAAAGGTGTGTGTGTGTGTGTGTGTGTGTGTGTGTGTGTGTGTGTGTGTGATTAAGCACTTGAAGTATTTTTTAGGGAATTATTCAACCAGAGAGATATATTTTGAAGAGTTTGTTGTTAGATAATTATGTAGTTCTGTGAATAACATTTATTAAGTGTGCTTGCACACAGGAAGATGGCTCTGACATCACCAGAAAACATGTTATGGAGTCATTGGTGTATGCAGACTGAAATATCCATTTGTAGTACACGACTTTTTATTATTATTTTGAATTCTCTCTTACATGCATTTACTCAGACTCCACTGTTAACTGCACAGAGCTGCCGTGGCCCCTGCATCCTGAGTGTGTCCCTCACTGGATTACTGAGGAAGTGTCACCTAGGCATAGGGTGGAGATACACTCCTCCAGGAAGCAGCGGCAGTAAGCTTGCCTCCTCTCCATCCATCTGCAGCTAGGTCTCAAGCACCTGGACTTGCTGATGTGTGGGTGTGTGGGTGCAAACCTGTGTAAAATGAAGGTAGGGTTCTGCCTAGGGCGTCTCCTGTTTCTTCCTGGGCTGTCGAAAGCGATTCGGGTTGCTGGGCTGGCAAGAGGTGCTGCCTCCCAGACCTATGAACCGCTAGTGCAGCCCTAGGGAGTGTGCTTGCTCTGTCTCTGTAACTCAGGCTGTGGCTGTTTGCAGTCTCTCGGGAAAGCTTCCTGAGCATCCTCCAAGCCATGGTCGGTGAGTCTTCTTTTCTAGAAGCTGTAATTCTGTGTTCAGCTCCCAACCTAGAATTGATCACTGGCTGCTACTGCTTCTTCTCTTTTTCAGACAGAGTTTCTCTGTGTAGCCTTATGGGGAACTCACTTTATAGACCAGATTGACCTTGAACTCAGAGATCCGTCTGCCTCTGCCTCCTGAGTGCTGGGATTATAGGCATGCGTCTCAATGACCGGCTAAGCATTAGCTTAGCCACCTCTACCTCACACTTGGCACTGCTAAACGTATCATACTGTATTACAGTTTATTTTTGCTTTTTTTCAAGACGTAAATGGTTTTTAAATCAATATGGAATTGTAAAAGTAATGTAAGTTCTTTAAACATGTATTCTCAACTTACTTTAAATTCTGATATATAATATAGTTAATATACAACACTATATAATAAAGTATAAACACTACATGTAGTATATAATGATATACACTATATGATTAATACCATATAACCTGTCACGCAGATTTATCAAGTGTTAACATCTTCCAATTAAATTTATATTTTCTTTTAAAAACCTGTCTTGCTGGTGTTATACCCAGTCCCTCGTGCTAGAAATGGGGTATTGCCAACAGTCCTGGCTGTCTTGAACTCATTCCTCCATCAGTCTTCAAAGTGCAGGGACTATAGGCATGCCACCATGCCTGGCTGTTAATGAACTTTGAAAGATATATTTGTCAGCCAAACATGGTGGCGTATGCCTTTAATCTTAGCACTCTTGAGGCAGAGGCCTAGGGAATCGCTGTGAGTTTCAGACTGGTCTGCAGAGTGAGCTCCCGGTCAGGCAAGGCTACATTGTGGAACGTAGCCTTCTCTCTTTAGATAGAAAATTCTCTTCTCCTGAATTTTGGAGCACAGGATTGTGTTTTTTGAGGAACCTTGGAGGACGTTCTGTCTCACAACTGGACTAATTCCTGGGGACCAGGTTTAGAGTTTGGGGTAGGTCCTGAGATGTCAGTGTGGAGTGAGTGTGCCTCTGCAGCTCTCTGTTACAGCTCAGCTCAGGATGCTCTCTTTACTGAAGGTCCTTCCATCCTGCAGTCTGGTCCTTCCATCCCTGTGAGGCCATGCTAAGGAGGCATTGGCTAGTGACCGTTTCTCCCATGTTGGTCTGTGCTGGCTTTTAGAGGCACAACAGCTGCTTCTGAAAACCTCCTGAGTTCTAGGGGCCCTTTGTGCCCCATACATGAATGCGTCCTTGCAATCGACCAGGGACACTCAGAGTGTTGACTTGGAGATAAATATACGTTAAAGGAGTCATGCAGACTGTGTGACTTTTCCGTTTTAATTTCAGGTGAGAGCTAGGGACGGAGTGGGATGGAAAGGGATGAAAATCTCTTTAGACTTGAGCGGTTTGTGTGCACAGGATGCATCCGCTATTGAAAGGACGTTTATATGTGTATATGAGGAAATAAAACTGTAAAAGATCGGCTTTGCAAAATAAATATCCACATCACTGGAAGTGGTACTGGAAAGATAGAGAAAACATGGTAGAGATTCAACTAAAACTAGATGTGATCAAATCACTAATAAGATGGAGATGGAGCAAAGGAGAAACTAAAGTGACTGGGTGAGAACTCTGTGTGTGTGTGTGTGTGTGTGTGTGTGTGTGTATGTGTGTGTAAGCCCAGACCTTAAGGGGAGTAGTTTAAATCCTATGGGATTTGATTTCTAATTATGCTCTACCTTACAGCCTGAGATTTTAGGCTACATATATATTTGTGTGCTCGTGTGTGTGTGTGTGTGTGTGTGTGTGTGTGTGTGCGCGCGCGCGCACGAACATACATATAAATATTATTACCTGTTGTCCCTGGAAGAATTTAGCATTGGATAAAGTTCTTCATACCCCGTCTGCTAACTTTAAAGTTGCCTGTTTGGGACAGCACTGGTGTTTTACAATGTCTTATTATTCCCTCACGTGTAAGGCAGCACAGTGGGTGTGGTTGGAATCCAGCTTCCCCCTGCCTAAGTAACTGAACGTTTGTTGAGAGAAACTGCACATAGATTTCAGGTACTGTACAGTTGTGCTAAGATGGAATCCCAGGCTGGCCCGGGCTGAGTCCAGGTGTGGGACTGAGTGTATGCACTGCATCTAGGATGTTGTATCTGTGCATTTTGCTGGAAGGAGACAGGGCAATCGAGGCTCGACTGGAAGGACATGCCCTCCTGTGAATACCTCCTTATTCACTGTCCCCTACTGTGACCCATGTCACAGGACTGTGGAAGTGCTTTGTTGAATTGATTTTCTTGCATGTTCTTAAGGTTTCTAGAAGGAAAGGACCATGCTGAGTGCAGCTAGGCCTCATGGGAGGCCAGAGCTCAGAAGCTCAGCAGTTTGCCTAGACTTGGACAAGGCTTGGCTTTCTCATCTCTCATCCCTGCGCTGTGGTTGGTGATGGACACCACAGAGGCGAAGCGAGACTACTCAACAAAGTCTCTACTTTGGTGGCTGCTCTGTTCAGGGAAATGCGGTTGGCCTTCTCTTGGCTGTGAGAGGCTGTCAGATGCAGGCAGGAGGCAAACGATGCTGTGGACTTGGAGACTTTGGGAAGAGGTTTCCATTTACATGATGGGAATAGGCTGGGCATGTAAATACGGTTTGAGAGAAATTAAACCAGGAGGAAATAGAGTCAGCTAAGCCAATTTGATTTCATAGCTTGGCAGTTCCCAGGTTTGGATACTGTGAACCAATAAAATAATGGAAAAAAGAACCCCAAAGTTGGGTTTCTTAGCTGGGGTCACCTACTTTTATTTGATGAAACAAGACAATGCAAAATGTGCACTCAATTGCCCCATCACCGCTGTATGAAAGACATCACTGTTTTTGTGCTATGTGTGGGTATGTGTGTAGGTTCGTGTGTGTGTCTGTGTGTGTGTGTGTGTTTGTGTGTGTGTGTGGCCAGCCTTGGGTGCCATTCCTCAGGCTTCACCCCTTTCTTTGAGGGTCTCTCACTAAATTAGAACTTGCCTGGACCTTGCCTAGGCTGCCTGGCCCATGAGCCCTGGGGATCCACCTGTCTCTGCCTTCCCAGCTTTGGGATCATAAGCCTGCCTTCCCACGTCTGGCTTTCTGAAAACATGGGTTCTAGAGATTGAACTCAATGTCTCAGCAGCCACATTATTGATAGAGGTATCTCTCTACCCCCAAGAAATCACGTTTTAATATGAAAGTAATGCTGTAGCTCGTGCTCAGAATAGAGCCTGATCCTTCCAGCCTGGGAAGACATGCTGAATTGCTTCTTCACTTTATGCTCTTGTTGGCTGAGGAGAGAACCTGTTGTCATGGGCTAGGGTATTCTTATACCACACACATATCTGGGCCCTGGTGGATAGACTGTCCTCCAGGAGGCTGATTTCATGGTTGAAGAACGTGGGGTGAGTAATTTTCAGGTTAGAGGCAGTTGAGGTATAGGGGATCCTCACTATGCAGAGGAACTGAAGGCCTCTGTGAAGATGGGAGTGCATAACATGCACTGAAAGAGGGAGGGACAGAGGGAGCCAGGAGCCAGCATCCATTTAGCACCTACCAGGGGTGTGTCAGTTGGGAGCTAATCCTAAACCTTCTCATAGTCCTTTTGGGGCAGGGACAGGATTATTTCTATTTCATAAATGGAGGAACAGATGCTCTTGGTATCTAATGTAACTAAGTGTTTCCCAGCCAAGACTCAGCTTTGGGGTTCAGTGTGAGGCTTCTTCTTTGTTTTTTCGTTTTTCGAGACAGGGTTTCTCTGTGTAGCCCTGGCTGTCCTGGAACTCACTTTGTAGACCAGGCTGGCCTCGAACTCAGAAATCCGCCTCCCTCTACCTCCCAAGTTAAAGGCGTGCACCACCACCGCCCAGCTCCTTCTATGCTTCTAACACTAGGATGTGCGGCTTTTGAATCTTTTCAGGGACCCAGGTGATTTGTGTATGTAGTTGCCTTGTAACACTTGTGACTATTTCAGTTGATTTTGTTGATGTTATGTGGGTCTTCGTCAATGGGTGATTACCTGGGATGTGCACACACACACACAGACCCTACACACATACCCACACATAGCACAAAAACAGTGATGTCTTTCATACAGTGGTGACAGAGCAATGGAGTGCACACTTTGCAAGGTCTTGTTTTATCAAATAAAAGTAGGTGACCTAGGCTAAGAAACCTGACTTTGGAGTGTCTTTTTTCCCCCATTATTTTATTGGTTTGCAGTATCTAAGCCTGGGAACTGCCAAGCTATGAAAATCAGTTTGGTTTAGCTGACTCTATTTCCTCCTGGTTTAATTTCTCTCAAACCATATTTACATGTCCAGCCTATTCCCATCATGTAAATGGAAACCTCTCCCCAAAGTCTCCGAATCCACAGCATCGTTTGCCTCCAGTCTGCACCTGACGGATCTGTGCATTGCACTCCATTGTGTGTAGATCTCATTTTCTTTTTTTTTTTTTAGGTTGCATAGTTTCAGGGGTTTATTTTCGTTTTTAATAAAAATGCGGACATGATGGAATCCCATCCATGGTGGCGACTTGTATAGCCTTATAGTTGGGTACAATGGATGCCCTATCTCTTTTTTTTTTTTTTGATTTTTAATATTTTTATTACATATTTTCCTCAATTACATTTCCAATGCTATCCCAAAAGTCCCCCATAGCGCCCCCCACTTCCCTACCCACCCATTCCCATTCTTTTGGCCCTGGCATTCCCCTATATTGGGGCATATAAAGTTTGCAAGTCCAATGGGCCTCTCTTTCCATTGATGGCCGACTAGGCCATCTTTCGATACATATGCAGCTAGAGACAAGAGCTCCGGGGTTCTGGTTAGTACATCATGTTGTTCCAACAATAGGGTTGCAGATCCCTTTAGCTCCTTGGGTACTTTCTCTAGCTTCTCCATTGGGAGCCCTGTGATACATCCAATAGCTGACTGTGAACATCCACTCCTGTGTTTGCTAGGCCCCGGCATCGTCTCACAAGAGACAGCTATATTTGGGTCCTTTCAGCAAAAGATAGACACTACCTCAGAATGAAAGGCTGGAAAACAATTTTCCAAGCAAATGGTATGAAGAAACAAGCTGGAGTAGCCATTCTAATATCTGATAAGATTGACTTCCAACCCAAAGTCATTAAAAAAGACAGGGAGGGACACTTCATACTCATCAAAGGTAAAATCCTCCAAGAGGAACTATCAATCCTGAATATCTATGCTCCAAATACAAAGGCAGCCACATTCATTAAAGAAACTTTAGTAAATCTCAAAGCACACATTGCACCTCATACAATAATAGTGGGAGACTTCAACACACCACTTTCACCAATGGACAGATCATGGAAACAGAAACTAAACAGGGACACAGAGAAACTAAGAGAAATTATGAATCAAATGGATCTGGCAGATATCTACAGAACATTCTATCCTAAAACAAAAGGATATACCTTCTTCTCAGCACCTCATGGCACCTTCTCCAAAATTGACCACATAATTGGTCACAAAACAGGCCTCAACAGATACAAAAATATTGAAATTGTCCCATGCATCCTATCAGATCACCATGGACTAAAGATTTCATTTTCTGATCCCTCCATCCCCGCCTGTTCCCAAAGCCGGGCTCTGGTGCACGCCTTATGCACGGGTGCTCTGGTGGCACCTGCACTTCACACAGAGAACTCAAGGGTCCTCTTGAGTCTGTCTGTCTTCCTAGTCCTCATCAGACGGTTCAGGAAGTGGAAAGGACCTCCAGACTTCCGCTGCTGGCCCTGCCTTTCCTGCCCTTTGGCTGGAGATGCTCCCGGACTTGGATTGGCACGAACCCCAGGGAACCTCCGTGATAACTCATAATGGAATCTTTGAACAGCTGCCCAAGGATGCTTTTCAGCTATACAGCCATTTTTTCTCTTTTTAATGGAAGCTCTGACTGACTAGTTGGTTAATGGGTCCCAGGTTCTCTCAGGCCACTTAACTTCCTCATTTTCAAGCATTATCCACGAAGAAAATCCACTCCGCAGATGCTTAAGGCTGCTGGAGCTCAAGTCAGAGCCATCCTCGAGTTGTGAGCAGCCGCTTTGATTGGTGTGATGGGGAGGGATTGATGACTCCCAGCAGGAGGGGGAAGTGAAGGCACTACCCATGATTTATTAATCAGTGCTGTGGCCACGGGCTCCCCCAGCTCTCCAGGGAGCTATGGTGTGAGACTGCTGCAGCTCCGCCCTGCTTGGGCTCTCTGTCTCTACCTCCTGTGCTGCTGCTAGGACTTTATCTCTTGACCTTCTATGCTGGCAGGCAGCTGGATGGTAGAACCGGAGCCATATCCCTTGAGTAAACCGCTTCTGCTTTTATAGGAGCCTGTGGGGCTCATCCTTGCCAGAGCCAGCCTCTCCAAGGAGGAGGCCTGTGCGACCCATGTGAGTGTATAGAGAGGTTGTTTTTTTTTTTTTTTTTTTTTTTTTTCAGAGTCGCTGATAAAGTAGTTATATCAGTGACTCTGTACCAACCCCTGGTTGGTTTGTTGGAAAAGTCATAACTGCTCATTGGTTGAGGATGCTGTTAGCTTTTGGTTTCTCGAATGTGGTTTTTGTTTTTATGAGGAGTAAGGAGATCAGACTTGATCTTCTAGGAAGGAAGCTTTTGGGTAGCATAAGCCCTTCTGTGTGCCGTGAGAGGAAAACTTCCTGTGTGACCCTAGCATTGTCCTCACTGCCTTTAATCCTCTTGGGTCAGGACTCAAGAAGTTTGAACTGTGTCTCCATAAAAGATATGTCTAAGCCCTAGCTGGTCATACTTGTACCTGTAAATGTGAAATATACAGGAAGGGCATGTTCACTGCTATAATCTAATCAGTTAAGGTGATATTACTGGATCAGGGTCAACCCTCATCTCTGTGATTTGTGAGATTGTTTGTGTGTGTGGTGGAATGGGTGCACATGTGTGTACATTTGGAGCCAGATGTCGACCCTAGGGCCTACCTCCATTGGTGTATGCATGGTGTGTTGTGTGCACCCATGGAGGCCAGAGGAGGACAGTGGGTGTCCCACTCTAATCCCTTTACTAGTGTCTTTACTAAATGTAGACATAGGCTGACGCTAGCAAGCCCCAGAAAGCTCTCTGTTTCCACTCTCCATGGCAGTGGAATTAAGGTGTGCACATGGCTGCATCCAGCTTCTTATGTGCGTGCTGGGATTGGATTGAGGTCCTTATGCTTATACAACAAACCTTATCCACTGAGCCATCTCTCCAGTCTCCACCTTGTATTTTGAGACAAGGTCTCTGATTGACCTCGAGCTCACTGGTTGGAGTAGGCTGCCTGGTTAGCAGGAGCTAAAGATCCTTGTCTCTGCCTCCCTGGTGCTGGGGTTGCAAGTCACGTGACTCTTTCTTTTTAATCGTGAATCTTAGGGATTGGGCTCAAATCTTAATGAGTTTACTTTATTGACTGAGCCATCTCTCTAGTCCCTGATCCTGTTTCCCTCCACCACACTTAGAAAACACACACACACACACACACACACACACACACACGAAATGATGATAAGACAAACTGGGGTGATGTTCATTTAAGCCAAGGGATGCCTGGGATTTTCAGCAGCTACTAAAAGCTAGAAGTACAAGAGAGAGTTTTCCCTGGAAGCATCCATTCAACATTCTGCCTTTAAAACTCTTGACTCTTGTGTCGTAACCCACTTGGCTGCTTTTAGTTGTTGAACAGCCTGTGAGAATCATCAGCCACTAACCCTGTTTTTCCAGGGAGCACACAGGACTCAGAGGTGTTACGCATTCTGCCTTGGACCCCCAGCACTCATGCAGAAACAAATGATTGAGGGTGCCAGATAGTGCTACCAGGTCTGTGCCCTCCTTTCCACTGCTGAGCGGGCTCAGCGGTGGCTTACTGATGCTGGTAATCCAGGACATCTTAATGAGCAGTGTGGTCTCAGAGGGAGGCTCTGAGTGTGGGTCTGCTTCAGGTCTGGGGTGGGGGCTGATGTTCCCTGGGTGGCTTGATGGGGGGGGGGTTGCTTTTGTTAAGCAGGCCCAGCCTTGTATCTTCTATACAGAAGGTCTAAGTGTGGGGTGGAGACTGATACCATGGGCCATATTTTAGTGAGGCTGGGGCAAACTGAGCCTAGGGCTTATTCTGTGGAGTCAGACTGCCTGCCTGTCTCAGTCTGCCTGGAGTTGGGAAAGGTGAAAGTTCACCTCTGGCTTTTCAACGAAAGTAGGCTTTGTGATTTGGAAAAGACTTTGGAACACCAGTAGGGGCTTTAACAAGTAAGTGTGTGTGTGTGTGTGTGTGTGTGTGTGTGAGAGAGAGAGAGAGAGAGAGAGAGAGAGAGAGAGAGAGAGAGAGAGAGAGAGAGAGAGAGAAACAGACAGACAGACAGAGAAAGAGAGGGACACAGACAGACAGACAATGAATACCCTTGGGTGTCTGTCCTCTCCTTCCACCTTGGTTGAGGCAGGGGCTCCTAGTCACCACACGAGCAGGCCACATGACCACATGAGTATGCTATGAGCCTCTGGGGCTCACTTGTCCCTGCCTCCTCCTTTCCATCAAGGTGAAGAGAAAAGAGAAGTTACAGATGCCCTCCTGTCATACGCCACTACCATATCCCACTTTACATTGGTTCTAGGGTTCTAAAGCCAGGTCCTCGAGCTTACACTGCAAGCATTTCATTTAAGCACCATCTTTTTGGGGGTGGGGAGGGCATGGGGTCTTATGTAGCATAACCTGGTCTGAAACTCGTCTGTGTACCAAAGATGACTGAAGTCCTGCTCCTCCTGTCTCTACTTCTTAAGTGCTAAGATTACAGGTACGCCTTGCCCTGCCCAGTTTTATGTAGTGCTGGGGACTGAACAGAGGGTTTGTGCACCCTAGGGCAAGCACTTTACCAACTGAACTACACTCCCAGCCCCAGTGCAGGGTTTTTTTGAGGTGACTAACATGAGATATTGGCCATTTTATGGGCTGAATTGGATGTCCCCAAAACTCATATGGTGGCCCTAACCACCAATACTTTAGAACATGATTCTGCTGGAAACAGAGCCACTACAGAGGCTGTGAAGGCAAACCGAGAGAGACCATGTGACTGAGCTCTAGTCTAGTGTGGCTGGTGTCTAAAACAGGGCATTTGGGCATGTGTAGACATTAAAGGGAAATGGCCAGAGGGAGATTGGACAGGAAGGTGGTTCTCTGCTACCAGTGTATGAGTTTGGGGGATCAAACTCGGGCCATTAGGCTTGATGGAGGATGCCTTTATCTGCTCACCATTCTCCAGGCCCTCTCGCTATTACATTTCTCTGAGACAGGGTCGTGCTCTGAAGCTCACATTGGCCTCAGACCTATGAACCCTCTGCATCCAGCCTCTCCTGAGCTCTGGGATCACAGTGCTGTGCCATCTCAACAGGCTAGTGTGGCCATCTCTTAATGACTGGTTTTGAAATTGGCTACATAAACAATGGTACAAGATCTGAAAGAGAGCATAGGCAAGAAGTACTTCCCTTTCTCACCCTGCCACACCCTCCCCAGCTTTTCACACCGACCATTGCCAGAGAATCAACCCTTAGATGCTGAGCGCCATTAAAGAGGAAGCTATTTGTGTACCACCACGCACCCTCTTGTGTGTGTGTGTGTGTGTAGTCCCAGTGCAGCTTCCTTATTAATTATTTTGTTCTGACAAAGAACAAATGGTTTAATGATTTTGATGTGCTCGAGAGCACAGAATGAGACCTCCTTCTCCTCTGACCCAGCCTTCCCACAGACCTCCCTGACGGTGTCTCAATTTTGATTATTTTTATTAGTTATTTACTAATAGATTTCAGAGATTTCCCTGTCAAGGCAGAGAGGAATTCCTCATTCTGTCTTTTGAACCCCTGAATCAGGGGACCTCTTCATCTGATTTATATGGTTTATGTTATTCTACTATCTGGATGTGTCATCATACATGATCATGCATGTTCCTACACAGTGGTTCCCTATGGGTAGGTTGGTTGGTCTGTATCTTTACTACTGCCTGGTCTCATTCATGTGTCATTTTGAATATCCCTAGGTGAGGAATTGTTGAGCCTGGGAGCAAAGAGCCTTTGTGATTTTGATAGCTGCTGCATAAGTGTTGAACAGTTATAACTGAGAAGTTGTACTCACTGATCCCCACCAGGAGAAGGTGAGGGTGCCAGCTCCCCCTACTGCCTTCCAAGCCAGTGTGAACATATCCCATCCTACTTGGGAGTTCTATAGTTGTTCTAGTGAGCAAGCATCTTTTCAGGTCTAAAAACCACTGTTGTTTCTCTTCTACAAGCTGCTCATATCCCTTCTGTTGTGAAATTGGTTTTATCTGGGTTCTCTCTTATTGATTTGTGGGAACTACTTATATATTAAGGAAATTAGCCGTTTGTGATTCGAGCTTCAGGCAATATTTTCATCTTTAATCACATTCCTTAATCTTTCTCTCATAGCGTCTGGGTTTTCTCTCATTTCTTCCCTCCAAAATCCCATAGTAAAAACCTTGTGTTTTCTCAATTGGGTTGATTTTTCATATTAAAAGATTTTAATATGTAGACTTTTCCATACCACTTTTGCTCTATTCTGTTGATGAGATGAAAACTAGAAGTCCCCCTACATCCAAAGGAACCCAGTGACTAGGTGTGATGTGTGAGTGAGGGGAACCAGAGGAACCAGGTGGCTACACCGTGGTGACTGTCATTCATTGGAAGCTCGTTTCTGTTCACTGTTGACCTGTGGTCATTTTTCTACTGCAGTGCTAGCTTGTGGCCACTGACTTGCTATCTTGAGGAGCACATGTGATGGATCATCTCTGGCTTCTGGGGCCAAGAGTTTGGTAACATCCAGTTTCATCTGCAGCTGGGCAGCTGAAGGACTCGCATTAGACTCTGGGGCTGCTGATAGCTTATTCCCCTGCAGGCTCTGGATATAGGGGTTCACTATTATTATTTTTTTCCATTTTTCCTGTGTATGTATTTTACATTTGTGTACATGCATGTACAGGTACTCGTGAATGTACAGGAACATGCTCCTGTGCATGCATGCATGTGGAGTCCCAAGGTTGATGTTGGGAGTCGTCCACCATCTCTCTTCCGCCTTATCCTTTGAAGCAGGGTCTCTCACTCAAACCCAGGGATTGCCAGCTTGCTCTGTGTTGCCTTCCAAGCACTGGCCACCACTCCCACCAGACATTTATGTGGGTTCTGGGGTTTTGAACTCAGATCCTCATGTTTATTAAGCAAGCACTTTAACTGCTGAACCATCCTCCCAGCCCCAAGAGCCTCGTTTTTCTTGCTAGCTCTCTGCAAGCCACTCTTAGTTCCTTGACATGTGCTTTTCCAACATGATGTTTGTTTACCCAAATCAGTAAGAGAGATTTGAGTGTGACAGAGCTGTGACATGTGGCTCTTCTTCTGTCCTGTTCTTATTATTTGCTGATTAGAGAAAAGCTACAGGTCCCATCCACATTCCAGGGAAGAGAACCACAAGAGACCACATAGTAGGACCAGGAGACCCTTTGGCAGCTGGGTTCATCCTTCGACTGAACCTGATGAGAGCTCCCTTCTGACCTGAGGCACATAGTCTGACATGACCTGGAAAGAGTTTGGGTGTGGTAGAACTTGTAGCCTACTTTTTTGAATTTGGTCCTGAAATTCTGTCTTCTCACATCAAGGATTCACAAGTAGAACTTTTGGGGTGCTTCTCTGCCTGGAAGTGACATCAGTGTCCCACTGTCACTTGAACATGTCATCCCGGTGGAGTGAAGTTGGATAGGCTGTGGACCATCTGAGGTGTGGATGATTCTTATCTGTCAGTCTCCTAAAAGAACAAGAGCAGACAGAACCGAACTCTAGATAAGGATGGGGATTCTGGACTGATTCTCACTACATTCTCCTAACTCCATTTAGCTGATCATAGATTAAGACCAAAACACTTAAAAACAAAAAGTTCCTGTTCTCTCAAAGTCATTGTGGTTTGATTGGTCTGCTGAGTCTGAGTTACGTAAAAATATAACTTAAAAGTAGATAAATTATAATTTATAATCTAAAAGTAAATGAAAAAGTACCTACCAGAGCAGGGCAGGCAGTAGGTGCCCTGGTGCAGCTGACATCAAAGGAGGCCTTGGGCTGCTGGTAAAGAGAAGGGTCTGGATGCTATCAGATGGGAGGAGCTAGGGGGTGTGGTGATGGGGGAGTCCCATTTCCCTAAGAGGAGAGGGTTCTGGAAAGGGTCTCCATGCCTGTGTCTTGGAGAAGAAATGGGGTGGTCTCAAAACAGGGGAGTACCTGGCTTGGAGGAGGGAGTGTTGGTAAAGACCAGAGGTGGTCTTTGACCTGTAGCAGGTGAATTGCTTTATGGCAGAGTCAGGACTGGGAATTGTGCAGTGAGATCCTCTGTCCCCTCTCTTCTGAGGAGGCTTAGCTGTATGTCCAGGGCCCCTGGAGATTCACAGATGTCCTGTCTGGAAAAAGAGGTCTGAAGGATGGTGGAGTTTGTGTCTCCATACAGCAAGTGAGTGAAGCTAGTAGAGTTGAGGGTCTCTGAGAGAGGTGGGGTTCTGGAGAATAGATCAGGGTATTTTCTTGGATTCAGGAAGGGGATGTTAGCCTATCCGGTTTACACTCATTTCTACGTCTCTCCTGGGTCAGCAGGAAAATTTCATTTCATTTCTCACCAAAGTTACTGTGTCAAATACTTCCCTCCAGGAACCTATCTTAGTGGATACAGGGATGTGGACTTACAAATGTTGGTAGTGGTACCCAGCCTCATAAGATTCCTTTTCCTAAGAATTGAAACAGATTCTTGTTGAGTTAGATGGCAAAGTGGACAATGCCTTTAGCAGTGTGTGTGTGTGTGTGTGTGTGTGTGTGTGTGTGTGTATGTGTATGTACTCATGTATGTTGCTTTGGCTTTTTGTTTCTCTTGAAGTCTTGGAAATACTTAGAACATATTTATGGTAGTGGTTCTCAACCTTCCTAATGCTGTACTTGCGACTCTTTCATACAGTTCCTCATATTGTGGTGACCCCCCAACCATACAATTTTTTGTTGTTACTTCAGAATTGTAATTTTGCTATTGTTATGAATTGTAATGTAAATATCTGATATGTAGCATATCCGATATGTGACCCCAAAGTGTTTGAGACCTATAGGTTTCAAACCACTGATTTATAGCATGTCCTTCAGGTGCTATTGAAATTCAAGCTTAAATTTTACAATGCACTGTACAGAAAGGAAAAGTACTTCACTAGGGCATGTGTTTTGCTAGTTGAGTGGATTTCAGGCCATGCTTAGCCGTAAGTCGTCCATGGTAGCATCCTGGCTCCATTTTACCAGGGACCCAGGCTCCCTTTCTTCTGTGTTTCTCTGCAGGCTAAGGTTGCTGCTTGAGTTCCTGCCATGTCTGAATTCAAGCTGAAGAAAGGCTGTAGAAGGGGGAGCTTGCTCTTCAGGATCCTTTCTGGAATTCCCACAGAGAGCTTCTGCTCAGTCCCATTGGCCAAGAGTTAGTCATGTGTTTACGGACCGTGGTAAAAGCTGGGAGAATGGGTAAAACTGGAATTTTCAGTCATTACAGAGTAAACAGTATATTCAGGGGCTAATCGTGAAGAGATTATGACCAAATACAGACGTTTACTTGTGCTGACTTGTTTTAAGAAAAGTTGCTTAGTTATGCTTTTATTGTTGTGAAGAGACACCATGACCAGATCTTATAAGGGAAAATATTTAACTGGGGTTGGCTTACAGCTTCAGAGGTTTAGTCCATTATCAGCATGGCGGGAAACATGGCAGCATGCAGGCAGACATGGTGTTGGAAATGGAGCTGAGAGTTCTACATCTTGATCTTCAGGAAGCAGAAGAAGACTGTTCCACACTGGGCCTGCCACTCCAGGGATACACTTCCTCCCACAAGCACAGCTCCTATTAGTGCCATTCCCTATGGGCCAAGCCTTCACACACATGGAGGCCATTCCTCTTCTGACTACCACAGGGTCTAGGCATAGGAAAGACAACATCACTGTCCTAGGAAGAGGTGATAGAGAAGGTATCCTAGTGGACCTAGGTAGGGCCAGACCTAATGGTGCTTCTGCCTTAGGCTGTACCAGTGGGCATCCTTGGATGTTGTGATGGTTAATACTGTCTGCTCAATAGGATCTAGAATTACTCTAGAGACAGATCTCTAGGCATGTCTGTAAAGGGTTTCTAGCGTAGCTTAGATGTGGGAAGATCGATCCTGAATGTGGGTGGCACATTGGTTGTGGTCCAGAACTGAATTAAAAGGAGAAATCAAGGGCTACATTATTACCCATCATCCTCTGCTTCTGACTGTGGGTACAGTATAACCAGCTGCTCTATGCTTTATCTGCCTTGCCTCTCCTGCCACCGTGGATTGCTCGTCCTTGAATTATAAGCTCAAATGGGCCCCTCTTCCCTCAAGGTGCTTCTTCTCAGTGTCTTAGTTAGGATTTCTAGTGCCATGAGAAAGCACCATGACCAAAAGCAACTTGGAAAGGAGAGGGTTTATTTCTTAGAACTCTCAGGTCACAGTGCATCATCACTGTAAGGCAGGGCAAGGACAGAAGAGGTGGAGGAGTTCTGCTTGCTCCTCATGGTTTACTCAACCTGCTTTCTTATATAGCCCCCACCTCCCCTGGAGTCGGGCCTCTGAGGCTGGGTCTACCCACACCAGTCATTAATCAAGAAAATGCGCTATAGACTTGTCTACAGGCGTTCTGGTGAAGGCATTTTCTCAAGGTGGTTCACCCTAGATCACTCTGGCTTGTTTCAAGTTGACAAAAAAATAACCAGAACTACAAGCAACAAGGAAAATGGGTAATATTGATGGGGTAATTTTAATCAACAGTAGAAATGTATTGCTCATGGTCTGAGGCTGGGAAGGTATACTATCAAAGCAGCAGGCAAAAGGGAAAGGGCTCCTTTAAGTCTCAAATAAGGCACTAGTCATACTGAAGTCCTCATAACCTGATCATCTTCCAAAGGTGTCACATGACAACATGATCGTTGCAGGAGTGGGATTTCAACACACTTTTGGAGGAACATCCAGTCTGAATAGCAGGGCCTTACTGTCGGGGCTAGAGGAAGCAAATGGTTGATTCAAACCCAGGTTCCAGATTCTACAGTTACCATGGCGGGTACTCTGGGATGTGAATGCTGGTTTGTAGGGTGTTCCTGAAGCATTGTGGGGGCCTTTTTTTTTTTAGTGATGTTGCCACACCTTGTGATTTCTATAGAATGGTGCAGTTAAGTCAGATGCTTTAAAATAATCGAAGGCTCAGGCTGTAGAGATGGCTATGAGGGTAATAGCACTGGCCTCTCTTCCAGAGGAGCTGAGTTCGATTCCCAGAACCCACATGACAGTTCACAGTGTCTGTAACTCCCATTCTTGGGGAGTCCGGGGACATCAGGCATCCTGTGGTACACAGACACACATGGCAACAAAGCATGCATGCACATGAGATAAAATAAATCTTAAAAAAGTGACTGGGGGCTCTAGAAAATGGCCGAGGGCTTTAGAAGAGGAAAGGACGTAACCCTGACGATCCAGGGTGCAGTAGGAATGTGTCATAGATGTTCTCATTCAGAGGAATAGGGAGGCTGCCGGCCTCTGAATGACTGACCTATCTGCCTCCAGCTTCCTTCCTTTAAGGTTTGAGAGCTGAGACTGTACACTAAACCTCATGTCCAGCCTCTGTCCGGAGGATCCAGAGATGAGCAGCCTCACCCATACTTGGTAGCGTCTATGTGGCATGTGCCTCTCAGTGGTTTCTCGCTTTTGCCAGCAGCTATCCTCCATGTCTGAGTTCCTTGACTCAAGACAGGGCTGTGGCTTCTTTGCTTTGGGGTCCCAGCTCTGGTGTATTTTGGGGTCCCAGCTCTGGTGTATTTTGGGGTCCCAGCTCTGGTGTATTTTGGACACAAGGTTATCACTAGTATCCCAGATGCGAGGATCCCTGTGCGTCACAGCCTGGGTGGCTTGTCTGATGACTGTACCTGAGCCTGAGGCTTTGTTTTGCCTAGAGCAGGTTATGGAGTGGGATCAGGGCACATGTGAATTTCCACACTCGTGGGTGTCACGTGGGAGTTGGTGGCAGACAGTGTCTTGGTTTAAATTACATTCATGCTTCAAGGGTCTGAGCCGCTTGAGAGCTGCTGTCCCTCACTGGGCTCGTTGCAGCTTTACTTGAACGGCTTCAGGCTTCTCTGTTATTAATGACACTAGGACCTCCGCTTGGAGACGGCTCTTTAATGAGGCTGCCTGATCTCAGCTGTACTTCCTGTCACTTCAGTCAGTGAAGAAAGCTCCACTCCAGGTTTGGAGTGATTGTGGAGGGTATTGGTTTCTCAACCGTGATGAAGAAAGATAGGCAGAAGAGGCTCAACCTATAGAAGCTGCACTGGGTACCAATCCCAGTCCCAGGCCCAGAAACAGGGAGATATGGTGCCTTATTTGAGTGACCCAGATAAAGGGGCCTGGTCCCAGTGGGGACACTGCTGTATTAGAACTTACCACAGGCTAGCCCAGGCCGAATATTTTGGAGATCCTTGCTAGGAAACAACAGTGGATGCAGCTCTTAATTTGTTCCTTCCATGTCTTGGCTAGTTTGGATTCAGGCAGCTTAGGGCCTTCCTGACTTTGAGAATTGAAGTTGCGGTTGGTTTCTTTTTAGCTCTGAGATGCTTGTGAGTGAAGGGTGTTGGGGTGCCTAAGGCAGAGAGCGTGGTGGAATTGGCAGGAATTCTTGGGTTAGGAAACATCTAATGAGTTTCAAAGCAGGTCTCAGGACTTCTGATCTGTGTGTTGAGTTGGTGGTATTTATTGGAATCTTCCTAAGGCATTGGGACAGACAGAGTTAACATCAAGTCAAGTAGTGCCTGTGCACTTTGCTCAACAGAGAACTTGTAAAAACTTTGGGACTTTTGTAACTCTACACCAAGGTGGTAACATCCTCTCTAGGGACAGATTTGATGAGCAAGCAGTTGTCCCATCGTACCCTGTCCTGGAACCCTGGCTTCAACCTGACTAGCAGCTTCCTAGTCAGGTGTACCATCTTCCTGTCTCATTGACCATCTCTGTCAATGTGCAGTTTCACTCAGAATGTTAGACAGAGGCCCCATTACCCTTTGCTAGAAGCAGCCTCTTTAGCTGCCTCCTCCTTAAAATAACAGGGTGATGGAAAATTTTTTTTGAAAGTGGAGCCTCCTAATTGAACCTTAATTTCCATTGAAGTATTTTTATAAGATTTATAGCTGTGTTTAGCAGCTCTCTAATGACACTACTGATTTGCATAATGCTGATTATCCAGGCAATTCAAAGTCATTTATAGCTGTGTCTTCATCACCAGGTGGTGGAGAGTGCCCCATTTCATTGCCAGGGAAATTGAGGCTTTTTATACAGAAATAAATGAGCCATGAAAAGCCGCCACGGAGGTGAATTATTGAGCATCGTCATCCCTTTCTCTCCACCGTTGACTTTGTGAGGATGGGGTGTTCTTGAGGAGCTGGTCCTCTGCCTTATTAGGCACTAAGTGAGCTTGAATTATTTGTTTCGGAAATGGGATTTCTTTCTCTCTTTATATATGAAATGGAAATTCTGGCTCCTTTAGCTCCCCCACTAGGAAGGTTAATGAATGAATGTGAACTTTGTTAAACAGTCTAAGAGAATGACACTATGAAAAATGTCACTTTATTAATGATAAACTTCAGTTCTGGTGTGGGGGGCCCATGAAAGTGTTTGCTAGTTTTCCAAACACGTTGGTACATCCTGGTCTGCTTACTCCCCCCGCCCCCACCCTGCTAAGAACTTCCCTTATGGCATTCTTCTCAGGAAGCTCATGTTCTGAAAGAGCCCGTTACCAAATCACAGTTATTAAATAATAATTCGTATTGTGAAAACAGCACAGGAGGATATTTATAGCTGTGAGTTTCCAGTGGAAGGAAGCAGTTGTTACCACACAAGCCTGTTTTTGTTTCCGCCAAGAACAAAGATGTCAGATGCCTGACATTTAGGCAAATGGACAGGTTTGATTGCCGCTTTTGAAGTGGTCTTGGGAATTTCTGGCAGTCTCAACTTGAGTCTGCAAACTCAAGTCTGGAAGCTACTGTGCGACTCTGGTAACTGCAGAGCCACCAGGGGAGTGAAGGTGTTATATTGGTTTTAGCTTTTGGGAAGGTGTTAGCCTTCCTGTTATCTGAGGGAGCATGTTGCAGGACCCCTGAGTTCCTGAAATAGCCAATAACAGTACCTGATTCTTATATACTGGTAGTGCATACAGAGTGGAAATGCAGGACAAAGGGTGATTGATGACCTACGCAGGACAGAGTGGAATGGCCTAAGGTCGTCATGTTACTCAGAGCAGGCACACCATTTACAACTGAAGAATTGTTTACTTCTGGAATTTTCTGTTTAATAGTTTCAGACTGTGTTGGGCCCCAGCTAACCTTGGAAAGTAAAACACAAGAAAATCTGATAGGAAGACATGTCTGGGACTGATCACCTATAGCTGTGACTTGGCTAGGATAGGAAGACCTGTCTGGGACTGGTCACCTGCAGCTGTGACTTGGCTAGGATAGGAAGACCTGTCTGGGATTGGTCACCTGCAGCTGTGACTTGGCTAGGATAGGAAGACCTGTCTGGGACTGGTCACCTGCAGCTGTGACTTGGCTAGGATAGGAAGACCTGTCTGGGACTGGTCACCTGTAGCGGTGACTTGGCACTGTTCATCCCCCTTTTCTTCCTTGCCCATAGATATTACGTCACATTTTAGGGGAATTGGAGCTCAGCAAACAGGCGGAGACCCAGGGAAGTAGGTGTGCAGAGCATCTTGGGACCAGAACTGTGTCTTCTGTTATGCAGCTGGGTGACCTTTTTCCTGGTCCTGTAACTGTTCAGATCTCATTTTTCTTCATCTGAAGAGTTGGAGGCAATAGCTTGGTGAGTGGTTTTGAGGATTAAATGAAATTTTGGTTTTAAAGAAGAAGGCAGTGTACCAGACTCTTGATTTTAAGTGCAGAGAATGCCTGTTAGAGGTGTCACAACTTGACGGTAGGTGCACACCTGGTTCCCATGTACTTACGCTCCTAAGAGTATATTCTCTCATGTTTGCTTAGATTTGTTTTTTGTTTTGTTTTTGTTCCTTTTTGAGGTAGGATCTCATGTGTCCTAGTCTGACCTCAAACTTGCTGCAAAGCAGAGGCTGTCCTTGAACTCCTGATCCTCCTGCTTGCTGGGATTACAACCATGCAGTTACACACTCAATTTACAAAACCCTGGAGATCAAAGGCAGGACTTTGCATGTTAGACAAACACTCTGCTAACTGAGCCTTATCCCCAGTCCCAGTCACGTGATCCTGTTGCTGTGACCTTCCCCTTCCTCCCAGGGAAGGGAAGTGAATTTCTTCAGGGCCCTCTATCTGCCTGTAGCTTTCAAACCACCATCCATGCACACACCAAGTACGGGAGAGAGACCATGGGAGTTCAAGGGTGTAGACATCTCCCACCACATTGGCCTTGCCCTAGCCTTAGCAGGAGCCATTGCTGCTTTTCTCTGCCCAGTCTGTCAGTGTAACTTGTGGGTGAGTCTCAGGCGTGCTTTTGATACTTTTGTTGCAAGTCAAGTTCACACACCTGGCGTTTCCACTAAAAACTAATAGAGGTCTTTCTTGCCTGGCTTCATGGCCTTACAGCTGGCACCTTTTGGTCTCTCTACTACAGGTTTTGTTCCAGCCTGCCGGGGTTAGATCAAGTTGGATCACAGTAAGGTATAATAAGCCCTGGATGGAAAGGGACTGTCACAGAGTAGCACATGTAGGGGTTTAGGCAGTAGCAAATTGTTCCCCTTTGGTTCCAGACCCTGGGAGTCTGAAGTCAGGGTTGATGTCTTCCATGGGTCACGTGGGAGAATCTGTTTTACTTATTTCCCAGTTTCCTGGCAACCTTTGCCCCATCTTAGTTTGTACCCCCAACAGCTCGGTCTCTGTGATCACGGACGCAGTGTCCTTCTTCCCTGTGTGACCTGTGTTCTCATTTCCCTCTTTCTGTAAGGTTGGTGTATTCCAGTGACCTCCCTTTAACACAGTCACCTCTGCAAGGCTCCTGACTCCATCTGCAGCTCAGGATTCCAACTCATCATTTTCAGGCACCTCTTGCTCATTTCCACAATGTAACCTGCTCAACAAGCTATGTGTTTTTCAGGAAGGGCACCCAGGAGGAGCTGCCACCTGCTCCAGGGGTCTGCCATCTTCCTTTCCTTCTTCCTGTTGCCATCTTTATGCAGTCAGAACACAGCTCTGCTCTCTCTACCGTATCCCTGTCTTTGGAATCACAGCATCCTGTCTGTTCTCTTCTTTCAAGGTCACCTTCCGGAACAACCTTGTGCACGATTGGTCCCGAGTACTCCTTTTGAATTATTCCTGGGACCCTGCTTGTACATGTCTGTACTTTTGAGCCTTGCTCTCTCACATCCTTTGTAGGTGCTTCAAAGATAAGGACCATTTCTGCTTATACTGGCATACTGCAGAACAGACTTCTACAATGAGTGTACCCATTTCTTTGTACTTTCTTGTAACATGGCTACTAGAAGCCTTTCATTAAATATCTTTGCTTGCTTCATATTTCTGTTGAGCAGCTTTGGTTACTGCTTTCTTCTATCCATCTAGAAAAATCTGCATGGGCCAGCTCCAGCCTGAGGCTGGACTGAATGTTGCTTATCAGATTAAATGGCAGCCTGCTCAAAAGACTTATCTACCAAAGCCCATGAATCTGACTTATTTGGGGAAATAATTTAAACATGTTGGCATAAGATCCTCCTGGATTATCCAGGTGATCCACAAAGCCATTGCAAGCATCTTTTAATAAGCTCAGGCACACACAGAAGGTGTAATCGTCAGAGTCGGGGCAGAGATTGGACTGATCCATTTATACCAGGATTCCTGGCCACCTCCAGAGAGAAAGGCAAAGAACTATTCCCCCTTAAATCTTCCAGCAAGAATTTTTATGCCCCGACCCCCACTTTCTATTTCTGTCCTGTGGAACAGTGAGAGGGCAAACATCTGTTGTTTCAGTCACTCAGCTTGTAGTGATTTGTTATGGCAGACCTGGAAGGTAGGAAGCAGTTGTGTCCCTAAACCTGGGCGACACAGAGAGAACTCTGAAGGGATAAGAGGAAGGCCACAGGAATGAGGCAGGATTGCCACAGATCACTAGCTACCTGTTGTTCTAGAAGCTACCGGTGGGATGATTATATGGGGTGCTTGGCGAGAAAGTCAGTGAAGAGAGAGTTCCTGTGTGCAGTGACTGTGGACGTCTCCGGATGTTGGTGGCTGGACTTTATAAGACAGTCTTTGACCTTTTTGGGGTCATCTTTCTATTTGTATTGTTGGCTAAGGGAATAAGAGGACTGGTAATTCTCATCTGAGAAAGGGCTCCCGCCCCCATTTGATGAGAGATCTGTTGTCTTCCTGATGCTCATTAAATACTTGTTAAATTGGATCGCTCCATTTTTTAAGGAAAACAGCATGCCATGCTAGTTTATCTAGAGATTTTGGGCTCCCACCAAGAATTTTATAAAGCGACCTCACACTAATTACAAGATAAACATCTCTAGCCCCACGTGCAGCAGGCTTACTCTGCCAGTGGCCCTGTTTTTGCTTACTGGGAAGAGAAAGAACTTTTGTTTGCTGGTCTAGAGTACAGAAAGCATTTTTACACAGTGATTTTGGTTAATCCTCAGGCTAGGCCTGCAAGTGGTATTATCACCCTGCTTTATAGATAGGGGATCTGGTCTCTGGTCTCTGAGAGGTGAAGAAACATGTCCAACTTGCATAGTAAACAGGAGAGCTAAGTCCTATTCAGGCAAGGGGCCTTCCAAGGGAACCTTCACATAGTGCTAAGTGTGTGCAATAGCATGGAATGCTTTGGATGGAATGGGGGGGGTGTCTCTAGTTCCCCACTCTGTCACCCCTCAAAGCATCGCTGCACAGGACACCTTGAGGCCATGCTCTTCACTTGGTTCTTCCTGCACCACCCTGCTCTGATGCTGTTTGGTTTTGTTTGTGAGCTTTCACACATAGTAGACTCTAGGAGAATATATTTCTGCAGATTCCTGCGGTATCCCTGCTTAGTCCTAGGACTTTCTGGAGATTGGCATGGTAATAGCTAAAGCTCTGCCTCTGGGTCTTACAATGATTGACTTTGATGGAAGCTACTTCTGTGGAGTTCACATTGTGGTGTGAGAAGAGAACAGATTCTAGACCATTGCATGGCTAAGAGAAGTGGCAGCAAATAGCATCCCTGATCTCCTGTGTAGAAGGATGGTGTTCGATGGGAGATGGTGTTTGATGGGAGAGAGGTGCATATCTCTGAGTCTATGGAGAATACGGTGCTCATGTGGGAAACTCTGGTCCAGGTTTATGCATGTGAAGAAAAATGCAGGCAAGACAGTTTCTGCTCCTTACAGGGCCGTTCTGGGTAGATTTGGAGGGTGGCAAATGTCCTAGGAAGGAACATAATCCCTTATGTGATGCTTTATGGAGTTATTAGAACCAACCCTCCCTCTCCTTCTTTTTGTATGGATGTAAAGACGTCATTATATAGTGTTGTAAACTTCTTTTTATGAGACTATTCTTGATGCTCAGGTTCAAAGAATGATACAGTTTTATCTTAGAATTGCTCTATTATTTATGGTCAGAGGTTCATATAAGGATGTCTGTTGGATTATGTTTTAGTCAGGGTTGTATAGACCATAGCTGCAGTAACATATTTCTCCCAAAGTTGATTGGCTTCACTTGATGACCCTGGAGACTGAATGGCTGGTGTAGAGCAGGGGGTGGGGGTGGGGTAGGGCGTTGCTTCTGTTCCCCATAGTTGCTTTGATACAGTTGGTTGAGGATCCACTGTCTGGAGCAATGTCACAGCAGAGCTGTGCTGTGCCGTCTCCTTTAGCCTTCGAGTTGTGAATGATGCCTATCATGTTAGCCCTCATTCTATTGATCAGAACTAGGTCCATAGTCCCACCTAACCGTGGAAAGGAGGCGGTTCCCCAGGTCAGTCAGTGAGAATTACCTCCTGTCACGGCTAACACAGTGCCCTGCTAGTGAGGAGCTCCTGAGTGACTACTGCTCAGTGCTGGGCTAAGACCTGGGTGAGAAGATTGAAGCTTGCGTTCCTCCACAATCAAGTGGCTCTCGTCCCCCTCACACCAGACCGTCCCACACTTTTTAGCACCTAGAAAATGAGATGTTGACTGAATGAGGGCTTTTTAAAAATTATTATTATTATTCATAGTCTTGACAGTCTGCCTACATTGCCACCTGGGTGGACCCAATACTAGCTATGACAAATTTGTGTATTTTACTAACATAGTCCCTGCAATTTTTCAGGAATAGTCTTTTACACCTTCTCACAGGAGACTTCCGCCTTGTTTGTATTGGCTCTATTTAGAATTAGAGAACCCAGGCCCAAATTCTAGTTCTTTACTTTTCCTGTGTGGTAGGTAGGTTGTTTTTATTTATCTACTTCTTTAGTTTTTAAACAAACAAACAAACAAACAAACAAAACAACAAAACAGGGTCTCATTATGTAGACCTGGCTGTCCTCGAGCTTGCTTTGTAAACCAGGTTGACTTCAAACTCAGAAATCTGCTTGCCTCTGCCTCCCAATTGCTCATGTTAAAGTAGTGTGCACCACACCCGGCACTTGCCGTGATTTTGAATTGGCTCCTTCTTACTCTTAAGTTTCAGTGTTTCCGTTTATAGAGCAGAGTAGGGTGGATATAGGCATGCAAATGCCACCTTCTCTGGCTTTTCACAAGTTTTAATCAGTTTTAGTCTTCTAAGGGTATGATGACAAATTCTTACAACTGGGTGGCTTAAATACTTTTGTGGAAAGCAGAAGTCTAAAATCAAGGTGTTTGCAGGGTTGGCTTTCCCGGAGAGACCCCAGGCTTTCTCCTGTCTTCCTTTCTTCTCCCAATCCCCCCACCCCCACCCCAATCCTGGCTCCTGTGTTGATATCCTACTTTCCAGGACATTCTGCAGTGTGTGTGTGTGTGTGTGTGTGTGTGTGTGTCTAGATTTCCTTCTCTCTATGAGGATAATAGTTATTAGATAGGAACTACTCCATTGCATTATGACCTCTTCTTTGTTTGTTTGTTTGTTTTGTTTTGGTTTTGTTTTTGTTTTTCGAGACAGGGTTTCTCTGTATAGCCCTGGCTGTCACTTTGTAGTCACTTTGTAGACCAGGCTGGCCTCGAACTCAGAAATCCGCCTGCCTCTGCCTCCCAAGTGCTGGGATTAAAGGCGTGCGCCACCACCACCCGGCTTTAGCTATAATAAGGTCAGAGTTGACGGTATTGGAGCTTAGGTCAGGAATCTATCTTCTTGGGGAACTACATCCTACTTACTTCAATAGCGTAGCAAAACACCAACAGAGTGTTCCCATTACAGTATGTCCTTAGTAAGTGAGAGTCGTGTCTTCCCCCAACACCCCTTCTTGAGGAAGAGCACTTGGGAAAGCCCTCACAGAACTTTTGAACTAAAGTTTGCTGTCCTTTCAAGCCTTTGAGGTTACTGTGTTGATCAAAGGAGAGCGATTTCTGTTGTCCCCTGGTGATACACAGCTCTTAGCTGGGGTTGCACACTCTTCCTGGGTATATATGAGAACTGTCATGCATCTATATTATGGAATATGCCCAGCATTTGGATTTCAAGTGACTATAGCCCAGTGCTGTCATGGTTTCCTTCGGGCACTTTTGTCTTGCTTAACGATGCAAAACAGAAAACGCACACAAATGGTTCCTCAAAATGAGGCCTATCGTTATTGCTTCTTTTACCTCCAGGGCCTCATAGTGCAAAAGCTTATTCACTGCAAAACAATGAAGCCTCTAAATCTCCCGCCTTCATATTTTCCATTCCATATTACAGTCGAACATGGTGAAATTAATTGTGGCCAAGGCAGAGACGACAGGAAAAACCTATAATGGTTTATCATATTCTGTAGGCTTTGTGAGGACTGTAAATTTAAGGCATATAGGAATTGTATTTATTCTTCAGGTTCTGCAAATCTGTTATGTTCCCTTTCCCCCATGGAGGTGTGGGGGGAAGGTTCTTCTGGATAAGAGGGAAGGGGGTCAATTTGCGTTGACAAAGAAGAGAGCAGTCAGAGAGATGTTCCCAGTGTTGCAGACCCCTGCAGAGCCCTCCCTCCCAAGCTTCTTCAGTTTCATGACTGTTAATAGCTGAATTATTGATGCTGGTTAGCTGGTGGTGAGAGCTGCTTCTTAGACAGCCTCTACCCTTACATCAGCTCTTTGATAGCAGCGATTGTCGGAATCACATTCCATAGGGAGAAGTTATAAATTGAATAGGTGTGTGTGTGTGTTGCACACGTGCTCACAGCAGGAAGACCTCTGACCATATGCCTGTGTGTGTGTGTGAGTACCCTTTGTCTGAACCTTGTGGTATAAAAATTTACATCCTTTGATGGGAGCAGGGTCATTGCCATTACCCTAGTACCTTGAGGGTCCACAACTCTTCCTGACATGGAACTGCTCTGGTGTCAGTTCATTTGGACAGTGAAGATGCCAGAGGCCGAAATTCCCCATTCTTAGACATCTGGAGAAGCTGTTTTAGCTACTGTAATCCCCAGGGCTGTGTGAGTATGGACAGGGCCTTGAGTCATGGTCTTTTGTCATTGCTGCCTGCTTGTTTACTTTTGAGACAGGGTCTTACTATGTAACTTTGCTGACCTGGAACTCAGTATGTAGACCAGGCATCTTGAATATACATAAGTGCAGTTGCCTCTACCTCCCATGGGCTGGTATTACAGGCGTGTGCCATGAGCCTGTGCCAAGAGCCAGGCATGAGTTCAGGGTCTTTGTTCTGTTCAGAAAGCAGAAATCCACCAACAGAATTAACACACACACACACACACACACACACACACACCACACACACACAATGGCATAGTGAGTCCTTGGGATGCTGTAGCTCACAGGCTTCAGACATTTTGACAGTGCCCCATAGGTACACATTTATACATTCACACAAAAACTCTTACGTGAATGGTTCATCGCAGCAGCTTTCATACTTGCTCCAAAGTGAAAGTGCCCACTGCTGTAAGAATGGACAAATACAGTGAGGTACCTCCATACGGTGGAATGTTACTCGGCCAGAGAATGAAGCAAAGTACCGAAACCTATTGAAGACGGGCGTACTTTGACCATTGGTAAAGGAAAGAAGTCAGTTACAAAAGACCATGATTTTCTATGATACTGTTGTGGGGATATCGAGAATCGGAAAACCCATTGAGACAGAAAGCAAGAGGAGGTTGCCTGGAGGACTTGGGGGTGTGGCCAACCTGGTGTAAGGCTTCCTTCTGGGCTTTTGGAACGCTATGAAGAAGGCTGCAGGATGGTTGTATGAATGGCCTGCCTTACATTGTGCAGTTGAATTTTATGTATGTATGAATTTTATCTCAGTAAATCTGTTTAAAAGTCACATTTAAATTGCAGATTAGAATATTATATAAAAACTGAATTAAAAGATACTCTTTCTGTTCCTAATATATTTAGATTTATTCTAATATGTTCCCCTCCATGTCTTTAAATGTTGCTGAATGTGACCCATCATGCTGAATCCAGAATCCATATTTTTATAAATTTTTCTCCTTTTTACAGATGAGAACTTGAGTCCCAGAGTGTCAGGATGGCAAGTCTTACTCAATTGATTAGTGGTTGAGTTGAGACTGCAGATGGTGCTTCCCAAGTCTCATTTCTCTGTGCTCCCAGAAGTTTGGGGGTTCTGCAGTTTGGGACAGTTTTGGAATTAGTAAAGGTCCTGGCAGTGAGGGCGGGGGAGATGGCTTGTCAGTAAGGACCTGAGTTCCATATTTCAGGGTCCACATAAAAAACCTAGAGTGGTAGCAAGCATGACCTTGGTACGGGAGACGGGGAGGCCGGCAGGTTGTAAGAAGTGCATTGGACTCCTTGGCAAGGTCAAGGCCACCAAGACATTTGTATAAATGGTGGAGGCACCTAGGTGATGACACCCCAGGCTTCCCTCTGGCCCCCTTCCAAACATGAATGTATGCCCTGTCCTACATAAACACACAGGAAGAGCAAAGGTGCTACTACTGACTAGCCTCCTTGCAAACCCCCTCCTCCAGGGGCCTGGGTGGGTAGGGAGTTCCAGGCATGTAAGGACAGGCTCCCCTTGGCATGGAGCACTGTGTTCCGTTTAGCACAGCAGGTCTGTCGCCTTACTTACAGAGGATATGCATTTGTTTATATTTTAGGCAAAGATACTATTTTCTCAGCATTTTATAGAAATGACATTCAGCATGCCTAAATGGCTGCTATTTAGATGACAGGTGTCTAGCTCGCTCTTCCACTGAAAGTAAAATTTGGAATAGGAGGCGATAAAAAACTAGGGAGTGTGTATGTGGAAATGAGGGAGAAGAGACTCACTGGTGTATGCCCGAAGCTCCATTTGGTATCTGTTAATTGTGGATAGAGATACAAAGAAAAGAACATTTTAGCATTACTACAGACTTGGGGGTGCAGTGGGGGCTGCTTTTGAGGGGCAGAGAAAGTGAGATCCATAAACAGTTCTGGGTTATCCAGATGTTTGTGTGGTGTGACTAGGATGAGAATTTGCCTCTAGAAGTTAGGAGCTGCTTCAGAACCGCTCCCATTTCTAGGTTCTGAGAGGCCATTGCATGGCCAAGTGGATTTGTTTGTTTCTCCCAGTGTCTTTTTTTTTCCCCAATATCAACTTGACACAAGGTGGGGTCAGCTGAGAAGAAAACCGTAATTGAGAAGACACAGCCATAAGACTGGCCTGTAAGCTAACTTGTGGGACACATCCTTACTTGATGATTGGTGTGGACCACATGGTCCCGTCCATTGTGGGTAGTTCCCTCCGTGGATGGATCTCCCAAGGGGTATAAGAAAGCAAACTGAGCAAGCCAGGGGGAGCAAGTCAGTAAGCAACGCTCCTCCATGACCTCTGCTTGAGCTCCAGGCTCCTGCTTGAGTTCCTGCCCTGATTTCCCGTGGGTGATGGATTGTGATGTGGAAGTGTAAGATGAAGTTAGCGAAGCAATAGGAAGCTGACACACCTAGCATTTGGGGAAAACTCCTGCTTTGTTAGCTTTGTGAATAACTATTTGTCTCTAGCAGGGACATTTCTTGTGCTAAGAGACACCCACAGTGGATTCAGTGTTTTGGTTTTTGACTCCATTATGAATGTAGCATTAGTAATAGACCCAAGTCAGAGAGGCCAACACCTTTGCTAAGTTAGAGTTTTGAGCTGAGGCTTTTTAGTGGGGGAGGACTAGCCTTCTTCTGCAGGTCTGGCCTGCAGCAAGGTCTCCTTCAGAACTAAAAGGAAAAGCCCACATTGCCTGATTCTGCTGACAGTTGGTCTGCACAGTTTCTGTTGGGCAATGATCTCTTCCTCTGATGAAAGATAGTTGTCTAATTGAAAGGGCTTGGGACAGGCATGCACAGAAGGAATAAATACAAAGATTTAATGACTAAAACAATATCGGTTTGATTAAAAGAGGCAGGCTCAACCAAATTGTGCCATCCTTTGAACTCCCAGTATGTCAGCACAGCCCCTAACCCACTGTTGACCTCTGAGACAAGTCTTTGGTCATCCACGTGCTCCCTATTTACCCGTGGGAGCACCTATATGTGCTTCATCATCTGTCAAATGACAACAGCCATGTGCTCACCCTGTGCAGAGATGGACAGCTGAAAACAAGGTAGTGAATACAGACAGAGCAATTGATCAGTATCATATGCTCAAAAACAAAACAGACCAAAACAAAACAAAAAACAAAACAGCTGTTATTTTTTTACAATTAGGTGGTAGAAACTCCCATTTTCTGGATCAGAAATCTTAAGCTTATGCCACTAGCCAGAGGGTTGCGGCAGTAGCATGGACTATGCTGAGGGCTACCTGGGCATCCATTTGAGATCCTAAGGTCTTTTCTTGAGAAAGTTGGCTACTCTTGGTTACTGGGTCCCGGATCAGTGTTTGCCTGTGTCTGCATATTGTATTCCCAAGTTCTCGTCCTTTACCTTCCACGCCCCTCACCTAGAATAACTGAGGCCAAAGAGACGTTCTCTGTGTGTTCTGCCTGTCCAAATCGCTGTTACTACTTTCTGTATGTGCTTGCCGTTTATTCTCAGTGTCAGCGAATGTAATCTCTCATACCAGATGAAGGCTTCCTCCTCCCATTCTGATGCTTGGGAACAATCATGGCACACCAAATACCCCTGAGCACAGACTATGTGGCTCAGCACCAGATAGACGCTGTAAGGCCTTTTGCCTTGTCTCCTTTTAGACATTGAGAATTCCCTTTTTATCAGGATTGTATGTATACCTGAGTGTGACGACTCGGGAGCCTAGTTAGTGGTCAGACTCCTGTAAAACAACAACAAGCCAACCAGCAGTAACAACAACAACAAGCTGCCGCCACCACCACCACCACCACCACCACCAACAAGCAAACCACCAGCAGCAGTAACAACAACAACAATAACACCAAGCCGAGCAGCAATCCCAGAATGAGCCTCTGAGGGCCATCAGCCTTGGTCTGGACCTTTTGGGCTCCAGAGAGGCCAGAGCTGGGTCTGAAGGGCTCTGTGGTTTGTAAGTGAGCTGATAGCTAATGGGCTTTGGTCTGGTGGCTGTAGGAGTCTTTGGACGCTATGTAGCACTAGTCATAGAAATTTAAAGGAAAGTCATTACTAGAGCAGTTATTGCTTTTGTTCAGAATGGCTCATCCCAGTCAGGCCCTATTAAATACAGCAATTTAACTGACACTTAGTGTCTTTAGGGGGATGAATTATCCTTTGGCCTGGTCACCTCCACTTTGAAATTTGATCATTGGTACATCGTGGGGAGAGCTGCTCCGGCTGATGCGTTTGCTCGGGTGAGCCCACTATAGTCCTTCATTCACTACACGTTTAATGGGAACCACCTCTACACGCTACACTGAGTGGTGCTCTCATTTCTGATGAAAATGAAGCCAGCCTGGACCCGGCACCGAGGGAGCTCATTGATTTCATTCAGTCAGAAAGTATTGATTGGCACCTACTGTGTGTAAAACCTGGGCGTGGTATTGCCCAAGAGCACAATGGCAGGCTATTGATAGTCTCCTTGCAGTCTCTGTGAGATAGAGACGTGAGGTGAGTTGCCTGGGTCCAGCCTGGAACCGAGTACATTTCCTAAGGAGCCCTGGGAAGGCAGGTCCACAGGAGGGTGGTTGGATTCAGGGGCAGGACAGGACACTTTGTTGTGGAGGTGACTTAGTGAACCGCGTAGGATGTCATCTGTTGTGATGATAGGTGAATGAGGACAGGGGCTGGCACAAGGGATGGCTCAGAGCCCTGTAAAACAGGCCCAGTGTGAGTGACTGTGCTCCCCTGCAGCTGTTAGCACTAGGTCGGTCAGGCCCAAGGGAGAGTTGGCTTTTGAAGTGCTGGAACTAGTTTGCCCGGTACTTGAGGACTGAGTGTTCTAGCTGGTCCCTCCCCATGTGGAAACAGGCTACGAAAGCAGATTAGAGTGGAAAGGAGCTTGGAGCAAGACGGGAGGCGTTAGTCTTCCTCAGACCTGAACACCAGTGGGTAGAAGTTCAAATTCTCCACATGTAAATATCTGTGATTTGGCTAACTCTCAAGTGAGGATGACGACATTCCGAAGGCTGCTGGGGAAGAAGTCTCTCAGCAGTGAGCTCCACACGGGCGGGCCTGGGCAGTTCTTTCAGCAAATGCTTTGTTAATTTAGTAATGGGGAATGATTTCTTCTGAACTCTTTACCTGTGCTAGGTTACTGTATGCCAGTTCTGTGATAGCTGTCACCTTCATTAAAATTCTAAATGAATAGCATTTATTTACACCCTCATTTGTTCAGAAAATAGACTTAGATGGAAAGAAAACAAAAATCAGTAGTAATTGCAGCAGTCAATTAAAGTTTGACAGGCTGCACTTTTGTCATGTTTGATAGAGGTATGAATGTGTGTGTAGTTTTTAACATCCATTTTCCAGTTTACTAGAGCAAGCACTTTTCTATGTTTTATGAAAACATTTCTAACTGGGGATGTGGCTCAGTAGTAGGGTCCTTCTGTAGTTGGCACAGAGCTCTAAATTGCATCTCCAGTCATTTTATTTGTTTGTTTGTTTGTTTTCAAGACAGGGTTTCTCTGTACAGCCCTAGCTGTCCTGGAACTCACTTTGTAGACCAGGCTGGCCTCGAACTCAGAAATCCACCTGCCTCTGCCTCCCGAGTGCTGGGATTAAAGGCGTGCCCCACTATGCCCGGCTCAGTCATTTTTAAGACGCGTGCGCGCACACACACACACACACACTCACACACATGAGAGAGAGAGAGAGAGAGAGAGAGAGAGAGAGAGAGAGAGAGAGAGAGAGAGAGAGAGAGAGAGAATTTCCCTAGTCTTCTTAGCCAATGTAATTCTCAGGTTTCTTTTCTACAGTCTCTATTGTGAAGATAATTGGTTTTCCAGTTGTCTTCCAACCAGGAGCTCTGTTCTGATACTGGTTCAGTTTTGTGCGCTGCACAGTTCAGTGAGTCTCTTGAGTGGGCCTCCCCTTCCTTCTGTGGGGGTACTTTGCCAATTCATCCAAATCTACTTTAATGGCCATTTTGAATTCAGTCCAGCCAACATTCTAGAATTTATTTACTCACTCTCCAAAACTGGGCTTTTATGTCCAAGTTTTAGTTTTTGTGAGTGGTGTCGTGGTAGCACATTTGTAGCTCAAGTTGGTGGATACCTTAGGCGTTTCTTCAGATTCAAAGAGATTGCAGAAGCTACATCCATTTCTGCCCCAAGGACCATGTGGCTCTGAACATACACACACTCAGCACCCAGTCCTGTAGAGCACTGTGTCTGCCATTTCTTCCAGTGCATCTGTGTGGTCCCTTCAGTGTCTGATGGGGAGTCGGTACTCCACGATTCTGTGGCTGCTGGTGCTGCCCCTCTGCAGGGGAGCGTAGGAGATCTTTTACAAGTCCCTGTGGTCCACATTATCTCCACTGGGTGTTTTTTTCTGTCGCTCTAGGGTCTCATTGGATCTTTATCAGCCTCTCTTGTGGCTCACACTGGAGAGGAGCCCATTGGCGTCTTTCCTGCTTTAGGACAGCACAGATAATGTATTAAAAGGTCAGAAATTCAGATGAATAGGCCCCAGAGAGATAGCTCCATTGTTAAAGTGCTTGCCCTGTAAGCATACGAACTAGAGTTTGATTTCAAGAATCCATGGTTTTTGTTTGTTTGTTTGTTTTGTTTTGTTTTTTAAAGCCAGGCATGGCGACTCCTAGTGCTGGGATATACAGACAGACAGATCCTTAGGACTCACTGGCTAGGTGCCTAGCTTAGTGAGTGAGCCACAGATCAACAAGGCAGATGACACTTTTTTCAAGGCACAACCCTAGAGATTGTCCTTTTAATTCCACATGCACAAGCATCTGTATCATGTACACACACACGCAGCATGCACACACACACACACACACACACACACACACACACACACAAATAAGAAAGAAAGAAGAATGAGAGATCTTTTCATCCTGGCTTGCTCAGGCCTGGCCAGGGCCCCCGAGAGCTCACTTAACCCACTGTTCCCAACTTTCTAGTAGATAAGAACTAGGGACCACCTAAATTGTAAGGTGGCACTTGTGTCACGGTTGATAGGCACGCCACAAATTTATTAAGATGACCTGCCTTACAACAGTGCCAACTTCATTTATTAGTTTTCTGCTGCAGAGCAACCCTGTTGGGTGACCATCACTTTTTGTTAGGTAAAGCCATACCCAGTTCCAATTACGACAGAGAATGTCTAATTTCCTGAAGTCAGGATTGAGGTCATAACCTAGAGTGCTCAGGAATTCCAAGTGTAACTAATCTATCAACTTATGATTACAGAGAGGAAATACCCTATCAATATCCCATGTGCTGAGAGGGTCACCTGCTGAGGGTGACCGGTCATTCTGAATAGCCATGCCCCATCTGAGTGGACTGGGCTGGTGTGTGTAGTGTCTCCTAGGTGTGAGTCCCATTCTGGAACTGGTCAGCTTCCCTTCTGAGACCCTGTTTCTGTTGAAATGTGAAGCACTTGCAGGCTGCTGTGGCAATAGGGGTTGGCTTTTGCTCCTTCCATGTCACCTGTGCTTCCTCCTGAAGTCCAAACTCCTTCATGGTGTGTGTGTGTGTGTGTGTGTGTGTATCTTCCAAAAGGGGGGTAGGATGGAGAGAGAGAGAGAGAGAGAGAGAGAGAGAGAGAGAGAGAGGACAGAAGAGGGGAAAGTGAAGGGTCAGGGGGAGAGAAAAGGGGAAGGAAGAGAGGGAGGGAGAGGATAGAGTAAGAAGGGGAGAGATGGGAGGGGTGGAAAAGAGAGGAAAAAAGGAGAGGGATGAGGAAGGAGGAGGAGGAGAGAGAGCATGAACATTCGAATGCATTGGTCATATTTTATAGAATCTTGCCACATTCTGCTTCTTGGAGAAAATGGCTTATCTTCCGTGTCACTGTCCCTATTTTATGGGGCCATGCTCCTGAGATGGATCATCCTCTAGCTTCCCTTTGGCTATAGAGAGTACGACCCCTGGCTGTGGTCCCATTACTTTACAGCTATTGATAGAGATAATTCTAACAAAGTCGAAAGGGAAATGGAAACGCAGTTTAAACACCCCCCGTGTCCACTCTAGTCGTGACCCAGTAATGGCCTCTCTCTCCCCATCCTGCTACAAATAGGAGGCAGGGATCTGGTAATTCACCCCCTTGGTAATTCGCATCTAACCCCAGCAGATGGTTTTGTTTAATCCTTTTATTTCCCCCTAAATCATATAACGGGAACTCACAGATTAGGGAGAAGAGCTGAGAGTTTTGTGTGTAACTGGGATCTGGTTGGAGGAACTTGACTTTCTCACTATGGTTTTCCCACCAGAGGTGTAAGATGCCTTCAGAGTTGTTCTGCATGTTAGGTGGGCATCCTCGGGAACAGTCCTCAGCTGTGTGCCCACAACAGAAATGGTGAGCTGCTGAATGCACTTGACCTGGTGTTTCTGCCCCTCCTACCTGTGGGGCCCTCTGGAGCCAGCTGCCCCACTGGGCACTGAAGCTGCTTGCTACACCGAACCTGGCTTAAATGGTTCTCTGATTATGTGATCGTAGGTGAGGTATTTAGCTTTTATTTCCTCCTGGGTGACCTCAGCACTGTTTCCTTCCTCACTCATAGGGTGGAATCATGTGACGATATTGGTGAAGACTCCTGTGTGCTTAGCCTAGCACCCAGCATATGGACAGTGCTAGGTTGTTGGGTTAAATCTCCCCTGATCCCATCCATCTTGTTCTCACTTCTGGCTGTATGTGCTTTGCCACAGATGGGAACACCCCATTCTTGTGTAGGAAGCAAATCTTTCAGCTTAGCAGGAAAGAAACATCTGATGTTTCTGCCACCCCTAGTTGAATGCTGTGCCCGTCCCACAATAGGGCTTGATTTGGGTCATTCTATCTTCAACCACACACAATGGGCTCCTCTGACTCTTCCAATCCTCGGGGAGAAAGTTAACAATTCTAATTCCAAGAGCTCTGGGAAGACCCACCCACTCAGCAGGCATTATTTATTTATGCTTTAATCTTTGTAGATTACTCCAAGTTGCTTGATGCTCTCCAGAAAGCCCCT
Organism: Mus caroli; assembly: GCF_978045245.1. Taxonomy (NCBI): domain Eukaryota; kingdom Metazoa; phylum Chordata; class Mammalia; order Rodentia; family Muridae; genus Mus; species Mus caroli. The sequence goes on from NW_028227257.1 coordinate 78,735,291, forward strand.
GAGTAAATGGAAGTTGTGCATACACCCAAAGTAATTAATGCACTTTCTACTAGTGCGGGAACATGTAATTTGCAGGAATGTGTGTCAAGACCCACCCTGCTAAATTTATACCCTGTAATTTGCAACGTTCGCTGGCACGGAATCTGTAGAGCCGTGAGCAGTGAGAGGAGCTTACCTGCTTCGCAATTATATCTGCTGGCTGGTGTTGCAGGGTTGGGTAACTGGGAGAGAGGAGATTTCAATCACTTAAGTAAATGAGAAGTGGCTCCCTGGGGCCCATCTGAGATGGCCCTCTGGTCGGAAGGCTGGTTAATCATGTTTCCTCTGTGCAGAGTTGAGAGCTGATGAGGACGGAGGAAGGAAAGACTAGAAGGCACGGGTCCTGAGGCTTTCCTGGGTGTAAAGGGACCTTTGGCTTGAGAGAGGGTTTGTACATTGTCTCTCCCTCAGAGAGCCTCCAGGAAAGAAACACATGGGGCTAATCGAACAGAAGTGGTTTAATGGAATATTTTATGAGCTGCATCTGCCCTCATCGCTGGCTTTGGGGAGAGTCCTGTTAGTTTTTAAGACTGGAAGTCACATCTGTAGACCAGTGAGTTCTGTGATGTCCTTGTAAACTTTCTTGCTTGGCGAGTCCTGTGGAAGAATCATTGCCGGCTGAAGTTCAGCCTTCTGGTTCCGCCTAGTGCTGGGAGGGAGATGGGAGCCAGGGCATGGCAGTTCCTACCTGAACGCCCGGTGTTCTGGAGATTGAGGCAAGAGGGTCTCAAGTTCCAGGCTACACAGGGCTACATAGCAAGACCTTGTTTCAAAACAAAAACTGAAACAAAATAAAACAAAACATAAGCAGGGGTGGGCTGGTTAGGGTTCCCCAATACAAGAATCCAGTGGAAGATGATTTGAGGTTTAGTTAGCCCCAGCGCTGAAGGTTCTGTTTCTTCTTGTGACCTTAGGTACTTTACCGAACCTTGTGTCTTTCCCTCATGTGTGGAATGGAAGCAATAGTATCTCTGATTGGACTGGTTATGAAAATGAGGTGTTCATAACGGTGCCTGGCACCCAGAGGACACACAGTAAACAGTCCATTTTCAGGAATGCCATTTACGTTTGGAGAAAGCACCATATTCATTAATTACAAACATCCCTCAGCTACCCAAACCAGAAGTGGAATGGGTAAACAAGCCAGGAATCCTGTACTCTTTGAAAATCCATTTGAGGCTGGAAAATGTGGATTCGATTCACACCAGGCTGTGGATGGAAGGGGCCTGTAAAAGTCCCCACCATCCTTACCTCAGGACTTTCCTAAGATGCTAGGGGCCTTCTCTAGGGTTGGAAAATAGAGGGAAGGCTATGGAATCTGGGTCAGGAGAGCCTTTCTCCCGGGAGATGATCCGTAAATGTTCCTGTTACACGAATGTGGCTTTTCAGCTTTGTGTCCGAGTCCATGGATAGCTGAGCTTGGGGAGGAAGGGTCTTTTCTCTGTGCATGTGTGTCTGCATCTCCCACTACTAAATATTTATGGGCTGGTGATGGCACCTGGGAAAGACCTGTGTTTAACTGACTGAATATTAAGAAGCATGTTTAAGAGAAGCGGTCTTTGGCTTTTTTACAGCAATGAATTCATTCCTGTTTGCTGCTCTTCTGCAGGAAGCTGTGCCGTCTGAGGGAGCGGGGCGGCTCTGTTTCCTTATGGCTTTTCCAGCTTGGACTGGGATTTCCTCTGAGGACTTATTTAGGACAACAGCAACAACAACAACAACAAAATACATGTTTATAGTGGTGTTGCCTCAGTGGAGATTAGAGCCTTCTCTTGAATTTTTTTTTTCTCTTTGAGACAGGGTTTCTCTGTGTAGCCCTGGCTGTCCTGGAACTCACTTTGTAGTCCAGGCTGGCCTCGAACTCAGAAATCCGCCTGCCTCTGCGTCTGCCTCCCAAGTGCTGGGATTAAAGGCGTGTGCTACCATGCCCCGCTTTGAAATTTTAGTTATGAAAATAATACACACTGTGTTTCTGTTTGCTTGAATTGGATGTAGTCTTAACTTTCTTTTTTCTGCAGTGGGTATATTACCCTCCAGATGCTATCCTTCCCCCCCCACCCCCGACACACACATACACACACACACACACACACACACACACACACACACACTGTGGCCAAGGCCCTGCACACAACTGGGGATCTTAGCCTGGCTTCCTTGTATGCAAAAAAAAAAAAAAAAGAGGATTTTGTCCTGTTCACATGTCCATGGGCTCCCCAGCTCTCATCCGAGGCTCCTCCCTTTTCCTTAGAGTTGCTGGAGGAGTTCATTTCTCTGAAAAATTTCCTTGTCTGCTGAGATGGACCAGGCCTTTTTGTCTCATTAAGTCAGGTGTATCTGGGCTATAGTATGGGGACACTGGTTGGGAGCCACAGACAGGGCTTTTAGATGTCTTCACTGCAAATACGCATCCTCCTGGCTGGCTGTTTGCCTGTCTGAAAAGAAGACTTAGGAAAACAGCACAAACAAAACCACTGGGGTCTGAGTTCACGTCCTCCAGACAAGCAGGAGCAAGAGCAGCATAGGGGGAAACGTGAGCATGGGGCTTGTGGGCCCGCCAGGCTAGCTGCACCGTGTGCCAAGTTCAGGGAGGAGTTCTGTCTTAAGAGTAAGATGTCGAGAGAGCAACCTAGGAAGCTGTCAGACCCTGTACTACCTCTGCCCTTCACGTGGATGTGTACTGGCAAGCACGCATACACATGGACGGGGGTGGAGGTGGGGTGGGGTAGTGGGGGGGTGGGGATGGGGTGGGGAGGAGCGACCCTGTGCCAAAGGCTTATGTTGAATGGTATTAAATGAAATTAAACTCCTTAGGCATGAACGGGCCTGTCCACTATCCCACTGTCACCCACCTATGCCTCATACATTGGGCTGGTGCAGCTGCTATGCAAACACTGCTCTATAATTGATTTTTTAAAAAGTTTGAGACGTTTAATCCATGAAGAAAATGTATACACAGGTCACTTCCCCTTATCCAAGAGTTCCACCATCATGGATTATTATGGTAGCAAAGAACACAAGGAAACATAGTATTCAAGATTATTTTCTTTGTCTTAAGACCCGACCACTTCTTTTCTAGAAATGCAGACTGCCTATCAGAATGTCCCCAGCTTTGTGTATATAGCCGCTTACTAAAACTCAGTTCTACCCTTTGCCTCTTCCTTGTTTTCTTTTGGGCTTTAAGAGTTCCAAGGCAGCTGCTCTGAAGGTGGAGTACTGTGCTCAGGGCCTTGCACCTTGCCTGCACTGAAGAGGAAAGGATGTCTTACACTATAGTGTTGGCATTCGGTTCCACGGATGCTAAAGTCTGAAGCCCGAGGTGGTCCCTTGAACCGCCAGTGGCACTTGGAATTGCTCGCCCCTTCTGCGATGCTGAAGCGAAGCAGACAGGGCAGCACTAGTCTGAGCAGAGCACAGCTAGGAGAGTGGGTCCGGTGCCAAGAATGCCATCTGCTGTCTCCCAAAGGCAAAGATTGATGACGGTTGTCTCTGCCTTCAATAAATAGAGAGACTAAATATATTCGTTTATTTTAAGTTTGAGCAGCCTTTCATAATATTTCTTGTTAGACAAGGAATTTATGTTGGGGTGATTAAAGTCTGATTCTCAGATGGATGGCTAGCATTTTTTAGTAGCTTCCCAATTCTATTTCTTCAGTGTGCTTCTGAGTTTGTCTCTCTGTGGGACAACTGAGCTAATCTACATGAGGGGTTGCCCATTTGGCATACCCCTGCTCCAGAGATGGTGCACATTTCTCACTGTGTATAAGGTAAGGTCCAAACTCCATCCTCTGACTTGCAAAAGCCTTTCCCAGGCTGCTGGCTGTCATCAGGACCATTCAGCCATTTGCTGTCATGTCTCCACTTACCTCAGTACTTTCTCTGGAATAAGAATTCAGTTTTACCCAACCTACAAAGCCAGGCAGGCTGCAAACTGTTCCATGAAGCAGTCAGTGCGAGGTCCTCTGGAGTAAATGTCTCCCTCCTTAGTGACTCCGCTATTTCTCGTGGTTCTCTCTTCTGTGTCACTTAGGCCTCCCAACGCTTATGAACGCTTGGGACTCCACTGGTCAGGTGTTTCTTGTGCTTTTTCCTGGGTTCCCTCCAGGGTAACCTTTTATGTTTCCAGAAAAATCCCTTGCAGGGGTGGGGGTTAATAAGTGAGTTCATTGAATGAATATGTATTCTAAAACACAGTGACTTAGAGGGTCACTCACAGTGGTCCACATCCGTGTGCTTTCGATAGATCCTTGAGTGTTTCACTGGCATCCTCTTTGTGTGGTATTGCAGCCACAGCCTGGCTGCCTAGCTGTGGCACAAGTACTTGGGCACTAGCCACAGTTGTTTTTAATTAGAAAGGTGTACTAGCGCCTTTTTGTTACCACTGCCCTTGAACATGGTACTTACTATTGATTTTAATTAGTCAACCTAGATTGCGTTCAGTCTTTATTCTAAAGCTGTTAGAGGCTGGCAACCCTTGGTGATAGATCTTCACTTCAGGATGTGAACCTCTGAGGATCTCGAAACTAAAAACAAAACAAAAACCAGATTAAAAAAAAAATAGGAAGAGTACAAACCCTGGTGCTTGCAGGCAAAGGATGGGGGAATTCAGGCAATGTTTACGTTCTAATTTTTCCACTGCCGTTCTGAAGTTACTTGCTAGTTTTGAAAAATTTAAAAAACCCCAGAAAATCCATTATATATAAATTATGTATAAATCATCTTACCCAAATGATTATGCCAGCTCTCATTAAAGAGAAAAATATTGTTCTTATTTATTTTCAGGGGAAATTCTGAAGAATACTATTTTCTCGGTGTTTCCCAGTTTTCTTATCTTGTCCTTACAGTAGTGAGCCTGATTCACAGTGGAAGTTTGGTGACAGCAAAGTGTTCCCTACTCCTTCCTAGGAAGCAGGCCTCACTCGTTAATGGGGACACTAGGAGATGTGCATGGCTGACTCTTCCCATGATGTTTTACAAAATCTACCCCCCCTTTTCCTTCTGCTCAGTAACCGAGGGACTGATGGTGGAGCCTGACTGCTTACCCCACAGGTAGGAGTAGTCTAGTACAGAAGGGTATTGCTGGAGAGTGTGGCCAAGGTGGGGTGGGGTGGGGCACCACGCCTTCATTGAACACAGTTAAAAGGCCTGTACTGGTACCTTCTCCCTTAAGGCTCTCCCCGTGTGCTTTGTGGACCTGAGACTTGCAGCTGGACTGTGCCCTGGGACTCTGGGACTGGAGGAGTGTGGTCTGAGGTGCCTTTTCCACCCACACCTTGCCTCCTCCCTGCGGGAGGAAGCTGAGCTTTGAGTGGCCTTTCCGTGTTTACTCACGTCGGGATTTTTACTGGGGTGGGGGAGGTGGGTGGAGATTGAGTGGCTCCGGGCTGAAGTTTGAACAGAGGTTGTTTGTTTTGTGGGAACACAGAAGCTGATCTGAAAGGGGGAAGGGTAGAGACAGAGAAAGGAAGAGATGGAGAGAGAGGGAAGGCTGTGTACCACAGTCTCCTTTATCCACAGAATTGCTTTCTGTTGCCTACAGTCAACTGAAGCCTGAGAAAGTCACCCAGAAAATTCCAGAAGCAAACAGCTCCTGAGTCTGAATGGTATGCTGTTTTTTGAGTAACGTGATGATATCCATCCTGCCTTAGTAAATATCAACAGTCTAACATATAGTAGGGGGCGAAGAACCTTCCTGGAGGCACAAGGTATTTAGGGAAGTGAGACATGTTTTGGGGGAACAGACGAATTGGTTCGAGGGGAAAATGATAGCCTGGACCCCCCGGGTGGAGTGAGCAGCAGTCTCCCTGGGTTGAGACAATACCTGGGGAAGGACTTCATAACAATTGAGAATTTTCTAGGTGATTCAGAAGGTGCTAGAAAGTCCTTCTCTACGTGTGCCCCTCTGAGGTGTGCCCAGTTGGAAATCCGATGTAGACTATTATGTCTGGTTTCACACTGTAGCAGCCAGCCTTCTGGGCTGTGTGTGTTTGTTGCACACAGAACCTCATTATGAATCCATTGCTGGCGTGGAACTTTCTATGTTAGACTAGCCTAGCTTTGATCTCTTAGAGATCTGCCCGCTTCTGTTACCCACAGGCTGGATTAAAGGCATGCACCACAGCACGTCTGGATTACGGACATGCTGCTGTGGTACTGCGGGGTTTGGTACTATCTGTAGTCACAACTCCTTTCCAGGTCTTCTGGAACACATCCCATAGGGTAGGGATAGGGGCTTCTCTGCTGAATGATGATAAATAGTGTTAGGCACCCATTCTCTCTTTAATGGTCTGTGTTACGTCGTCAAGGCAAATCAGTGATGGCCTCTGTCATGTCCAGGAGCAGCAGTGGCTGGGAGGAATGAGTGGTACCTGTAGGGTGTCACAAGGCTCTCTTGCTTGGGCAGCCTTCTTCATCTCCTCCCTCCCTCCTTTGACACAGGTGCCTCGGATCTGCAAGCCTGCCTGCCTGCCCTCTGAGCTCAGGCTCCTCCTGGAGTTGAAGCTTCTGTCCTTGAGCCTCTGGGCAGCAGTGACAGCTTGACACTGTCTTTTTGAAGGAGTTATTGTGACAAGAGAGAATGAGCAAAGCCTTATTAGACTTCTGACTGGGCCTCGGGCAGAATCAGGGATCGTTTGCCCAGTCTGTGGGTTCACTGACTATAAACCGTTCCAGTCTGCCTTTCTCTCTGTGTTGTTCTCTATAAACCTTGCTTTTTATTTTTCTTTTTGGTGTGTGTTTGCCAAAAACAACGACAACAAAAATCTTTATGTAACAGAAGGAGAACTTCCAAGTTTACCCCATGGAAAAGTTCAGTGTACCCCATATAAGATTTAGAATAGTCAAGCATCACCCTAGGGCTTGAGGCCTGAGCTCTGTTGTAACTTGAGATGGCGCTCACCTCTAAGAGTGGCATTCGCACCTGTGCCTTGGGTTGATTTGGAATGAGATGGAACACACCCACCCTCGACCTTCCTGAATGTCCTCTGTAGTTTGGTTCAGCTTGCTTCTGTGGACCTGGGGCCTTGGGCCAGGCTTGAGACGTCGGCATGCTTGGGGTTTATCAGGGTGTGGCTGATGCCATTTTGGTGTTCAGAGTCAGCCTGCTTTGAGTGTTAGGAAAAATGAGCGAATCGATTAAAAATAAATCCTGAACATGCCATTCCTCTCGACAAGCTGCCCGTTCCCACCGGATCCACACATCATGAGCTGTGGCATGTGACATGGTATGACTTAGACTGTGTGGACTGTTAGTGGCTCAAGCTGTAGATGCAAGGAAGGAGGCTGTCAACTGGGAGTGACGGAGACCTTGTCTGAGAGGCAGCTGTACCAGTCAAACAACGTGTGCCTTTATTTATTTATTTTCTCAAGTAAATATTGTTTTAGAAACTTGGCCTGCATTGGCTGTGCAGAGTGGTCAAATGCAGATCTCTGTACATTTTCAAGAAGTAAACACGCCTTGGGGCCAGGTCCAGATCAAGAACTAGAGCACGCAACACCCTAACACCTCAGGGAGCCCTACACCATGCTTACACTCACCACTGTCCCAACTTCTAACACCACAGTTAAATTTTCTCTCTGCTGCTGAATGGGCAAGAATACCTCTTTTCATTCCGTTTTTGAAGGCTCTCATTTCATCCCCATTTCCAGAAGGCCAATTGTGGGATGACCCTCCACCCACTTGGGTTTCGAGGACAACCCATCTTGGCAAGCACACACCTTAGCAGCCTTGGGCTCCAGGCTCTGGCATCCTTGCTCCAGGCGCCCTTGAATGAGCTCTTCTGTCTTCCAGCAGGAATCATGGCCTGAGGCCACCTGGAAGACCCAGTGCCCTGGAAACAGGAGTCCAGAGCAGGCTATAATTGTGGGCTTACAGGGAGTGCCAGGAAGGCTTGGAGAGACGTTCTGCATTCCCCATGCAGGACAGATTAAATTTATACGCTTTAATAAGACTCACTGTTCTGTGTTCCCATCTCACTGTCCCACCTCAGCTAAGTCTTACCTCAGGCACCAAGGGGTGAGACTCTTGTTAGGGGTGGAACTGGCAAGGGGGTGGGGCACCTGAGGCCAAGGGGGAGTTCATGAGCTCTCCCTTTCATTTCATAGCTGACTAAGAAAGAGCCATCCATAGCCTCCACCCAGTGAGTCCCTGCTGCGTTCCCTTTGTAGCTTAAGTCAATATTGGGATTGGGAATTCTATAGCTATGGCAAATACCTTTTCTTCCAACTTCCTGAGTTTCTCAGATTTTAAGAATTGTTCTTGTTTTTTTAATTTTTGTAATTTAATAAATTGGGTGACCTTTTCCTTTTGACTTTTGTTTCTTGACATCCCTGCTCCCAGCTTTGGTATGAACCGTGCTGTTTGGCCTCCTCTTGATCATCTTGGATGCTCTTCTTTGTCCTCCAGATCTATTCCCCATGTTGACATGTTAAGGATGCAGTAAAGGATCTGCGCACATCCTGAGGGCCCTCAAGGACTTCTCCACAGTCATTGTTCTAGACCTTGATGATTTAAGTGTCAGTCAAGCTACATTTGACTTAAAACACATTGTTAGAGACTACCAGACTGGGCCTGTGCTCAACGTGTTGTCTGGTAAATTGCTTTCTCCCCTCTGACCATATTATAGACATTGTCCCAAGTTGCTGTGTCCAGGCTTCCAGGTCCTTCTAAAGTCTGCTCCATGTTAGGAATGCTTTGTGATTTGACTGCTCACTACTCTTGTCTTGGTAAAGAAACAAGTTTTGATGCTGTGAGGAAGAAGGAAGTGAACACCATCTTCTGTGTGCTTCTGTCTGCCCAAATGTTTCCCTAGGGAGAGATGTCTAGGTGTGGAAGGGGAGGGAGAAAAACTGGGTGGATGCCATTGGATCCTATTCCCTTGTCTTGTGGCCCAGGCAGCTTGGCCAGTCAGTCAGCCCTATTCCCACCAGTGGTGTGCCAAAACCAGTTTCCTCACACCCATGTCAATCCCTGTTATGTAGATCATTACTTTGTTTAAAGAGTGACAGTTTTATATGGCTCTGTTTAACTGTATGTGAGACTGTGGCTCTTTGTCCTCTCCTGCCTCACCTTGCCCATGTGAGTGCGTAGTGCGTGCGTGTGCGTACACATGCAAGCAGAGGCCCAAGGTTGATGTCAGGAATTATCCTCCAGTGCTCCTCCTTCTTGTATTGAAGTTGAATCCCTCACTGAAACACAGAACTCACAGTTACAACAAGTCTTGCAAGCCAGCTTGCTCTAGAGAGTCCCCTGTCTCTGCTTTCTGAGATGGGAATTGCAGGAAGGCCACATGTTCACCTGGCGCTTTCTTAGGTTCTGGGATCCAGACTCTGTCCTCACACTTACCCGGCCAGCACACTAACACTGAGCAACCCTCCCCAGGCCTTAGCCTTTTTGTTTGCTATCCATCGTCTCCCATCAGTACCTTGGTCACTCATTCCCGTCACTCATGTTCTTCTGGTTCGTTTGCAGTTTGCTTACTGTTTTTTTTTTTTAATGCCTTTGAAAAAAAATGTTGGCATTCCTGCCTTGAAAAGTTCTATAAAAGATCAAGTTGCCCTTCTTTCTGGCACTAGTTGAAGGCTTTGGTTTTCTGCTTTGTTTTTATTTAATTAGGTGAAATTTTTCCTTTTTGGCTGCAGCGTCCTAGCTGTCTGTAAATGCATTATCAGCTTGCAGCACGGAGTGGACTGTGATGTGAGGTGGATAGTGAGCTGTGCTAGGCTGCGGCTGGAGCCCACTGGAGCTGATTACCGAGAGAGCGCAGCGAGACCCAATCCCTTAGAAACCGTGGCCCTTCACGTGGTTAGTTAGCATCAAGGCACACTGACTCCACGAGGGGTTTGGGGAGAAGTGCTCGGACGACACGTGGCTCTGCATCAGTGTGCGTCCTGATTCTCTTGGCTCTCTTCATGTCATCCTGTTCCCTTAACTCTCTTGGCAAGTTTCCTTACCACGGTCCAGGACACCGTCCATACTGGTGTCCATACTGGTAAATGGCCTAAGCTCCTTCCCAGCTAAGTGAATGCAAGGATGAACAAAACTGGGCTAGCTGGGAACCCAGTCCCAACACTGCTATAGCAGTGGATGACAAAGGCCAGCTCCTGATTTCATACTTCCTTTCTGCCAGACTGCCCTCATCACCTCCAGTAGCAAAGGCTTGCTGTTTTGCTCCCCATGAGAGTCCCAGCCCCAAATGCCACTGGGCTGCAGCTGTCACTACTCCCTAGATACAGAGAGAAACAAATACCGGCCAAGGGTAGGGTGCTGATGGTCGGGGATTTCCCATGGGGACAGGGTATTGGCCTCTCTATGGATGGGCCTGCAGACTTAGCCGAGGGACTGTCATGATCCAAGGCTCATGGAAACCCAGGGCTCACTCTCAGGGTTGTGTCATTGGTTGGACATGTGTGGGCCTGGCTTGTCTTCCCAGCACAAGGAGCTGACCTTGACTTCTGTGAGCTGGCTTTGTGAGGATGGGCGTTCACTGAAGGGTGAATTTGCTCTGGATAGCTGTGTCTGGTAATACTGACAGCCCACATCACTCTGAATGCCTTTGTGCCAGGAGCTCTGGAGACAAGCTCTCACCTGCTAACGTTGGGCCGCCTCTGATCTTTGACTTTGAGCCTTGAAGTTTGCACTTAAGCTGATCTAGAGGTGGAGCCTGTTTTGTAGAAAATCTCAGGATCCATGAACTTCTCAGGAGATAGAATAATAATATGAATTTTTTCTTAGTAAGCAAGTTCGAATCAAGCTATGACAATATTCAAGCATGAAGGACTTTTTTTTTAATTTTGAGTTCCATAAATCTTAAACTACATACAAATGTGGAACTCGGCCTAACCTTAGGGAATAATCCACAAGATGTTTGATGGCATGCTTTTTATAATATAGTACAAGGAAGCAACTGGCAGTATTTCCATCCACCCACTCTCACATTCATCCGTCCCTCTCCCCCATCCCCAACTCCTTTCAACTTTCTGTCTGAGCCCGGAGTTACATTAGGACACAGGCCTTTCTGGTGTATAGAGGCTGCTTGTGGTGCTGAGGGGGCAGCTGAACAGCAGCCGTTTATGGAGCACTATGGTATGCGAAGCCACAGACGCTTGCACATGCTGGGAGGACTGGGTGGGTATGCAAACTGGCCTGGGAGACCAGGGAGACCAGGGAGGGAGTCTTTGGAAAGGTGCGATACCTGCAACACACAAGGACGTCGTCCTGTGCTGACCCCAAAGTCTCCCAGCCTTACCCTTTAGGGGGTGGAAACTGTAGGACTGTTGCAAACATTGGATGAAGTGGTGAGGTTTGTTCTAGGGTTCAGATTAGAACAGGCTAAGACATGCTGGGGAGGTTTGCCAGTAATGAGGGAAGAATCTGTTCTAGGGTGGTGGGAGGCACGGTTAGAGAGGAAGGACGTAGAGAGACCATGTGCTGACCCGACAGCGTTGGATGGCAGGAGGAGCAAGCTTAGAGAGAACTAGGGTTCTGTTTTAGATATGGTCAACAGATGCTGCGAAGGAAATCTGTTCGGTGCCAAGATGAGACTGTGAAGCTTGGGTACTGGATGGATTTGTCGGGAGAACAGCTTAGCCAGAGATTGAGGTACCAAGTTGGGGTTTTGCCTTGGAGGTCAAACCCAGTAAGAGAACAAAGTGGCTTATTCCTGGAAGCCAAAGGAAGCAGAACCCCGAGACTGTTGAAGGGTGGGTAGAGGAAGCTGCTTCCAAGGGTGTATGAGGGTCTCGGGGGAACTGGAGGTAAACGAGGGTGGGTGGGTGGAACCGTAGAAGGAAAGACTGATCCAGGTGGCCCAGGGTAGCAGAACTTTGCTCATAGACCAGGCAGGCATGGCGGCTCACATCTGTAATCCCTGCATTCTTGCTGAGAGGCAGGAAGATTGAATTTTGAAGCCATCTTGGGCCATGTGTTGAGACTTTGCCTCAAGAGTAATAAAGTAACCGTTAGATTCGGTCACTGGGAGTCCAGTTGGGGACCCCGTGAGGATGGTTGAGGGTCAGAACCAGCTAATGCTGGGGACTGGAAAGACAGAGACAGGGATGTATGTGTATGGTGGCATTCTTTTTGGAGGTGACTCATGGTCTCAGTGTTCACCAAGCCTTTTGACTTCCTGCCAGTGCCTTCATTCTGAGCTGTCCCCATTAGCAGAGATCAATGCAGTAGCCAGAGACCAGGAGCTACACAGTGGGGCATGCTATTGAATTTATTGAAAAATCATTTCTTAATGAACAGCTCGCTTCTCCAGCTCTCTCATCTCACCTAGAACGATTCTATTGTGTTCAGTGTGGGGTGAATCCTTGTGCAGTTCAGATCACCCGTCTTCTAATTACTAATCATGTAGCTACATTAGAGTGGTATGCCTTGGGAAATGACATATTATGTATCTACACGACACCTAGTTTTTATAGAATAGTAACTCTTTAATAGGGAATAATAATACCTTTAAGAAGTGAGCCGTGGTTAATCTTATGACCTCTGTCTGTGTGTTGTCATAAAATGGATGAAACCCTGGAAGTTTCCATTGAATTTTTTTTTTATTACTTGTGGAGCTTGTTAGCTTCAAGTTTTGGTCTGTTTCCCTTTTGTAAATGGGTAAACTGAGACATGGTGTCAAAGCTGTTTCCTGAGATTGAATGCAGTGGTACTGGTATTTAGGGCTTGTGGGCTATTGTGTGTCTAGGATGTAAAAAACTCTGTAGTCTTAGTTTTCTTTCCTCTGGTCCCTTCCTCCCTCCCTTTTATGAAAACAGTTCACTATGGAACCCAGGCTGGTCGCTAGCTCGGGTTCCTCAAGTTCTGCAGGGGTTACAGGCAGCCCCATAGTCAGTCCTCCTTAATTTTAAACTTTGTTTTCAGGGTGGTCATAATCCACCTTTCAAGGTCTGAAAAGCCCAAACAGGTTCCTCCCAGGGTTTCTGCTCCCTGACTCATCAGGTCTGACATGTCTCTCGCACAGGTAAATTGCTCTGAGAGCTGCAGTCCTTGAGGACTCCCACAGTAAGTACTGCTTAGCCCTCCTGCTCTCAGAATGTCCCAACAGCATTCTCTCAGTTAATTCCTCATGATGGAGGGCCTGTTGTCAGCTCAGTGGGAAGGGAGGGTGCCTCGTGAGCAGACTGTAGAAGCAGGATGGACTGGTTTAATGGATTAAGCTACTTAAGAATATTTAAGAAGACACATTGGTTAATAGGCATTCTACCCTCGCTTAGTGGTAGCAGGGTGGCTTTTTTTCCCCTCCCCCTGGCAGAGTTCCTCTCTTAATAGGAAGTGATAAGCCAAACAATTGTTCATTTACTGAGACTTGATGGAAGGTGGTGGGTAAGTCATATGGGAAATGGAGAGGCCCTTGGACCTGTACGGAATGGGAGGCAGGTCTGACCCTTGGCTCTCTGGATAGGTTGTCTCTGGATGCAGGGGTACAAAGGATCTGTCATCTCTTGACAACAGAGGCTAGGACTAGGTCTCCCCAGTAGCCAGGAACCTGGTGTTTTGGGCCAGCTTTGGCCTGCATTTCAACAGGCTGGTTCTCAGTTGCTCAGTGTTAGATAGGTGGAAGGACCCAGAAATTACTTTTAAATGCTAAATAATACATCTGGAATAGGGGAATGGTGTGCATTAGCCCAGTGTTGGGTACATATCCACAAAAACAAAGAGGGGATGCATTAAGGGTAGAGAAATGACTCAGACATGGTCTACCAGTGCCTGCTTTATACATGGGGAAACTAAGGCTTAGCATGGAGAAACAATTGCAGACTCTTTGGAACAATGGCCGTGTTCTAGTCTGGCTCAAGATTGCTGGGAATGTTTTACTTCTGCATAACAAGGCCAGCAGACATTTAGCTCCCAGAGAGTCTCCTGTCTCTGCCTCCCATCTTGTTGTGGGAACACTGAAATTACAGATGCATATTTTATGGGTTCTTAAAAGTTGAAATCTGGCCCTCTGTCTTTACTGTAAGCTCTTTGCCTGTGGAGCCATCTCCCGAGCCAGAGGGCTCTTGATTCTCTAGGAAATTTCTGAGCATCTAGAGGGAAGGATCTAAGTGACATTGGGTCAGATAGCCCCAATTCCAGCAGGCATTTCCTTGTGGGGACTGTTCCCCTCTTAGAAGGCATGGATCAGAGAGGGGCACGGCCTTCTCTAACCACTGTAGAAGTACCAGAGCTCTGGGGAGAGGCGGTGAGAATGGATGGCAGGAAAGAAGTAACGAACATGACACCTGCTGTTGTGCATTTATCATCAGCTTCTGTTCTGTTTCCCCATCAGCAACACAGCCAGAGAGGTGGATCACTGAGCCTCAGAGAAGGCAACTTACTTGTCTGAACTCACAAAGCTTTCTATACTTATTAGAGACTTAGACCTTTGAACTTGTGTTGACCCTTAGTCTGGTGAGTCCTCTCAGTAGAAAGGGCAGGAGGTGGGCAAGGGATAAAGGCTGGCTTCTCTTTGCTGCCCCTCCTCCCGGGCCACCTCTTCTGTGCTCCACAGTGGCCAAAGCTTTGGAGCTCCATTTAGCAAAGGGTAGCTTCTGTTGTCCCACTCCCTTTGAGCCTTTCTCAGCTGAGCTGAGGGATGGGGAGGCAAAGGGGTCTGAGAGAGACTGTGTTGACCTCGTTCAGAAGCCAGCCTTAGTTATTTTTGCTTTTGGAATGCCATGGCTTAATACGTGGCTGGGTAAATCTGTCTGGTGGGATACACTTTGCTTTCCCCCCAGGATTGGCTTTTACCCCACAACTGTTGCTGCCGTTCAGAAAATGAAAAGAATTCATAACAGAGCAAAGCTCCGAGATGGGCGTCCTCCCATTTGTGCTGTCCCCTCCACGGTGACACTTGTCCCCCTTCCTTTCCAGTTGAGGGGATTTGAAGTTGAGAGTATCATCCTCATTGACACAATTTATCTTGTGTAGGTTTCCTCAAATGTTAGTGTAGCTTTCATTTTTTTTATAATTAATTTTATTCATGAAATGTTTTTAAAGCACACAGAAAGTTACCAAGAAAAATGCCTAGCAATCCATTCGCTCACCCCCTGCTTCCCCTGGGTTCTGGTGCTTGTTCACCTGTGCCCATCTGTGCCCCTGCCCCTGCCTGCCAGAGGTGACCATGACCTTGACCAGGGTAGTCATCCTTCACACCCATGTCCCCCTAAAGTGCTACTTTCTGAGTTAGTATGGGCGATGTTCTGCAGTTTGCTTTTTTACTTCCTGTTAAGTTTCTCAGATTTATCCATGCAAATTCACTTCACCCCAGTTCATTCCACGAAAGCCCTGGATGCTTGTGCACTGTGGGAAAAGATGTGTGCTTCTCTCTGTTCGCCCTCTGATGAACATGTGGTGGTGGTGGTGGTGGTGGTGGTGGTGGTGGTGGTGGTGTGTGTGTGTGTGTGTGTGTGTGTGTGTGTGTGTGTGTGTGTGTGAGAGAGAGAGAGAGAGAGAGAGAGAGATTTTTTTTAAAGATTTATTTATTCATTATATGTAAGTACACTGTAGCTGTCTTCAGACACTCCAGAAGAGGGCACCAGATCTCGTTACGGATGGTTGTGAGCCACCATGTGGTTGCTGGGATTAAAACTCTGGACCTTCAGAAGAGCAGTCGGGTGCTCTTACCCACTGAGCCATCTCACCAGCCCCCGAGAGAGAGAGATATTGAGAGAGAAAGAGCTTGAGCAGGCACAACTCTTGGAGTAGACTATGCCCTTCCTCTTCAGTGTAATCCAAGATCTTTTGTGTTTCTGCTGTTCTGCCTATGCGAGCGTCCAGCCAGTTCTGTTCTTGGGAATCACCACAGCTGGCTTTTAGCCCTTTTATTTATTTATTTTTAAATATAGTTTCAAGGGATTGGACTCAGGTCATCAGAGTTATAGGATAGTTTTTTTCTCCTCCCTGAACTTATTAGCTATCTTGATAGCTCCAGTTTTGTGCCTCTTGTGTCACCCTGCGTCCTGTGCATCATTTTCTGCAGTCTAGGGGGTTCATCTTGGACCTTCCGAGTTGCTACCGGGCATTCTTCAGAGTCCCCATGCCTGTGCCATGCCTGGGGTCCTGGTGTTACACTTCTTGCCACTCCAGAATGCCAGGCTCTAGATTTTTGCAAGCCCAATGGTTGTGGATGGGAGCTTCCTTGTTAGTCACTTGGTGATTACAATAACTTAGCACCCCTTCCTCAGTAGGAACACCTGCTGTGGATGCTTTGTCCAGCCCTGCCCCAGGGCCACAGCATCCTTTGTGTTCTCACATGCAGTTTTGCAAGAAAATTCTACATATCCACACTTTGTATCTTTCCCAGTGGATGGGGTGTCTGAGCCATGTTTATAGAATTTACCCAATGACCTGGAACTTCACATTTTAATGCAGTTGTATTCAACTGCCTTTTCCTTTCTGGCCTGTGCTTGTTTTGAGTCTTAGTTGAGAAATCCTTCATCATCAAGATGTGCTTTGGGGCCAGAATGAAGGTCATTTTGCTTTTCTGGCTCATTCCCTGGCTGGCATTGTTATGTTACAGCCTTGCCTGCAGTTTGGGAGGGTGCAGGGGGAGGAGAAGGGGGAGGGGGAGCAGATGGTCTGTTGTGGAATGGATCTCAGAGACTGTGGAGGTGGCTGCCATGATCTCTGGGTGCATGGGGATAAACTAGGGGCTGAAATACATCCTTTCCTCTTGACCTCCGCCTGCTTCTGAGCCAGAAGGAAGGGGTAATTAGCTTTATCATAAGCCTCGCTTATCACCAGCCTGATACAGTTGGTCAGAAAACTGCCCCCTCGCCTGACCTTCAGCTCAGCTTCACTGACCCCTACTTCTGTTGCTGCTGCTTCAAGCTGCCTAAGCAAAAGGTTGGGTGCGGGACTCATTGCACTTGGGGGCAGGGCACATTGCACTGGGCTCTTGCTGCACCCTGTGTGCAGCCCACCTGGTGAGGACTTGGGTAAGCCAGGAAAAGAGAACAATAGGAAATGGGTTCAAGCTATTCACTCTGTGCCTCTCTCCCTGGGAATTTAGAAAAGCTTCCTTCTGCAGGTCCACCATCATTGATCCACTGTATGACATATGGCAAAGCAAAATTGAAGTTCAAGGCAGGTCAGATGAATTTATGTCAGAACTGGAAATAAATGTCTGTAGGAGTCAGCAGGTTCTTCTGTCCCCGTACTGCGGTCAGCAGCCATTTGTGGGTGTCTATGGATGCCTGGCACTTGATTGTTGCTACAGACACAGGGCAGCAGAAGAGACGAGATTCTCTGGGGCCAGGGAACCGTGAGGTGAGTGTGGTGGGGTGGACAGATGGCACAGTTGTAGGTTGATAAGTGGTTGTACATGCCCATTACCTGTCGTCTGATGCTTCCTGATCTACAGGCTTCAATCCTTAGAAAGATGCAAAGGGCAGACAATTATAAGCGTTGACTTTTGGTTACACAAGAAGTTCATTATCCCCTGGAATACAGAAAGTTACTCTGAATGATTTTGAAGATTTAAAAGAATGCATCAGTGAAAGATTTATGAGATACTATTCTCTATTTTAGATAGGTACCTATCCAATAACTTAGTCCAGATTCCTGGCCAGCAAGACTAAAGTATTAACTATCTTGACTCTTTCTAGCTGTGTGACCTTGGGTGAGTCTTGTCTTCAGTCTGCTCCTTCATCTATAAAATGGGCAGGGGATTCTTCTAAGAACTTAAAAGAAAAAAGGGGGGCTATTAAAGTCCTGCCACATCCAAGTGCTTTGGCAGACAGTCGATCTTCCGTAGAGGAAGGCCTGTAGTACTTGGTGTCTCAGGGGCTGTTAACAGAGCCACAGGAAGGCAAGGCTCTGGTGTGGCACAGGGTTCAACTTGTGGATCGTATCAAGAGGAGCTGCAGGGCCTCTGGAGGGTGGACATGAGACCTTATCCCAGTGGTTCCCCGAAACAGGAACACCATTCCCACATAATTTTCCTCATGAAGTGATGCAAGGACATGAAAACATATGTAAAATTATAAGCAGTAGCTTCAGCCCAAGAGGGCAGAGGTCCAAAGGAGAATAACTTACAGAGCTGACTCCCTAGGGACACTGTGAGTTCCTGTACCTCCTCCTGTGACCTTCCCTGCTTCCTGAATGCTGGCCACTGGCCTTCTTCCCTCACTTGTTTTATAAGAAGGAAACAAAACATCTGTCATCTTGGAGCACTTCCTGGGAGAAACAAGCCATGAGCCGTGTGATGGGCAGATGCTGGGCAGATGCTAGCTGGGCTCCATCACTAGCCTAGTGTCCTTCTCCATCCTTAACTCTCGCTCAGGGAAACAGCATGTGACTAACATAGGATTTTCTTTCAGGATCAGGGACCATGTTTTTGTTATATCTGTGGCTATAAAGGTCAGCTGAAGTGTGGGGTTATGTTACACTTTCTCAGCAATGTGTCAGGGAGATCCTCCTCCATCAGATGGGTAAACAGAGGCAGCACTAGTGGAATGAGCTCCTGGGGCAGAGGGAGTATAGATTAACAAGGCTGTGGGCGGGGAGGGGGGCTGGCTAAGCACAGGTGCTTGGAGCTAGGCCAGACCCAGACATCCTTGTGTGACTGCTGCCTTCTCGGTGACAGCCAGATGCTCCCTTATCCAAGCCTGAACAGGAAGATATTTGCATGATGAGGACCAAATGGCTTTTGGAAAAATACACAGGACAGATGTCCGAGGTTTTGTGTAGTACTCACATCACACGGGAATAGTCCAGAGCGCAAAGCTTCTTCAGACATGTTCTAGGTATGCTTATAAACAAATCACTGAAGAAGAGCTCACTAGGTGGTGTTAACCTGTCGGTGAGTGAATGTATATGTCCATGCAGGTGTGTCTGCATGTCTTAAGAAATGAGTCCTGGAGAAAAGCACGATAAGGTAGTAGGGAAGGAAGGTCTATCTGAGATCTGCAAGCACGAATGCTAAGCTGTGTGTGTGCTGCACAGACAAGTTGTGCCTCTTGTTCCGTTCAGCGGTGCCCACAGATCTAGTCTGTCGGGAAGGGAAGGAGGAAAATGGAAGGCAGCAATCGGAAAGCAGAGCCTGCTGATAGTTTGCAGATGTCCATTCAGACCCGACCATGACGACCATGATGGGTGCTGCTAGGGAGGGAGCTGCAGGGGAGAGCAAGGAGAAGTGCCGAAGGACACCAGTTGTCGGGATGAAATTCCCATTTCTCAGCTGGAAACGTCTGTGTCACTGGCTGAATGTCCTGGGTGATTGCAGCGGAGCATAGCCCCGGCTGGAGTTTCTAGTTGTTCCGGTTCTGTTCCCCACATCAAATAAGAGTTGCGGGCCAGGGGCCCTGGAAGACGCTTTAGCAACAGGCTGCTGTCTTCTGCCTGACAAGGAAGGGCTTGGCTTTTACTTTTCCATTCGTGCACAGATGGTGCAGTTATTTTCAGTTAAGTGATGTTCTGCAGGGGAAACATGCAACTCCTTTGGATTCTTTGACTTAATGAAAAAGAGAGAGGAGAGGAGGAGGAAGCCAACTTTTCGCTAATCCTGGTCATGTTTTTATTTAAGTATATTCCGAGACACCGAAGTGGGAGAAATATTGCTGCCATTAGAATGCCCAGCTGTTGGGTTGAAAGGTTTCTAACCTTTCAAGCAGACAGGATAGCGATCTACCTGTTCAGGTTTAGGTTCTCTGTATTCCTTAGTTTAACTATGTATGCACAGTCCCACACAAGTGCTAGAGAAATGGGGTAAGGGTGAGGGGGTGCTTCAGGGATGGTGGTTAAGGTATTAATGCCTTGCCTCATTTATTTCTTAGAGTTGTCAGTGATACTTAAGGGAGAGCTGGGAATTGTAGATGCCTGGGGTGCAGAGCTGAGGACAGACAGAGCCTGTGCCTCTGGGTGTGGTGTGTTTGTATGTGGTGTGGTGTGGTGTGGTGTGTGGTTTGTGGTGTGTTTGTGTGTGTGTGGTGTGCATGTGGTATGTGTGTGTGTGTGTTGTGTGTGGTGTGTGTGTGTATGTGTGTGATATATGTGGGGTGTGTGTGTGTGTGTGTGTGTGTGTGTATGTGTGGTGTGTGTATGTGTTTGTGTGTGGTATGTATGTGTGTGTGGTGTGTGTATGTGTATGTGTTTGTGTGTGTATGTGTGTGTGTGTGTAGGGGAACATTCTGCCTAGCAGGAATATTCCTTAAGAGGCAATCACTAACATGGGCTGGGATTAAGGGAAACACAGGATGGGATCAGAGGGATTAATAGAAGAGCCAGCCTCAGGCTGGGTGCCTGGGACAGGTTCTCAGATTTGATGACTTATGCTGGGGGTCAAAAGAACAAGCAGAAGGAGGAGAGCGTATTGGATTAGATTTCCAGTACAGTAGTGTGGCTTGAACGGCAGATTGCTTGTCTCACCATCAGAGAGATCTGAGATCAAGCTGTCAGCTGGGTTGGTTCCTTTCAGCCCCCATGCCCTGATTTACTAATGGCTCCCTGTGTCTTCATGTTGTTTCTCCTGTGTGTGTGTGTGTGTGTGTGCCCTAATTTTCTTTTCCAGTGAGGATACCAGTCATGTTGAATTAGGGCCTACTCTAATGCCTCATTTTAATGTATTACCTCTCTAAAGACAAATGTGCTCCCATTACGAGATTACTAACGGGCCTACAGCATAAAGTTTTGGAGGGATTCAATGCAGCCCCAAACACCAGGGAGAAGATGGGCTGAAGACTCTGCTGGGTCAGCCTGCCCCGTGCGTAGAAGCCTGGGGAACAGGAATGACATTCGTGTGATCGAGACACTGGTTTTAAAGGAGGGAGGTGCTGGGGCTTCAGAGTCAGGATCATGCCTCTGAAGAGAGGCTCTCTACACCAGGATGTAAGAATTCAGAGTTCCTGAAGGGCCTAGAGATACCATCACCGGCACTGAAAACGCTCACTGTGTGAAAAGAGAAACAACAGGAGCAAGTGAGAACTGCTGAGTTGCAGGTATTTCTCTGCCTCAGCACTGTTGACATGTCAAGTCAGATGGTTCTGTGGTGTGGTGTGTCTCAGTGGGTGGCAGATTAGGAGAAATGTGGCACAATACATCGAAAAGTCACAGCTGCACTCCTCCCTTCCCCGAAACCCTTCCATGCAAAGTCATATCACATCCCTGACCTTTACATGTTAAATGGCAGTAGCACCTTACCCCTAGTCAATGCAAGAAAATGTCTCTAGGCCCTGACTTTTATATATATTCCCACACAGTTCTTCACTGTGTAGACTGCTGATTGAAAAGGGAACTAGAAATAACCTATGGAAGCCACTAGGCCAGAGAGGCAGCTGGGCTGGGCTTGAGGAGGGTTAGAAAGACAGAGTCTACAGGGGGATCTTCTCTTGCTTTGGTTTCTTCTTAGGCGCTTACATTTGATGACGTCACTTTGCTAAGGCACTGGGTGGGGTGGGCCTTGTGTGCACAAGGGGACTTAGAAGAGCACAGAGCATGTGCCTGTTGTAGTAACTAGGCAGGGTGTCTTGTGACTGGCAGGGCATTTGTGTGTAATGCATATAAAGGATGGGATAAGTAGTCTCTGAACCTACACAGTCACTCATCAAGTCCATATGTTGCCAGCCTTATTGATGCTCTGAGCAAAGTCTTTGGAATCTAATCTGACCAATTTTCTGGTTCCCGAAATCTGTTTATCAGAACAAGATTTCACAGTTGTAGTGACTTTTTCAGGGGGTTTGTCTTCGAGGAGGTCGCTCTACAAAAGAGAGTCAAAGTGATTTCCAAACAAACCCAAGCGACAGCCCTGCATTCTGCAGCCCAGAGGAATTTCCTGCTGGCTGGTGACTCTGAGCAGTTGTTCTCGAACAGCTGGAGTGTGTATAGGGGGTAGAGGGCAGGGGTGTGGAGGTTCTGGGCTGAGCACGTAGTGTCTGGCTAGAATCCAGCATATGACTGCTGTCTGGATACCTCTCCATGGACGTGCAGATCGTAAAGTTAGTGCCCACTCTCAGGATTAGTGACTTGTGGGGTTGCCTTCAGGGGAAGTCCTCTGTTGAGTCTGTGCTCAAAAGAATGGAGCATCCTCATTGATTGGATGGAAGGGTGGGAGAAATGGTAGCTAAGTGGGTTTGCAGCTCCTGTAGGGCAGAGTGGCACATCCTCTATTTCTGATCCTTCTGGACTGTGCCTCCCCACATCAGGTCCTTGACACTGTTCCCTTGATCTGCAGTCCTTTGCTTTGTGTCAGTCTCCACTGAAAATGCCACTTCTTTTTTTGGACTCTTTCTTGGTTGTGTTGAATTGTAAATAAGAAACACCAGGGAGTCCGACAGTGTTGGTGTGTGTGCCTGTGTGAGTGTTTGTATTCCGGGTCTGTGTAAGTGCATGAGTATATGTGTGTTTGTTTGTGTTGTATTTCTAGTCTATTTGCATGTGTGTTCATAAATGTCTGAGTGAAGGCCAAAGCCAAGGACACTCATTGATGATGCTTCTCAAGTTCTGTGCATTTGGTTTTTGGAACAGGGTTTCTCACTGGCCTGGAACTTGCCAAGTAGGCTTGGTTGGCTTGTCAGGATCTACCTTAGAATCATGTGCCAGTCACTGCCAAGATATATGATTCTGGGGATCAAATTCAGGTCCTTATGGAAAATATGTTACTAACCGAGCCAGCTCCCCATTCACTGGCTTTTTAAGGTAAGAAAATGTCATGGTTAGGAAGATTCTTCTGGCCAGAGGACAGATTAAGACTTGGAGGAATCAACTGGGAGGCAGGAGGCTGGGTTGGAAGTTGTAGCTAGTGGTAATCCCCATGGGGTGGTGGCTTCTTGGACTGGACTCCTAGCTGCAGTGATAGGGATAGGGATTGGCCTTGCGCAGGGCTGATAAAGTGAGCCAGGGATAAGGCTTGTGATGGCTCGGGCTGAGTGGAAACTTTTGTTGTAGCTTCCCTTTGGAATGGACTGTGAAATCTCATTTCTAAAAGGCAACATGTCTATTTGGTGCTAACTGAGTATCAGGTAGCAGATGTTCTCCAAGGGGCTATCCACAGCACAAGGGCTTATTTGGAACGGTTAACCCATGGCCGTGTCCATTCCCACTGGTCCTGGCTTGCTTGCTCCAGTTATAAAAGTATTTTTTATATCACTTCAAAAGTAGCTTTGCCACTGGGTGATGGTGGTACACATCTTTAATCCCAGCACTTGTGAGGCACAGGCAGGTGGAACTTCAGGTTCAAGGACAACCTGGCCTACTTAATGAATTCCAGATCAGTCAGGGTTAGACCCTGTCTCTAAAAACAAAAGCAAACGAACACCAGCCAGCCAACCAACCAACCAACCAACCAACCAAAACCCCACGCTTCTCTGTGCATGGAAAAGCTGGGCAGCATTCCTCAGAGGGAAGGCAACAGAGGAGTCTGATGCTAGCAGGTCAACAGCAATTTAATTCAAATTTAATAGGTGATCCAGAGCCATGAAGGGTATTCTAGACAATAAATAAATAAATAAATAAATAAATAAATAAACAGATAAATAAATAAATAAATAAATAAGCGCCAAGCCAAGCGCTGTGAGGAATGTATGGGGGGTAGGAGCACTAATCTGGAGCTATTTCCGTTGGCAGAGCTTGTGAAAGATCTTGAGTCCTGCTAGCTTGTTAGCCCTAGGCAGTTCCAGAAGGCTGTGCTCTATCACCATGGGTGTCAGCAAAGCATCTATGTCTGTTTCCAGCCCTGGAGGAGGAAGCCCTAGCTTTGTCTTTTCTTCATAGCTCAAGTGTCTCGTCAGAAATGCCCAATAAATGTTTGCTGAGTGGCTCGGGGGGGGGGGGTCAGAGCCGCAGTGTGATGGCCAACTGGTCTTTTTCTCCTTTTCCTCAAAGATTATCTACTACTAGGTTCAAGGTGGATGTGTTCTGCACCCTCCCTTAGCTGCTATCATTAGGTCTCTGTTTAATTTGCTGCCTAAAGGCAGTGCTGGGTAGGGCCCTTGGCATTTTATGATTGTTCAGTGGACTTGAACCAGAACCTCGGGACCTCCGGTAACTCTCGAATAGTGTAGTGATCAAGGTAGTCTCCTGGGGGTTAGTTAGCAGGCCTGAGTACAGGTTTTGTCTTGGCTTTTTCTGCCTGCACAGTGTCAGGCAGATTGAATTGTAGATTGAGGTATCCTATTTCTTTGAGGGAAATGATTTGATATTCTTGCCAAAGTAGTCCCACTTCAAGGACTCCATGATTGCAGGGGTTGTGAGTCTGCGTCCTGGGATATTTGAGGTCCAGTACATATTCCTATCTGGAACTTTAATTTTTGGCTGTTGCTACTGGCTAGGAAAGAAGATTTGGGTTTTTGCACCAATTTGTGTGTGTGTGTGTGTGTGTGTGTGTGTGTGTGTGTGTGTGTGCATGTGAATGCATACATGTAGATATTCGACTCCCAGAGAGAGAGAGTTACAGGCAGTTGTGAGCTGCCAGATTTGGGTACTGGAAACTGAACTCTGGATCCCTGGAAAAGCCACAAGTGCTCTTAATAATTGAGCCACGTCTTCAACCCCCTTTCTCGCAGATCTTCATACGAGAGATGAGCACCTGTTTGTTATATGCTTGACACAGAATGTTTCCTTGGTATTGCTCCAGCTAGTGCCTTCAGCATCTCTGCACGGAGGTGGGCTGAGGTATAAGTAATCGCATAGGTGAAGAAACAGACCTAGAAAAGCTAAGATAGCTGGTGGAGGTTTCCCCTGGGCTGAGTATCAGTCTTTCCAGCTAGCCCAGGCCTCAGACCCTGACTGTGACCATTATGCTTGCTTTCTGACTATTTGTTCTCTCTCTCTCACAGAGAGCCAGCTGCTCCCTGGGAACAACTTCACCAACGAGTGCAACATCCCAGGTAACTTCATGTGCAGCAACGGGCGGTGCATCCCGGGAGCCTGGCAGTGTGACGGGCTACCTGACTGCTTCGACAAGAGTGACGAGAAGGAATGCCGTGAGTGGCTGCCCGTGGTGGTGGGCGGGGTTGGATAAGGGTGGAATTCCAGGCCAAGAACAGGAGGTCCAGTCCGGCTTGGACCTTGCTCCCTGTTTGCTATGAGCTACTGGGCCAGCTGCCCCTCTCTCTGGGTGCAGTTGGACCGTGCAGAAGTGTAGTATGGTAGAGGAGCCCATGCTTGGATGAGTAGAAGTGACTCCCATTAAGCCCTACGGATGCCTTTCCTGGATGCTACTCTCACCTTTAGAATCCCAGGCATTACATTGTGTGGTGCCTTTCAGTCAGCAAGGACCGTGTCTGGCTGCCTTGGTCCAGGGCTGGAGACTTACATGTGACTGTGTGGTAGAGTTCTCCTGATGATTCTGTGAGACTTAGCATTGTATACGGAGTGGATATGCCCCTATGCTGCCTTACCTCCTTTGCCCGGTAGATAGGCACGGTCTGCATCTTCACTGGATCATCCCTTTTCGGAGAGTACCAGCATGGTATGGACTCTGTGGTCCCCTCTACCCGTCTCCTTCTTTAGCCTCTTGTCCATGTTGTGCTCTGAAACATGCATAAGATCTGGGCTGAGAATAATGCACAGGAGAGGAGGCACCTTGTGGATACGGTATGAACTCTGTGGTCCTCTCTACCCCATCTCCTTCTTTAGCCTCTTGTTTATTTTGTGCTCTGAAACAAGCTTAAGATCCGGGCTGAGAATAATGCACAGGAGAGGAGGGGCCAGGCTGTCCAGTGAAAATCCTCCCTGTCTTGAAGAGTCTCTCTGCTTCCCCTGAGCTGGTCTCTGCACAGTGAGCTTGGCTCTAGGTTACCTCCCTGGCATCCTGGTAGGTCGGCAACATTGGGAGGCATGGCCCTGGCTCGTTAGATGAGCAACTGCTATGGAACCACATATCTCAGCTCTGTCATAGGCTTCGGCAGCCAGGCAGGGTGGCATTTCTGTTGGGAGGACTCTCTGTTCTGGCTCTCAGTTAGCTGTGGCTCTGGGAGGCAGCTGAGGGCAAGGTACTGAAGGGTAGGAACTTGAACTTTTGTCGGAACCGTTCTTGGGTTTGGGTTCTGTCTGAGGGAGCACTGGGTTTGGAGCCACCTACAGCAGCTAGAGACTCCTTCCCTAATGATGTGCTCGGGAAGTGTGTGTTTCCCATTCTGAGGCTGACCTCTCACCTGCATGGGATGCGGCACCCCCATGCCTACTTCTGCTCCTGAGAGAAGGTTTGGGGAGGAGAAACTGGGGAGACTTGGAGGCTGTGTTAAATTTTGTTCTGTGTGGTTTGTCTCATTAACTTGTTAGACCTCAATTTTTTATTATTATTATTTTCCCTTACCTTTTTTTTTTATTAGGACCCTGTTACTGTTTCCTTGCTTCTAGCATAACTTTAAAACTTCTAGACATCTAACATTTTAAAATTGAGTTTCAAGTGTGATGGAATGTGTGAGGCCTGTCATCGGCCCGGCTTTAAGGAGCATTAAACACTCTATACAAATATAGAGTTACCATTTTCAGGACACCGTGTGCCTTTGAACAGCGGCAGATAGAGACTGTCCTTAGCTGGCGGGTGATACTCAGCTCATGAATGTGTAAAGGAATGCAGGATTAGCAGCTAGGCCAGCCCCACCTCTGTTAGTAGCAGCTGTGCGACATTACTGACTTCTCTCGCCATCTCTGCTGTCTGTGGGTACAGTCTAGTATGTGAGAGAGAATTCATGTAGAAACGGGAAGAGGTGGTGAAGAGAGACTTGTTTTAAACAAAGGTTGTGTTGGCAGCTGCTTGGAGCTGTTTGGTTTGCTTTGGAGAAGGCTCGTTCCTGGCTAGCCTCCATCCTACTCCCAAGTGTGACAGATGCCCACCAGCCATTTGCCTAGTGTTTGATGTAGACATAATTAATATTTTTTGACTATACCTACAAACACATTGCCTGTCCAGCTTTGCATTCAATGGAGAAAACAACTCCTGCTTAGGTATTAAAGGGACGTGAACATTCCTTTCTAAGAGACAATTGAGCTTTCCCTTGAATCTTCTCCAGCCATGGAACTCTGTGTGAGATTTGGAGGAAGACCATCCAGACTCAAACATGGTCCTCTCCTGTATCCTTAGGGGATATGTAATCTTAGAAATGCTTCCAGAAGCCAGGCAGTGGTGGCACACGCCTTTAATCTCAGCACTTGGGAGGCAGAGGCAGGCAGATCTCTGAGATTGAGGCCAGCCTGGTCTACAGAGTGAGTTCCAGGACAGCCTGTGCTACACAGAGAAACCCTGTCTCAAAAAACCGAAAGAAGGAAGGAAGGAAGGAAGAAGAGAAGAGAAGAGAAGAGAAGAGAAGAGAAGAGAAGAGAAGAGAAGAGAAGAGAAGAGGAATGCTTCCAGAATATTCTAATTGAGCAACCGCTGGTGGGATTGAAGGACATTTTTCCCCCTGAGAGGACCCCGGTTTTGTCTTCTCTCAGTGGGAGCAGGATGGCGTCTAATTGTGAGCACTGAGGTGATGTCTTGGTGTGTGTGCTGAAAACAGTAGCATGGGGCCTGTGGTTTATAAGCACATAAAGTGAGCTGGAAAGCAGTTTAAGACACAGCTATGGGTAGTCTGTGTCATCAGGGCGTGGTTGTATGGATTTTATTTTCTTCCCCCATTTTCATGTGTATGCACTAAGTATGTACGTGTACAGGTGAATGCCTGAGGTTGCTGTTAGAATCACCCTTCATTGCTCTTCCAACTTCTTCATTGAGGCAGGCTCTCTTAGTTGTACATGAAGTACCGATACGGCCAGCTTTGCGAGCCAGCTTTCTCTGGGCTTTGCTTGTCTCTGCTTCCAAGGCTGCAGTTACTGGGTGGGATCTGAACTGCAGTCCTCACGTTTGCAAGAGCTTTAGCCACGGAAGCGTCTTCCCAGCCCATGCCTTGCCTTCTCTATTTAACATGAGCTGTGTTTCTGTGTATTTTTAATCCTTGTATTGTGAAAATATATGCACTGCAATTTCGCCATAATCTATTGCATGTCCTTTACTTAAAAAATAGACTTACCTTTATTCTTTCTAATTACATGTAAATGTATCTGTCTGCTTGTGGATATAGTCCACTTGACTACTGGTACCCTCAGAGGCCATAAGAGGGCATCAGATACCCTGGCACTGGAGTTAGATAATTGTAAGCCATCTGACATGGATCCTGGGAGCTAAACTTGGTCCTCTGAAAGAGAAGCAAATGCTCTTAACCACTGAGCCATCTCTCCCACCCTGTTCCGCCTTTTGGCTTCTGTTCATCACTGTGTTTAGCATCACATAAGAAACATCCTCCGTAGGTGACAGGATGCATGGTGGGTGGGGTCAGCCTGGGCCAGCAGCACAGGGCTGAGGGCAGAGGTGAACAGTTCACTTTCTCTGAGAGCAGCCACCTTCATGGAAGGAGTTTCTTTGAAACAACTGTCTGCCTCAGGGAAGGGCAGGGAGGTGGCCACTGTGACCTCTGGGAGGTCATGGCACCCAGCACTCTGTGGCACTTTGGCACGGAGAAGATAATGTTTTAGAAAAGAGCTTGCAGATCCTTGCTCTTTTGAAAGGGCACAGGGAGCCTGGAGATGGGTCCCGTGGTGGGATGCGGTCTTGTGAGCAGCTGCTTTGTATCTGCAGTAGAGGAAAGACTTTTAGAAAATAAGAAAAAAAAATTATCATAAAGGTTTTTAAAAATATCACATATTGCAAAAATTGAGTGGAGGAGGACAAAGGAATGTCATCGGAGCCTGTCCCTGTGACATGCACTCAGCATTTTGGAAGCTTTTCACTCAGGTTTTTCCCAGTTGTAATCACCATGGAAGGTCCAATTTTTCATTCCCAGTTTTTCCATTACGATTTCCCCATGATGTCATCTTAGTGATTTTTCTATAATTCACTATCGTGTAATATCTTAGTTTATGTGCATTGGTGTTTTGCTTGCCTGTATGTCTGTATGAGGATACTGGGTCCCCTGGAAATGGAGGTATGGACATGTGGGTGCTGGGAACTGAACCCTGGTCCTCCAGAAGAGCAGCCAGTGCTCTCAATCAAGGAGCCACCTCTCCAGCCCTTCTCTACCATTTTAATTCCTAGATAATAATCCACTAATTTGGTATGATATTACTGTTTATGCTACTAGTCCTTACTCTTGTTTTTTAATTTTTTAACTTTTGCTGCTTGGGATTGAACCCAGGACTTCACGTGTCCCAGGCCAGTATCTGCCCTGAGCTTCATCTTTATCTCTCCCTGCTAACCTTGTTCAGCTTTCTGCTACTGAAGAGTCGTCTTTGGCATTGACAGCTTGACAGTGGGGATGGCACCCCCATCACCCATTTCCCAGGACTGGGTTCTCAGAAACGAGACTGTGCTGAAGGGTGGGAGTTCTTCCTGCCCGTGTCCACAGACTGCCCACTTGTTTTGCTATAGGTCTGCACTGGTTTGCTTTCACTGGCCAGGAGTGAAGTCTGGGACCTATTTTCGTCTTGGCAGCATTGAGTAATATCTTTAAAATAAACTCTTTTTTCCTGGTTATTTTAATAGTTGAGAGCAGTTCATGTATTTTACATTTTTAATTTTTTTAGTTAATAAGGTAGAATGCTTATATTTTTAGCTATTAGTTTTATTTCTTTATGAGATATTTGTTGATGAATTGAAATTAACTCTCGCCTGGGCCTTGTGGGTATTAACTCTTGTGCAGAGTGCCTCTGGAGGACCTCCGCCCAGAGCTGGGGGTCGGAGGCTTGATTTTGGTGTGCTAGTTCTTGGCTAGTGAATTGCCCTGAGTGATAAGTTTATTCAGATTGCTTTTCATGTCTCCCCTCTGTTTCTGTGGTAATAAAATGATGAGACATACGTGTCAGGAAATGCGATGCCTCCGTGAGAGCACTCATTTTCAGGAGCGACAGTGAGTATGTGCTTGAGTGTCCTGGGCACCGTACTGAGCCAGGCACTTTATGTCCTAGGAACTCATTGGGTTGCCATGGGAGCTTTACTAGGAAGGAGCTGTCGTCACAGAGGCCCAGCAAGCACACAGAGCTTGCATGTTGGCTCTATAAGACCCCATAGCCTTCCTCTATCAGAGACTCCCAAGAATATTTTTTTGTTTACCTGTGTAGGTGACCCTTCGCTCATCTTGTGAATCTATATTACCCGTGGATCTGTTACCTGTATTGTGCTTGTTGTAGTTAACAGAAATTCCTGCAACTAATGCAAAAGAGAGTAGTTGGCTTATAAAGAGAGTTATTTTGGAGGTTTTTAACCTCAGAACCCAGTTGGCTCTGCTGCCTGTGGAAGATGGTGTGTCGTGGTGGGAGAGTGAACAGTGAAGTAAAACCTCATGACTAGGAAGCAGAAAAGAGAACGAGGAGGAAGGGCCCGGGTCTCATCATCCTCTCAGGCCACCCCCAATGGCCTAAAGGCTTCCCAGTAGACTTTCTCTTTATAGAGCTGTTATTTTTAATTATGAGTGTTTGTGCTCACATGTGCATGCACATACATGTTTGCATGTAGCCAGGTGCCTGTGGAGGCCAGAGGGATGGAGACGTGAACTGCCCAACCTGGGTGCTGCCAATCAAACTCATGTCCTCTGGAAGAGGAGCAAGTGCTCTTAACTGTCCTGTCAGATCACTAACTCTGGACCCCAGCTCCTCAGGCTCCGTCACCTCCTACTCCTGTCACTAAAACTTTAACACTCGAGCCTCTGAGGGACATTCAGAATCCACACTATAGGAAAAAATTCAACACATCAATAATGTTTTCCTCCAATAATGATTTTTAAGGTGGCCTTTAGTCCTATGGGCCTCTGAAACCTCTTCCTAGAAGCAAAGTACCATTCCAGTGCTAAAGCAGAGACACAGATGTCTAGAGCCGAGTGCCTTGGGACCTTCCTGTTCTGCAGTGGGCTTTTACTGTTATCTCTGTGTCTCGGCAAACTTGGGGAGAGGTTTTAATGTTGGGGTTCCTCCTCACAAGTGGGATTATTTCTCCTTGGGAGAATTTCATCGTGTCTTTGGCCACATGTGGCACTTTTATCATCTCTGACTTGTGCCCTGGGTGCGTGCATGTCTGGTGGAGTGTGGAGGAGAAACTAAAAGATGTTAAAAGAAAACATTTTAATGAATCTCCCAAACCAGAGACCTGGGAAAGTAGGTGCAGACTTGGAATTCCATCTGCCTCCACTGTGCCCCGCTCTTGCTTACTCATTGCTCAGGCATGATGGTGGAAGAACTTGATAGAGTTTCAGTGGCAAATGTGGAACTCTGGTCCCCTAGAAGTATAAAGGGGTCCTCCTCTTTTTCTTTTCTTTCTTTTTTTTTTTTTTTGTCACCATCCTAGGTTGCTTCTGCCTCTAGGTGGCACCACATGTAACGTTTTCTTTTAAACCAACTGCATCTAAGTTGGCATGGACTCGGGGCAAGCAGAGGGGGAAGTGGAGTTTGAGTTTGCTAGCCTGACGGGACACTGGCTGTTTCAATAAGCTGCCTTCTAATGGCTTAGCATGTTCAAAGACTGGGGAATCCAGGCTTGTCACGGGCTGCATGCAGCGTGCTTTGGGATGGTGGCCATTGCGATGTTGTGGCCAGCGAAGGCCGGGAACCTCTCAGTGAGTTGTGGGATGCAGCTACAGCTGAATGGGTTTTTCCCTTTTAGAAAAACAAACAGAATTGCCGAGCCACCAATATTTTGAATCAGGTGATGCTACCTGCTGCAGTGTGAGGTTGAAATCCGACCGCACGGTGCCTCTGGATCCGACCCTGCTTGGTGATGGAGTTTAGCAGAATGGATTAGTTACTTTCTGGCTTTGTGACCAAACACGTGACAGCGTAGAGGGAGGAAGGGGGTCATTGCTCCCTGTTTTAGAGGAGTCATCCTGACAGGGAGGGCATGGTGGAGAAGTGCGCTTCCTATCCTGGTCACCAAGAAGCAGAAGGAGACAGTATAGGAAGAGCCAAGGCAAGATGTCACCCCTAGGACTCATCCCCTGTGACTTCCTCTAGCTAAGCCTCACCTCCTGCCTTTCACTGCTGGGATAAATCCGTTGATTAGGTCTGAGAACTCAGGATCTGATGTTCTCTGAACCACGCCCCACCCCCAAAGATGTACCTGAGGTGTGCTTTACTGAGCTCGCAGGCATTTCATAACCCACTGGAGTTGACAGTCACAATTAAGCACCGCAAAGACATAATTGAATTAAAATGAGGTCACAGAGTGGGCCTTAAACCATCACAGCTGAAGTCCTTCCAAGAGAGAAAATTTGGACTCAGATACCAAGAGACAGAAGGTGATGTAAAGCCATAGGGAGAAGAAAGCCGGCCGCCCTCGTGTCTCATATACGTTGATTTTGGACATCTGTCCTCCAGAAGTTCAGGAAAATCATCTTCTGCTGCTGAAGCCGTTCAGGTTGTGGAAGCTGGCTATAGTCACCCCGTACACTAGCACAGCCATGGACTCATCGCCGTTGTGTTTTAAGTTGTCGCCTAGAGATGCACGCATGTTCAACACTTGTGAAGTGTGATGACTTTCACAGGCATCGGCTTCTGCTTTCTCCGTGGTTTGAACATAAGAGCATGCTCAGATCTTAATTCCCAGTATCCAAGGACATGCCCTAACTTGGAAATTGGGTCACTTCAGATGTGAATAGTTAACATGAGGTCATACTATAGTAGGGAGAGCCCTTATTGCAGTCTGCGTGGTGTTCTAAGAAGATAATGTAAAGACATGAGGGAGGGATACTGTCTGACAAGGACCAAGGTGGGAGTGACACAGCCTCCAGCCAGGGATGCCAAGGGTTCACTGTGCTCCCTAGAAGACAAGGTGGGATGAGGAAGGGAATCCGCCTGGAGTCGATGGGGGAATTGTGGCCCTGATGACCACGTGATCCTGCTGTACAACCTCTGGGGCTTTTCGTTTACGCCGTCCACTCTATTGGTGAAGCTTCATAATGGCTGCCCTGGGAAAGGACTCTTCTTACTTCCCAGGGGATCACTAAAGACACGAGTGCTCCCCTGGGCTAACCTGGAAGCAGTGGACACAGGCCTTTTTTTTTAACTGGCTTGCCATACTTGCTCCATCTCTTGGGGACAGCCCTACTCTTGGTTTCTGCTTGAGTATCTGCTGTGTCACATGTGAAGTGTCCCTATTCCTGCAGGTTTTAACTCTGGCTAGCCCTAGTGAAGTACTGGATTCCACAGGCTTCTGAAGGAGTTGGGCTTCTGACAACAGAAGTGGCCCTCAGAGTGGCCCAGAGACTGATTGTGGTTTCATGCTGACCAATGTGTATACTCTTGTGTGTTCTTTCTTTCCTATTTGTGTTATTTTGCTGTGTGTTTTAAATACCTCTGGTAACTCAGTCACGTCCAGACCCTCGGGGTTCTTCCATCCCAAAGGTGAAATCATATATTCTATAGTTCAGAACAGGGCTGTAGGGCCAGACCATGCTGGGTTCTCACAGTCCCTGATACCCTCAGTGCTACTATACTTTTCTCAGCACATACTTCCTTGGCTATAAGATAAGGGACTGTCTCCGCACCTTCACCAGAGGGCATGTTCAAATCATTCATTGCATGATGTAATCAGAAAGAAGCTGATCTTATCCAATAGGTATTGTGCCTCGGGCAACAGTATACTATCCACCTCTGAATAAGCAGAAAATTGTGTGAGGTCTCTATCTGCCCAGCATGGTATGGTCGACTGCAGCCTCCACATGCCCAGTCCCTCACCTTCCTACACTCCAGTAAGCGAGGCTCTGCTACAGAAACTGCTTTATTTCCTGGCTCAATATCTTTTTGTTTGAGGGAGTCTTTAGCCAGCCAATGTCAAAATGTCCTTCAGCTTATCTCTCTAGAGAGCCAGCCGGATACCCAAGCTGGTGCCAGAGGGAAAAAGAACAAATCTTTGCAGACCTGAGTTGAGTGTGGCTCTTGGTGGAGCCTCCTCTGCATTCTTCCCAGGATCTCAGCCTCAGTGAACCTGCAGTGAACCTGGAGTTGCTCCCTAACTGCCAGAGTGGCTGTAGTTGGCTTGTCCTCAGAGCTGAGCATACCTAAGTAGATTTGTCTGATTGTGTTCCGTTTTGTGACCTGTAGTCTTCTCCAGTACCTGTGCGGGGAGACCTTTCACTTCATACACTGGCTTGAAACCATTTTAAAACTTGATGCAGAAGCTCTCCCTTTTACCCCATGCTCGCATTTTATACCTGTACAGCCGCCATGAGAAAAGATTCTCGGTTCTGATGTCAGAATCCCTCATTCCTAGGTAGGACCTGCCAGTCACCGATATAGAACAAATCCAGGTTGTCAGACTTCCCATAAATCTTCTCTCTTGCAGCCTTTTCTTAAGAGATCCTGGTAGCTCTGCTTTTGTTATTCCCAAAAGATGCCAGAAGTTTTGCATGAGGGGGAAAAGACAAAGTGCTCCCCAGCTCCCTGGGCTTATCAATTTCTTAGGACTTCTAGAACACAGTATCACACCCCGGATGACACAAAGTGGCACTTCCACAGTTTTGGAGGCTAGAAGTGTAAAGTTTAAGTGTGAGGTGTGCCCTCTATGGAGGATAGAATAAGTATAAATATATTTAAATTGGTTATACTACTCTTTTCTTCTGTCATGTGGTATCTCGACTCCTCCACTTCTGTGATGAGGACACACTCAGCGTGCTGGTTGGTGAGAATGCAGCCTGGCAGAGCTGTGCTTTTCTCCGCCGTGGGTAGGCAGCGTGCTGGCGATGAAACACCCCGTCACCAGCTTTCTGCCTTCCAGCCCCGCCTACGGCTGCGACGGCTGGGACTGGATGTCCGTGCCAGTTCAGGGCCTTTAAGTCCAGTGTGTTTGCCTTGCTCAGAACACTAAGAATATGGGTTAGCTGCTAATCTTTATAAATTGTAAGCTCACACATGAAAATTGGGCTTATTAGGTTTTCTTTTTTAAAAAAAGAGGGAGGGGAGAGCAAAAGAGAGATTCAACAATAGAATCTGAACTTGCCAAAAATAAAACAAAACAAGAAAAAACTACACTTCTCCTCTGCCCTGCCTTTCGACTTCTTGTTCATCTGAAGGCGTTCAAGATGGCTATAGTTGTAAAATGGATTGTTGTCCCGTCCATATGATCTGATAGAGTCAGGAAACATGAGGTCCTAGAACGACCACCACAGTGTTTTGGTCTTCGTTGCACATAAAGCAGTGGCATGCTATGCCATCAGCACCATCCTAGATTGACGGTATTAGATGTTTCAACCAAGGGGATTGAACATTTCCCAACAGATAAATGCACTATGTGTGCATGCCTTCCTTAGGGTGTTGGGCAGGCAGGATGGGAAGTCAACATGTACAGTGGGAGGGACCTGCTGTATAGCCGCATTGTCTGTGTCACATCCTGTCTCCATCCAATGGAACTGTGGTATCTGGGCAAGACACTGCCTTGGTGGCCTTTCGATTCCGTGGGTAAGAATGAGCATCTCTCCTTCCCGGAGCCATTTGCTGAAGATAGGATAAATGGACTTGTGATACGGGGTGCCCAGGTGAGTATCATGCAGCCCCTGTTGAGGGACACGCATTGATGGCAGTGGTCCATCTCCAGCTCAGACTGGACCATCGCCCACCACTTGGAAGGTGAGAAGAGTGGCTCTCTACCAGGAGCCGGGCAAGAAGACTCCAGGCTTTGGTTAGGGAAGAAGATGAGCAGATCGGTGGAATGAAGGCTTCCAGGAGCTTAGAGAGAAATCCAGGAGGCACATGCTGGATTTCGTGTCACCATGAAAAGACCAGCCTCTTAATCACAGAACATCCTAATTTAGGCACAGTTGTTTATTATTATTGTTAATATTTATTACCATCATAATTATTGTTGTTGGATGTTCTTCTTGTTACAATTACTACTACTACTATTATTATTACTACTACTACTATAGCAAAGCTTCTTGTCCCATATCCCTGCCCGTGCTCTTCTAGCCCTGTTCTGGTGATAACAGGGAAATTGGACATGATGTACTAGAACATGACCAAGATCCTCTCAGCTTTCTGAGTCTCTCTAGGTAGAAGCTGTCCTTTGGGACCTGTCAGGAAACTTCCAGTTTAAATGCCTGCCCTGTCACACCACCCTTAGCAGTGTGGAGTCATCTTTGAGATCATCTCTTCACTTCAATTTGCCTTGTCCCATCTCACGCCCCTCCCGCTTTCAGCAAGCTGCATTGTTATCAGCATGGGTCTGCCTATGAGAGAATCCTGATGAAGTGGTTCATAGGGGGGGTGGGGGTAGGGGTTCACATTCCAGTGCGTCTGGAGTAAATATGGCCAGGTCCACCTGGGCCCCCTGTCATTTGGGCAAGCTCCCAGTTGCCAGGACTTGGCTGTAACTGCAAAATACAGTCAGTGGTAACGGGCCCGGTAATTGCTAATAAAATTTAAATGGCTACAAAATTACAGAACAGAGAAACAAAATTCTTTTTCCTGGCACATCCAGACCAGTCTTGTGGATCTGACTTAGGCTGTGACAGTATAGTTTTTTATTTTTGTTTTTTAATTCATACTCACACTTTGGGCTGCGATACGGCTCATGTGCAATT
This sequence comes from Mus caroli, assembly GCF_978045245.1. Classification (NCBI taxonomy): domain Eukaryota; kingdom Metazoa; phylum Chordata; class Mammalia; order Rodentia; family Muridae; genus Mus; species Mus caroli. Next base: position 78,771,795 of record NW_028227257.1, read on the forward strand.
GCTTAATGGAATTTTTTTTAAATATAGAAACAGATGAGAAAAAATAATTTTACAAAGATAATGTGTTGCATTCTTATAATGCAGGCACGACAAGAGAGTCTCTAATTTATTTTTACAATATCAAAATTATATGCAATGTACTGTGACTGCATGCAACCCCCACTGCCCTCTCTTGCCCCCGTTCTGTCTTACTGACTCCCTTCTTTGCAAGCAGACCCCTCCTACCCTCATGTCCACCCTTTCCTTTCTCTCACAGAGACAGTGTCTGAGCCTGGCACCTTCAGAATTGATCAAAAAACTCTGGCTAGACTGGCATTGTGGCCTGTACCTTTAATCCTGGCACTTGGAGGCAGAGACAGGAGAATCTCTGTGAGTTTAGGGCCAACCTGGTTCACATAGTGAGTTCCAGACCAACCAGGGCTACTTACAGAGACCCTATCTTGAAAACAAGTTGTCTATGACTAAGGAAATTACAGATGCTATGGAGGAGTTTTGCCAAATAGACATGTAGTCAAATCTGCCTTCTAAGTATTTATGTTTATGATGGTAGACTGGTGCATCTCTTAGCCTTCATCAATGAAGCCGCTTCCTACAAAGGTCAAAGTGGGAACCCATAACTGTTCAAAGTCCTGATAACAGGTGACTTACTGAATGCTTGGCTCCAAATGGGGAATCTGTGTCATTCCATACAAAACCCAGTGGACATCATGGAAGAGAGGCAGGTAGGACTCTGGGAACCAAAGGATGAGGAGTGTGGTGAGCGCTGTCTTCTGGGTATGACATGACCATTGTTCAGGAGGGCACAGCAGCTGTGTCTTTCTGCATGGGGTTGGGGATGGGGATGGAACTAGTGTCTTGTGGTGTAGTTAATAGTTTTCTTGTGGGCTGGGCTGGGAAGGATGGAAGTGAGGCCAAAGGCAAACTGTGAGCCCCGCTTTAGGAAGTGTCTCAGGAACTTGTGACTCTTGGTGTAGTCCTATAAAATCTCAGCAGAGTCTGAAGTATAAAAACCTGTCATGTGGTGTGGAGGGAAGGGACGGAAACAGGTGACACACACATATTTCATGTGCAGCAGGAACAGCAGAGCTTCAGATTAATTCCACATTAAAATACAGAGTCTGCCTTCTTCGGGAGCAAGACATTTGCATGTGCTTGAGATGCTCATTTCTGCCGCCCAGGCCCTTTATTTCGGGAGGATGAGGGTGGGGATGCAGACAGGCAATGTTCCAGATTTAGCTTGGGCTTGAAGAATTCAGGATCAGAAGCCTGGCTTGGCTTGCTTGGTAGTCAGAAAGGCTCTTTGCCTCTCTTTTTGGGGTCAGGTGACACAGCCCGGGATGTTTACTGAGCCTCCAAAGTGGGTGGGGAGAATAGAATCCCCTGCTTGTCTCCTTGTAAGGTACTGGGAGAGAGGCCGACAGGGCAGACAGGGGATTCATGTTTGGAATGTGCATTGGTGGCAAAGTGGTCTGACTGAGGAGGGCTCTGATCTGCCAGTTGCTTTGACCATTTGAACACTTCAGTCATCGTCTTAGTTATTCTTCCTGTTGCTGTGATGAAATGCCCTGAGAAAAATAACTTAAGGGAGAAAGGGTTTATTTGGCTTACGATGATGGACTACATCCCGGACAGCAGTAGCAGGAAGCTGGCTGGTCGCTTTGCATCTGTACTGAGGAAGCAGAGTGTGACTAGGAAGAAGGGCCAGGCTGTAAAGCTTCAAGGCCGGTCCCCAGTGATTTTCTTTATCTAATGCGGCTCCACTTTGTAAAGGTCTCACAAACTTCCTGAACAGCATCACCAGCTGGGAAGTAAGTGTTCAAAGTTGTATGGGGACATTCACATTCAGACCTCAGTGTCCGTGAGAGATGAGTCAGGAGCTGGCTCTCCCCGTAGCTGTGCAATCGTCCCCAAGCTACCAATGCCTGCCCTCATTACTCTACTCTGTGGCCTTAGATCTCAACCTCACACCTTGTTCTTGAGCCCCTGGCACTGCTGCCCCGGGGCTGCTCACAAGACAAGGTCATGCACCCTGTGGTCTGCACGGTAGTGAGCAAAGCTGCCAGATGTCAGAGAAGTTCTTGAAGCAGAACTTTCTAGTCTCTGTCACTTGATGTCCCTCATTAAATCCCAAACCAGGAATTGCTTCAAGTACCCGGAACGCAGGCCACTGCCCAGCCTGATGTTGCAAGGGTACAGGAGAGGAATTGACTGCTGCTCAGTTTCTATACAGTACTGCAGTGCAGAAGTGGGTGCTGTGATTCAAGGCCTGTATGTTGTGTCCCTACCTCTTCTGCCCTTGAACCCACCCAGAGCCTTTCATGAGGTGGGCGTGGAGGTAGGACTTGGTGCTTTCTCTGCTTCTTCACTTGGTCTTCCCAGTGTCCTGGGCCTTACTCCACATGGCTGCTCTTCCTGACAGCAGGCGTAGTATAAACATTTGTTCCCCACGGCTCTGGAGACCAAGAAGGCAAGTAGTGTCTGAGTATGTTAGATGCGGTGTCTGGGGCCCCACTTCCTGGCTTACTGGATTAGCTTCATTTCTTGCCATGCCACATGATGGGACAGATGGCCCTGTTCCTCTGTCCTCTCTTAGAAGGGCACCAATTGCACTGATAAATCAAGGCTTTTCCCTTACCACCCAATGAGCCTATCAATATGAAAGGTATGGGAGGGAGTATAGCATCCCTTCTCAGGTGGTGGCACATGAGTGACATCTCAGTAACAATGTTGGCCTCAGAATCAGTCTATCCTAAAGGAGTGCTAAGGTGACTGTGATAGTGACCACAATGTGGCTTAGCTCTTCCTTCTGACTTCAAGGTTCCTTTATTTGTACTATCTTTCTATCTTTTTTTTTTTTTTTTTTGGACAGGATTTCTCTGCGTAGCCCTGGCTGTCCTGGAACTCACTCTGTAGACCAGGCTGGCTTTGAACTCAGAAATTCGCCTGCCTCTGCCTCCCAAGTGTTGGGATTGAGGGCGTGCGCCACCACTGCCCGGCTCGTACTATCTTTTATATCCTTGCAGCTCACGATCATGTTGAGGTTAGGTTCAAGGATCTGAGTTTCGTGATCATGCCAACGGTCTTGGTCTGTAGTAGCCAGGACATTGGCTCTGGAGGTGACTGGGGGAGAACTTTGGATTTTTCAACTTCAAGGAAGTGTTGAGCAGTGTTTATGATACAGATGTTGCCACTGCAGACATCAGGATGGTCTTGGTGTTCAAGAGATATCCTGGGGTGGCAGCAGAAGGCATCAGACTGTGGAGTGAGCTGGGCATTTATGGAAAGAGAGGAGGAGGAAGAGGATGGAAGAAAGGAAGAGGAAGAGTGAGGGAGGAGGGTCTGGTAACCAGGAAGAGGTGTGGATGGCGTGTGGGTTTAAGAACGGCTTGCCCAGCTCTGCCGGGGAAGTCCTTGGTCTACAGATGCCATTGTAGGAGCCTGGGCCTCCCAGAGATGCTCTTTAGCATGAGCACCCTTCCCCACTCTTTTGAAAGGCACTAATCTCACTGCAAGGGCTCCACCCTCATCACATAACCACCTCCTAGAGGGCACACCAAATGCCCCTGTGTCAAGGCCAAGGTTTCCTTACACAAGTCTGAAGGAAACACAAGGAGTTTCCTGAGAAGAAAAAGCAGAATAAAGCCCAAAGGATAACAAGTATTCTGCATGTTTAGCTTTGCATAAAGTCATTCCTAAGGATAGGGAAGGGTTTCAAGGATGCTTATCGAAGTTGCTAAGTTGATGGTGTAGGACCTGGAGCTGCCAAGGGAAGGGTGTAGCTGTGTGGTTGGTGGTCAAGAGTGGGGGCTGCAGAGTCCCAGGAGAGGACCAAATGATCTTTGACTATTTTCTGCTGTGTGACCCTGAGCGAGCCACTTAACCTCTCTGTACCTCAACAACCGCCACATCTGTAACATGAGAGATCAGTAGTTCTTACATTAGTGGCTTCTGAAAGATGACTGCTTGACACCCTCTTAGTACAGTGCCTGTCACTCAGCCAGCCTTCAATAATGCCTGTTGCGATTCCCCGTCATTACCTCATACTTTCAACTCCCCTAAAAAGTTGTCAGGTAAAACAGCTTCAGATGCCCGCCTGCTGTCACCTGACAGCCACTGCACTACCCACAATGCCGTGACTAATACATCTTGTGGAAGAATGCAAGAATATTGTAGGTTTATCTTGACAGTTCAGCATGAAGCTGTTCGACGTGGTGTCACCAAAAAATAAAATAAAATAAGAAAAATAAAAGTTCTCATTGAGTTTGTTCCTGAATAGCAGTGAAAGAAAGTCTAGCTCGTTTACCACCTGGGGCTAGCAGCTGTTAGGAACAGCCCCCAGCCTGCCTGTGCTTGGCAGGACACCTGACTGCCTTGTTATTATAGACACAGGAATGACTCAAAGCCTGCTTGAATGAAATCTCCCAAATAGGGCGTCTAGGAATCTGCATCTAAGCCAGCAGCCCAGGTCTGCTGTATGCTGACCCCAGGTGCCAAGGTAGATTCCGATCTTGATGCATGAGGTCATCGCTTGGACAAACCTTGCATCTTTTGATATGCAGGTAGAAGAGATAGATGCGCAGCATGTTGTCATTCTCTCAGGTGCAGGCAGCTGAGGGGCATCTCTGTCAGGGTGTGCCTTCAGAAGCTGTCCACCTTCAACAGTAGTGCTAAGGACCTGATACCGAACACACGTGTCCACTCTTCATTTTGCTTTAAAGGCCCCTTCCTGCATATTCTTCCCTAAAGACATCATCAGGTGGACTCCTGTTGATCTTGTGAGAAAATCATTTCATTGGGCCAGAAATGAAGTTCTCGGCAAGAGCAGTCTGGCCTCTAGGAAACTATACAAGTAAGAGCAGCAAGGTTATGGTCCAGGGATAGCGGGGGTCTCTGGGAGGGTGGATCAGGGCTTGTAGTTGTTATTCACTACTATTTTTCATGGGAGGAGGTGTGTGTTTGTGTGTGTGTACCCAAGGCTGGAAGAGGCTACCCTGGGGTTAGTGCTGTTTCTTTACATGTGATGCCCATGTTTGAATCTTTCTCTGCTCCAGTTTGCTCATCTGTGAAATGGGGAAAGGGTGAAATAGACTCTCTCCAGCTCTGTGACCGAATTCCTCACTCAAAGCAAAGCAAAGAGGAAGGGTTGATTTTGGCTTACAGCTTGAGGGGATCCAGACCATCATGGAGGAGGCATGGTGGGAGGAGAGAGGTGACTGGTCATGTCATATCTGCAGTCAGGAAGGAGGGAGAGGGAAAAGGAAAGGGTGGGGAAGAGAGGGGTCCACCACAACTGGTGGCCACATGAGCCTATGTGGGACATTTCTGGTAGAGCTTAAATACATTTATACCTGTTAAATAGTTAGGCTGCTGTACAACAAAGTCTCATGACCCTTAGACTTGTCTCTTGTGGGGTATCAGCTGTCATTATTAATAATCCCATCATCATCTTCAAGAAAATGCAGCTATGGTCATCCTTGTCTGTGAAGAAATGGAAGTACAAAGGGGAAAGCTGCCCAGATCTCAGCCGTGCAGCCAAGTGCAGCTGAGAGCAGCCGAACAATGGTCAGGATGAAGTGGGGTTCAGCCTTCCTGGTGGGGCTGTATTGCCAATTCCTATATGATTGCTTTTTGGACTGGGCCTCTGGGGTGCCAAGGGTGACTGCTACCAAGAAGAAAGGGGAACACAGAGCAGCAGGGGTTTTGGGTTTGGACCCTTTTCCTGCTTCAAGCAGAACAGCTTCATGTCTATTTTAAAAAAATGTGTGGGCTTTGCACACTTCTTTGTTTCCACTGAGGGTTCTGTGGTAAACAGATCCAAGGATGAATTCTTGCTGGACTCCCTAAGCAGCCTTTTGTTCTCTGTCTTTAAAGTCTTCCTAACTTCTGGGATTCCAAAGACCGAGCCAGGATTGTCTCTTGCTGGAACAGAACTCAAGTTCAACGCGCTGAGCACAGGCGGTACTCAGACATTTGTTCCTTATAATGAGCCCCCGTCTGCTTTCAGAGTAGCAGTGGGTTTGCAGGGCTGATGAGTTACCTGTTAGTAGACACTTCTTGGCTCCTAACTACATCAGGTCCCACTTGGCTCCAATCTGGCAGTGTGGCCGGGTCAGTGTCTCCACTTGTGGTGGGAAATGGGAAGCTGTTGACATCGTGCGTGATGCAGTGCGGGTGGCTGTCAGCCTGAGGAGCTACAGTAGCAGTGCTTTGACATCAGAGAGACTAGAGGACAGCTACAGGATCCTCTTCATGAGACCAGGAAGAGATGATCTCAGACAGGCCCATCCTTGGTACAGATAGGTTGTGTCATTAATATCCCTCTTCAAGGCTTGGAACATGAGTCTGCCGGTAAAATGCTTGCTAAGCAACCCTCACCACTCAGCATACATGTAAAGTTAGGCTAACCAGCTCATAGACTCTCTAGGTTCAGAGAGAGAGGGAGGGGGGAGGGAGGGGGAGGGAGGGAGAGAGAGAGAGAGAGAGAGAGAGAGAGAGAGAGAGAGAGAGAGACTATCTCAAAACATAGAGGCAGACGCCTGATGTCGAGCTCTACCTTGTGTGATGCGCACGCGCACACACACACACCACTCCCCCAACCAACCTCCCTGGTGCAGGGGTGAGCATCTCTATTTAGTGCTCTTGGCCCTGCCCAAGTTTTCGGTATTAGGTGGCTATGCCTTTCATAATTCAAGAGGCTCCCAGAAGAAGCTGTGACTCTTTATGGGGAATCATTTCATCATTAAAACTTATGTCTACCCAGACATTGAAGGACCAGGTTCTTGATCTGCCCTTCACCCCCCTCCTCTCCTTGCAAGGCATGGTTGAGAAGAAAACATCAGCTGCACATTGAATAATCGTGCTGCGATGCAACCCTCACCTTGGCACATGCGAACGACTGAGAAAACAATGCCCGCTTTCCTTGGGCTCTCTAGCTAATATCCCTTGGTCTTGTGCCAGCTTCTCCCTCGACTTCTGCATTTCAGAAGTATTTTGTTTTCCATTGCCGACAGGAGGAGTACAAAGGCAGATGGTGTCATCACCTAATTTGTTAATTCTGCCAGACTTTCTTCTCCTGCCAATCAGCAGTGATCCTTACTGGCTCATGTTTAAGGACAGCCTTGAGGAAAATTACAGAGAAGCAGCGTCCTGTTTACCCTGCGAATGAATGCCGAGGGCTTGGGTAAAATCAGAACAAAACAAACAATTTAAAAGCAGCACAGTGGCTCTGAGTGAATTCGAGGGTGGGCAGCGCAGCCGCTGCAGAGGAGCAGCAGGGGAGCTCTGGCTTGCTGTTCTTGACCCTGCCTAGAACTTAGCATGGGGTATTTCTTTCTGAGCCTTCTTTCCCTTCTAAGTAGAAACGTGCCCTCCAGCACCTTCCCTGGAATACTGATTATTTACAGGATTGACATCATGCAGTTCTTTGAATTCTCTCCTGGCTTCAGAACAGAACTGTGTAAAACGGCAACAGAAACTGTGGTGAAGGAATGCGAGCCACATGTGGGCCACTGCTGGGGCCGCATCGCATCGCATCGGGGTCAGTGGATGCTTGCCTTGCAGATGTGAGGATGTGAGTTCATTTCCCTGGAGCCCTTGCTTTTTGTTTTGTTTGTTTTGTTTAGTCTTCTGAGAGAGAGACAGAGACAGACACACAGAGAGAGACAGAGAGAGACAAGAGACAGAGACCCTGGTGTGGTAATCCTACCACTAGAGAGATGGTGTCTTAATTAGGGTTTTACCACTGTGAGCAGACACTGTGACCAAGGCAACTCTTATAAAGATGTTTAATTGGAGCTGGCTTACAGAATCAGAGATTCAGTCCATAATCATCAAGGTGGGAACATGGCAATATCCAGGCAGGCATAGTGCAGGAGGAGGTGAGAGTTCTACATCTTCATTTGAAGGCGGCTAGAAGACTACTGTCTTCCAGGCAGCTAGAATGAGGGTTTTTGTTTGTTTGTTTGTTTGTTTTTGTTTTGTTTTTGTTTTTATTTCTGAGACAGGGTTTCTCTGTATAGCCCTGACTGTCCTGGAACTCAGTCTGTAGACCAGGCTGGCCTCGAACTCAGAAATCCACCTGCCATGCGCCAGCACTGCCTGGCGAGAATGAGGGTCTTAAAGTCCATGCCCACAGTGACACACCTACTCCAATAGGGCCACCACCTTATAATCGTGCCACTCCCTGGGCCGAGCATATACAAACCATCACAGATGGTAGTTGAGTGGATGCCTGTGATTTTCTAGCCAGCCATCCTAAACTACTTGGCAAGATCCAGGACAGTGAGAGACCCTTAAACAAACAAACAAAACAAGATGACCAGTACCTCAGAAATAATAGCTGAGGTTATCTTCTGGCCTCCACACACATGTACAGACCTACCAACACATGCATGCACATGCATGATCACTTATACACACACACACAGAATATGGGCCTGGTGTTCATGCTTGTATTTCTAGCACTCCAGATGCTGAGGCAGGAGAATTGCAAGTTGGAGGCTAGCCTGGGTTACATAACAAGTTCCAGACTACATTGGGCTTCCAAGTGGGAACCTGTTTTAAAAGACAATCAATCAAAACACAAACAAAATAATGTGGATAGGTGGTTGGGTGGGTGGTTATGTTGATGATGGATGGGTATAGGAAATGAAGGAGTCAGTGCATGGGTTAATGAGTGCATGGGTCTATTTTCAAACCGTTGGTGGGAGGGAGGGATGGATGGATGATAGATAGATGGATGGATGGATGGATGGATGGATGGATGGATGGATTAACTGATTGGTGAGTGTGTTAATGCATGTTTAGGTAGATTGATGGATAGATTTGTCTTGGTACATAAAAAGAGGAATACCTCACTCTGTAGCCATTCCTTCCCAGAAACCTTTGTCCCCTCTCTTCCCCAGCAGGTATACCTTCTTTTCTCCAGCTCACATAGAACCTTGTGTTCCTACCTATGACTTGTCAGCATCACATGCAATAAAGGCCATGGGTGTTTGCTTTCTAGGGCCATTAGACGTTTTCAGACAGCCAGCAAAGGGCCAGAATGTATCTTGCTCAGTTTTCCCAGCAACAAGCACAGTGCGCTCCCAGCATAGCGTATATTTGGTGAGTGACCCCATCAAGGAAGAAAGAGTGTTTGGAAATGCACAGACAACGTGTCCTGCTCTCGGCCGCTTTCTCGACTAGGCTTTTCCTAACATGTAGCCAGATAGGGTTGCTAAAGAGCAGCAGGGTTCCTTCTATCTGCTGCATGCACACACAGAGACACAGCCACATACAGAAACACACAGAGACACAGAGACAGATAGGCAGAGAGATAGATAGAGACAGACACCTCCCCCATATGTCTCTCAAGACTTTTAAAGGACCTCTTGATTGTTTTGTTTTAACAACCTGCCTTCACAATGTCTCCTGCTTCATCCCTGTTTCCTGCCTGTTAAGTAACCGTTCTTCCCGAAGTTTGGATCCCAATAGATGTGAACCCTGGGCCACCCCTCCCCGATCAGCGTTTGAGGGTACCTATCATCTTCATCCTCTGTCATTAAATCCTTATGTTTTGCTTAGATTTTAAGACAGGGACAGAGGCTAATGAGGGGCTTTTGTGCCCAAGAACAGTGGACCCTGGCAGCTTCAGTGGCTTTTGTATTTAATTCCAGGGAGGTAGGGTGCTCATAGTGACTAGCAGGGTTAGGGGAAGAGACAGGCAGCTCAGCAGGCTGAAAAGATGCAGCCCTCCTCAGATCAGCTGTTGCTCAGGCAGCCTGGATGTTCCTATGCAGGGAGAATGGCAAACTCTAGAAGACCCCCCTCTGAGTGGTTGTTACTGTCACTTTCGCAGGGTTGTGCAGGAGCCAGCTCTTGCTGTGGGTAAGCTGAGTGCTCGAACTCCTCTAGGCCCTATTTTCCTCCACTCTAAAGGGACTTGCTCATCTCTAAGCACCGGTGATTGTCCGTGTGGGAAGACAGAACCATTTGCTGGCACACGAGCACATGTGTAGGAATGGATTTTGAATTGTTTACATATGCAAAAAGATTGGATTCCTAGTGAGCAGAGTGTACAGAGGCACTCTGGGGTCAGTGCCTCCCTGGGAATATTGCTGCAACGTTGTACGCCAGACTCTCTGCTCAGTGCTCTGCATGGCTGATATCATAAAGAATTCAGATTGCCACACTAAATCCCACAGACATGCACCCTTTATATAGGATTGAAGCTTACAGGAAAGGTGGAGCCAAGATATGAATAAAGACATTCCAGAGTGAGCCTAAACCATTGTTATGCTGCCCCCTGCAGGTCAGTGTGTGGCCTGGCTCATCAGTGTGGAGGGTTTTGAGGAGCCTTAGAGATTAGAGGCAAGACCCTGTACAACATATTCCCTCTGCAAAAAAATGGGGAAAAAAGGAGATTGAATATTTAGTAGCTGAAGTAAATTCTAACTGCTCTTTAGTTTCAGAGCATGCAGCAGGGGCTTGAAACATCAGAACCACAATGGGAGTCTCCCTCAGGGTTGCCTTTCCTGGTAAAAATCGACAGCTGGGGAGCTGGCTCAGTTGGGAAAATCTTGTCTTGTCAAAGTCGTGAGAGCCTGAGTTTGAATCCCAGGATCTTTGTAAGAAGCCAGGGGTGGGAGTGCACATGTGCATACCTGGTGATGGTGAGACAGACGACAGACAGAGAAGATCCCTGAAGGCTTGTGGGCCACTAGCCCAGCATACTGCTGAAATCCCAGGCCGGTGAAAGACCCTGTCTGAAGCAAGAAGGCTGTCTTCTGATCTCTGTGTGTGCATCCTTGTACCATCCCCAGCACATAGGAGCATCTCTGGGCTCTGTGCACTAAAGATGTCTGGCAGGTTCCTAGGACTACTGACCCCAGTTCCCAAATCCTCCTTGAAATGGTCCCTGGTGTCTCCAGCTTTATAAGTCTTCAGAAGCTGGAGTGGAGGGTGGGACTCTGTCAGTTGAAGATTCTAGTTCATTAGGTCTGGGGCAAGGCTGACTGTGCACTAGCAACCCAGGTGGTTGCTGCTGCAGCGGGTCTGAGGTCTGCATACCTCAGGCCTCAAGTCTGTGTTTCCCAGGGCCTAAGCTGGCTGCATCAGAATAATCTTAGACTTTCCTTCCATAAGCATTGAGTCTCAAATGAAGCTTAGGAAGTTTCTGTAACCACTCTGACAAACACTGCCCTGTTCCTTGCTTTCTGATAGTCGAGGTCCCTCGTGGACTGAAGACAGGTCACATAAGATTAGCTCACAGGTCTAGTTTGTCCTATTTCACTGGATAAATCCACTCCATATTCAGACTTGGGATTTCTGCAATTGCTTCTTCACATCCTCTTGTCTCTCCCCTGGGCTCCTGCCTGCTCCACTCTTTTCTCCTTTGCTGTACTTGAGTATGTGCCTTTGATACTCCATATCCTGGCTTTTGCATCTCTCTCAGTAATGAATTTGCTGCACGGATCCCCAGGAATCTGCTGTTAAATTGGGCAGGTGGTAATGTCCTTAGGTGCCCTTCATGCAGACTGAGCGAGATCCACCACATCGTCCCTGCATGATTAGCTGGGGTGGCCAACCATCTTTCTTGTTTGCCCTCTTCCTTCTTAGTCCCTTTTCCCTGGGTCATTGCTCTTCTGGGAGTGGTTCAACCTTTCCATATAATAATACTGTCTGGGTGACATCCAACTTTTCTATACTGTAGTGTTGCTGCAGGGGGTTCCATACTGCATGTCTGATCCAGTCACTGCCCTCACAAAAACCATGGAGCGCTGCAGCTAGGCAGCCCGGGGCACATGCTGGCTGGCCTTGCCACTTGTCAATGGAGAAATCCTGTATGCACTGCTGAACTTCTCTTGACTACAGGTTTTAATGTGGCGGAGTGGGTACAGTTCCATCCTGGTTAGCTTTTGTTCTCAAATGGATACAACCTAGAATCACCTGCCATGGGGGAAATCTCATAAGAAGAATTGCCTCCATCAGATAAACTGGCTATAGGTGTCAGCCACTGTCTCGACTGAGATTTGAAGATCAACATTCAGGGCCCAGCCCACTGTGGGCAGTACCATCCCTAGGCAGGTCGACCTGGAGTCTGGAGTCGACAAGAAAGCTAGCTAAGCGTAGTCCAGTGAGTTAGCCTGTAAGCAGCAGTCCTCCATGGTTTCTGCTTCAGTTTCTGCTTGAGTTCCCGATCTTCCCTCAGTGACGGGTAAGGCCTTTCTTCCCCTAAGTTTTGTTTTATCATTGAGGCAGAGGTTGAAATTGGAACAAGTCTTTAGCTGGGAAGTTTCTATTCCCAAGGTGGAGGCCTGTTGAACTCCCCATGAATGTCTGCCTTGAGTTTTCTTTAATTATCAGGAATAATGAATTGAAGTAATAGCAATCTCAATGGGCCCAGATCACAATAGAATCCAGTGAGGCTTTGAAGTGCCTTACAAAACATCCTTATCTGGCCCTGTGATTCCCACTGGCTGCGCATCCCTCTCCCATACTCTACCTTTCTGCCCTGTCTCACAGCTCTTTACATATGTCCTGTCCTCTGTGCCAGAGCCTTTCTGCCAAGGCAGGGGGAGGGGATCCCTTTCAAACTGCCCCTGATTCCTGCGAGAAGAGAGGGTCATCTCTCCCTTCCTGTTCCTGCTCATTCTCGGGGGCTTTTGTGAAGCACATGTGCATCTCTCTGTACAAAACGTGCATGATCGTCACCTTTACATGGTGTGCTTCTGAAGTTAGGCTGGCATCCCTGGTACAGCTGGAACTCACTGTATGTTGTGTGAATGGAGGAATGATGGATTGGCGCGGGAATTCAGAAGCTGATCCAGTGGCTCAGAGGGCCAGCCTTCAGGATGTTTGAGATGATCTTGCCTTGTTATAGTTGAGAACTTAGGAGTGAACCTTGAGCCCTCTCTCTTCCTAACCATCTCTCTGCTTCACTAGTTCAGCAGCGAGTCCAGCCAGCACTACTGCTAAAGCAATAGGTTTCAGCTAGGCATGATGCTAACATCTCACAATGATGGAGATGGCTTCGATGGTCACTCCTAGGGCCACTGCTAGTAGATAGTGGGCAGGGGCTAAAAGTGAAGTAAAACCTCATAGTTCATAGGGAATCCTCTGCACAGCCAAGAATCACCCAACCCTAATGGGCTGAGTTGAGGAACCCATCCTGGGGATTCAGAGTCCACCCAGAGCTGTCCATCAGTGTTCGTTGTTTTCCTCATTTATGTGACCAGATACCTGTCAAAAAGCAATGTATGGGGAAGGAATCGTCTGGTTCACGGTTTGAGAGGGTACAGTCTATCACAGCAGGGAAGGTATGGCGATAGGAATATGAGGTGACCAGTCGGTCACACTATCTGAAGTGAGCAAGCAGAGAGAGATGAGAACAGTGCTTCTTGCTTTCTCCTCCTCCTTTGCTTTAAATGACCTAAGCCTAGACCGTGGGATGGTTCCACCCATATTCCTTCTCTCTTCAGTTATACCTGCCTGGGAATGCCCTCACAGATATACACAGAGATGTGTGTACCTTTAACTTTTTTCAAACCCTGTTTTTAATGGTGGTTCTTAAACGCTTTAACCTCCCCTCTAGCTCACCACACACCAGAGTCAGAGAAAAAGAAAGGACACAGGGGGAGTGGACCTGTTTAGAAATGGTTTTCGGAGCAACTCCTGTCTGAGTTGTCTGGAGATCGGCAGTTCAGTTCACCGGTCAGCAATGGCAGCTCGATCCACTTGCAAACACTTCATGCTTACACCTGCAGTCCAGTTCAGTAGAGCTGGGCTAGCAAACAGGAATCAGCAGCGGTGGCGCTACCTAGCAGAGACCGCCAGGCCTCAGCCTCGGCGGGAGTTAACAGGAGGGACCAGGAGCTGTGCTCTCTCAGCGAAGGCCAGCGAAGATGAGCAACTAAGAAGCAAGCATTGCACAGCTAGCTCTACAAGCAAGCCTAGTCAGCCCCAGTCACTGTCAGCCACATTCTGTTTACACGGCCTCCACACATCATGTGGCCTTCACGGGCCTTGCCTCCGCACATGCGCATTTGTCTCAACTGACATCACTCTGCCAATCAGTCTGAGTCCACAGAAGTGGCAAAAAAGCCACAGCATGCCACCAGAAGTTTTTTAGAACATTTCTCTATGTGGAGTCCTGAAAATGGAGCTCAGCTACGCAATGTACGTGCATGTTGTTAGCAAAGAGTCCTTCATCACGTGTTCTTTCACGTGCTTGCTTTGGCAAAACATCCTTTCTCCTGTGTCTGCTTCAGTGAAATCTTCCTTCAGGAGTCTGCCGCCTTTCATCTATGTCCACTTCAGGAAAACAGTCCTTCCCATGTTTGCCCCAGCAAAACACCACCAAACACAACTGATTCTTCAAAGAACCCTTGAAAAGTTTCCACTTTAGGTGTGTCTCCTGTCCTCGTTTGTCTGGAATATTTGTGTCTTTCACTTTTACAGGTCACACTGTAATGGCTTCTGACTCAGATGTCCCTGTCCTTATCATCCAAATTAGCCTCACAGCCACTGTTGCATGGTGTTACAGCACCTCATAGCACTCAGCGCTGGGTCTGCCTGCCTTCTTGCCTGCCTTCCTCCCCACTTTCTTTCCAACTTCTGTGAAAGCTCCCCGAGAGTTAAGTCCTCTTTTGCCTTGTGCAGGGCTCCATCCACAATGCTTAGAACAGTGCCCAGCGAGAGCCATCAGTGTACAGCGAAGGAAGTCTGGGAAGTGTTAATAGTGTATACCCATGGTGAAGTGTGGGAATTGTACGACATACTCTCCTTACATGCAGTCTCCACCATAAGGCTATGGAGATGGGGTGGGGTGCTAGGATACCACGTTCATTGTCTTCATTTTGCAGCTGAGGAAACCAGGTGCTGAAATTTATGATGGCGTAGAAGACCATGTGGTTAGAAGGTAGCAGAGCTGAGATTTGAACTTGAATGTGGGGACCCCAGAGTTGATTGAGGACATGAGTGTGGACTGTGAATTTTGAGGCCGTGCCTTTGCTTTCTGAGTGCATATATGGCAGAGAACCTTTTACTGACGGGGAATCAGCTGTATCTGAGTCCAGATCCTTACTGGCCACATTGCATGGCGTTGTATAGAGTGTGTGTGTGTGTGTGTGTGTGTGTGTGTGTGTGTGTGTGTTATTTTGAGGTTATGCAGGAGTACCAATCATTTCTTAATTCATAAAATGCTAGGGTTTAATACTACAGCTTTGCCCGCTTCATCCTCACTACTCACCATGTTTTCTTCACCATTTTGACCACTTGGAAAACTCAGGCTAGAACTGATGGGAGTAACGTCACAATAGAACATTTTGTCTATCTCCTTTGCTTCTGCTTTTCCATAGCATCATTTTTTCCTTACTTTTAACAGCTTTGTTTTCCTAAACCAACTTAAAAGATTTATGAGAGTACATTATGAATTTAGAAGAAATAAATATATATGTAAATTGTGTCCCTGGGCAAATTATTAATCTGTGTTGGTAGCTTCTGTGCAATGTTGGTAATGGTTCTCACCCCTTCATGCTTGGGGGCAGTGTAAATGGGGAAGGGCAGGAAGAGCTGCTCAATAATGCTAGAGACATTTAACAAGCATTAGTGCCATTTCTTCTCTGCCTACAGTGCAGACGAGAGAATGTTGACACCAGTACTTGGGCTAGTAAATGCTGGAAG
The DNA here is from genome assembly GCF_978045245.1 of Mus caroli. Classification (NCBI taxonomy): domain Eukaryota; kingdom Metazoa; phylum Chordata; class Mammalia; order Rodentia; family Muridae; genus Mus; species Mus caroli. The sequence goes on from NW_028227257.1 coordinate 78,787,458, forward strand.
GCGACTTAACGGACCTTGTGGAGTCACTCCTATACACCACCGACTCTAGTGAGCTCCAGGACAAAAGCCGGTGACTGGCAGTCATCTTGATTTTAAGTGGTAGAATAATATTAGATTTTGAAAGTAGAAAGGATTCCATGGCTATTTGGTAGAGGTGGACTCAGCCACAGAGCCCAGCCTGACAAACAGAAAGCATTTCATGCAAGAAAATGAATTAGACTGACAAAAACTTTATGTTACTATGGCAACTGGGTACTTGGCCAGTCCCTCTTTAGCTTGATTATAATGCAGCAGTGAGAAATGTCAACTGTTACGTCTCAATTGCTTATTAGCTCATAAAATGTCCCAGTTCACATACTAATTGTTACTGGGTAAAGTAATACTATATTAAGAGGTCGATGCCACCCATTTCCTTGTTCTAAGCCATACTGGGGGCTTTAAAAAGTAGAAAACAGTACTTATGATAATAAAGCTACTTAGCCCTTCCTGAAGCTAGACATCTTTTCTCTTAGCCTCACTTGTAAGGACTATTACATCATCCCTATTTTACACATGACAAAGTAAAGACCTTGACAAGGAGCGGGTTAGAATCTAGACCCAAAGCTCTCAGGCATTTAACACTTATTCTTAAAAGTTAAGAGTGGGCATTGTTTGTTTCTTTGTTTCCTTTAAGAAAAACAAGCTGGGCATAGTGATCAATGTCTATAATCCCAACAAGAGGAAGGAAGAGGCAGGTGAATCTCCGTGAGTTCAAGGCCAGCCTGGTCTACATAATGAGTTCTAGGACAGCTAGAGTGACATAGTGAGACCCTGGTTTGCAGAGGGTGGGGGTAGAAATGACGGACAGATAAGGCTTTGTGCATTGCAGGTTAACAGCATCCCTAGCTACCTGTCATATGTCAGGGGACTCTCCCATGCCCTTCACCCCAGCATTATCATGTGTTCCTTGTAAGCAAGCCAGAACTGGGGAGCATTTAGCTAATTTAGAACCTTCCAGAAAAAGAGCCATCTTTTATTTCTGATGTCACCCATATTCTTAGATCTTAGGAATTCTCATAAAACTTGGTTTCTTTATTTGGTTATATCAGAGAGCTATGCAGTTATGTCACTAATTTTAGAACATTTCATCACCCCAGGAAGAAATGCTTGTACCCATTAGTTCTCCATTTCCCCCTCCCATTCCTGGGAAGCACTAACCTTCATCTCTCCAATGATTTGCCTTTTCTGGACATTTCATGTAAGTGGAATCATTATTCATAGCCTTTTGTGCCCAGCTCTTTCATCTAGTATGCTTTCCAGGTTATACAGGATATCATGTATCAATCTTTCAGCTCTGTGTGATACTGCAGGATATAGACTGTAGGTGTCCTTGTTCATTTTTTTATATGAATTTCTAGTTGTCCCAGGCTTTGTTGTAGACTGTCCTTTGCCCCAGTAAATTTTCTTGGCACTCTTACCAAGCATCAATCGGCTATAAAAGAAACCAGTTTTATTCTGTTGCTCCACAGGTAAACTCTTGTTCCAACACAGACCTGATTATTTTGTCCTAATGCAAAACACTGAGATCAAGAAGTGTTTTCCCTTCAATGTCATCCTTTTAATACAGTATTAACTACTCTGAGGCCCTTCCATCTTCTGTGTGAAGTTAGGATCCACTTGTCTATCTCTACAGAGAAACTAAAGAAGATTTTATAGGGATTGTGTTAGACCCACTGAGGAGTGTTGCCTTTAACAAATATTAAGTCTTACATTTTACAAACATAAGGTGTTGTATCTTCTCATTGCTCTGACAAAGTCAGCATCAGGAAGGAAGGGTTTGTTTTAGATTGTGTTTTAAGAAGGGACACAGCCCATCCTCATGGTGGGGGATGATGTAATGAGTTAATTATACTGTATCCACAAAAAAGTCGAGTGTAGGCAGGGAGTACGCCAAGCTATAAAACTCGCAAAAGTCAGTCTCAAGTGGAAACTTCTGGTTTCTTTGGAAAGTCAGTTATGTCAAATGATATTTTGCTGAAACAGATACAGGTGAATGGATGTTTTGTTATAGCAAACACATGAATGGATTCATAATGCTCAAAAGGAATATAAACGTGTGACCCCACAGACAGTGGGAGCTCGAGCATTGGATTGCTTCGCCCCCACCTTGCTATTGGTTCATCTTACATTATATTGCTGAGTTCTGCTTGTGATAATGCCATAGAGAGAAACTAGCCAAAGAACTTCCCATGAGGCTCCTGTGGCTTCTTGCTGCTTCCGTGGTCTCTGGCTGGTAAGAGAGCCTTGCGGTTTCTTCTGGATTGAACTGCCCTTACTTATTCATGTGTGGTGACTGCCAAGTGGACTGGACTGTAGCTGCTGGTTCGTGTATGGTGTTTGCTATTGGACTGAAATGATATCCTGACAATGAAGATTGGACTTGCTCCCAAAGAACTATTTCTAAACAGGTCTACTTCCCCATGTCCTAGTATCTTTTCTCTTCCACTACCTCTGGTGGGTGTGGGGCTAGAGGAGAGGTTGAGCCCTTATTAAATAGGTTGGAAGAAATCTATGCCTATACCTTACCCCTGGTAAGGCTTGCTGGAAGGTTAGACATCTAAAGGTATCCACAATCTTCTGAAAAAAGTGCCACCTGCTGGGGACCAAGTGTTCTAGCTCACGAGCCTATGGGGAACACTTCACATTCAAAGCACCACCATTTTTTTTCTGTTTATTCAAGTTATTTCTTTGAAGGGTGTTTTTCAGCTTTCAGCACACAAGCCTTACATGTCTTCTGCTCAATCTATTTCTAAGGATTTTTACTGGTTTTGATGCTATTATAGATGAGGTTGTTCTTTTAATTTAATTTTGATTCTTGATCGTGGGTGTGTAGCTGAATAATTGATTCTCCTGTGCTCATCTCCCACTCTGCAGCTTTTATGGTCTTGTTTCTTGTTGCTACCTACTTTCGTAGGTTTTCAGTCTCTCTTCATTTTTAATACAGACATTCACACTTATAAGTTTCTCACTTGGCCCCGAGTTACATGTATTCTTCACATTTCAATACTGTTATGTTTCTATTTAGAATCTCAAACTGTTTCCTCCTCGCCTCACCTCTCTTTTCTGACTCTGGATGTTGAGTGAGTGAGCTCCCTGAGAGGCGCATGGTTGTTTTCAGCAACTTCCTTCAGTGGTTGATTTCTTATTTTACTCTACTGTGGCTGGAGAACACAGTGTGTAGTTCTGGAGTTTCACAATCCACTGAGGTCTCCTTCAAGTTCTTGGATTTGGTTTGACATGTGTCATGTGTGTTCTGTACTTGCTGTGTTCTAGAGGCATCTGTTGAGTCTGTTTTATGTTATTTTAAAATCTCTCTCTCTCTCTCTCTCTCTCTCTCTCTCTCTCTCTGTCTTTCTCTCTGCCTCTCTCCCTCCCCTCCCCTCCCCTCCCCTCCCCTCCCCTCCCCTCCCCTCCCCTCCCCTCCCCTCCCCTCCCCTCCCCTCCTCCCTCCCCTCCCCCTCCCCCTTCCTTCTTCTCCTCCTCCTCCTCTTCTTCTTCTCCTCCTCCTCCTCCTCTTCTTCTTCTCCTCCTCCTCCTCCTTCTTCCTCTTCCTCTTCTTCTTCCTCCTCTTCTTCTTCCTCCTCTTCCTCCTCCTCCTCTTCCTCCTCCTCTTCCTCCTTCTCCCTTCTCTCTGTTGAGACAAGGTCTTATGTAGCCCAGGATCTACTTGAGTTCTCTATGGAGATGAGAAAGGTTTTCATGCTGTGACCACAAACACCACACCTGGCTTATGAAGTCCTGGGAATTGAACTTGGGGCTTTGCATACTAGATTGCCAACTAAGCTACATCTCAGCCCTGGCCTTTTTTTTTTTTTAATATATGGTGCTGCTAATGACTTCCATTTAATTACTGATCTTTAGCTTATTGTATCTGTCATTGAAAGTGTTGGTGTGTCCCGTTATCTCTGTTAATCTGCCCTATGTATTTTAGGGCTCTTATTTTAGGGCATATAAATTTGTATATCTAAAAGTCTTACTTTGTCCCTAGGAGTAATTTTTTTATTATTATTACTAATCTTCCATTATCTGGTGTTAGCACTTCAGTTCTATAGATTTCAGGTAGCTTTGGCTTTGTTCTGCTAATCTTGTTTGCTTGTTTTGAGATAGGGTCTCACAATGTAGCCCTGGCTGGCCTAGAACTCATTATGAAGATCAGTCTGGCCATGAACACACAGAGATCTACCAGCTTCTGCCTCCTGAGCGCTGTGATTAAAGGTGTGCACAACCATGCAGGTTTGTATTGCTCTTTAACCTTCCCAGGTTTTCAGATGTGCAGCCAGGACCAAGAATCACTGCTCTATTAAAGTTCAGGCTCAGGACCGCTGTCTTTAATGGTCATCCCCAGACACTGATAGGATCACAGTCAGATTATCTGAGGCCTCACTGATTTGTTAAAGACACTATAGAAACTTGGATTCTGTTTCATTGTTTCATTGCTGTGAAGAGACACCATGACCAAGGCAACTTGCAGAAAGAAGCATTTAATTGGGGGCTTACATACAGTCTCAGAGCTTGGTCCACATCATTGTGGTGGGAAGCATGGCATCCCCACAGCAGGCTGGAAGGCATGATGCTGAAGTATTAATGAGAACTCACATCTGATCTACAAACTGCAGAGAGAGAGAGGAAAAACTGAGCTTGGCTTAGGCTTTTGAAACCTCAAAGCTGACTCCTTGTGACACACTTCCTCTTACAAGGCCACACCTCCTAATCCTTCCCAAAAGTTCCCCTAACTGGAACCAAGTATGGCGGTTGTTCTCATCCAAACCACCTTAGAAGCCCCAATGAAACTTTCCCATAACTACATTTGTGATACTTTGAAGACCTATTTCCCTGAAAGAGTTCTTTCCCTTGCTGGTTCCTCAGAGCAGTAGGAGGTGCTTGTTGCCTGGCGCCTGGTGGAGTTCCCAGTTACTGAAGGTACCACAATGGCTATTCTTTGTGCTTCCAGCAAGCATTGCAGCAACAATTGCCAGGACCAACTCTTGACTCCCAGGTCCTACTGCCTCCATGAATTGTGTTGAGAGAGCTAGGTAAAACTCCAGGGAGCTCATTCCCCAAAGCTTCCTTTCCCCTTTAAGGAGAAAACTGTTCTGTGATTTGCACATGTGTGTTTACATGTCTCTCCCATCTCAGGAACTCAGACCAACTGTCAGGATAGGTTCTGCTGAACAGAGAAAAGCCTCAAAGAGTTTTTCCACCTATATCTGACCAGCCCATATCAAAGATCATTAATACATCTTTCCAGGTTTGAAGACAAAGAAATCAGTGCTTTTTTCGGGGGGGTGGGAAGCCTTAGCTCTGGTGGGGGCCATGGTAACAGGAGAGGGTGGGAGTTCTGAAATATAAAGTCGTCTCATGGTAAAGAACACACAGAGACACAACACACACACACATATAACACTTACACCCCACACCCCACACAAATACACACACACACACACACACACATATCACACTTACACCCCACACCCCACACAAATACACACACACACACACACACACACACACACCATATACCACACATCCAAACCCCCATCTAGGGAGAGAGAAAATGATCCAGAATGGATTCTCTTTAGTGTATTCAGCTGTGAAAACTGATTCTCACAAGCCTCCTTAGCCAGTTTCCTTTTCCACTTCTGTGTGCCTTGCTTTAGGAAGCCGCCTTCCACTGAGACAATGTACCTGGGGTGGTTCCCCCTTAAGGAGGGCATTGTTCGGTGCTGTGCACCCATCTGTTCCCGGAACCAGGGATCCAGGCCCACATCTACAAGGTTTATGCTGAACAGAGAAGGTGTGGAAGGGCTGAGTTATCCAATCTACCCGTGCCTGTGTTAATTATCTTTTAAGGCCATTTCTACCTTTCAAGATTCAGAAGCCTAGGCTGGAAATGTCTTAGTTTCTTGCTTCCAGCAGCTGCAATCTTCATTGCGCGCGCGCGTGCGCGCGCACACACACACACACACACACACACAAACACACACGCGTGCGCGCATCCATGTTTTCAATTGCCAGAGTAATAGCCAGAAACCCCTTCTGGTTAGTGGCTTTTCTAATCCCAGCTTGGTCTCATTGTTTTGCCTCTTCCCCTTGTCATTCTTGGTGATGGGACCCCTTTTGAAAGGCAGTGCCATGCACTTTGAATCCTTTATAGTTTAAAGAGCTTGTCCCATGAAAGGTTCCCAGCATCTTACAGGCGTGTCTTTCTTCGGACTATTCAGAGGCCTCTGATGGTACAGGAGTATTCCAACTTATGTGACCTCCTACTATGCGTCTGCATCCATGGAATCTCTTCATAAGAAACAAATATGGCACCTTGCTTATCTTAGTAAAGATTTCCTCTGGCTCTTGGGCTGAGTGTGTGTCTACCTACTGTCTCAGCCTCGCCTCATTATACCAACTCCGTTTTCCTGCTGCCTTCATTTCTCCCAGACCTCTGTAACCTGGCATGACTGGGAGGCTTTGTCCATACCGTTCCTCTTGCCCTGAGTGCCCTTCCCCCTCCACCCTGTGGACACACGCCCGGTCGGTCGGTCGTTCACACCCAGCTGAAGCAGCTCTACTTTGTAAGGCTTCCCCAGGCTGAGCCACACTCTTTTCAGCTCCTTTGTATTCCTCGCATATTGATTGAGTGTCTGCTACTGGTCAGCCCTTTAAAAAATTAAGTGATTTTTAAAAAAAAACTATGAATAATAGTAAATATTGTTGAATAATACTATATGAAATATTGTATTTTATTATAGCTACTGTACAGTATAGCAATTATAGCTTTTACTGTCCTCCAGAGAGAGTTTAGGAAGTTACCAATTCTCTCATTCAGTCCCCTCAGTAGTCCAGTGAGTTGATAATGTCTGATCTTGCTTCAGAAGGTGAGGTAAGTAGTGCATCTTCCATCAGCCAGCCAATGAGGTTTGAGCTTGGGCAGGCTTATACCTTCCTTATACCATCCTTACATCCCTGCTCTGACTAACGACCAAAGCCACATGCTTTATTTTCCTTGCAACATCCACACTTGTCCTTTGTGTGACATAAAGACAGAATGATAACCAGCCTTGATGGGACAGACTCATAATTCTGCTGCTTGGGAGGCTGAGGCAGGAAGATTACAAGTTCCAAGATCAGCCTGGGCAATTTAATGAGACCTTGTCTCAAGAAAATTAAAAACAGCTGGGTGTGGTGATGCACGTCTTTAATCCAGCGCTCGGGAGGTAGAGGCAGGTGGATCTGTGTGAGTTTAAGGCCAGCTTGGTCTTCAGAGCGAGTACCAGGACAACCAAAGCTACCCTGTCTTGAAAAACCAGCTAGATAGTCAGATAGATAGATAGTCAGATAGTCAGATAGATAGATAGATAGATAGACAGACAGACAGACAGACAGAAAGAAAGATTGACTGACCAACCCAAAAATTGTAGGGATATAACTCACTGGTAGAGTACTTTGCTTGCCTACCATGCTCTGAGTTCAAGAAAGAGGAAGGGAGGGAGAGAGAGAGAGAGAGGGGGGGGGTGGGTGTTGAGTAAGGCAAAGCACAGAGCCACAAGCTGGGGAAGGATGACACTGGTCGCTCCTCACCTCTGTCAGGGTAAGCAAACTGCAGAACCAGTCAGGTCAGGGAGCATGAGTCTGCCCCAGGCATCAGGTGTCTGAAGACCAGAATCTCTGTTCAGACTGGTGAGGCCAGTAGTGTCCCTGTCCCCTCTTATACAGTTGGGGACATGGGGTTATGTAGGGGAGAGTAAATGCCTTGTCTGGGTTTCCGTGATTCTGCCATATAGTTGGAATCCCTTGTGACCTTATGAACTCCTTGTGAACCCTGATCCCTTCTTACATCCTGGGCAATGACTCTGGGCTGAGAACTGCATATCTGAGACTTAAAAGAGGAGATGTTTGGGAGATTTTTATTCCTGTTAGAGCATCTTCTGGCAAAGCTATTTCATATTGTATTTTCTTTCCATATTTCTATTTCAGTTAGCTTGCTTCTGCTGGCCTTTCTCTCACATCTCAAATAGCCAATATGTTATTTTAGGGACGAGTAATACATGGCCACGACTGATCAATAGAACTTGAGTCCCCTGCAGCCTTCATGTGGAGCTGAGCCGTTGTGACAAGCAGACAATAATGATTTGCACAGGAATCCAGGATCAGTGTGGACCTGAGTTTCTGGGCTGTTTGTCTTGCTTTTTGAGACCTCAGTGGAGAGGCCCCTCACCACGCCCCCAGTCTTCTGACAGAGCCCAGGCAGGCTGTTCTTGTGTTTCTTTCTTTGCTGTCTTGTCTACCAACCAGGATGTAATTTTGACTTTGAAAAGGAACCACAGTTTGACGTTTTAGAAAGAGTAGGCGAGGAACCCAATCTGGAGATAAATTCAGACCCCTTGCTTTCCTCAGAGCTTCAGCTAGTGATGGCTGAATGCGTGCGTTCATCTCAGGAGGTGTTCACAGTGATTTAAATTGCCTGGATGTTGTAATTCAGTTTCTTTCTAATTTATACTTTTGTGTAGCAGTCATTCGATAACATTAACAATGAACTGAATTATAACTGGTTTGCAGTACTTTTCTTAAGGGAAATGTATTTTTATTTTATTCATTACAAGTGTGTTCTATGTGTGTGTGTGTGTGTGTGAGAGAGAGAGAGAGAGAGAGAATGCACGCATGTGCATTGACTGTCAGAAGATGACTTTCAGGAGTCTGTTCTGTTCTCTCTTCTCTTTGTGGATTCCAGGGCTGCAAACTTGGGTCATTAGACTTTCATGGCAAGTGCCTTTGCCCACTGAGCCATCTTGCATGTCCTAAGATACTTTTTTAGCTAAAGATAGCAAGTCCATTCACTGCTAGAAATGGCACAGTCCTGTGACATTCACAGTTCTCTTCCGTTTCCACACTGTTCCTACCTGCAGGCCCTGGTACACACGCTTGCATTTCCTTGGAATAGTCTTCATTTCTCAGTTCTACAAGCACTAGACCTCCAGACATGTCCTGTCTGTCTCTTGTGGGTCCCCATCCGAACCACTGTAGAGCAGTCTCTGCCTTAATGTGAGTGGAATGCATAGATGAGTAGGTAAAGATGCAGACTGTGACTGTTGCACGGGTTTCCATCTTGGCTACATTTGGAGTATCACAGCCCATGCATACCTGGAAGTCTTAAGGCATTAGCCTCCATGGAGTTGAGATGAGCTCCCTCTTGAGGACGCTTTTTGAATTGCAGGAAGAGCCTCATCCACCTCTGTCTTCACCTCCCAGAGCCTTCTTCACTATTTACCAGATGCCTCTGCCTGATCCATAGCAGGAGGCTCAGAGACATTTTGTTATTTGCCAACAGTGTGGCAGATTTTTCTCCTTTAAGTCTATTTTGTATATTGCACAGGTAGAGTATAAATTCTTTCAAATAGGTAAAACTAATAAAGATTTTCAAACTCAACAGGGCCTTTTTGCTAGAACAATAACCAGTTGTATATGAGCCTACAGCTTTTGTGTCCAAGGGAAAAATGATTTTGCTCCTTGTTGAAATGAGGAACGCTCACAAAGTAGTCTCTAGTTTGCTTGGTGCTCACAGTTACTCACATCTAGGAAGTCAGTGTTAGACTTGATTTGGAGCAATAATGTCAGGGTTATCTCCTCACTGTTTTCATGGCTGTGATTTTGGGAATAGCATCTAATTGTGTGATGATAATTCCAGGAAGAAAGGAATGATAAGGTCACCTGCTCTGTGCGTGACATAAATAGAATCTGGAAAAGTAGGATTGTATCAGTCTGTTTTGTGGTACTGTAATAAAATACCAGAGGCTCTTTATGAAGAAAAGATGTTTACTTTGGAATGTTTCTGGTTCTAGAGGAGGCATACATGATGATAACTTTCTTGCTGGCAGAACCCTGAGATAGCCCAGGATATCACATGGTAAAAGCCAGGGAAGGTCTGTGTATGTGCTACTGCTCTCTTCATCTCTTAGTAATGCAGCCAGTATTTAGTCAGGGCATCCCTGATCTGATGGCTTTATTAATCATAGTTCCCCCCCCCCCAAAGGACTCATCTGAAAACAGCGCACTTCAACCTAGAGATCCAGCACAGCTCAGGAACCCTGGGGAGGGACAGATTCTAACCATTTCCCAACTCTAGCAAGGTTGTGCCCATTTATGTGTTCACCGAAATGTTTGGCTGCTATTAATGGAAATAAGCACCATGAGGGGAGTCCCAGCCCCTGGTGAGTCTGCTGCCTGCAGCCTGCCCACTCACTCTTTGCAAAGCTACACGGGGAGGTAGGGCTTCTGCAAAGACACTGGAGAGTGGATAGCCCCAGGAGACAGCACCTGCACCCAGCAGCCCTCTGAGACAGAGGGAAGTGTGCAGCCTAGAGACAGAGACTCTGCATCTGCAGGAGATCTGTGCAGAGCAGGAAACCCATTCTAGCTAAAACTGGTGTCCTATACCAAGTGCAAACCTAGGAAGATAAAGAGGCATAGTTGGCTCCCTTGACCCGGGCGGATGTCCCCTCCTCTGCAGGGTAATGAAACGTTCCGAGGTTGGAATGGAAGGAGACAGAGATGGGCAGAGGATAGTTGAGTGGTCCAACAGTTAGGGACTAGCCTAACATAAGTGCAGAGCTGTGGCTTCCTCTGTCTGTCTCAGGCAGCAGTCTTTCCTTATAGCCAGAGGACACCAGTAGATGAGCTAAGGGACACCAGAATCTACAGTGTGCATAGCTTTGGACTCAGCAGCTGTATATCAGTGAGATATTTTACAGGCAGGAATGACTGTATCCATCTGGGCGTGTATTGTTACTTAAAGCACCACAAGTGTCTGTCGGTAACCGACCCTCTGACTTATGGGTCACACACACACACACACGCACACGCAGTGAAGTCGTACTCAGCCATTCAGAATGCTGGGGTGGCTGGGCTGATTGCTCCTTCAGTAAAGTGCTTACTGTGCAAGCATGAGGACCTGAGTGTGATTTCCACCAGCAAGAAGAAATGGGCAACAGTGCTTTTACACCTGAAATACTGGCACTGGAGACTAGGGATCCAAACACAAGACAATCCCTAGAGATCACTGGCCAGCTAGTCCTACTCAGTCAGCAAGCTCCCAGTTCAGTGAGAGACGCTGCCTTCAAAGGTAGTTGGAGAGTGATTGAGGAAGATACCTGCGATTAACCTCTGGCTTCCACATGCACTCAGGCAAGTATATAGGTGTTTCCCCCCCCCCCACCCCTGAAACACAAACGCTCACAATTCCAGGCTGTGAATCAGTAATGACTGACAATATGTTAAGGGTCCGAAGTTGGTTTCCAGGCAGCATGTGTTTTGTGTGCATTTCCATACAATTGCCCACCGGGGCCCACTTGTTAATTCCATCAGTGCTTACTCAATATCTCACACACTGGGCACATTTTCTGGGCAGTGGACAAGACAGTGTGTGGCATTCTGTTACTCACAGTGTTGTGGTTGCTGTAGCAGCATTTCCTAGGAGCTACAGAGTAATGTTGAATACCAGACTTCACTCCAGACTTGCTATGTTATCAGGATTTGACCTACTGACCCACTTACACATGATTGTTCTTGCTGCTGTTATGATTTGAATGTGCCATGTCCTCTCTGGGCTCATGGGTTTGAACACCTGGTCCTCAGCTAGCAGTAATATTTGGGGGTGCTTTGGGACCTGTCTGGCACAGATGGGGGTTTCTAACCTGGTCCTGCTTTTACTTTCTGGTTGGCTGTCGTGACACCACCTCATACTCGCAGCAATGTGAACTGAACCACACCTACTACCCTGCCTTCCCTTCCTGATGGACTGAAAGTCTCCTGAAACTGTGAGCCAGGGTGAGTCCTTCCACCCTCAAGTTGCTCTTGCCAGATTTTTGGCCACAGCAGCGAGAAGGGTAGCTGATAGGAAATCATATTTACTAAATATCCAGATCACCCTTTTGTCTTAGTTTGGATTTTACTGCTGTGAACAGACACCATGACCAACATTTAATTGAAGCTGGCTTAAAGGTTCAGAGGTTCAGTCCATTACCATCAAGGCAGGAATGTGGCTGCATCCAGGCAAGCATGGTGCAGGAGGAACTGAAAGTTCAACATCTTCATCTGAAGGCAGCTAGCAGAATACTGGCTTCCAGGCAACTAGGATGGGGTCTTAAAGCCCATGTGCACAGTGACAACCCTATTCCAACAAGGGCATACCCTCTAATAGTGCCACTCCATGGACCAAGCATGCACATATCATCACATCTTCCCTGTGTGGTGGTGATCAGTGATGAAGTTCACATTCTCCTTTATACGCTTCTCCGCGGTTGAAATGTCACACAGTGAGCCCATTCTGATGTTTACAAGCAAAGATGGGAGCATGGCAGAGGAGCTATGGCTCCTGCTTCTGGATCTTTGGCCTGTCTTGGCTTTGTACTAGCAGGATCCTGGAGCAGGAGTTGGAGGGCAGCGAGCACAGAGGCAAAGGAGGTGTACCGTAAATGACTACAGCTTGGGATGGAGTCGTAGCCACCACTTGAGCAGTGTGGTAGGTCTGCTTGTCTGAGTTCATGGCTGTTCTGGCCTAACTGAATGGTGACTGAGGCAGGGCCTCACCGTGTCACTTGGGCTGGCTTCAAACTTGCTGTCCTCCTGCCTCTGCCTTCTCAGTACTGCCATTGCAGGTATGTGTCACCACACTGGGCTCTTAGTCCAGCTATTGTGTTTGGTGGCCACCTGGAGAGACCTGGGCCATCAGCTGTAGGTGATGGGCCTATATCATCTTCTAAGAGGAGGCAGCCCCAAGGGCTTTCTGGGCAGATTGAGAGTCATAGGCTTGTGGTCTAGTGCAGAGCTGTCTATCCCAGGCCTGGAACATTCTGACTTGTGTGTGGGAGAAGGGCTTTCTGTTCCTGGATCTCTTTCTTTTGTTCTCTGTTGTATCCGAAAGCTGGAAAGAGACCTGAGCCAAATGTGGTCCTGTGGCAGCCGCCTGTGACATAGTACAGCATAACTGAAAGAGGCTAGACTTGGAAGCAGCTGAGTCAGGCTCAAGACCCAAGTTCACCCAATAAGAGCTCTCTAACTTTGGGCGGGTGTGGTGTCTTATTTGGGCTTCAGTATTTCCATGTGTGAGACCTGCTCTGGACATACAGAGTGGTGTCACCATACCATTTCCTGGTACCCTGTAGTTCTTACATGTCTCCCAGAGACCTATGTCTCTGACTCTTGATCCATCTATAACAATGGCTTCTGGAAAGGGGGGAAAGATAAGGAGAACTCTGAATATGCAGGTCAGGTTTGCACCCACTCTTCGAGATGAAGAGCTGCTTGCTCTGAGACTGGAGACTACCTTCTTGCTGCCACCGCTGCCTTAGTTGTGGTCATTGAGCAGGTGTCATTTCAGATGAATCAGCCTCAGTTGCACATCACATCACCCATCACAGGGACCACATCTCTGCTCCTCTTTGCTTAATCCTTGGTTCTTCTGGTCCCTGTTTGGCCACAGGCTCTGCTGTGTAACTATTCCTAAGAGGGAATAAGCTAATGTCTGTTCATGCCAGGCAGTTAGGGCACTAGTGACAGAACAAAGATGATTTCACCCAAACCTAGCTTTGTGACCAATGGGTTCACTGTAGCTACTTAATATGGGTGATCAAAACCTTGCCCACTGCATCATGGGTGAGAGTTCACATCCGTAGACCTCCTTGCATAACTTCCAGGCAGTTCTGCTGGAGTCTCCTCTCTCATAGCAAGTGTTTACTTAGCTACATTACTAAGAAGTCTTGTAAACATGTGACCTCCTTGATTCTCCAATACTTAGTTGTCTGAGTCTTCTGAGGCTTGCTCCTCCCTCTAAAGGAAACAGCCACACAGTAGCTTCTGTCGGGCCTTTTGTTGCAGTGATAAGAGAAGCAGGCATTGTCAGTGTCTCTACTCAAGCTTTTACATCAACCATCTCCATCTTATAAGACTCCTGGTAAGCAGGTTGTACCGGTGACAAAACTGAGGCTCAGCAATATAAAGAAATGTGTCTAACATCATTGAAATGGAGTCTGAGTTTGAGCCCAGGACTCTCTTGAGATTATGCTTTGTGAAGAACTCACAAGCACCATTACAGAAAGTCGGGGCTGAAACTGGACTCACTCTAGGCCTTATACCCTGTTGACTGTGAGTCCGCTGCCACCTAAATTGGCATCATACCGACAGTGGGAACATGCAGGCAATTTATTGTCTATCTGTTTCAAAGAAATGGCCTTTTCCTTCTTGGAGGGATGTAGTTCCGGCCTCGCAGACAGGAGTCTGGAGAGATGTTCAGTGAGACTGCTACCTGCACTTAGCCATAGATCTCATCTCCTGTCTCCTAATCGACACCCAGAGCAGACAGCACCATTAGCTAGAAAGAGCATCACCCCCCAGGGCTACTGGGCTTAGCAGGACCGTAAATCAAGTCCAAGTTACAACTGTTTCTGTTCAAACTGTTTGTACAGCAGGTGTGCAAAATAAATTTCTTTAGTGCAGGAGTCTAGCTTCTGTTGGAAGAAGTGACAGCCTTTGGCAGAGAGACATGCCGTTAGGTTGATTGAGGTCATGGCTTCTGGAGTCCACATGCCTGGGCCTCCCCTCAGTACTAGATTCCCTAGCTGTGTGAACTTAAGTGAGTCTCTTTATCCTCAAAGCATATCCTTGAAATGGGGATCGAAGCCATACCCATCATACCCCACTCCATCAGGACTCTGCAAGACTCTCCCAGGGTCATCATTTCTCTCTGCATAAGGTCATTTTTAGGGCCATGGTTTATTACATCAAAAGGGTGCAATGCAAATTGAATATAGGCAAAAGATGGTGGCAGTGCTATCCCGAGGAGGCCCAAGCTTTGGCTCCTCAGAGGTCTCTCTTAGAGCACTTTTACCAGACGCATTCAGTTCATCTGGATTTCAGCAGCGTGGTGAAGAGCTGCCCTCCGGGCAAGCTCATTTCAGACTCAGCACCCAGGTTCTGTCCAGGGCTGATCACCTGCCCACCGTCTCTGTCTTAGTTACCTTTTCGTTGCTGTGATATAAAGCCCTGACAACAGCAACTAAAGGAAGGCCTTGTTTGGTTCACAGTTGAAGGTGCTGCTCCTGAGATAGTTGATCGCATTGCATCTGTGGCTGGCAAGCAAAGATGATTTTCACTGCTCACCTTCTTCTTGCTTGTATTTGTCCTGCAGTTAGGGGGTATTTCCCACCTAACCTAGATGCTCCGTCACAAGACATGTCCAGAGGCCTGTCTTCTAGGCAATGCTAGATCCTGTTAAGTTGACAATCACTATTAATGATCACAACCACTATTTGCCTTGTACGTTCCTAGACTCCAGACTCAAAGGAAACACTAATGTTAGCACAAACTAAACTGAAGAATTTGTATAAGATCTGTTAGAGGTAGGGTGTCCCTACCCTCTCAAAAAACCACAGTCCCAAACTCCAGCCAAGCCAGATATGACCTTGCAAGCAGGTCTTCTGGAAGAGGCAGTCTTGAGAGTGTCACGTTAGCTTTCCTGCATGCTATCCCAGCGAGTGGCTGCTGGGTAGATTAAATGAGAAAATCTGTGCGAAGTACTTGGCACCCTGCCTAGTGTGGCAAGGACTCACTAAATGCCAACAGCAGTTGCTCTGATATGCCGTGGATGCATTTTGACCAGCTCTTCAGCTTCTAAAGAAGCAAGCACCGTACCCACCATCCAGCTCCATAGGTACCATCCATCCGCTCACCCATTCACCTACCTGTTCCCCTGTTTTGGACTTGCAGTGTTTAGCCTGTCCTAGCCTCTCCAAGGACTTTGTATGTGATGTGATGTGATGTGATGTTTATGTGTGTGTGCGTATCATGTACACTTACTAGAGTGTGGAGGTCAGAGGTCAAACTCTTCAGGAGCCATCTACCTTGTTTTTGAGACAGGGTCTTTTTCTGGGATCTGGGTCTCAGCAAGTAGGTTAGGGTGCCTGGCCACTGAGCCCCAGGGACCCACCCATCTGTTCTTCTCCAGTGCTGGCATTGCAGGTCATGCCTCCACACTTCATATCTTTGCATAGTTTCTGGAGGTCAAACACAGGTCCCCTTGCTTGTGTGGCATGCATTTTACTGACGGAGCCATCTCTCAGGTCCCTTTAAGGACTTTTGAAGCAGCATGCTTGGCAACTCCCTTCCTAGACAATGCTGTATGTAGGTGTCCACGCTGGCTGGGCATTTGTGGAGTGATGGTGGTTACGGTTCTGTGGGAACTTCATGCCGAGCCTGCAAGGACTCACTCATACATTCAGAATGAGTGGGGTGAGGAGGCTGTGGCCTGAGAACTTCATCCCCTGATGGCCCTCTGTGTTTCTTTTCCACCTGTAGCCAAAGCAAAATCGAAATGTGGCCCGACCTTCTTCCCCTGCGCCAGTGGCATCCACTGTATCATCGGCCGCTTCCGCTGCAATGGATTTGAGGACTGTCCCGACGGCAGCGACGAGGAGAACTGCAGTAAGTCTGGGGACGCAGCCATCTCTTCGTTCTCCTTTCAGTACAGCCAAATGCTAGGGCACCCCCTGCTGTTGTATCATCTTTAGCACTTCTGGGTGTGACTGTTAATTCTCAGATATTGTTTGTGGGGGGCCACAGTAAGTCCACTGCATCTAATCAGCCCGGACAGTCCCTCTGTGGGTGCAGGTGAGCTGTCCCCACTGAACAGATGACGAGCAAGAGTTAGAGAGGAACGTTAGCTTCTCCAGGGCCACATAGCTCCTTTATACCTCGTCTGATTGACTGTCTCAACACTCATATTTTTACTCTTGCTTGCTTCCCTTCTTTAAATGCTTAAAAACTTTGTTTTGTTCATTATATTCTATGAGAATTGGAAAGATGGCTCAGCAGTGAAGAGAACTTGCTGCTCTTGCAGAGGACCAAGGTTCAGTTTCCCATATCCACACAATATCTCACAGCCATTCCTAACTCCAGTCTCACTTGCTGCTCTTGCAGAGGACCAAGGTTCAGTTTCCCATATCCACACAATATCTCACAGCCATTCCTAACTCCAGGCTCAAGGGTTGTGACATACACCTCTAAACTTCAAAGGCACCGTGCTCTCATGTGGCCATGTACATATATGTGGGCAAAACACTTATACACAAAGAAATTATAAAGTTAGGTATACATCTCCATTTTGAAACATTGTTGTTCATTGGACCTAGGTAATAATCATCAGGGAAAACTCCTGGGTGAGAATTTGGGGCGGAGCTTTGCAGTGACTGACAGGTCAGACTAGAGTCTTCAGCTACCAGTGGGTCTTTCTGGACTTGAATCATTATTACCTCATGCCAATTAGAATACAGGAACCTGGTTCTGTGGGTCTCCTTCTCTTACAAATAACTGCCACTCTTCAGTTATTGACACTCCCAGAAGACAGCATTTGATTTTTGTTTGAAATGATCAACTCTAAAAGGTTCCAGAGAAGAAGATACAATGTTTTTACTCAGAGCGCCATGGCTGCAGCGACTCTTCCCTCTGTTCTTTTTCTCACAAACCTCTGGTATCATTCTCCTTTTGTCTGAAGAACTTCTTTCTGTGATGCTTTCTTAGAAATTTTATTTTAAAGAGTGTGTGTGTGAGAGAGAGAGGGAGAGAGAGGGAGGTGGGGAGAGAGAGAGGGAGGGGGGGAGAGAGATAGAGAGTCAGTCTGTCTGTCTCTCTCTGTATGTGTGTTTACTCAGATGCCCATGGAGGCCAGAAGAAGTAATCAAATCTGGAATAGGAGTTACAGGTGTCTGTGAGCTGCCTGTCGTGGGTATTGGGACCCAAACTCAGGTTCTATGCGAGAGCAGTATATGCTTGTAACCGCTGAACTTTCTGCAGCATCAGAGATGCTGTTAAACGCAGGCATGCAGATGACACATGCTCTCAGTTTTCCCTCAGCTAAGTATGTCTGTGTTTCACCCCCATTCCTAAAGGATTTTTATGGCATGTGGTATTTGGGATGACAGTCCTTTTTCCTCTGAGCACTTTAAATGTGCCACTTCCGTCCAGCTTTTCTAGTTTCCACAGGGAAAGCCAGTCACTTGATTTGTTCCCCTGTAGATCCTGCATCTCTTCCCTCTGGCTACTCTTAAGAGCATTTTGTGCTTAGTTCTCAGCTTTTAGATCTTGGTTTTGGGCATCTGCAGGTAGTATGTTTTTAATCCTCTTTAGTGTTTTCTGAGTCTAAGTTTTGATTGTTGCCCTGCTTCCTACATTTTCAGCTATCATGTTTTCAAATGTCTTCCTGTGCTGCCCTCTTTCCTTCTGAGATTCGGGTGACAGGAGCGTCAGGTTTCTAGCCTCTGTCACGCCAGTCTCAGAGGCTCAGTCATTTCGCTCCTTGTTGTCCAGAGGGCATGCTTCCTATTAATCTGTCTTCAGCCTGCTGGTTCTTCTTCCTTTGTCACTGCTAATCTGTTTTTCACACACGCCAACTGCTGTGCTTTGCTTTGTTTTAAAGTATTATTATAATTTTTATTTCTACAATTTTCTCTTTTTTTGTCTCCTGTTTGTTTTGCTTAGACTATTTTTCCCTTTTTTTCCAGTATGTCTGTGACCCCCTGTTGAGTGCAAGCGCTGTGTTTCCAGTATGTCTGTGATCCCCTGTTAGAGTGTAAGTGATGTGCCCCATTTTTGTCTCACGGTTCCCATACCTGTGTTTCTTTATGTTAGTATCCATCTGGTTGTTGTCTTTTCCCATATGGGTTGAGATTTTCCTGTCTTTCTCTATGACAACTAATTTTAGTTTCTGTTCTGGCATTTTGTTTGTTTTGTCTGACACAAGCATCTTAAGTAAATTCTGGACAGAATACTTGCATGTTTGCCTCCATAGACAAATGACCTGATAGGCATTTCCCTAGTTATTGGTTCTGGGCTGTGCTGCTTGAAGTTGGACTGTGTACCTCCCAGTGGGCTGAGTTCATTCTCATCCTTTCTGGTGTCCATGGCCATCCTTGATGAGGACAGATGCACACATGTGCAGTGTGGGCATCCATGATGAAGACAGGTTCACACATGTGCAGTGTGGGGATCCTTGATGAGGACAGGTGCACACATGTGCAGTGTGGGGGATACATGATGAAGACAGGTGCACACATGTGCAGTGTGGCCATCCATGATGAGGGCAGGTAAACACAGGTGCACACATGTGCAGTGTGGGCATCCATGATGAGGACAGGCGCACACATGTGCAGTGTGGGCATCCATGATGAGGACAGGTGCACACATGTGCAGTGTGGACATCCATGATGAGGGCAGGTGCACACATGTGCAGTGTGGCCATCCATGATGAAGACAGGTGCACACATGTGCAGTGTGGGCATCCATGATGAGGACAGGCGCACACATGTGCAGTGTGTACATCCATGATGAGGACAGGTGCACACATGTGCAGTGTGGACATCCATGATGAGGGCAGGTGCACACATGTGCAGTGTGGACATCCATGATGAAGACAGGTGCACACATGTGCAGTGTGGCCATCCATGATGAGGGCAGGTAAACACAGGTGCACACATGTGCAGTGTGGGCATCCATGATGAGGGCAGGTAAACACAGGTGCACACATGTGCAGTGTGGGCATCCATGATGAGGACAGGCGCACACATGTGCAGTGTGGACATCCATGATGAGGGCAGGTGCACACATGTGCAGTGTGGCCATCCATGATGAGGGCAGGTGCACACATGTGCAGTGTGGGCATCCACAATGAAGACAGGTGCACACATGTGCAGTGTGGGATCCACCTAAGAAGAGTGGTGCTCATTCCTCTGCTTCTGTCTCTTTAACGTGCTAGGGGCTTCTTTCCAGTGTCCTAAGAATCCTAAGAGGCAAAGGAAAATTGAATACTCACTACCATTTTGTTAATAGTTTAAATTCTGGTCCTCTTTCCCAGTGGGTATGTTCAAATTACTTTTCAGAGTGTTAAAAGTAGCTGCTACATATGTCCCAGCCAATGTTGTAAAGCTGCCTTTGGTGGAAGAGCCAGCACAATGCCTGGTTCCTGCTGCCTGCTGTACCTGCTCGGGAACCTCCCATAAAGGAAACTAAGCAGCATCAATAGAGAGGCCCCCCGGGGGTGGGGCTGGAGAGATGGCTCAGCCAGAGCTTTTTCTCCTTTTGCAAAAGACCCAGGTTCGGTTCCCAGAACCTTCATGGGGGCTCTCTACCTTTTGTAACTCCAGTTCCAGGAGATCTGATGCTCTCTTCTGGCTTCTGCAGGCCCCAGGCAAACATGTGGTACACATACATAACTGTAGGCAAACACACACAAAGTACAAATAACGATAAATAAATCATGTTTTAAAAACTACTGAGGTTTAAAAACGTAAAAGAGCCAACCAGATATTTTATGCCTTCCGACCTGGTGTCACAGAGCACACACCGTCAAATTGAGGTCGTTTTCCCAAAACCATCCCAGCTGAACTTAAACGACCCTTAAATTCTGACCATTAAGTTTACAGAAAATTTAGGAGATCGAGGAATATGTCCATAACATTATACAGAGGCAAATTTCCAGATCCAGAATGTGGGAAAATCCTCAGAACCCTGGTTCATCCATAAGTAATTCTATGGTTAAAACGTGGAGGAAGGCGGGGGCGGGGGCTGTAAACTGAAAGAGATTCAGAGATAAATTAACCCAGGGCCATGTCTAGACTGTTGTCTTTTTTCCCAAAACCATTTTTTTTCTCTGACTCTAAACCATTCTTTAAAAAAAACTAATTACTATCTTAAATTGTGATGTGACGTTTTGATGATATCAAGGGCATCACTGCTAATTTGTAAGGCCTGAGAATAGTGGTGATTTTTTTTTTTGTCCATTTATTTTAGCAGCACATAGTATCGTTTATAAAGATTAGATTAAATGATATCTAATTTAATGATATCTAATCTAGTTTGCTACTACTGCTGCTTTCAGGTGTCCTGGACTATATTTGTCCCACAGTTGACGGCTTCCTGCTTGTCTCCCAGTGAGGCAGGATGTGTTAGCCAGGCTGTATGTGTGATCATAGAGCCTGTCAGAGCCCTGCAGAGCCGGCCAGTTTTCTCCTGTCTGTCTCCATCCTTTTGTCTCCTCAGACAGCCCATGAGTAAACCTGGAAGACCCAGACTTTTTCTATATATAGACTGTGGGAGCTGAGAGTTACAGTGGGAGTGCTTCCCCAGTGTGCCCAAGAGATGTCCTTGAGACTCCTTAAAGACTCCCAGGGAACCTACTTTCCTGAACATGTACCTGGCTTGTCAAGACTGTGCTGGTCTCTGTCCCATTTTGTCCTTGGCCCCCTTCAAAGAGCTCATGAACAGAAGGGCCAGTCCTGAGTGTCCCCTGACAACCCGCTCCTCCCTGCACCCACACGTCCACTGCTTCACTCTTCTCCGTGTTCAGTGTGGCTTCCTCTGTTTGCTGTGACAGTCATGAGAGGACACGGTATCATGTGGCCCACAGCTGTTCACCCAGGGCCAAATACCTTGTCACTCTCAGCCTTAGCACGTATTAAACAAGACTTCTCGGGCTTCATCGTATGCACAGTTGATTTGGTATCCACCTAGTGTTAGCTCTTTCTGGCGATGGTCTCAGTGGCAGTTTGTTCTCAGTGCCTACCAGAGTGACCCAATCAAATAAATAATCAAATTAATCAAAGAGATAAATAGGGAAGACAGGAAGACTTGGACAGCAATCCTTCCCACTGCCATCAGAATAAACTCTTAACATACCATGGCTTCTTCATCCTCCTGGGTTTTCACATATGCTTGCAGGGTAGACATGGGTCTTGCCTGGCACATTAGCTCCAGGTCCTACCGTTTTGTCAGATTCTCATCCTCTGTTTTTAGTTACGATGCCAGACAGCATTGGAAGGGCTGCCTTGGGTGTGGAGATCTCAGCTGGCGTCCTTGACCCAGGGGGGAATGAGGCTTCAGACAAATATCAACACTGTAGCACAAGGAGTGCTGTGGGAGTCAGGGATGGAGAAACCACTCCCTCAGGGCTCTTCAAGGAGGTTGTTGGGAAAGGTGAACCACAGAGGGTGGGTACTACTTAAAATACAGTCCCATAGGACATCTCAGGGTGAGAGCCGAAAGCCATACTAGGCCACTTCCAGGACATATGAACCAGTTTCGCACAGAGTTTGTGAGCTGTATCTGGCATCTCTACAGCAAGGCCGTGCTTTACATGGGGGCTCTCATGGGTGAAATGGAAACATGGCAAGGTTCAGTAACTTGTCGTGGTTACATAATTGACAGGTGGCAAAGTTGAAATATTAACTCAGGTGGTATAAATGCCAGGGTGAACTCCACTACTACCGCAGTATCTCCCATCAGCAATGATTTCAACAGGCATCTGTTAAACACTCCCTGTATGTCACTCCCTGTGTGTCTCCATCCTCTGCAGCTTTGGCTCATTTAGTCTTCACAAAAATCGAACACAGGCATTGTCTCTGTCCTCATGCTGTAGATCAGGAAATCCAGAGTTAGAGAAGTTAAATAGCTCTCTCAGCGCCATATGGCGAGTGAGTGAATGAGCTGAGATTTGAGCCCAGGGACACTTCAGACCCCACTCTTAGCCACTGCAGTAAGATGGCTGGCTGGATTTGTGGGCTGGGCAGATGATGGAGAATCAAGATCCCCCTCTTAGAAAATGATAATGTCTAGGTAGAAGCAGCAGGTCCCGAGCCTGTGAAGGGTAGGGAGATAGAAGGGTCATCCAGGCTAAATGCCCAGGGAGCTGGAACTTGGCATCTTTAATGGAAGTAGCCATCACAGAATGGGGAAGAACTTGGGATGAAGAAGGTTGTCACTATTAGGTGTACTGTTCGAGGTGAGGAAAGATTCAAGGAGAAGGCTCCATGAGGCACTGAGAGAAAGATATTTATTACCAGAAGGGTGTTAGGGGAACCATCCACAAAAAAGTGAAGGGTGAAGTCGAGGAATTGCCTTTGAGCACTGGATGGGAGGCACCGATGTGTAGGAAATCTATACAAAGCAGAAGGAAACAGCCTATCTGTAGTCATATACCTGCATCCTACCAGCGACCACACTGCCTCTGGGGAGGGAGCATTAAGACCCCAAATGTGTGGTGGGGGGAAGGCAGGTGAGGTGGAGCACTCTTTACCTCTTCCTTGTTTGTCTGGATTACGGCCCTTCTCCTGCAGAGTCTTTTTGCAGAATATGGGTGTACATAGTCTTGGAGCATGGGAATGAGGACTGCTGAGCCTGATAGTCTGGGTGCTGGACAGGCCCTGTTAGCAGATGGAAAGGAACATAAAAGCTTATAGTTATTGGCAGACAAGCCCCAAGCAAAGCAGTGAGCATATTCCAAGCTACAGAGGGTGCCCTGCATGAGGCTGGAGGGAGCCATGTGCCACAAGAAGATGTTTTAGCATCTCTTGTTTTTAGAGACCATAGACCCCATCCAAGACATGAGGAAGTCTTAGCGTGCCCCACTTATCCCAACCATAGACTTCACAAGGAAATTGGAACTGCAGAGGGAAGGGTCTCCACAGTGGCCATAAGGCTCAGAATTGAGTAGTAATCAATCACCTTATGGTGGGAGTTGATGACCGTTTACACGTGAACGTTTTAAAGTGGAGACGCTTCAAATGAGTTAGGGGACACTACTAAGTCCTGCCTGCTGGAGACAGATGCTTCAGTTCCTGTGTTGAAGCCGATCAGTTGCTTTTGGATGACTGCAGGTTCCTGTGATCCACTCTGGCCAATATGGCCCAAATGGGCAGCCAGTTTATTTAGCTGCCTCCCTGAACCTATTCCCCTCCCTGCCTTTTTGTGGGCTAGGAAGCAGATCATCAGAGCCCCAGCGTTTTTTATGGTGACAATTCCCAAGGAACTTCTGAGCCGGCAATTCTGTCTGTAAAGTTGATGCCACATTTTTTTTTTTGCATCTCCTGTGAAATAGATACTACAGGGTACTCTTTTCCTCTCTGTAGTTAACTGAGTAAAGTCCCACACTGTTCAATGGCTAGTAAGCCTTAGCGAGGATAAAGACAGCATAAACATTTGGGGTACATTAGGTATTGCTCAAAGATACCGCAACATAACATCCCGTAGGACACACTGTCTCCTGCTCCATCTGTGAACTAGCAGTTCAGAATTTGTGCCAAGCACAGTAATAGCTGCAGAGGCCTCAAAGACACGTAAGAAAACTTGAGTTTCCTGGAGCTTTGGGGGAGATCAGCCTCCCTGGTGAGCGAGTCTGCCTAGAGACTGCACATTGATGGCTTGGGGACCTCACTGGCAGGCATTTTCTCCGAGATCGTGCTGCATCTCAGCTTTGTCACCATTTTTCCTTTCTGATGGAAGCCCAGGGTCATTCTAAAAGAAAACCTTTTTTAAAAGCTGAGCTATGCAGTGGGGTTGCCTTTGCTTTCTACTTTTGTAACTTTTATAACTGTTTTTCTCCATCTGGGATTCTTCAAGTAGCTTTTAAATTTGATTTTTCTTTTCTGTCTCCTCTTGTATTTGTTGGTTTTCTTGCTGGCTTGTTAGTTTGTCTGCCGGGTGGCAAACAAGCTCTGGCTCACTTTGCTCCGTCCTTGGGAGCTGGAAGTCAGGGCTTGTCGGGGCCTGTGTTAAGGGAGACACAGAAGACACTGGGGGTGGAAGCTTGAGAGTGCTTCTCAGCTTCCCAGCATTTTCTAGGCACAAATGTAGCCACAAGTGCTTCAGCTTGCTTGAGGCTAGCTTTGGGGAGTCTTTTCACTGTACTTTCCCTCTGTCTCTCTGCCCTGTGTGGGAGTGGGCTCAAGTGTTAGAACCCCAGTGGACAGACAGAGGGAAGAACCCTCACATCAGTTTATTTATTTTCCAGCTGTTGACATTTTATGGGTCACTGTTTGTGTTTGTAAATAAAGTTTTATTAGAAGACAACCGTGTCCTTTGTTTATCAAGTATCAGTACAATAGCCAAATCAAGTCATTATAATACAGATGAAAATCAAAATGGCTGGCAAAATCTCCATTATGTAACTAAGGGCTCTTTATAGGAATACCTGACCCAGGCTGTTCAGTATTACATTGTTAAAACTCTCTCTGATTTGACCATTTGGGTCAGTTCTCCATTCCCCCTCCCTCTGTATTGGCTTCAGCATACATTTTTTGTTTGTTTATAGGTCTCTTTTGAGCAGGAGGTGGATTACTTATTAATAAACTGATTTCCAAGGTGGGCCTACTGATTGCTTCCCCTTCAGAGTCCAGGAGAAAACCTCCCTCCGCATCTTCACCAACAACCTCTACTGTAGGAGCTTAAGTCTGATGCCTCGCTGTGCATCACTCGTGAGGCTCACTGTGTGGCCGCCTCTTTTATGGGAAACGCTTCTGAATGCTTTGCCGGGTTTTCTGCCTTGCTGACTTTTACTTTTTGGTTGTCAGAGTTAGTTCTTTATATATTCTGGCTGCTGGGCTTGTTGGTTGTATTCATTAAAGTCAATCTGTGTCTTATTTTCAAACACACACATACGCAGGTCTGTATGCAGGTAAACAGTCACACACGAGACCTGGACTATTTTATCTTGGGACAGTTTGAAAGCCTCTGAGTTAGAAGGTAAAGTAGAGAATGACACCCTGGTGTGTCTCACTCAGATGCTGGCATGACCTTGCCCCACCCCTTCATCCTTGGCCCCTTCTTCCTGCCCTTCCAGGCTATTTCAGTGAGTTGATCGGTCCTGATGCTCTGGATGCCCAGACCCACTAGGGTGCAGGGACCCCCAAGGCCCCTGTGCT
The DNA here is from genome assembly GCF_978045245.1 of Mus caroli. Lineage (NCBI taxonomy): Eukaryota > Metazoa > Chordata > Mammalia > Rodentia > Muridae > Mus > Mus caroli. The sequence goes on from NW_028227257.1 coordinate 78,813,224, forward strand.
GGATGCTGATGAGCAGAAAGCTGGGTTTGAAGTGTTGCCATGGACGAAAATCAAATGTGATTTGTGGTTTTGGATTTCCCACTTGGGTTTTGGCTGCGGCCAGACCTTGGTTCCAGTTTGATTAAGCTAAGCCTTTCTCTGGCCTAGGGTGATTTAAATTAACCCTTACTTTATCAGATGGCTTTTGGTCCTTTATCTTTAAAATCAGTTCTAGCTTGTCCAATCTTGCTAGTTCCTCTGATCTTTCAAATTAAACTTTCCACCTTGAATGAAAAGAAAAAAAAAAAACATCATCTTCAGGCTTGTATAACTGGAAATTGACCACGTCCTCACAACTATAATGTCCAGGTATGTCACGGAGCTCAAGAAGGAGTGGAGTAGACAGATTTCAGCTCACACTGTACAGTTCAGGGACCATGGAAACATTGGGTCTGACTTGGCTTTATCCATGCAGAGCCTCTGGGCTAGGCCTAATATCCACTTGGGTACATTCTTGCCATACACAATGTAGGTGCAGGCACAGTTCCTTACTGGAGGTCCATAACAGCCCCTTTCATCCTCACTACAGTTCTTCCATCTCTTGGGCACATGATCTGGGGGACCAGGACAGGCATAGCTAGGAGATGACACAGCTAGTGAACAGACATGAATAAACTCACAGAAGATGAGTACTTGTATGGCAGTCTGCCTCTTTTCCCCATTGTGTGGTGGCTGACACCTTTAGTCCGAGTAGTCTCTGCGTCATGTCAGACTCATCATGAGAGTTGGCACAGTGACTGAGTGTCAGGGTTGGGATTGGTGACTGTTTTAGGTAAGGTCTCACTATAGACCTGCTTGCCTTGAACTCTGAGATCCACCTGCCTCTTCCACCGGAGTACTAGGATTGGAGGTGTGAGCCGCCTTACCCAGCTTCTCGAGGACATTTCCACTCATCCACTTCATTGATTGGAAACAAACTATACTGTATAAATGCCGTTTCCTTGGGGATATTGCTCTGTGCTCTTCACCAGTTCTGGGTCTGCCTCATACTGTGCAGTTGACACCCCTTTCTTGAAGGGCAGAACCCAGGACCACAATTTCCTTTAAGTTCCCTCAAGGGGCTGTGACAAGCTGTCCCATGAAGATGCTGCTCAAGAGAGTCCATGTGTAAATTCAGGGTCTGCTTGGTAGCAAGGAAGAAATGAAGACAGCCAGTGCCCTAGTGGGCCTGGAAGAATGAGGAGTCTCTGCTCTGTAGAGAAGGCATCAGAGGGGCTGGGGTGGCTGCGCAGTTAAAAAGTGCTTTCCATATGAGCGTGGGGACCTGATTTCACATCCGTAGCATCCATTACCTGGGTGTATGGATGCTGACCTGTAATCTCAGCCGCATGGGGTGGGGCTGAGATAGGAAGAACTCTCGAACTTGCCACCTCACCCATCTCACTAATTGATAAGCTTCAGTCCCAGTAAGAGACCAGGCCTCAAAAATAAGGTGGAAAGTAACTTAACAGGGACACCTGATATTGATCTCTAGATTTCACCCACATGCATCCACCCCCACACGCATATACATAGAAGCACACATACATAATAAAGACAGACACACATGTATGTACTCACATATGCGCGCACACACATATACTCAACACTATTCTTTAAAAACCAGAAGGAGAGAGTAGGTGGAAGAAGCGGTCATCATTCAGAAGCATTTGTCATTCATGCCTCTCATCACCTGGTTCCGTCCTTGGAGGCAGAAGGTCTCCAGCTCAGCTGCTGTTTCTGGGTCTGGTGTTCTCCTGTGTCTCCAGTCACCAGCCATCTCTGTAGTGCACAAGTAAAGTCTGTGAGCTCCAAGCTCTGCCTCAGACTCAACAAAAGCTACTGGGGAGCCTAAGGTTAACTGCTCAGAATGAGGCTTTGACCTCTGGGCTTTGATGGTGTGGTCACAGGAGACCATAACAATGCCCGGGAGAAGGGTTTAGAAGGAGACAGGATAAAGCTTATCGGCCCAGGTCATGGGCTGGCCAGGCTTTGGGTTGGATGAGCTATGACTCTAACCCTACAGCCTGACCATGCTGTTTCTCTCACTAGAAAGGCTCCTGGGTCCTCATAGGGATATGCTGGGCTCCCTTGTGACCCACTGTTCTCTCTCCACAGCAGCGAACCCCTTGCTCTGCTCCACGGCCCGCTACCACTGCAGGAACGGCCTGTGCATCGACAAGAGCTTCATCTGCGATGGTCAGAATAACTGTCAAGACAACAGTGATGAGGAGAGCTGCGAGAGTTCTCTAGGTAGGTGGGCTCCCCTCCCCCAAGAGAAACAAAACAAACAACAACAACAAAAGCAATTCAGACAACACGGACAGCACACGCCTCCTCTTCCAAACAGCAGCCGCAGTGATTTGTGTGCTTGTCTTCATCCTGGGTGATGAAGCATGTGCCTACCATTTTGATTTTGCTATACTCCACATGTTGAACCACGCCTGTACGGTTCTCCTGCGCTCATTCTCGGTTGCATTACCCCTCCTGCGTTGCACTGCTGTGGTTTTCTAAGTTGTTGTGTTGTTAGGAGTCATGTGAGCTGCTCCCCTCCTTAGGATGAGATCTGCTGAACGAGAAGCCTGCATGGGTCATGACCAAATTTCCCCACACAGCTGGCTGAATCTTTTTTGTTTGGTTTCACTGCTGTGCCTGGCAGTTCTACCCTGACAGCTCAGTTGCAGTCACAGCTGCTCTGGGTTGTGCTTCTCTTGTTCTCATTTTTCTAACTTAGTAGTCATGAAATGCTAGCCTCCCCATATGCTGTCATTGCTGTCTGATTATGAGGAGCACGGACACCCCCAGGCCCCCTGAGTTTGTTTACTTCTTGGTACCCTCTTGTGTGAATTGCCTGTGCATATAAAAGCTCTTGATTTGGGAGTTATTTTGTGGAAACTGAAGGCTGCAGCTGCAGGGTGGAAGAGGAAGGACACTGAGGGATGAGGGCCCTCCTTCCTGTCAGAAGTCACAGGCTCCTGTTCAGTGAACATCCCTCCCTCCTTCCCTCCCTCCCTCCCTCTCTGTGTACCCAAGAATGACCTTGAACTTGTGATTCTTCTGCCCCACTTTCCCCCTGCTGGGATTACAAGCATAAGCCCCATGCCTGGTTTTACTAGGTGCTGTTAGGAAACCCTGGGCTTCACACGTGCTAAGTGAATAGTGACTATCTGCCAACTGAGCCACACCCCACTCCCAACATGGATCCCTTCAGTGATTACAATGAAGTTAAAAAGATCTAAACCTTCTGTTTTAAGGCATTCATAAAAACATGTATTTCTAATGTTACAAGTTGGTTTTATTTGCATATGATCTCCACTTCTCACCCTTCATAGTGTTATGATTACAATTCACCCATATTATTGCTTGTTGGTAGAGTTCCTTTGTCTTTCGGTGTTGTACTCAATGGTTGGTCATGTTTGTAGATTTAATAAAGCCTCAAATCAAGCAAGAGGCTTAACTGGTTGCAATGTGTTTTGAGGTGGAAGTAGGTAGGGGGAAGTTTCGAGGGGGCACATACAGGTTATTTTCAAGGTCCTGGCTCTTACTTCGTTGCTGTTCATTATGTCATTACAAATGCACGAATGAATGAGCAAATGGACCATATTCACATCACCAGTGGGATGTGGACCAAGCAGGAACTATGACCTCTATTGTCTGTGCGCCCGAGGGCCGTAGGAGAGGTAAATGTGTATCAGAGCAGACTTTGCCAGAAACTGAGGGAGGACTGAGAGAGGCCAGGAGTGGGTGAATTGGAGGGAGCTGTTTTGGAAAACTTCCTTCCTGTTTGTTTTCTTCATCAGTGCTACAATAAGAATAGCTTTTCAGCCAGCTGCAGCAGCCACTGCCATGTACGGAGGCTCTTGACCTGCAGGTGCTGGGGCCTCCGCTGCAGACCAAGCGAGTCACCTTGTGTGGTTGGGTCCAGCACTGCATTCTAACGCCATGCTGGTGGGTCCTAATGCACAAGTCTGAGAGCAACTGCTCTAACTTAGCGCTAGCCTTAGCGTTTGATCTCGCCATTTAGCTAGGAAGCTGTAAACCTCTGTGTATGGCTCTCCTTTACAAAGTCAAGTTTTTATAAAGGAAACCATGCTGAGGAAGACCCAGTGTGGGCTGCCAATGGGGAATGACAGTCACAGGGTTGAGAACTGTCTGTACAGGAGACATCAGCAGTGCTTGTGTATCTTAGCCTCACTCGTGGTACATGGGTGTTTCATGAGAGGACCTCAGATCTAAGCTCCAAGTGAGGGATGTTGATTTGTTTCGGTCAGTGTTAACCTTCTGTGTGTTTGCATGTTTCCCACACGCCTTCTCCAGTTTCCTGGGGCAGTTTTGCTGACCGGGTTGTTGTTCATCCTTTGGAGGGATGGCTGGTCCCTTTGTAGGCTGGCTTTTAAATTCTGCTCCCCCCACCCCCTGTTCTGCTTTTCTGATACTAAGATTTTGGAATAGTTGGTGATGGATGAAGGCTTTTCTTCTGCCCTCTGGACATTATTATTGTCGTTGAGGCTCATTTGGATTGTCAGTCCACCTGATGGATCCGATCCCTTAGGGACTGTGCACCAAAGCAAACCTTTCTCTCTTAAGTAGCTTTGGTCAGGGCCTTTTGTCACAGCAGAGGAAAAGTAGCTGAGATACCCTGCCTCCCCCAGGTCATGTGTGAAAGCATTCAGTATCAAATTAAAGACTTTGAGCCCTGTAGATCAATTTGTTCTCTCCCTCCCAAAAGGAAACGAAGAAGAAAGAAGAAAGTTTTGGTGATAGATCAAAGCCATCTCCCCTGCACTCTGAGCTTTCTAAGTCACTACCCAAATGACATCAGGGAATGAGTGACACCTCCATGTGTGGTGACCATTGTGTCAGGAATCTTTCCTAGCTACCAAGGAATGGAGAGTGTGTCCTATTTGCCTTTCTGGTCTCAGAGGTCTAACCTAGTGGCCCTCTGCCTCACCCATAATGGGCTCTGTAAGTGTTAGCAAATGGGAAAAATCTCTGTTATGTTTTAACTTGCACTCTGTGGTACCACATCGTGTCTTTGTTTCAGTTTGTGAGTGAAATGAGCCACAGTTTATGAAAGCAACAAGAAGTACTGTTATGTGTTCAATAAAGGAAGTTTCTGCCCTTCCGACTATGGGGATGTGTCCCAAAGTAAGCATAAGATGAGAGTCTTTGATGTGAGTCCCCTTGGCCAGCCTGTGTTTCTGCATCCCTCCTAGGGTCTCTCCCCGCTCAAATGAGAGTGGATTACTCAAAAGTGCATTTTGTGGGCTCTAAATGTGAACTACCAGGGCTCCATACAGTGTCTCCCTGAAGCATCTCAGAGACTTCTTGACTCCACATAATGCACACTCATGCCTCATGGTATCATCATTGGTTACAATGCACTGGGAACTCAGCTCAGTTGACTCTGTGTCCTGAAACATCAGTTGATATGGGAAAAGAAAGATATTTTACATTGTTTATTTAGAAGAGATGAATAAATATGACTTCAAGGCAAGAACATGGGTTGTTCAAAATGCTTTTCTCCTCCTCTGAGTAGGTTGAAGCCAGCCTCCATCCCATCGTGGATCCTCTGTGAGGAGCTGGAGCCAGGGTGGCCATCAGAGTGCATTGCAGTGTGCTCTATGGGTGCATTAGACTTTGTGGTGGGGTCAGGTTTTGTCAGGGCTTCATTGATTGACAGCATAGTCTGCTGTAGGTCCTTTCAGAAGGTACCTTTGGGGCAGCATCACTGTAACTGGCCTATGCTTGGGAACTAGGATACTGTGTATGCAGCTGCTATGCAGATGATGGGCGTGAACATCATTCAGGTGACCTTGAAAAGTCTACCTGAACGTGGCTTCGGTGTCTAGTGAGGGCACCTTCTGACACTTGTGCCTGTGTGTAATCCCACCTCTTTGTCTGTGATCTGGATTGTTTGACTAGTCCCTCCCTCCCTCCTGTCTAGAAAAATGCATAAAATTGACTATCTTAACTTTTGAAAGTACTTTTTAAAGTTCAGTGGCAGAAATTACTCTTTCCATTATGCAGCCAATTGCTAGAACTTTCACATCTTGAAATTCTGAATGCATTTAAGAAACGAAGAAAAAAAAAGTGTTCCCTCTCTGCTCCACCCTGTCACCCTGGTAACTGCTTTTCCACTTTCTGTCTTGGTTGCTTTGGAAGTTTTGGGGACTTGTAGAGGAGAATCAGATATTGTGACTTTATTGTAAGATGCTTGGTTCACTTAGCATGTCATCAGGTTCATCTATTTATAACATGTAGGCAATTTCCTTCCTGTGAAAGACTGAGTACTATTCCATTTTATTGTTGATATATCACGTTTGATTTCTCTGTCAGCAAACACGTTTGGCCCCTCCCCCTTTTGACAATTGTGAATATTGTTGTGTGAGAACATATGTACAAATTATGACCTGGTTTTAAGCAAAAGAAATTCAGCAAACAGGTTGGGTGTCATTTCCAGGAACAGGCCATGAATAGCCCTTCCCTCTCACTCTGTATTGCTTGCTCTGACGAAAGCCACTTTCCATGTTGTGAGTTGCAGTGTTGCAGAGACTGCTGGGACAGGGAGCTGAGGAAGGACTCTGACCTAAAACCAGGAAGGAATTGAGGCCCACCAGCGGCCTCAGGTGAGGCTGGAGGGAGAGCCTCCTCTGTGACTTCAGTTGTGGCTTCTCGAGGAGGCTCCAGTGATTTCGTATTCTAGTCCCAGGTCATGGTGACAAGTCAGGGCTTTGGAAGGGACCATAAGGACTTGACAGGGAGAGAACATTCTGGGGTCAAGCTTGGTGTCAGGGACCTTTGTCCCACTCACGTGGTTCTGCTCTGTTCTACCCCCTCTTCCCTTCACCCCAGGACCTTGTGCTCTTCAGGCCCACTTTCTGGATGAAGAACTAAAGACTACTTAGACCAAGCACATACTGCAAGTGAGTAGGGAGCTAAGGTGTGAACTTGAGTTGAGGCAGTGCTCCTTCTCCTGACCCTGCCCACACCACCCTGTCTGCCTCCACTCTCTGGTACTCTGGAACTCCAGGAACCAGTCTACCCCCAGCTGCGGAGAGCTAAAAGGAAGGGGGAACCGTGATCCAGGGGGAGGGCACGGTCCTCCTCTCGGCTCTCACATGTGTGCTTCCTCAAGGATAGATAGTACCACACTGATGAGCTGGCTCCCCTCCCCTAGAGCATTTTCTAGGTGTGTTCTGCCAGTGAGTCACCCTAGCAGGGAGTTGGTGGGCAGTGTTGCGCCTGCCAGAGCAGCTTCCTTTCCTTGCTGTGCTCTGGCGATAAGACTTCAGGAGAATGGCAGGCTGTGAGAGCTTTGGCACCTCACCAGAGCCAGAAATGATGCTTTGTGCTGTTTCTTTTGCAGGGGTTGTGTGTGTGTGTGTGTGTGTGTGTGTGTGTGTATGCATGCGCAGCCTGTGTGAGTGTCAGGAAGAGACAGAGAGAGTTGGAACTTAGAAATTGCATACTAGGATCTTGCTCTCTTTTTGAGTCACATTTTTTACCCTCAAAATTCATTTCTCACAATCTGGACCCTGCCTCCAGATCCACAAAACATGTCCATATTTAAGAGCAGGGTTCTTGACGATATAATTAGTAGGAAGAGGTCCCATTAGGAGAGGGTGGGCCGCTGATGTGACCAGTGTCTTTATCGTAGTGGGATTTGGGGTCTCAGAAACACACACTCAGGGAGAACATTGTATGACATAAAAACAGAAGAGGAGGATGCCTGCAGCACAGATGGCCAAGAAACCACAGATGGCCAGGGAGGGATGTGGAACCGACTGTCCTCATAGCCCTCAGAGGAAAGCCCTCTGCCAGCACCTTCATCTTGGACTTATGGTCTCCCACATTGTGGGACAATCAATTTTTACTGTTGAACACCCCACCCCACAAGTCGGCCATACCGTAACAGACTGATACCATTATCATAGTCCTACCCAACCAACTTCTTCAGTCCCCAAGAAGTGACCCCTAATTAAAGCATAGCCACACCGTCTGTGGGACACCAGATGTGGTAACAGAAATGTGAAGATCTGGAGAGTCATCAGACAGGCCAAGTGACATGACCCTGAGGAGACGGGAGGTCCTGGGGCTGCTGAGAATAGCTCTCTGGGGAGAGCACTGGTCTTGCCTCTGTGTGGGGGGTGGTATACTATGCTGAGCTAGAGGGACACCTCTCATCTTGTATTTCAAGGGTCTCGTTTTCTATATCCTTGCACCCCTTAGCTCCAGGCTCCTTAGCTCAGTCCCAAGTGGCTCTGGAACTGGAGTTGATCCAGGCAGAGCCTCTGTATAAAGTCCCCCAACCCCCTTCAGACTCCTGGAACCTTGCACTTGTTTCTTGCCCTCTCTAGGCCTCCTCTAGTTCTCTTCTGCTCCTGTGATAAGCACAACAACACAGAGGAAGAAAGGGTTTATTTCATCTTACATCTGCAGGTCCATCTTTGAGGGAAGTCAGGGCAGGATCCTGAAGTAGAAACCATGGAAAGATGTTGTCTGCTGGATCACTCACTGGCTTGTTCTCATGGCTCATCGAAAGAGCTGTCATTTGGTTAAATGGTGAAATTTAGAACTTGGTGTTTGTCCCATGGGCCACCTCCACTGTCCACCATGTGGTAGGCTGAATTATCATTCTCAGTTCTTTGCTCTTTAAGAGCCTTTTCACTGTTAGCAGAATGGCCAAAGAAAATGCCTCTGTTAATGGGTCCTCCGCTTACTTTGGCCAGTGGAACATTGGGTGACATAGACCCAAGGCAGTTGGCGTGCTTACTAAGGTGTGGGGTCCCTTGCATTGGAATGTTGCCCAGATTACTTAAAACCCCCAAAGGGAGGACACAGAGCAAGTGGTTTTGCGGGCCTGAGGCCAGGCAGAGACTCACAGTAGTGGAAGCCTGGCAGAGGCTGCTCACTGCATGGCGACAGGAAAGAGAAGGATGACAGAAGGGAAGAGTTTAGGTATATCTTTTACAAGCCAAGCTTGCTTCTGGAGGCACACTTTCTCCAGTTAACCCCGTACTGTGCCCCGATCCTCATCTGCACCCCCATCTTCTCCTGCACCCCCACAATTTCTTTGTTCAATCTGGATAGGTCAGAGTTTCTATGATATCATCTCTAAAAATGCCCTCACAGACATGCTCGGGTGTGTGCTGTGGGAACTCTCTCACTCTCCCTTATCCAGTCAGCTTCACCATCACATGAAGGGGCTAATGGTGAGAAGAGTTGGGCCAGTGTTTTCAGGGAGGAAGTCAAGCCATAGTCACTGAGACAGTGCAAAGCTGGACGAGAGCATCAAAGAAGGCGAGTAGGCTGCGCGGGCCACCGAAGGGCTATCAGTCGGGCGGGGTGGGGCGGGGTGGGGCGGGGGTGGGGGTGGAGGCTCTGTGAGTAACTGGCCAGTTGTGCTTGGTCTCTTTATGACCTCAAGCCTCTCACCAGCCTGCATCATTGAGAACAAAAGACACTTACATTTTGGGGGAAGACCTTTGCTGCTTGTCACCAAACAGATCCAAGCTACCAAGGCACTAAGGATAATTCCTACGGATGCTGTGACGGGCTTGGGGTGGGAGAGGTGCTCATGCTAGCCTAGTGCTTCCAAGCAGGGATGACAAAGAGCTTTCTATGAACGAAAGTTTTGCTAGAAATAACCTAGACTGTCACACCAGCTGGAGTTTGATGGGTGGATATTATTTATCCTAAGACTTGTTGCTATCCTGTGATGTCAAGAACTTCCTTTGAGGGGTCCTAAGGAAAAAGTCATCCTCTTAAAGAATTCATTTAGCTTTAGTTAGAATAAAACTGCCGGAGGTCCATTTAGCAGGAGGAATAAGGAAGCTCTTTTTTTTCTTTTTTCTTTTTTTTTAATCTTTGGTGCTTTTAATTTAAGAATTTGAAATCCCAGCTGGACTGGGAAAGACAGAAAATGCTGACTTCATTGGAAGAAACAGAAGGAGGCTGGAGCGGCTGATTGCCGACTTTCTGTACCCGTGGGCTTTTCTTCCTGGTAATTGAGTGTTTGCATCCGAAGTGTCCTTCCCTTTAACCACTGCAGCAGGAGTTTGAAGATTTCTGTAACAGCCTTCATTTAGAAGCAAATCAGACAGATTCTACACTCATGGCAGTAATTGCTTCCTGGTCTCTTACCTACGGTGATTATCTGCTGAGCTGCTGCTGTAGTCTCTCCACTACATGCTTTTCTTGCACAAGGTCTGGCCTCTCCCCCTCTCCTGGTCCCTGGGGAATGGGAGAGTCTAGCCTAGACACTTGCAGAATGTGCCTCGCTTGAGCAGACGGACCAGGTTTCAGAGCAGTGGGGTTACATGTGCAGGTGACTGTCTGCTTTGCAGGCTCTCACAGCCCAGGGCAGCTGGACAGAGAATGTAGGGGCGTGGCTTCATCTGCAGACTGACAGTGAGCCTCATCTTCCTGACTCCATCAACACTCTCTTCTCTGTCGACCCTTTCTAGCACTCATTTCTATGTGCATTCTTTGTATTGTCTGAGACTGACCAGCCCCTCCCAGCCCTGGAAGAGATTCAAAGCCAGATCAGATCAAAGTTGCTCACAGTTTTACAAGCGAGAAATATAACCCACTCTTGATAATTACTCTAAAGTATGATAAATGTTGTACTAGAGGAATGAACTGGCCCCTGGGAAAGCAGGGGGAAGGCATAGGATGGCAGGATTTCCTGGTGGGGTATGGCAATTGCTTCTGAGAAATGGAATCGCTGCCCAGTCAGTTAGGGTAAATAAAAGTGGACACAGATACACATACACGTGTTGGGGGTGGGCCTCTGACCAAAGGGAAGAGTGTATTCAAAGACACAGCTTGTGGGGCTGAGGAGATGGCTCAGTGGGTTAGAGTGCTTGGTCTTCAAGCATGAAGACCCAAGTTCGAATCCCAGCACTCACATAAAAAAACGTGGTATGGCTAACAGTGAGGCAGTCTACCTGCATCAGGGACCCCAAGGTGCTCCAACAGGTCCTATTTCCCAGACCTCAGACCTAAAGGAAGAACAGGGAAACCAGTTAGGCCAGTTTATTTTGAAGGAGATGAGGCACACAGAACCCTTACTACCCAAACTTCAGGGGAGACCAGAAAAGCTTTCCTTCCTCATAGTGCCCAGTCCAAAGTCAGGAATTTATATTAAAGGGGGAAAGGCAGAACACTGGAACTTCATTAACCCCAAAATCTGCTACACATCCTTTTAACTTGAACCAGTAGTCCAAAGATTATTTTGGGGAAACAGTGTGTCCACAGACTTGGGTGAAGTGTTGCTGCTTTGCCTGGCATCAGTCCATACTGCCGAGAGCCTGCACAGATGTGCCTTTCCTGTGACGGCTCCCACAAGCCACCTGGGCCAGCCCTGGAGCACACCGCCATACCAACAGGTTACACTCCTGGCAGTGCTTCAGACACACCCTGCGACGGCTGCCTCTTTCAGCCAACCCAGCTGTCAAGCTGGAGGTGTTTCCCATATTTGTTTCTTCCTTCATAAGCTAATTTGCTCTAAAGCCTTCATGACCCTTGGAGAAGCCATGCTTTTATCTTGATTTTGGAGTGGGACCAAGGTTTTAGTTAATCTTCAGATGGCAGAAACCTGACGCTGGTTGTGCCTTTTTTTCCCCTTTCTTTTGCACAGAGGTCAGCTGGCTCCCAATTTAGGTCAATTTGCATGTGAAGGAAATCTCCAAGGACAGATACTTTGTCCTCATTAGCTGATCTGTCAGGCAGCTCTTCCCAGGTGGCTCAGAACCTTTTATAGATTTTCCCTCAATATCCCTCTGGCGTGGCAGTGCCTGCCTGCTTCCCTTGAGGGCCCTGTTGGGGTTTGGGAGGAAATGACTGGGGTGCATTGCCCTTCCCACTATGAGCCCTGCACCCCATCAACAGTCCCTTTACTCCGGTCTTTATGCCAGCCTCTGCCTGGCAGCCTTAAAGTGTTCACAAATCCTTTGGGACCTCCTTCTTTGGGGGTTGGGACTCTGTCCACTCTCCCAGAAACTGGTTCAACCTTTGTGTCTGTTTGCTCAGCAAAAATGTGTCACACTGATACTTCATAACACCCACTTATAGGATACAAAATGCCACAGGGCTTTTTGTCTGGAATGTGCTTTCGTTAGGCTTCAGTTATCGAATATATATGATAGACAAGGTTCCACACTGTAAGGAAGCCTGTCTTAGCTAGAGTTTTATGGCTGTGAAGAGACACCATTACCACAGCAACTCTTGTAAAAGAAAACATTTAATTTAGGGCTTGCTTCCAATTTCAGAGGTTCCGTCCATTCTCATCATGGTGGGAAACATGGCATTGTGCAGGCAGACACAGTGCTGGAGAAGGAGCTGAGAGTTCTGCATCTTGATCCAAAGGCATCCGATCATGTACCATACTGGGCATAGCTTGAGCATAGGAGACCTTTAAGCCTATCCCCAAACCCTGCCCTCACTTTCTCCAACAAAGTCACACCTACTCCAGCAAGGCCACACCTCATAATAGTGCCGCTCCCTATGGCTCGGCATTCAAACTCATAAGTCTGTGGTGCCTATACCTATTCAGACCACCACAAAGTCCAAGCTCGTCTCCAGAGACCACCAGAGTTATATGAAGAGAGAAATATTTGGGGAGTCACTGGCCCTTCAGCCTACTGCAAGCCACTTCTTCTGTGTCTGTAACAAAGCTTCAGGCTCCAAACAAAAATGGACATCATTGTCTAGAATTTCTAAGCCACAGAGAAGAGTTTATATGTCATTGCTCTAAGTCATTCAATTTGAGGATGCTCTGTTGTACAAAAGTAGGTCATTGGAACCACAGTCTATCAGAAAGTGATGTTCTGGGCTGGAGAGATAGCTCAGTAGTCAAGAATGTAGTCAGGTCCAGAGGACCTGAGTTCAGTTCCCAGCACCCATGTCTGCCAGCTAAACTGCCTGTAGCTACAGCTTCAGTAGAGCCAGTGTGTCTAGACTCCATGAAAGCACACATAAACATTTAAAACTAAATAAATTAGAGCAGAGAAAGTTATGTCCCTAGACACTGGTAGATTTGCCTAGGTAGAGGAGCTGGTCAGAGCCCACCCCTGGCATTTTACTTTCTCCACAGACCCTCATTCCTCACTGGCTTCCTCAGACCCATGCATTCCCAAGCTCTCTGCAAGGGACCCAGGAAGGCTGCCCTCAGATCAGATCGTGTCCTGTCTCGTCTCACAAAGCTCTTCGAAGTCCAGTTCTCCCCGTGGTGCTTCTGACAGGAGCTGAGACCTAACGTGTAACTCCTTCTTCGTTGGCATGAGACTGAAGCCTGGATGAGGTTAATTCTTCATGCCAGCCCTGCACCGGGCAGGGAAGACCACTCTGTTGAGGGCATTTGACCATTCTGAACTTCTTTAACACATTGCCTACCTCAACCTCAATAGAAAATGTGAGAGGACATTGCAGGGCATTTAGCAGGCAAATCCACAGGAGCCACCATGACCTTGTAACCAAGTACCATCAAGCTCGAGCCTAAATGGTTATGTCTTTGTAGAGACACCAGATTTCAAAATAAGCCAGTCTGTCTCCAAGGGCTCTGCCCTGGATGGATGACAAAACCTTCTTCCATCCTGCTTCCCAGCAAGGATCCTGATCAAGCACGGTTCCATCTGGCCTCTGGTCTCTTGGGGAAAAATGGGAACAGTTGTGGAACATTCTAGGGTGTGGATATCCCAGATGCAGCTAGAGATGGAATGTAGTGGGGTGGGGGATGGGAGCTGGCCATGGTAATTCCTCCAGATGTGTCCTGTGTTCTTTATAATGCCAGATGCACCTCAAGCTAGCCCTTGGCCACTCCTAAGAGTTCATCTCTGAGACTCAGCACTGAACGGGGAGACCCCTCTCTTCTTCACGTGCTTCTACCTGTTGGCTACCTGTTGGCATACCTCATGCAAGCCTTGCTTAGTGTGGAGGAAGTTTCTTTATTGAGGAGGGAGGGAGTTTGCATTTTTGATTTGACAGTAATATTTTGGAGTAAAAGCTGTCAGAATGTGGAAGGGAAGGAATGGAGAGGAAGTTCTCTGAATCCTGATCCATTCCAGACAATCACACTTCGAGACACGTGGAAGCAACACGTCACCTCAGGCTAATTTATGGCGTGTTTTCTATTAGAATTGCAAAGTCTTCACAGTTGGAAGGTGTTAAAATATGACTTCACATCATATTAAATACATACTATATTTAAACTGGGATGTGAACTGAAACACGAAGCAAATTAGACTAATTTGCTGAATTCTAAAGTAATCTTGCTTTCTTCCTTCCTTCCTTCCTTCCTTCCTTCCTTCCTTCCTTCCTTCCTTCCTTCCTTCCTTCCTGGTTTTGTTTGGCTTTTTTTTGTTTGGTTGTTTTTTGTTTGGTGTGGGTTGGGGTGTGTGTGCCTCTGACATGCTCCTTGCTGGATTTCATTAAAATATTCAGAATCGGAACCATACCATGAGGTTTTAAAATTATTCAAGCATTCAATTATTCAATACTTCTGCAGATCTGAGATCTAAGTAGCAGTGTCTGAGTGCCCATTTCCCACCCATCCTGATGGGTGGCCAAGTTCTGCCGTGCTGGCTCTGTCTGTTAGCTAGCTTTCTATCACTGTGACCGACATCTGAAGGGAAGGAAGCTTTGTCTTGGCTTACTGTCTCAGATGCAGTTCATGGTCACTTGGTCTCGTGCACATAGGCAGGCCTTCAGGGTAGTGAGGTACCTTTGGCCTAGGAAAGCTGGCCAACCCATAGTAGATAGAAAGCAGAGGAAAAGGAAGAGACAAGACCACATACTATCACAGTGACTATTTTCTCTTCCAGCAAGACCCACTTCCTAACATTTCCATTCATTATGAATTCTTCTCAGACAAATTCTCTCATTAGGTCAAGAGCTCCCGTGACCACTGAGTGTCTGGCATGGCCTTCACAGACACCCCTTGAGCTGCACTTCCCTTGTTCCCTAGGACCGGGTGGCTGTGAATCCAGTCAAGTTGGCAGCGTAGGTGAACCATCCCAAGGGCAGTTTCTGGTATGAGTGGAAATGCTCACAACCGTGAGGCTTTCTTTTCTGTCAGCCCTGCAGCTCCTGATCTTTCATCCAAACTCAGAAGGTTCTAGAGGATGTTTGTGTTCTTTCGGAAAAGACTCGAAAGGTGGAAATTGGTGTGCTCAGAGTTTCTAGAGACGACATTCATTAAACAGAAAGGCAGCATGGTCAGCTCTCAGCAGTGTTTCGTCCTTGGCAAGTCAGCTGGAGAGACCTAAGTTAGGGCAAGGATGTGTGGTAGGAGCTCCCTGGAGTTCTACGGCCGAGTTTCCACTGCTGGGTTAGGGCTGGAGAGTGACTGGCGTTCGTTGGATGGGGTCGGTGAAGTAACTATGACTATTTCCACACTGTGTGGTGTTTGTGATTTCTACTTGTTTGTCCTGGCTTTAGTTTTGTCAACATGACACAAGCTACAGTCGTTTGAAAGGAGGTAATCTCAGTTGAGAGAATGCCTCTATAAGATCTGGCTGTAGGCATTTATTTTTAATTAGTTACTGGTGGAAAATTGAGCAGCCCATGTGGGTGGGGCCATCCCTGGGCTGGTGGTCCTGGGTTCTGTAAGAAATCAGATTGAGCATCACCCATCCATGGCCTCTGCATTAGCTTCTGCCTCCTCCTTGTTCCTGACCTGTTTGATGTCCTGTTTTGACTTCCTTTGATGATGAACAGTGAAATTTCATCAAAGCACTAGAAACCCCAACTAAGACATTGTTGCAGTTAAGCTCCAGTATGTCTCACTTCCTTCTCAGTGCCAAGTAATATCCCACTGTGAGGATAGCCCAATTTCGTCAGTGTCCATCACTCAAGAGGCATTGGCTTGTTCCATTTTTGGAGAGCTGTTGTAACAATGCTGTTGTGAACACAGACCTACCACTTTTGTATGGGGACTCTAGGTGTTTTTTGTCTCAAAAATGACAAAACTAAAGCCAGAACAAACAGGTAGAAACCTAGGAGTGAAATTGCTCGACCGTAGAGTAACTGTGTGTTCTGAAGAGTTACTAACCAGTTTTCCAGAGGGCTGCATCACCTCCTGGAGCAGCAGTGCCGTAGGACCCTTGTTTCCCCGGGTCTTGGCCACAGTTGTGACCACCTGCTTGGAGTCTTTGTTTCTTGGCTTGCTCATTTAATGCAGCCAACCTTATGGTGGACAATCTCTTTGTGGGTTTGGTTTGTTTTCTTGGTAGCTAGGGCTGTTCAGCAGTTGATCATTCTCTCACATGCTTATCAATTGTCTTAGTCAAGGTTTCTATTCCTGGACAAACATCATGACCAAGACGCAAGTTGGGGAGGAAAGGACCAAAGAGTGCAGGACTGGAACTCGAGCAGGTCAGGAAGCAGGAGCTGATGCAGAGGCTATGGAGGGATGTTCTTTACTGGTTTGCCTCCCTTGGCTTGCTCAGCCTGCTCTCTTATAGAACCCAAGACTATCAGCCCAGAGATGGTCCCACCCACAAGGGGCCCTTCCCCCTTGATCACTAATTGAGAAAATGCCCCACAGCTGGATCTCATGGAGGCATTTCCTCAACTGAAGCTCCTTTCTCTGTGATAACTTCAGCCTGTGTCAGGTTGACACAGAACTAGCCAGTACATCAGTCATTTATATATGTTATATTCTTTTATTTGAGACGAGATCTCACGTGGCGCACTCTGGCCTTGAACTGTGTGCTCAGGTTTGTGTTGAACTCCTGGTCTTCTTGCCTCCAGTTCTCAAATGCTAAGCTTATAGATGCAAGCCACCTAGTTTCTTTTGAGAAATGTCTATCCAAATCCTTTGCACATTTTTACATTAAGTTCTTCTTCTCGTTGAACTCGTTAGCATCCAAGTAAGTCTTTTTTCAAGTATATTACTTAAAAAGTTTTCTCCTGTTGTGATGCTTTAAATAGGAATGGCCCCATAGACTCATGTGTTTGAATGCTTGGTCAGTAGGGAGTGCTGCTATTAAGTGTGGCCTTGTTGGAGGAAGATTGTCACTGTGAGTGCGAGGTTTGAGGTCTCTTATGCAGTCCTTTCCTCCTAGCGATTTATATCCAGTTAGGGTAAGTGGGAAGTAAATTCTAAGGCAGACTGTGTGGTGAAGAGAAGACAAGCTAAGCCTAGTGTGGCAGTCTAGGCTGCCTGTGGATCAGGATGTAGAGCTCTGAGCTTCTCCATCACCATGTCCACCTGCACACTGCCATGGCAGTAATGGACCAAACCTCTGAAAATGTAAGCCAACCCCAATGAAATGTTTTACTTTGTAAGAGTTGCCTTGGTCAACTCCACAACAATGATGCCCTTACTAAGACCCCTGTCCCTAGATTGGTTTGTTTTTTCAGTGTCTTAACAATTATCACTTGCAGTAGAAAATTTTAATTTTGACAAATCTGTTTTGTTTTTTTTTCTTTTGTTGCCTTTACTTTTGGTGTACTTATCCTAATCCAAGGTACTAAAGACTTACAGTTCTATATTCTTTTTAAGACTTTATCATTTTACTCAGACCAATAGCATATGATTTTTTTCATGGGCAGAATCTAGATTTTGAAAAGTGTCTAAGACATAAAGGTAGAAGAGGACCAGTGTACCCACAGAGGGATGGTGAGACAAAAGAGAGTGATGTGGACGGGAGTGTTGTCAGAGTACATGACAGACATGTCTGAAAATAGCCTGAAAAACAAAATAAGAGCTTGGGTTTAGCTTTAGCATTTGGGCATCTGAGCCATCTTAAGTTCCTTTTTATGTATGCTATGAATGAAGTGAGAAGTATCCTCTTGCAGGCTTGTGGGTACCATTCTCCTCTATTTCTGAGCTCTCCTGGCATCTTTGTCATCTTTGTGTGTAACGATGCACTGCACAGAGTCCCTCTGCGATATTTCCAGTCTGAAGACAAATACACACGTTGTATGTGGCACTCCTTTCCTCTTAGAGATTTATTTCCAGTTACGATCGGTGGGAAGTAAATTCTATGGTGGCGGACTATGTGGTGAAGAGGAGGCGTTCTTTCCAATGCTCAGATCCTTCCTCAGCCTGCACCCTCAGGATGCTCACCACTGTCCTGTGAAGCGCTCATGACAACCTCCTGCATGGGGACAGTCACATATGCTAAGTGGTCAGTGGGGACAGTACTAGGAAACCATTGTGTATGCCATGTTTTGGATGCTTCCCTTCACTGAAAACTCCCAGTACTTCATGAGACGGTGACTGTTAGCCACATTTGACCCTGAGGAAAATAAAGCCAAGACATACTAGTTGTCAGTAGCTTGTTTAGAGTTTATCAGCTGACAGGCAAAGGGGATAGAGTGGAACCCAGTTGTCCTCTCTGAATGCTGCAAAATTGTGAGTCTCCCAGCCGGGGTCTGAGTGTTCCTGCCCCCACCTCACTTTTAAAGGTTGACAACTTAACCCCTGAGATGGTTAATATCGATTGTCTGTTTGGCTGAATCTGGAATCACCTGGGAGGCAAGCCTTCCAGGGACACCTATGAGGGATTATTAGATTAGGTTAGCTGTCTCGATTGGAGTAGTTGACAACCTGTGCTAAAGGAGGGCAGCACCATTCCCTAGGCTTGGCCTGATTAGAGGAGGAAGAGAGCTGAGTACAAGCGTGTGCTGTTCTCTGCTTGCTCGTTGTTGGCTCAGGCTAACCAGCTGCATCAAGCTCCTGCCACCAGCTTCCCATTGTGATGGATTGTATCTTCAAACCGGGAGCCAAAGTAAACCCTTTGTTCCTTAAATTGCTTTCGTCGGTATTTTATCAAAGCAGTTGGACCAAATATTCTATTAGGAGGTAGGTCTTTGGAAGTGAATGTTTCCTGAGAGGGAGTCCGTGTGAATAAGATAAGTACCCTTATAAAAGAGGCCTGAGGCAAGGACGTGCCATTGATGAAGCTGAAGGTCATCAACAGACCACGGGACCACCAGAGCCTTGATCTTGGACTTTGTGAATCCTCGTTGTTTATAAACCCCACGGTTTACACTATTTTCTTTAGCAGGCTCAAGCAGGGCACAGCTCCCTACTTCACTCCTCTCTCCCTAGTACCCTGCCCGTAGCTGGCACTTCATAACCCTTCATTGAATACACAATTGGATGAAATGAACAACTGACTAGAAGCGCAATCCAGACAGAACAGCAGCAGCCAAGGGGAGGGAGGATTGATTTATGGGAGAAAATTAGAGGAATGAAATACATAGATAGAGTTTGCCTAAGTGAGAATGATGGCGGCAGCCAGGGGCACCAAGGGAGAGGAATTGCCTAACACGGGAACAGAGAGCAGGAGCGGAGTCAGGGCACCCAGGCTGGAATATAGATGGAGGTTCATAAGCGTGCGTTGCTGCCTGTCAGTGGTCTGTGCAGTTGGAAAATGAACTTCTGCATATAGATGTATAGGAGGACAGAGGGCGTTGACCCCAGCATGAAATGGGCTGGCTGCGGCAGCAGCACCACCCTACCCCACCCCCACTGGCTCATCTTCCTCTGGTATATGGTTTGGCATGTTTAGTAAATTATTATTCTTGGGGGTAAATGTGGTGCAACTTGAAAGTCAAAAAACAGGCAGGGGACTTGGGCAGCAGCAGATACTATAAGCAGAGAGCTCGGTGGCTCACTATTTGTCCTTGGAATGGGCAGCCTCTATTTACACTACAAGTGTTGTGCATTTCGGCTTCCCGCACAGTGTACAGTGTTGAGATCAGATTGCTGCCTCCTTCTCAAGACTGAGCAGGGCAGAAGAGCAGAAGTCATGACACCATCTCCCTCAGAACTTCACCTCCTGCCACTCGAAGCCCATCAAAGAGCAAAGGTTCCTGGCTGCCACTGGGCCCTCCCTGTGTGCCAGGCCCTGCCATTAGCAAC
This sequence comes from Mus caroli, assembly GCF_978045245.1. Lineage (NCBI taxonomy): Eukaryota > Metazoa > Chordata > Mammalia > Rodentia > Muridae > Mus > Mus caroli. The sequence continues at coordinate 78,833,121 of NW_028227257.1, forward strand.
ACACACACACACACACACACACACACACACACACACACACACACACACACACTGTAAGCGTCTAAGGAAGCCATTCTTATCACTGAGACCCCTCTATTTATAGAGGGGGGAAATGAGCTGAAGGGACATGATGGGACTTGTGTAAAGCCATTAGGCAGATGACAGAGCCTTACTCTGTGACTCAGCTAAGCTCCCAGCTACTGCTGGACAAAGTACCTGCCATGCTTGCCAGTATCTTGCAGCCTGGTTTGGGTGGGAAGGGAAAACAGGAAAGTACAGGTGAAACTATGTTAAAAGCAAGGGTTGGGTTGAACATTTTGCCAAATCCATCCAGAGTCTGGGAGTAGCTGTCAAGGCAATGGTGCTCAACGTGGGGTTGGGGACCTAATTCAGCTCTGTTTATAACTCAAGGGGGAACAGTCCCATGCTTCAGTCTCTCTCTTTAAAATGGGAACTAGACTTGTCCCATTTTTCATTATGACTGTTGAAATAAGGGTAAGGAGACTGACCTGGCCATAGAGTAGGTCCTGTAACACATCATAGCAGTCATTCATTATAGTGTGCTTGCTTGCTGCTGTTGTGAAGATTATTATTAAGCAAGAAGCAGCTTAGATGCAAGTGATGCAGCCCCAGACAGAGACACCCATAATCCAGTGAAAGTGATGGATGAACAAAACAGTTCCTGTCCAGCTGCTTCTCCTTACACCCCACCCCAGAGCAGAGTGGGTAGGCAGGCCATATATAGCACATACCACTAGGCACTTGCTTTCCCTTTCTGTTTTCTTTACTCTTTTGAGTAAGGGTGGGGTTGCTGGGAATAGAACGCAGGACCTAGGACTCCTAGCCCCAATGGGTGTTAGTATATGTTTTATCAGCCTGTTGCACCCAGTCTGTAGCAGGGCTCCTTTCTGCCAGAAGTAGCTCCAGTCTGTAAACCAGGCTCAGCTCTGTCCCACCTCCATTGCCTCCACGCTGTATCACTGTCCATCTTTGGAGAGTGATAGGTATGCACGCTGGCTCAAGAATGTCTTAACTTTCTGCTCATACCATATTCCACTGATGCTTTGGCTAAGCCAAGTCATGTGGTCAAGCCCTAGCCTAGTGGGGTGTGGAGATAGGAAATAACTCTGTTTCTAGTAAGAAAAACTGGGGCTGGAGAGATGGCTCAGTGGTTAAAAGAACTGACTGCTCTTCCAGAGGTCCTGAGTTCAATTCCCAGCAACCACATGATGGCTCACAACCATCTACAATGCCCTCTTCTGGTGTGTCTGAAGATAACTACTGTGTACTATTATACATAAAAGAAATAAATAATTCTTTAAAAATAAAAAAAGAAAGGTGGCTTGCCAAGCTTGTAGTCACAGAACAGGGATGAATCATTGGGAGTAGGATTGTAGAAAATTGGGGGGAGGGGACCCTTAGCCAGAAACACTGGCCCATTGCTCAGCTGTTGTTTTATCTTCTGGGAGACCAGCCAGACCGAGGCCTGGTTCTGTCCAAGCACCTGACTAAGGGAGAGTCTGTGCCAGCCACCCAGCCTCCCGCAGTCTGCTGAGGCTCTGGCTGAAGCAGGCATTGCCTTTTATCCAGCCTGCTTCTAACTCATTATTTACATAGACTATAAAATAATGCTTAACTCTAAATTACCACAAGTCAGAGCCTTGAGTGAGGCTAGCTAGACCTTCCCAGATGAAAGCCGACCAAATACAATAGGGAGGGAGGAGGACAGCCACAAATAAAATGTCACTGAGTGCCTAATGATAGAAGGCTATGCGACAGCCTGCGTAATTGGGCAAAGTGGCTGATGGCAACAGCTGGCGGGGTTAGCTGGTCTTCGGTTCTATTTATGTGTTTATCTGCTGCCTGTCACCATAATGGCCACAAGCAGTATTGATCACAGATTAATTTTGCCTCATTCCTTCTGTTTCTCAGCTTTACCCTTATCAGTCTCACCTCCTCCCCTCAAATAGACATCCAAATGAATATGTGGGGTAACCTGAAGTTTAGGGGCACAGTCTGTCTACCAGGGAATGTAAAAGCAAGACCTCCTGTGACCCTGGCACTATCCTAAGAGGCCTTAAATCTTCTAATATGACAGTCTTATGGGTATCATTTCTGCTGTTTTACAGATGCAGCCAGGGGCTTAGGTACTTGATGGAAGCCACCCAGGTTGGGACGGCAGTAACTATGACTTATTGGGCTCTGCAAGGTGTTGAGCTATCTCAGCACACATCCTAGAATCTGAACTCTTTCTTTAAAACTTATTTTGTAGCATTTGTGTGTGTGTGTATACACATACATATATATGCATGCATGTATATATGTATGAATAAGAGAAGCAGAGTAAAAAATTCTTTTTACTCTACCTACCTTTGTCCTGAAGAACTAACACCCATTGGTTCGCCCAGGGTAGGTTGGCCAGCGAACCCCAGGAATCCTCCTGTCTTTACCTCCCAATTTCTGGGACTATAAACATGCACCATCACACTTTTTCTTTATATAGGTCCGAATGCTTGCAAACCTAAATCACTCCCCCACCCCCGTGGCCGTACTTTTCACTGTGAACTACACAATGCCCTTTCAGTCTCTCAGCTACGTGTGACCTCCACTTCTCCCATAGTGAAAAATCTCCTTTCTGTTTCTCAGACTCACCATGCTCTTGCCTCAGGGCCTCTCCGGGTGCTCCTACCTCTGCCCTGCTCATCTGGGTCACACAGGCTGCCCTCCCTCACCCTGAACCTTTTGCAGTTGAACCTGTGTGCCTCCTTGTGTGTCTTAGACAAAGGCAGCAGAGAGCAAGTGCTCTGTGCATGGGCTGCTGGAGCAACTGCCTCTGTTCAGATCCCAGCTGTACTGCCTGTGTCGATTGTGGGACCATAGGCAGGAGACCTCCTCTTTCTGTCCTCCGTTTCCCATCTGTAAAAGAGAGATAAGCACAGAGTTGCTAAGCAGTGAATTAACTAATACATGAAAGTCCTCTCTGCACAGTGTGACCCACGGCGCGCCCTGAGCAGATGGTAATTGCTATTACTGTCATCGTTAATAAGATTATTATTGTTAGCCCAGATTGGGGAGTCACTGACGATGGAAGAGGCAGACAAATCAACTTCTGGAAAAGGGGAAACAGAGTCTTCAGCTGGCCAGTGGGGGGCATGTAAGCTGTGCACTGAGGTCCCTGCTGAGCGTGAGGGGCTTCTTCTGGTAACATAGCAAGCACAGGTTGTTCCCTCCTCTTAGCATTGAAGTGTGCAGGTATGGGAAGCCCCTCTTTGTGTCCGCCCCATGGGCTTAGAGAGACGTGCAGTGGATAGAGTAGTGTTTTCCTACTGGCACGGTAATCCCACGCCTCATAAATCTTGTGGCTAGCGGAGCAGCTCCATGATCCTGTTCTGTGTTCTCCAGTAGTCCCCAGTCAGTCTCTGACAGAAAGCCACTTCTCTTTTGAAGCAGACAGAGAAGCCATAGCTTATGTCTAACCAGAGACAAACGAGGTCACTTTATAGAGTGTTGTGGAACCCAGTCAGTGTATCCCTGTGGACACACACAGTGCCTCTCCTCAGTCTCACACACAGGAGCATATGGAACCTAGCGCTCTGCTCTGTAGAGCCTCACGGATTCCTTAGGATGCCCTCATTCTTTTCCCTTTGCTCCAGGCTCCGCACTTCAGTTCATCTGCTGGCCTCAAGCCGGAGCATTCACACGTCATCCCTGAGAGGCATGGATCTGCTCTTGGACTCCATTGGCTCTGTCCACCCTGTTTCCTGTTCCTAAATCAAGGCTGAAACTACATAGAACTAAACTACCCTGTAACCCAGAGGGACCACCCAATGTAGTCACAGTGGGCAGATTCTCATTAAAGTCAAGAAGCTATGGGAAAGACCCTGTCAGCCAGTATCATCATAGACTCTTCCAGAATGTCCCAATACAAGAACATAGGGGCTAGGGGGTGAATGCTGATCTCCAGAGAAGCTGGCTGCAGGCTGTGTCAAATTTAGACAGCAAGGTATGACACCTGGGTTATCTAGCCAGACTTCCAACTTTGCTTTCATCCACAGGTGCAGTGATAAGACGCTGGGGTGGGCACTTGGTTGCCATTTGGGATTTAGTCTCTGTAAGGCTAGTGTTCTAGGTAATCTATGGCATGTCTCTGTCTTTCATTTCCTTTTAAATTTCTACTGGAAAGAAGAAAGAACTCTGTGTAGCCACAGTCCACAAAGGACTCACATATAAAGGACATAGGATAGTTGAGATAATTTGGACACTTGTCACCATTCCACAGTTAGACCCAGTGCTTACACAATGTGTCCTGGGAGCTCCCCTCTGCAAACAGAAATTTAAGGGGCCAGCCAGAGGGAAAAAAACACTGGACTGTCGGTAGTGATTATCTCTGTTGGTGACTGCTGAAAAAATTTATATCTGATTGTATTCCTTAATACCGAGCAGAGTTCTTTTGTGTTTTGAAAGAAAGATTTGCATTTAAAAATAAAGGCCAGGGCCTGGACACGTAGCTCAGTTGATAGACTGACTGCTTGCATAGCTTACAGCCCTGAGTTTGTTCAGCAGCTGCCATAAACCAGGCCCACGACTGTGAAGCCAGCACCCAGGAGATGGAGGCAAGAGCATCAGAAGTTCAAGGTCATCCTTGGTCACATAGTGAGTTCAAGGTTGGCATGGTTACATGATACCCTATCTCAGAAAAAAACCAAAAATGAGTAAAGGCTAGATTCCTGAATGTTTCGCATCCTAATCTGAACAGGGAAGACACAAACAGCCATTAGGAGCTAAATATATAGGTCTTAAGGAATATCTTTATTTTATGATTTATTTGTATTCATTAAACATTAACAAGACTGCAGGCTTGCCTATGGATCTGGGATGGCTGAGCGGAGGTTGGAAAGACGGTCAGCTGTGAATAATTTATTCTGAAAATCACAGAAAATAAAATAGCACTTGGGAGGAGGAGACTTTGCACTGATATGTTTGGATTTATACAGTACATGTTGTCTAATCCTGGGAGAGTTCCTTTCATCTCTCTCTCTCTCTCTCTCTCTCTCTCTCTCTCTCTCTCTCTCTCTCTCTCTGTGTGTGTGTGTGTGTGTGCCTTCGTTTCCCCATATATAAGAGAAAAGTGAACTAGCCTCAGTTATTATGAGAATAAAAAGCTTAACAACAATCTTGAATTCAAGAATAAGGCCAGGGTGCCTTTAATCCCAGCACTTGAGAGGCAGAGGCAGGCGGATTTCTGAGTTCAAGGCCAGCCTGGTCTACAAAGTGAGTTTCAGAACAGCCAGGGCTACACAGAGAAACCCTGTTTCGAAAAACAAAACAAAACAACAACAACAAAAAAAGAATAAGACCAGTTGCCTTATTATGCCATAAACTCAGGCCACTTCCCCATTTGCCTGGAGATGCTTAGGCTTTGGACATGCTCTGTGGCCTCATATCAGAAGTAGCAGTAGCAACAACAGCATTGAGATAATAAATTGGTGACGGTGCCTCAACTTCTAACCACATCTGAGTCACCACGCTGGCTTCTTAATTAGGTCGCCCACTTGCTCCTTGTCTGACTCATAGCCTTCCATATAACTTGCCTTCTCTTTACACATTGGGGTGCTTAGGTTCAGAAGGGTCACAACCTGCCCAAGATCACACAGCTTGTCAGACATTAACCCTCATTCCAAAGCCCATGCTTGAAAGCACTTGCCTGTCACTCTTACATTTTACATTTGCCTGCAGGTGTCTAAAGCACACACTTGCCTTGCTTTTGCTACCTCAAAGGTCTGGATGGGGTGTTTTAGTGCCCTTCAAAAATATATCAGAATGTGTCCAGCTGTTTCCTCATGTGTTGGAGGAAGGAGAAGTATCCAAGGTAGCAGATAGCTGGAGTTCCTTGCTGTTCCATATTGATAGCAGAAGGTTTTTTATTTAAAGGAAATTGAGACCAATTATATGGGTTGCAATTAAACTCAGAAAGGGAATTGAAAGATGGAGAATTAATTTCCTGTTTGTTTGTGATACAGTATCTAGGCAAACAGTTAATCAGCACTTGTATCAACACCCACCCCATAGGGCTCAGCCCTATAAGTGTAGCCTCCTCTGCCTCCCCCGAGAACACTGGTCCATCTTACACAGTTAGCACTGCCTTGCTCCGCCTTGCTCTGTGCCAGGTGCTTGACAAATGCAGATTCCTAAGTCACCGTGCACAAATGCTTGGCTAGGGCCTGGGGGGTTGTGATGTCACAGAAATCATTACATCCTAAGAGCAGCAGCAGCAGCAGCAGCAACACATAGCAGACACGTGTGGTCAGACTTACACAAAGAGCAGCTTCAGGTGTGATGGGCAGTAGTAGGCAGAGGCCAAGGTTGGCCCTGAGAGACCATGCTGGGCCTCCACCTTTATAACCAAATGAAGGACACGGAGGGCAAATGCCAAGTCCTGTGGAGCAAAACAGGCAGATTTGAGATTTCACACAGGAGAGGTGATAAGACCCAGCAGTCTGCTTTGGAGGAAGAGAGAGGGAAGGATGGGGGAGGGAGCCCCTGTCTTCTGCTACAGATTTGAGGCGTTCTCTCAGATACTAATGCCCTGGTCACCATGGGGGAGAGGTTAAGTTCAAAGGTGCACTGTACAATTCTGGAGGCCTTCTGTCCACCTGTCCCTCTTGACTATGTCAAAGCCAGGGAGTCTGACTTGCAGGGGTGGTGGCTAAGGCTGCTATGAACAGGAGCTGGTGTCTCACTGCTTCTAAGAAGGCCAGAGGTATGAGGTCTGGAATTTCCTGTCAATACAGCCTTCGTCCTCACATCCAGCATTCTGTGTCTCAGACCAGAATGAAAATAACAAGGAGCCAGGAAGAGTCCCCAACCATGCTGCAGACATGAGCCAACCCAGCCAGGAAGGGTCTCCATCCATGCTGCGGACATCCAGCCAAGCTTGCCACAGGTCCACGGGGCTTTCTGGGCTCAGAGCCTGTAGATAATTCCTTTTTCTCAGTTCCCATCCCAAGTTCTATAAGCTCTGCCACCCTCTGCAGGTGGGTGTAAGCTGAGGTTGGGAACTTTGCCAGGACAGCAGCTGAGGCACAGAGTTCTGCCATATTTCCATCACGTTGAGGCAGTTGGAGGCTGTGAAAGGAGGAACTTTGTGGCAGCAGGGACTTTTGTACCACCCCTGCCCCACCCCACCTCTTCCCGCCTCCTTTGGGTCTTTGCTTGGTGAACTGTTTTATGACCACTTTCTACCAAAAGATGTTTCCCTTCCCAGCCTCCACCTACATTGGTTGATAGGATAACCATGTGTCGGCTTCCTGCGAGCCCACGTACTATGTTCATTTAGCTCACTGCAGAGCGTGGAGACAGGCAGCAAATGGCAATCACAAGCACGTGAGTCGTGTAAGGAAAAGTGTAGGGCACAATAGGAGCAGAGCGGAGTCCTCTAAGCAGAGGCTTGCAGAATCAATCTGGGGTGGGCAGGAGTCTGTGAAGAGGGAAGAGTCTGCTAGGCAGAGGGAACAGTATGGTGAGGAAACCCCCATTGGAAGAGAGGAAGTGTGGGGATGCCTGCCTGTAGTGCGCACCTGGGCCAGGTGGGGGCTGGTCCTAGATACAGCATAGGATCCTGACCTACATCTCTAGGGTACTGGGAGGTCAGGAGTGGTTCAGAAGACATTTGGAAGGAAGAAGCAGATGCGCCTGAGCCAGGTGAGACCAGAAGGCATTACAGGGCTCTGGTGAGCTGTTTTGGTTTCACCACAAGCCTGCAAGGCCTTTCTGTAAGCCTGAGTTGGAGCTGAGGTTCTTTCCAGCCCCCTCTTCCATTCTGTTACTGCTCATTGCCCTCTACCGAAAGTCTGAGTGCTTAGACCATGCTAGGCACCTGTGATCATTTGCATATGCTTGGCCCAGGGAGTGGCACTATTAGAAAGTGTGGTCCTGTTGGAATAGGTATGGCCTTGTTGAAGTAGGTGTGTCACTGTGGGTGTGGGCTTAAGACCCTCACCCTAGCTGCCTGAAAGTCAGTGTTCTGCTTAGCAGTCTCCAGATGAAGATATAGAACTCTCAGTTCCTCCTGCGCCATGCCTGCCTGGATGGTCTCATCTTGATGATAATGGACTGAACCTCTCAACCTGTGAGCCAGGCCCAATTAAATGTTGTTCTTATAAGAGTTGCCTTGGTCATGGTGTCTGTTCACAGCAGTAAAACCCCAATTAAAACAGCACCCTGAGTGGTGCTTCTTGTGAATCACCCCCTGTGCCTCTCATTGCTGCTGATTAGGAGCTACTGTGGCTACGCTATGCTGTCGTATCATTGCACCACTCCTGGGAACTGTCAGCTCTGGAGCCTGAAATGCATTGTTCTCTGAATTTTAATCAAAGCACTTGATCTCCTGTAATTCCAATCTCAAGACTCCAGCATCCTAGATCATCCACCCTGTTGACTAGACAGAAACTTCTACCTGTGCTCCATCAACCCTGGCTTCTCTCAGGATGTTCTTGTCTGACTTTGTCCCACCACAAGTGGGCCCACTGGATCTCAGTGCACATGGATGGGAGGCTGTGTCTGTTACAGTGCTTGGATGAGGAATGCTTGCATTTACACAAGGAATTACAGTGAGATGAGAGGCAGCTTGCTAGCAAGTTTTGGCCATGGGGGTTGGGGACGCTTTTCCTCTGTAATGTCCTCCCACCTCTGGCCTTCTCAGATAGGGCAGGATTGGTATTTCTCTGTAAGAGAAGAAGCTTGTATCATGAATCCACAGTTGGGTCCTAAAATTAACCAGTCATAAAGTAAATAAATACATTGGTTACTTTGGGGCCAAAGGATAATATACCAAACCAAGAAACAGCACCAAGTTTTTTATGCTTAGCTTTTCTGAGTGAATTAGTATTGCTATTACGGGGGACGATTTTCCCTTTTTGAAGGACTGTGGTATAATACACAGCACACGGAATCTTCCATCTTCTGTGGGGTTTTTTGTTGTTGTTGTTTTTTTTTTTTTTTTTTTTTTTCCGAGACAGGGTTTCTCTCTGTAGCCTTGGCTGTCTGAATCCAGAAGAGAATGCCCAGATATGTCGGGTCAGAACAGAAAATGAAAACAACTGTCTCTGGGCTGTAGAATCTGAAGCGTTTACGGAGGCTGCATGGTTTGTACCACAAATCTTGTCTCAGTGAACCCACCTGGGCCTGGAGCAGGGCGGGTGAAGGGAGGCAGGCTCCTCTGCATGGTTTGGAGCATGTTCTTGCGCCATCTAGTGTCCTTGGGGGCCTTAATCTAGCGGCTCCAGAGGCAGCTGGATTTCCCTGGCTCTGGGAGGAGGCTGCATAAAATTCCAGTGGCTTGAAAAGCGCACCAGGGAGATGTTTGTCTTTTTAGATCATTTGGATTTTTTTTTCCTTTCCCCAGCTCTGATCCCAGGGAAATTTGCAACTAAAATTGTGTTTCATTAACAGTCAGAACAGTTTGTCCCTTTGAAGCTCAGACAGGGTGAGATTAATATGAACCCGATATTAAGCTATTAAGCATCAATTTGGCAAACCTATTTATAAAAGAGCTGGAGATAGAAAATAAAGAAAGTCACATTAAGAGGCTTGTCTGCCAAATCCACTCTCTATTCTGAAAGATGTGACTTAGTAACCAGTCTCTGTGTGAGAAAGAAAATTGTGTGCGTGTGGGGTGGGTGGGGGTGCTTGTGTGGGCGTATCGACTGAGCATGGCTTTTGATGACAGGCACTTACTCTGATACTGCCATTGCCCCTAAATGGTGTCCCAGCCAACGTAGACTGACTCCGTATTGCAGCCTTGCTGTGAAACAGCTGGGAAGTGACTGAAAATGTCTTGCCACCACAATGAAGACACAGCCACCCCAATATCACAGCACGGTGCATTGTCCATGTGCTTGTGAGGATGTTGACAGAATTCGGTGTAGAAACACGTGGCACCATGCAATAGTGTGCCAGTCAGTGACAGTAATAAACAACTGCTACTGGCTTCTGTCTGTGTTGGCTGTACTTCTGTTTCAGGGTGAATTCCTGCTCCTCACACAGTTTATTGTAGAGCAGGATGTTGTTGGGCCAGCAGCAGCAGCCTCATACGGCCTGTGTGTGCCATGCCTTTTGAATGCATCATTTTCTCCTGTGCCTGATTTAATCCCTTGGTGTTGTGTTCACTGTGCCTGTAGAAGGAAGACGCTGTGCCACATATCAATGATATGCAGCCCAGATGCCAGAGGACTCCACCATCTGGGTGTGCGCAGAGGCACAGTATCATGTTCACAGGACAATGCAGTTCTTGTAATGAACTGTCATTAAGCCTTTGAGTAGGAAAATAATTAACTATTCATTATGGCTCGTCTGTTATACAGTGTCATGTGCCCAAGTACTGGATACTTTGCATTTAATCCACACAATGGTCCAAAAGAGTACATGTTTTTATTCCCCACTTTACAGGGAACAGAGGCAATGAATGGTCAAGAATTTTACCACAAGTTGCAAGCCCACTGTTAATATTCTGTCCAGATGATGGTGTTTGTACCTTCTGTCCTTTATCCTTGGAGCTTGCTGCTGCAGCTGCAGTTTTGTCACAGCTGTATGTCATATTTAGCCCTCAGTACCCACAGCCCCATGAACAGAGATGTCACTTATGGGACATGCTGTTGGTGCCTGTGTTTGGAGTTCCTGCATCACAGGCTGGGAGAGGATGTATGCATGGAGGGGAAATGGCAGCTCAGGGATGCCAGGTCTCCCTGTCCCTGGCTCCCCTGCTTTGTGACCTGGACAAGTGACTTTCTCCCTAGAGCCTCAGAGCCATGCCTCTAGGATAACAAGATGGCTTTGTTGGCGTGCTGATTTGTGGTTTTTGTGAGAGGATGGGCAGGCAATGGTTACAGTAACAGCTCAGGCACCCTGAGTTGTGCCGGTATATTTGCCCCTTTGGAAAGTAGGATTGTCCAACTCCCGTAGACAGGATTGGTTCTGGTGAGCAAAACTGAGAGTGGAGGGTGTTTGGCTTTACCACCTCTTTGCTTTCAAATTCCCTTGCATTCATGGAAAGCATATGTGTGTGCATACAGCCACATGCATGTTGACCTTGATAGTTTATTTTTATCTTGTGTGTTTCTGTGCATGTGTATGTGCAAGTGCATGCGTTTGTGTGGAGGCCAAGGACAGCCTTGGACTTGCTTCCTCCTCATCTACATCCTTTTTCTTTTGTTGTTGTTGTTGTTTGGTTTTTGTTTGCTTGCTTTTTCAGACAGGGTTTTACTATGTAGGCTTGGCTAGCCTGGAGCTTGATATGTATGCCAGGCTGCCTTCAAATGCACAGAGATCCACCTGCCTGGATTGCTGGGATTAAAGGCATGTGCTGGCTGGAGAGGTGGCTCAGTGGTTAAAAATACTGTCTGCTCTTCCAGAAGTCCTGAGTTCAGTTCCCAGCAACCACATAGCTGACAATCATCTGTAATGGGATCTGATGCCCTCTTCTGGTGTGTCTGAAGACAGAACATTCATGTACATAAAATACATAAATAAATCTTTTTTTAGAAAGCATGTACCAGCACACCGTGCTCCATCTCATTTTCCAATACAGGGTTTCACTGGTAGCTGGAGTACAGCAATTTCACTGGACTGACAAGCCAGCCAATCCTGAGAATCATCTGTCTATCCCCTGTACACCCCTACCCCACCCCACACACACTATAGGGATTATATGTAAGTGCCACCTTACCCAGAAATCCAACTCAGTTTTCATGCCCGCACAAGCACTTTACTGACAGAGTTAACACCTGGATTTTTTTGATTTAAGAACAAGGAGAATGGGGCTGGAGAGTTGGCTCAGCAGTTCGGAGTATGTGTTGCTCTTATAAAGGACCGAGTTCAATTCCCATCACCCACATGGAGGCTCACAAACATCTGTAACTCCAGACCCAGGTGGTCCAGTGTGCTCTTCTGACCTCTTCAGGCATCAGGTATCCATGTGGTGCACATACATATACTTAACAGACAAAACATCCATAGTCATGAAATTTAAAGAAAAAAATCTAAAACAATTAAATAATAGTAAAAAAAAAGAACAAAAATAACAGTAGTAACAGCAGGACACCTGACATTTGGGGACAACCAGACACACATACCAAAAATAAAAAATAAAAAAAATTATAATAGTGTGCATATTATGTCCTTCAAGGCAAAATGATACAGTCAGCATTCCTTGGAAACCGTGAGGAAATTCCAGTGAGCCTGGGTAATGAATGGCACGGATTACTCAGCCCTTGTTACTGCCATTTAAGATGTGTAAGGCATCAATGATAGTCCCCTTAACATGCAGCAGGTGCGCTGCTAAGTGCACTAACCTATTAACAAGCAGCTCATCAGTTCCTGTAAAGATGGAGCTCTCCAAACCTTGTGTTTTCTCCTGGCTCAAGTTTAGATTCTCACTCCAGGGGGTCCTCACTCTTTGCATGTCTGAGGGAAGTGATTTCTTAATCTGCAGGTATGCTGCTCTGGAGGGAGTTTTGCATATTATCTTCCCCCGTGTGCTGTAGGAAATGAATACTGGACTCTGCTCAGGAAGCTCTCCTGGGCTCTCTGAGCGTGTGATGGAGGAGGCAGCCAGGCGTGTTTGCAAGCAGGAGCCCAGCCTTGCTTTCAGCAGAAGGTAGAGGTATCTGCTAATGATCTGGGTGAAGGATGGACTCATCTATTCCCTCTTGGGTTCATTCTGTTACAGAAGTGCTGAACCTATTCCCAGGAACCTCCTGTCTTGCTGAAAATCAGCCATTTGATCTGGATTGAGAAGAGTAGGTCAGACTTGGTAATATGGTAGTGGATAATGTGGACTCTCTGGGGCTCCCACAGGCACTATCTGCTGAGCACCAAGAGGTGTCAAAGATGAGGGGAGTGTTGGTCCTTTTCTCCATCTCCCCTTGCCTCTGGTCCCCTATTTTCTCCTGGCTTGTTAATCCTGTGATCAGCCCTCGGCCCTCTGCATCCTTCTGTCTTAGTTTGCCATCTTCCCCTCCTCACACTTGCCTCTGTAAATGCAGAAAGACATGGAGATGCTGTTAGGTGGGACTGTGGGCTTCCTGAGAGCCCACCTTCTTGGATCCTTCAGTCCAGGGAGGCAACCTCTCTTCTTCTTGTGAATTATTTAAACACGAGATCTAATTAAGAGTTCTGTGAAGTTTATCCTTGTAGCCCTTTCAGGTCAAAGCCAAGTTGGGAGAAATGGAAAGTTGTACCTCTGAGTTCCACCCTGGCGCCATCTGATTCTCGCAGGATTCATCACTGGCATGGCACCTTTCCCGTTGCAGCGTTTGGGGAAATCATGGAGACTTGACTTCTCTGACCCACAGGCCCTATGGGGAGGCAACACGTCTGACCTCATTCCTCTTCCTTCTTTCCATTCCCACCCTAAGCCTTTTCATTTATTTGAACATTTAGAAGAGTAACCTTCGAGTGCCCTCCCAGACCTTTCCCAGTACTGTTCTGAAGACCTTTGGGACAGACTGGCAAACTAAAGTGAAATGTGTTTCTCTGCCTGGGCGCTGTTGTGAGCCTCGGGTACATTCAGAATCCCCAGCAAGGAAAGTGGCTCGGCTTTCCCAGCGGTGCTTGACCACAGAGGCATTTCTGTGAGTTGATCCCGTGGATCAGTGCTACCAGTAGTCTGGCTCCCAGGGAGTTGCTTATATCATCCACCCATACTCTTGCCCAGAAACCCTGTTCTAGCCTGTGTACCTTTCATCTCCTACGTACAAACCTATGTTCTGCACTGCTTTGCCTCTTTAATGGTGTTAAGTAAGCCAATCTTTCTCCGGTGAAGTGGACTCATAAAACTTTGGGTGCCCACTGTTCAGCAAGTGTTTCACCACAAGTCCTGTCTTACATAGACTTCCTGGCAACCCCACAAGGTAGATTTCTTCTGCTTCACAATTAAGCCGATGTGTATGCTATGATGTAGGCTACCCAAAACCCTGCAACCAGCAAGCAGCTGGACTGAGTTCATCAGAAATCTTAGGAAGGGGCTGTGGAGCAGAAGACAACCACACTCACTCGTCAATTGCTATTGGTGAGTGTGAATAAAGGGCTCGACCTCCTGGTGGACTCCTTTTGGCAGGACTCCTTTGTCCTTTACCTACTTGGGTTCTTTCTAAAATTAAGGGCTCAACTCACATACCTGCTAGTTCAGATTCTATCCACTCAGCTGCTAATGAAGTAACCACCGAGCTCATTTACCTCAGACTTCTCTGCCAGAACTAGCAGGTACTGGACAGTTGGGGGAAGATTCTGAGAACAAAGCCCCAGGCCTTGCAGCCCCAGTGAACAGGGTACAGTAGCTCTCTCCTTCTTCTCAGTAGGCCTGTATCACTCAAGTGAGTCTTAAACCCCAGGAGGGTTTAAGATTCATGAGAACAGTTGGGCAAACTAAGCTGGTAACAGCAAGAGCCTTGTGCCCATGAACAGCCCAGTAGATCAATAGAACACATGCTCTCAGTGCCATGATAAATGTGAACCATTATGGCCTAATTATCAAGCTTCCTATTTTGAATAGATAAATAATAATTCCACCAGGTAATCCTAAACCACTTCTTGAAAAATGCCTCTCATACCTCTCTGTCCTGCTATAGCAGTGAAGGCCAAGGGAGCCCAGGCAGAGATGGCCAATTGCATATTGATTTGCTTGGAAGTGTTTATCTGTGTTCATAGACGTTCCAGGCTTCTTTGTGCTCATTATTTTTTTAAGGTTAGAAAACAGTGAAAATAATTTCCTGTTAGCCTGTTAGCCTGCCACTTGAATGAAACTCACAGGGCTGTGCATAACTCAGGCTCCTGTACTCTCCTTCCTTTAATCTGTTGCTTTTGCACGCTGACTGCCTGAGGGTACACTTGTAGATCGGTGAAGTGACTGAAGCTGGTTACCCATTGCATTGGGCCATCCCATCACCATGGCTAAGTGTGGACTCTTGGAATCAGGGAGACCACATTTCAAATCCTTTCTTCACTCTGTGATTCTCAGTGTTGGGTTGAGGATGGTGGGAGAGATTGCTATGCTGCGGAGAATTTACGCGGTGCCTGGTATGGAGCATAGGAGCAACGTTAGACGCTGTGTCGGCACAGAGATACTCTCTAATCTTCTGTAAAATGATGTAATGGGAACAAATCAGATCCCACAAACCAGGGCCTTCAGCTTCACGGGGTTTCACAGACACATGGGGAGGGGGGTTGGTGGTGGTGGTCTGCAGGCTAGCTCAGTCTTAATTAGAAGCTCCCAATATCTTTTCTTTGGCTTGGCCTCATTCCAGCTTCATAGCAACACCCATTATCTTGTGCTGATCACAGGCTTGGCTCAGCAGTGACATGTGTTGGTGATTAATAAAAAATGGGAATCAGATTAATTAGGCTTTAATAATTGCATTTTGGTGGCAGATGTTGCAGGCAGACTTCCCTGTCGCATCTTCCTAGGAAAATGCTTCGAGTTTAGAAGATGCCAATTGTCAGAGTCTATGATCACTGGGGAGCTGGGGGATGGGTCGACAAGAAAGAGGGTTTGAAATGGTAGATATAGAAGACTGTGTACCCTCGATCCACATGGTTTTGCATCCAGCTTAATCTATAGAGCACACCATTGTGAGCCAATGGGAGACCACGTGGTCATTGCCCATCTCCTATGTTTTATTTCTTAGGGATCACCAAGTTTATTTATTTATTATTAATGACAAACACTCTGCCTGCCCCCTCCCACCCGCCATCCCTCATCTTTCATCCTTGACATCCGGATATGAGGACAGAGCAGATCCTTTCAAGGACCCTTGGCTTGCTGGCACTTACTGTGAATCAAGTAGCTAACGTGTTCCAGTCATTTCCTGAACACTGTGTTTGATTCTTAGAGTGATGCTCCTCTCAACAGGAGTCTGAGGCTTCAAGATGTTAAATTCCTCACCCCACTCCCACCCCCCAGTCACGTAACTGATAAATGCAAACGTGTACCCACTGAATCACTTGATAAACACATACCCAGGTCAGGGAGGGCATCAAGAAGGCATGTGGTATCTCTGACTGTCTGGGTCTCAGGAGATGCTTGTGGTCAGTGTTTATTTAAATGGGCTCTAGAGATGAGGATGAAGGGAAGCTGGGTGTGCCCTGGGAGGAGGAGGCACACTGGGAGGAGCTGATGTGCAGAGCACAGGTGGGACCTCTGTCCCCTCAGTGATCATCGGTCAGGAAACCAGCAGAAGTGGCTGGCCAGAATTGCAGGGCAACGCTTGTTGGTTACTATGATGTAGCCCTGAAGGCTGTGGTGCAGAGGGGCCACTGCATAGCCTTGAGTACACTCTGAAAACTGGCCTGTTCCTTCTATGCTCAGCACCATGCCCAGGGGAAGAGTGTTCTCTCTGGTCAGCTATGAAAAGGACAGCCATCTTTTGAAGGTGAGCAGAGGGGTGAAGGTGTTTGGTGGCAGTACTTCAGGAAGCTGGACGTCACTTCCAAATGCTGCTTTGTTGTCCTCAGCAAACACTCTCCTGGGCAGTTGATGGAAGAAGAGATGCTGTAAACTAGGAGCCTACAATGAGATGGTCACCCTTCCTCACAGACAGGATAAAGGAAGTGAGGGCAGCGAGGACTCTTACGACAGAGAAAATTGTGACACATGTAGAGGATTGACTGGGGAAATTGTTATCTTCACTGTAGGTAGTGTTGGGCAAACTTGAGACAATGCAGCTGTCTACTTGACAGTTAGAGATTCTCATGCAGGTCCCACTGTTCACAAAAGAGCTGGACTGACACTCTGATAACAATGAGACTTGTATGCACTTGAGAAACACATGCAGACCAATATTAATATTGGCTAGGGAAATACACGCTGGGTATTCACAATATTTTAAGATGGATTTAAAGTTAAAAAAAAACAAATAAACAAACAAAAAACTGTAGGCTGGAGAAATGGCTGAGCAGTGAAGAATCTGTACTGCTCTTACAGAGGACCAGAATTTGGTTCCCAGCTCCCATATCAGGTGGCTCACAGGTACCCATGATTCCAGCTCCAGGAGATCCCAACGCCACCTTCTAGCTTCCGCAGGCACCCAAATGCAAGCGTGCATACACATAGAGGCAGGTATACACACACGCACATGCACAAGTAAGTAAATAAATTAAAGCTTTAGAAAAATAACCTGCAGAAAGTGATGTCTTTGAGTCAGTGGGTGTGAGCTGGGGAAGATCAGACAACTGAGTTGGATAAAGAGACCTTCCTTGTCTTGCCTGGAAAAGTACTAGCAAGAAGACAGTATCTGGGGCTGTATCAGTTCAGTGGTAGAATGCTGATCTAGCTGTGCAAGGCCCTCTGCTTAATGCTTGATGCTGCAATGAGTCAAGATGAAACAGGCAAACGAAACACCTTTAGCTTGGAGTGAGGGTCTGTAATTTCAGAAGATTGAGCAGCAGAGGCAGGAGGATCATGAAGGTTCCAGGAAGCCTGGCTTCCATGGTGAGACCTGTCTCAAGCAAACAAAAGTTACTGGAGATACGGTAGACTCCTAGCTGGCTTTAACTCTGGAAATGATTAAACATCTATGTTGTATACATGTGTTGCACACATGAAACTTGTTACTGTTGTGCATATTCTTTCTAAATTACTTCCCCCTAAAGCAAGAGATAGATGCATGATACTAGCCCAGCCCTCCATGCAGCTGTAGTATCTGTGAAAAGGCTCTGCCGACCAGAATGCGATCCAAAAGCAGAATGGCATTTATTTAATAAGAATAATCACCTACCGGGCTTCCTTTGGTCCTTGGAAGCAGCGTTTGTAGCATTTGGAGGCCTGGAGAGTTTGCAGTGATTTACACTCCTCATACCTTGAAGTTCATGTTCGTTTGTTTTGTAAAAACTCCCCAGAGCACACAGCAGAGATAAAAGTAAAGAGAAAGCAAGGATCGAATTTTTATGTGTGCCTTGGAAGTCTGGGGAGGATGTGGGAACGGATGCTCCCTCCAGGAAAACGGAGACAGCTGTCAGAGTGGGAACCACAGCCCTGTTCCTGTCCTGAGGTCCGGGGTTTGATCTCCCAGACAGTCACGTTTCATGGCATGTCTGTAGCTTCAGTGTGTGCTTGTGGGGCCACGCCAGAGTGTGAATAGGAGATTTTAGGATAGAAAAATTTAGAGGGAAAAGGAAGTCAGTCGATAAAGGGAGACTAGGCTATGAGGATGTGGTGTCTGTAAGCCTGGACGAGAGAAGGGCATGTTCACATGAGGCTCCCTGGGACAGTGCACACACTTGGTCAGGGCCCCGGCAGGAGAGGCAGCCATGCTCAGTCAGACAAGGGGCTGGCTCCTTCAGTTTCCTGGGAGATGATGACGTTGCCTGCTCCACTGGCCTGGCTGGTGTACTCAGGACTCAGGAAGGCTGTGAGTCTCTGGGTAGAGAGAAGGCTGAAACAGCATAGCCTCATCTGCATTTCTGAAGGCAATAAATTCTCATTTAAGCTGAAATATTGATCTCCTCTGTGAAATTGCAGTATCAAGGGATTTTTGGTTCTGTTTTGTTTTTCCCCCAATACCACTGAGACTTTTCCCCGAATCTCACTTTAGATATATAGAGGTGAAATTGTTCCCATTCTCTCAGAAAACTGTAGTTCTGTTCTTTTCCCCAGGCCCCACATCTTCATTTTGGTTGGAAGGAGAAACCATCCAGCAGTGGCCAGGAGTTCCAGCATAGAAAGTGCCTGCATTTAGTGTAAAAACATCGTGGGAGCCACTCCTGCATTGTGGCTTCTCTCTGATGGTTTTACTCCTAAAAAGATGGATTGCCATCTAGACCTGCTTCTGGCTGGATTTATTCCATGAGCTGAAAAAGAGGTAGTGGTGGTCAGGGTCTGGGCCAGATGTTTCTGGAGTTGGGGTGTTGTATTCAAGGATGAAGTATAGGTGCGCAGGGATTACATAGGATCAACAATACTTTATTCAAAGCAACGCCCAGATCAGAAAGGATCACACCACCAAGACTGACAGCAGACATGAGTGAAGGCACTCAAAGATCCATATTGTGGTGCCGGGCCTTTTTTATGAGGGTCCAGAGAAGGAGTCCTTTGGTTGCTAAGGGGCATAGTATGGGTGAATCCCTATTTTGATTGACAGGTTGTTTATAACTTTTCTCTACTTCTCATATTCCTTCCTCCAGTGCAGCTGATTTAAACCATATGCATACCCAATTAAACATAGTCATAAGGTGGTAAATAAGGAGTTGGTTCCATAAGTTTACTGAGTGCATATAGTTTGCCTTAATGAGGGTGTACCTGAAGCCAGTTCAGGCTGGATTGGCCTGCCGTCTCTCACATCCAGATATAAGGAGAGTATTACTGGATGGAATCTAAGGTTGATGGTTGTTAAGGGGAGAGGAAACATTCTATTGTTCTTAGTGTAGTGTGTATTCAACAACCTCTATATAGGTGGGGTCCTAGGTTTCTGAGTGCCTTGACAGGTTGGGGGGATGTTTATGCTTAATGTATATGGGTGAGGGTCTCAGACTGCCATAGGCTTTATTAGAAGGGGTATGAGGTTAGCCCAAACCAAGTGGAGTCCCAGGTTCCCTATGTCTCTAAGATGTTCCCTATGCTTGCCTACTTAGTGTCAAGAAAATCCCCTCTATGCTCTGTGATTCCCTCCTACTCTCTGCTGATGACTGAATTCCCATTCAACTTCTTTGTTACTGATGAGGTCTTAAGTGGTGTCCTTAACAGAACAGCCAGCTCCCCTGCCCCCCACCTTCAGGGTGGTTCATTACTAACTCTGAATGTGCGTTAAGGCTTGTGAGTGCTGATGAGAAGTGGTTACTTGAGCATGCAAAATGCACTGCCTGGGCCCTATAGCTCCCACTCTCCACTCCAGCAGTGACACATGTCTAAAAGCCGGTGGGTGAGGTGTCACTGCTGATCAAACCATATATGTGGCTGCATATAGCGGAAGACCTGATTGAGCTGCAGTCCTGCACCAAGTCCTCCTGTCCATCAGAAGGAAGCAGGGGGTGGGATTTAAAGCTCTTGACTTTTACGTGGTGTGTGTGTGTGTGTCTGTCTGTCTGTCTGTCTGTCTGTGTGTCTGTCTGTGTGTGTGTGTGTTAAATCTTTTTTGTTGTTTTGTTTTGACTGGGTCTCACTGTGTAGAGACATTTGCTGTGTTCCCGCCTCAGCCTCCCCAGCATGACAGGCATGTGCCATGGATTTCAACTTCAAAATCTTAAACTCTTATGCATCCACACAAAATTAGATTTCCGGATTTACATCACCCTGAGGGAAGGACCAAAGTACCACAGTGGACTTTCTGCCTAGACCTGATGCTACCTTTCCTTATACTCATAGGAAACTTCACTGCCTGCTGAGTGAGCATGGCCACTGTCTAAAGGTTTGGCCTTGCAAATGCCTCCTGAAGCACAGTAGATGGCATCGGCTTCTTATTACAGGTGCAGGGACCAAGAGCCAGTATGGAAAGGAAGAAAGCAGTATCAGTGATCAGAGCCAGGGTCTGCAGCCAGCCATCTCTCAGAGCTTGTGCCCCAAGCGCACCTTACTCCCTCCAGCATCATCCATCCCTGTCTTAAAGTCACAGAAAATCCCCTGGCCCAAAAGGAAACCCAGCCATAGAACCACCCCTGCCTCCTGGTGCTGGCACCATAACTGGTCAGATCTTCTCTCCAAAAGGTGACATTGCCATAACCATGATTGGTTTGAGCCACAATAGACCTGCCTGGCAAGAGAAGGCTGCACCTGGGAACTGTATATTTTCTTGCTTCCTGTTTGAACTAAGGAAGGTGCCACGGAGAAAAGAGAAGCAGGCACAAATAGGTACATCATTATATAGCTGAGGCTAGCTTAAATGACAGAAATCTACTCACAGTTCTCAGATTAAGTGTCCAAGATGCAAGTGTCACAGGGACTGGTTTCTTCTGTGGCCACCTTCTGCCTGAGTCCTCACCAGTGTGACTCTGTTCCTCCAGTAAGGATCCCTTATATGGGCAATGTGTGGAGTAGGAGCCACGCTAAAACCCACATAATTTTTAACATTCAGTCACTTATTTGGTCTTTCTCTCCCAGAGTAGTTAGTTATCTTGTGTCATGTTTGGGGTTAGGGCTTCACTGTGTGACCTCGGAGACAGGCTCAGTACATCCAGAGACACTGAGTTCACAGCCTCGCTGCTGAGAGCCGAAGAGTCAGTGCTAGAGAAGCAAATTCGTATTCAGACTGGAGAGCTCAGCCTCCTGATCACATTTCGGCTCAAGTTGCTCATCTGTAAAATCAGAATAATGTTCTCTGTGCTCTCACCTCTCCGAATTATTTTCAGGAAACTCAAATGTCTAGTGAACGTGCTAGTGAACGTGCGGATAGCAGCGTAGCAGCTGCTCCTGGCTCATCCGCCCACTGTGATGTGCAGGTGGGGTGTGTGTTTCTAATACCTGTCTCTCTTTAGAGGGAACACCTACTGCATTCCTCTTAACGGCGTGCATGTGCATGTCCCAGAAATGGTCACCTCGCTGCTGCTTCTTACAGTGTCCTGCTGCTGCCCCAGGGCTGTTTGAAATGGCCTCACACTGGTTTCATACAACAGAAACGTGGTTCTGGAGGACAGGAGGACAGTGAGATCGACCGCAGTCCTGCTTCTCCAGGGATTCTGAGACAGGGTGGCTCCTCTTCCTCCTCCTCCCAGCCTCTTGTGTTTTCAGCAGCCTCTGTCATTTCTCGGCTTTTTGGTCTCTGTGTCATTCCAAATGACTTTCTCTGCCCTTCTCCCTACATGTCTGTGTGTCCCATATCTCTGTCTCCTTGCCTTGTGAAAACACTAGTCAGTGGGTAGAGGACTCACCCCAGATCAAAGGTAATCTCCTCAGAAGCTATGGTGCTCAATTCCACCTATAAAGACTCCATTCCCAATCCAGGCTGTATTCATAGGTCCCAGGAGCCTGGACTTGAGACATAACCAAGGGTCAAAATTCAGCCCACTGTGCAGTGCCGTGCACTTCCCAAGCCGTTAACATTGCTGAAAACAGTAAATGCTGCAGGTTGGCCCATCATGGGCCTATGGAGCTGCTGATTAATCGCTGCCCTCCACTTGCTGCCTGAGCTCCTGACCTCTGCTGTCTCTGGAAGCAGGATCTGGCTCTCTGCATGTCCTGTAAGGGTTGCAGCAGTGACTCCAGCTTGGGTCTCCAGAACCTCACAATTTCTTTCTTTGTCTTTTGTTCCAATAAAAATTTTCAATGTTAAATTTTTCCATATCTATCTATCTCTATCTATCTATCTATCTATCTATCTATCTATCTATCTATCTATATGTAATTGGTACAAGATTTTCAAAGAATTTTTAAAAATCTGGTGATTCCACTCTCCTTGCTCATTGCCCCTGAGTTGTTCTCCCCTGGAGCCAGGAGATATCTGGCTCTTTGGTAGACCGTCTTGATGCCCTCTGTTGATGGACATGGGCTGATCTTCTCTGGTGCCTTAGGGGAGGGATATCTGGGTTCATTGGATGATAGATCCAACTTTTCTGCTGTGTGACAAGGACAGCCCTGCTTTGTTATGTTTCCCTTTCTGCTTGCTTCTGAGAAATCCTTCTGGCTGTTGTGTTTACTTGTGGGACCTGAATGGAGGCCTGTAGGCTGTTAGCGGTCCCAGCTGGCGAGCGTAGCTCAAAGGGTTGGAGAAGATTTCACTAAGGGTCTGAGAGGTAGACAAGAAGAGGAACATAAAAGGAATTATTCTTGATAGGACTCTGGGAACTTGGTTGACCCTCAGACAATGCAGCAGCTAGACAGCTGGTTCAGGACCGTCCCATATCAGCACCACCCAAAGCTACAGTAGCAAGTTCTAGGGCACGGGGTTGCTATTTGTATATTGCCAAGTCCCTGAGGAAGATATTCTCAGATGTGGGTGGACCGAAAGTGTTGGTAATATTTGGATTTGAAGCATTTGTGGTAGATTTTGATGTTATCTGCTCTAGGAAAGGCAAATGAAGTTAGTGAACTGAACCCCTACTTAGTGACTTTTGACACATGGTTGCACTATGTAGCCCTGAATGATCTGAACTCAATACATAGACCAGGTTGGCCTAGAACTCATAGAAGTCCTTCTGTCTCCATCTCTGCCCCTGCCCCTGCCCCTGCTTCTCGGGTGCTGGGATTAAATCTTGTGCCAGCACACCCAGCAACTTTGTCTATCCTTGGTACCTCCTTCAAACCAGGCTCTATGATGCATGCTGGGACTGCATAAGGAAGTGTCCCAAAACTCAAAGTTTATAAGGAAGAGTATGTCTACTCATTACCCACTGGAGAGCTCTGTTGGGTTTAACCGCATGTGGAAGGGCTGTGGAAAGTGGCTTTGAAGGAGAGGAAGTTTCTAGTCAAACCCACAAGTGCCTGGGGTGACAGCAGATGCATACATAGATGGCCTTAGGTTAAAACAAGGCTGGCAGCAAGCAAGAGGAAAATAGGAGTGGAAGCATCCACGTCCACATACAGCAGGATAGGAAGTACAAAATGACCCAACATGGAAAGTGCTAGAAAGACAAAAAGGATCCAGAGACACTGACTGTGGTGGGGATGCTGAGCTGGCAGAGCCATGTCCCCTAGCTGGTGAGGGATGAGGATTGAAGGGAGTTTGAGGCTGACCCTGTTTCCATTTGTTAAAAATGGGCAAGCCACCCATCTGTTTTGTGCTCATGGCCCGGAGTCTACTGTTCACCGTACCCTGCCGCAGCTTTCCTTCATTTGTCTTAGATGGTAATTGGGAAGAAAGCCGTCACATGGGGGCTCAGCAGTGGGGGAGCTTCTGGAAGGCGAAGCTCTCACTAAGGCTTCTGGCCTGTTTCCCTGTAACCCCTGTGCCTGCCCCTGTGGTGCTCACACTGCATGCTGGAATTCTCTCTCTCTCTCTCTCTCCCTCTCTCTCTCTCTCTCTCTCTCTCTCTCTCTCTCTCTCTCTCTCTCCCTCCCTCTCTCCTTTCCTCCCTCCCTCCCTCCGTGTGTGTGTGTGTGTGTGTGTGTGTGTGTGTGTGTGTGTGTGTGAGAGAGAGAGAGAGAGAGAGAGAGTGTGTGTGTGTGTGTGAGTGCAGCTTCACATCATTTTTCTTCTGCCCAGGAGTCAGGACAAGGTGGGAAATTGGCCAGAGAAGTTCAGTGGGGTGAGATAGAATATTGGGGTTCTTTTTTATCCCCAGAATCAACTTTCACAGAATATCCCCCCACAGCAGGTGGGTGTCGCCCCACAGCTGTGTGGAGTGCATCCCGTGGGAAGGACAGTGTTCCCCGCTGCTAAGAATGTCCACCTCTGACACCACACAGCACAGAGCCAGGGTAGCCATTTGTTAATGGACGAGTCTCTAATGCTCTACTGGTTCCACCTGAAGCAGTCTGGGAAGCTGAGTGTCTGCGCTCTCGTCACTGTCTCTCTTCCTTCCCCACCTCCTCAGTGGTATCTTAATGAGGCCTCCCTGCCTCCCAGCCCCTCTTCAGAGCAAACTCTTTTTGCTCAGAAACAAAAATGGGAGCTGGAGGGACAGCCTGCTTGGTAAAGTGTGGGCCTGTGAGGATGAAAAAGTGTTGTTTCCGGCAGCCACATTGGCTCACCATTTGTGAGCCTTGCACTGGGGGAGGTGGAGAGATTCAGATCTCTTGGGCCATCCTATCTAGTCTGCTAGCTCCAGGCCAGTGACAGACAATGTCTCGAGAGAGGGTGGGTGGCCTCTGGCCTCCACAGTTATGTATGCTCACACGCAGCTGCAAACATCAACGCGCATGCGCACACGGGCCTCAGGCAGTCTCTCTGCTGGCAGCCAGTAGCCTGGTTCTACCTGACCATTCACGGGTGTCTGCTTTGACTAGTCTGTTTCCTGTGCACACTTCCTGGTGTCCCCTCTCCCTGTCATTCTCTCCGTCCTTTCTAGAATGCCTTCCCCAGGCTCAGTCTGGCAGAAAGCTTGCCATTTCAAACTCCCACTCAAATGGCTCCTTTACACAGACATGATAATGGGATCCGGGAGTGATTCTGAGCTCTTCCAGGTCTGACACATCCTGCTCTCAGAGGCTCTTCTGCTCACAGAACACACCTTGGACTGGAATAGCAGCCATTGTGCCTTGAGCACTTCTTCCATGTTAATGGCCAGGGCTGCCATACTCTGCAATGTGGGCCGCCAGTCACATGGAAAGGTAGACAAAGGCACAAGGCAGGGTGCCAAGCCTTCTACTCAGATGATCCCAGTCCTCATAGGAGGGTGGTGTTCCTTCCATTTTATAGATGAGGAAATTCAGGCTCCAGGAAGCAATTCTCCTGCCCAAGGCCACATGGCCAGCACATGGTGGAGCTGGGCAGTAGGAACCCCAGGCCTGTTTCCATGACATTCTGTTCTGCTACCTCTCTGGGGGCTCGGGGGGCCCATATCTGATGGAATTTAGTTTCACCTGCCCTCTGTTTCCAGTTAGCTTAGAATGTACAGTGGCGAAAATCACTAGCCCTCTTTGTTGGCATTTACAGGCCAGTGTCTGGCTACAGTGAAAACTGGTATTAACAGGTGTGGAGCCAGGTAGGCTGGGTTTCTGAGTCAGAGCTTCTTGATTGCAGTGAGGGAAGGCTGGATGGTACACAGTGGACGCCTAAGGGCTTCTTAGACTTGAACCCAATGCCTGTAGCTGGTGAGTTGACCCCAAGGTGTCTGTAGAGACTTTTGTGGCTACGCCCTACCCCCTTTTCCCAAAGCCTGTTAAAACCTCCTGTTCCTTGGAGAGGTGCAAACTGGGAGAACCTAGGCACCTCTGCAGAGAGCTCAAATCACATATTGTCCATCCCACCTCTAGCCCCCTTTTCCTCAACTAGGGAGTCTGGCTTTGTGATTCATGTGTTTCTGACAACTGAGTAGAAATTGAATGGTATTCTGTGTGTGTCGTTCTGTGTTTTCACATTGCCACTGGTGTGCCTGAATGCCACCGACGCATTACTCAGGGGATGGGAAACAGACTCAGATAGGAGGAGCTCCAGCCCATGTTTCTCCGGTGAAAACAGCAGGGGCTGGAGAGGAGACTATGTCTCTCAAACTCCTGTGCACCAAGACACCACTGGGGACCTCAAGGAGTTAGGAGTGACCCACAGGCCTGCGATGATGCCAGAAGGGCAGAATCTGGCTTAGCTCTAAGTGAGTGCAAGGAGTACATAGGGGCTTCTACGGAAGACTTAGCTGGGACTCTGTATGATGAACCCCACCCTGAGGCAGACCTTGATGAAGGAAACAGTCCTTGCTTGTACAAACTGTTTTATTCATAGTGGATGAGGATGCATGTGTCTTACTTGGTCAGCCTTTTGTAGGAAGGTAAGCTCATTAGACAAACATGCAGGCCTATCTAGAAAGCCCTATCTATCATTAGCATGGAGAACTCCAGCTCGTATGCTATGTGACCGGTTGTCATGGTCACATGCTCCAGGACAGGAACCTGATCCAGAGCTGGTTCAAACTCCTGCTGTTCTCAGTTATCAACAGGGTTCTCTACTACCATACCAGTTCTTCTGTCTGGTGGCATAGTCCACTACCCTACATATGTGCACAGGAAATCTCCTGCTAGTCACACAACCAGATGGCAACAGTGACAGAAGGAACTGTAGAAGAAGTTGTCCAGTTTAGCTCTCTCGTCTCACTTTACAGATTGGAAAAGCAGAAAGGTTAAGATATTTGGCCAAGATCAAATATCTCATTAGAGACAGGAATTGACCTTAAGTCATCTGAGGCCGGTGTCAATGCTTTGCCAACTCTCCAGTGTTCTTTTATGACAAAATCGGCCTTCTCCGTGTGCTGCTATCCTTCTGGTCCGCAGGCTCCCCACACTCATATTCATCAGTGCAGTGTGCTTCGGGAATTTCCAGTTCTTATATCCAAGAGGGTTTCATCTACATCTCTGTCTTTACTTGCTCTCCCTTCCTTGGGCTCTCTGGGCCGATCTGACTGACCCTCTGGCAGCACAGAGGTATGCTGAAGAAAGTTAATCCGTGAGCCCTGGGGCTGGTGAGCCTTAGAACGCCTGCCTGTGAGGCTGGCCCTGCCTGGCGCCTGGAACCTGGGTTTGGGGAGAGCCCCCAAAGGCTTTTTGTTTATATAAGTGATGCGGTTTGTGCTGAATACCTGCTTTCCTTTGGAGATCTGGAAAGTTGATGTGCATTGGACAGAGTGCCAGGGTGGCCAGCAATAAAACCCTGCATGTGGAGCTGCGGGTGACAACCTTGCATGGTGGCATCAAATGTCACAGGTGATGGGGTTAAGTGGACCCATTGGCCCTGCTGGGAAAGGACTCTCGACAGCATGGCACCTCACAGAGTTTACCCATGCACCGTTTGCCTGTTGCTAGCTCCGTACTCTCGTGGTGTAACATCATAGGCTTACAACTCGACTATAGGTTGCCTATAGGTTGACTATAGGTTTGCCTGTTGCTAGCTCCGTACTCTCGTGGTGTAACATCACAGGCTTACAACTCGACTATAGGTTGCGTGCTTTGGGATACCTAGCAAAGAGTGGAAGGAGCTTCAAGCCAGGATACAGTCACACGGAGTTTTTATCATGAGGAGAGTGATTGGGCTTATGGATAAAGACGCTGGGATCCTGCTCAATCAAGTTGAGTCCTGACTGTACCATATATCCTATGTCTGCGGCGAACTGGTTCCCTTCTCTAACCCTCAGCAAGGGAAAAGCAGTGCTCAGTGATTTGTTTTTGTTTTTTGTTTTTTGTTTTTCCCAGAACTCAAGAGCTACCAGCATAGTAGACGTATGTGTTCCACAAGCACAGTCTGTGTTATCAGTGCTGACCTGCACGTCTGAGCACAGGACCTCCTGGCATGGAGTTGGCACACAGTCAATATTAGTTGAATTTACCCAACCCAGCATTGCTTCAGGAAGTGCACCGTCCAAGAGGAATGTACATTGTTGTGAAGTGAAATGGGTTAATTCTGTGCGTTTCCATCTGCCAGCCTGGGCCTACAGCTAATAGAAATGGGACAGAGCCTTCCATTGAGCATTGTGGGCAACTCCCCTTCACCCTGACCTCTGCTGGTGGTCCTACCTCAGATTTAAGCACGCCCCTCAGTTCTGTAGGACACCAAGGCTTGTCTGATTGCCTGGGGTTATGTAATGCCGTAGTGCATATAGACCCTGTTACTGGGTGCTTGCTCTAATTAGCAATCCACTTTTGGAATGGCTAAGTGGAACATCCCTCTTTAGAGCCCAGTGACTCATCCCCAAAGCTCTGCTTTCTGGTTTTTGCCCCCTGCGCTCCCTGATCTAAAGGGAGGGGAGTGGAACAGCTATGTATAAATTTGTTTTCTCCAGTGATGGGCAACGATTTTCCTTCCCACCTTGGGGGTCTCTCTAGCGCACTTTGCTTGTTAATGTTTCCCTTACAGGATAAATAATGTCACAACAGACCAGCCAGAGGTCAGCCAGGCATGCAAATGGCCTCTCCCACAGCCTGGGGAGCTCCTTCTGAATCCTGTGTGCATGTGTGTGTCTGTGTGTGTCTGTGTGTGTGCATGCGTGTGTGTTACATTCATTTGGCTATATTGTATGTATGTTTACATATACATGTACATGCAGTGGAAGCCAAAGGTTAACACTGGATGCCTTCTTCAGTTGTTCTCCACCTTACTTGTTTAACATTTATTATATTTTAGAGTGTATGTGTATATATGTGGGTAGGTACATATAAGGGCACGTATTCACCAAAGCTGGAATAGTATGTTGAATCCCCTAAGCTAGAGTTAGAAGCAGTTGTGAGCTGCTCCGTGTTGTGTGGCTGCTAGGAACCAAACTTTGGTCCTCAGCAGAGCACTAAGTGTTCTCAATCACTGAGCATAGCCCCTGTAACCTCCACTTTTTTTTTGAGACAAGGTCTTTACTGAACCTGGAGCTCATTGATTCAGAGAGCCAGTAAACACCAAAGAGCTCTTAGCTCTGCCTCCTCAGGGCTAGGATTCTGGACATGGGCTTTCACACCCACTTTTTACACGGATGCTGGGGAGCCAAACACTGGTCCTCATGCTTGTCCAACAAGCACTTTGCCAACTGAGCCTTCTCCCCAGCCCCTCCTGGATCTTTAAGCACTGCTTGGATCTACTTGGTGATCCACCATTGGTGATCAAGAGGCAGCTAGACCCAACAGGCCACAGCCTGGGAGTTCTTAGGCCCTGCTACTGTCTTTCACCCAACTGACTTCTCCAGAACACCTCCCTTGCATCAGTAAATATTTAATTGGCTCATGGCCACATGAATTTAGAAGACATTGTCCCACTCTTAGAAATCATAACAGAGATCCAGACATGTCTAAAACAAACTTGTGTTTTGTGACTAATAATGAACTGGAGTCATTTCCCCCCATTCCCATGTGGCTTTTGCTCTACGGTGCAAAGCCATGCCACAGAGTACAGGCAGCTATGTAACTTACTTACAGAATCTGCCCCAAGTCAGCATTTAGTCCCTCTTGGTTCATTTTCTCTGTTATGTCAGAGCAACATCAATCACAGCTGCCAGCTGGCTTTTTACCACAAGTCCTGCTTCAGGGGCACATTCCTATCTTCAGGCTCATCTCATCAACTTCTTTCTCTCTCTTTTAATTTGGTCCTTGTATTTGTCCATTCTCTGATGCTATAATAAACTACCTGAGGCTGGGTTCTTTATAATGAAAATGGTTTCGTTAGCTCAGAGTTTGGTTTCGAACTCTACTCAGAAAGGGTAAGCCTTTGAGTTGACCCCAGGCCCACAAACCTCCCAGGCGTGGCCTGGTTTATTTGTTGTCATGTGGTTTCTCATTGATCGGGAATTAATCAGTGGCTGACAGGCTTCCCAGAGTGGATTGCAGCTGTCTAGGAAATGTGCTGATTTAGAGAGATTTTCAGATGTTGTTAACAACCCAAAAAGCATAGTGTCAAATGTCTTCTCTCTGCTCATTCTTGGCACCCTGCGCCTGTGATTCAGCCACTCCACGGTGTCCTTTTGATGGCATTCACTACTTATTTGGGGGACTTTGAAGCTCTGCCCCAAAATGTCATCAAGAATTCTAAATTATTTTTCTTCCTCTTCTGTTTAAGGAATTGTCACTAAAGATTTTTTTCTGAGACAGTCTGCTTCAGCAGCGATTATTTTGACTTATGCTTGTACTTGGTACTTCCGTAATTGCTGTCTGGTTCTTCTCCAGTCTGGCTCCAGCTTCAGAACAGGTCGAACTTACATCTCCTCCTAGCTGTGTGACCTTGGGTGAATTGCTTCCTATTTCTGAGCCTCAGTTTTTCCCTCTACAAAAGCACCCATTAATACCTTCCTTGCAGGTTGATGCTAAGAATTATAAGACAATTAAAACTCAAAAGTCCTTAGCACAGCTCCCGGTACAGATTCCTGTCACCTCAGGAGATGGCAGAGAACTCTTGTTCACTGGGTGCCTGGCTCACAGACCTTGTGAGTTTACTCTGGGTCCTCAAGAGTCTGGGACTGTCTTTCCCCTGACTTTCAAACGCTGGCCTGCCTTAGTTACCAGGGCAGATTCTACAGAGGCCAATGGGGCAAACAGCTTTGAGCTAAGTGTTCCCAGATGGAGTTTCCAACCTCTCCATTCCCTTAGCCGTTCCCTGGCTATGTGTTACAGCAGCCATGCCCGGGCGTGCCCTTCCTGGTTTAAAGTGGAGCTTTGTGAGCCTCAAGTGCAGCCAGGGTCTCAAATGCTTTGCTTCAATGGAGGCCCAAGGGCCAGAGGGAGGGTCTGCAGTGGTTAGGACTTCAAGGTTGAATGGGGAAAGTTAACTTTCCCTACAGAGGGACTGCATCCCACTTTAAAAGCAGTTTGTATAGACAGTGCCCCCTCCCTCTGAAAGCCCGCCTTTGTTCATATGGCCAGCTCTGCCCTGCAAGACCCTGTGTTGCACCATGCAGGTGTCGTGGCAGAATGTTCTTCAAGTGTCACTTGTCATGATGGCCCTGGGCTGAAAGAAATTGGGTCCCAGAAGTCAGCAGCATCTTTGGCAGACCCACCTGTTCCAGTGTGCATAATCTGAGATTTGTTTGCTCATAGTCTCTCCTGAGGTGGGATGTGGATAAGACTAGGAAAGCCGGTCCTGGGTTATTCTCTGATGCGGCACGGTTTGGAAATGATTATGTCTTATCACAGCCGGAGGAAGATGACAGAAGAGGAAGGTCAACATTCATCATCTTCAGCACCATAAACGTTTCAGAGATTTCTAGGATTTGATGGGTAACATTTTCAGAATGCTACATAAATCATTCAATTTTTTTTTCTTTCTTCTTGACTGCCTTCTTCTAAAAAACAAAACCAAGTTGCCTCTGAAGGCACTGGGGAGAATATGTGTCACTCACAGCCTCCTTGGAGCCAGCTGAACTGTGGCAAATGTCTTCTTCCCCAGGAATACTGGGCTCTGTTGATGTTGTTAGCACAGTTCTCCTCAGGGGCGCGGAGTCACTGTGGGGGGAGGGTGGGAAAGAGCGAGGCCTGTGATTTTGAGCTGAGAATAGAAGCAGCAATTTTAGGCAATTTGAAAAATTCTATTAAGGGCAGTCTGTTGGTCTTCTGCAGAACGACAGGGCCCCTTTCAAAAGCCTCCTGGTAACCCGCAAGGGGCTGATGGAGTCTGGACGCTTGGCTCCCTGCACCCCCAAAGTCATCTCATAGGACCCTTGCCTGCCCTCTGCTCCCCTCTATGCCTTTAAATGGAAACATTAATAATACTTCCCTGTTTAGGGCTTTGTATATTACAGATTGAGGAATGGCTTGTCCACATAAAGCCGGACTCCTGTGGGCTGTGGGACAAACTGTCTTGTCAGGAGAAATAAGAAAGGAGACCAACTGAGGAGTTTCCCACAATGCCGCCTGTGAACATTTCACTCCTGCTGATTTTTTAGTGTTTCTTTTTATTTAGTTGTTAGGTTTTCAAGTCTTAGATGAGCCATAGACTTTTGGCCAGGAGAGCAGATGACAGTGGTTGAGGCCAGGGAACTCTTTCTCAGGGTACTACCTAAGAGCAGATGAGAGAGAGGCAGGGCTACGAAGAGAGCCATGCACTGGAGTCTCCTGACCCTTTTATGTCCGGCACTGTGAGCCTACCAGTTCTAAAGGCGGCATCCTGAGAACCATTGTAAGCACTGCATACCTCCTGGGCAGGACGCAGAGGTCTGCCCTCTGAAGGGAAGTCCTCATGCCCTCCTTCTGACCTGGGCAGGACGCAGAGGTCTGCCCTCTGAAGGGAAGTCCTCATGCCTCCTTCTGACCTGGGCAGGACGCAGAGGTCTGCCCTCTGAAGGGAAGTCCTCATGCCTCCCTCTGACCTGGGTACTGTCTGGTGGGTTCTCCACTCTGGGAGTTGTCTAGGTGATGGGAAGCCTAATTTCTTTAGACTGTGTGCTCCACGTGCTGGAGTGGAAGGTCCTGCAATGTGCAGCAAGGGAGGGGGCAGGCTAGGAGGAGGGGGAAGTAGGGAGGGGCAGGCTGGAAAAAAGGGGCCGGAGAAGATCTCCTGTGATTCTGAAGTTTTGAAGCCATTTTGACCCCAGCCCAGAAGTAGTTTGTTTTTTTTTTTTTTTTAATCACAGCCAGTTACCCTTCATCTTCTTCCCCATGCCAATTGAAAACATGGAAGAAAGAAAGAAGAAACAAATAAGTGTGCTTGGTTATGTTTTTGCTTGTTGTAATTCTGTAAACAGCACAGTCTAACTTCAGAGCACTGTACTAGGTATTGTAGGTACTCTCCAGATGATGCATACAGATGGTACACAGGAGGATATGCAACCGTTGAGTGCAGTTACCTTTCGGGTAATCTCCCTGAGATCTTGGCATAGCCTATGTCCTGCATCTAATCGATGAGGAGGAGGGATAACCGCAGACAGGGTAATGGACACACAGAGTACTGGTGTCTTTCGATTACGCGTATCTCTTCATTTTCAGCTGGCCCCGAGACACCACCATAGTTTCTCATCTTATGTTTGATAGAGACCTGATATTCCAAACACTATGGTGTTCTCCAAGGAACATCTCAGCGAGACTAGTGTCACTGCTCCAAGGTCATTCTCCTGTTTGGTTGGGTTGTTCCTTCCAGGTAGAACATCTATGTTCCAAATATCCAGGAGTCTGTGTTCAGGTCTCTCTTTGGTACAGCTTTTTTAATGAAACTGCCCCTCATTTCTGTCTCTGTTAAAACTGCAATCTATTTCCTGCCTTGCCCCTACTCACTCTTCATGTTGGAGGCATGTGTCATAATTCTGGGATATTTTGGTTGTGATGGTGTGTGTGTGTGTGTCTGTGTGTGTGTGTGTGTGTGTGTGTGTGCCTCAGGAGCCAGCTATCTTGGTTTTTGAGACAAGTCTCTCATTGTCCTGGACCTCACCACGTAGGCTAAGCTGGCTGGCTAGGCAGCAAGCCCCTGTCTCTAACACTGGATGACATGCTGCCATCACACTCGGGTTTTTAACATGGATGCAGGGGATTGCTTGGTTTTGTCACTTAACTGTCTACTTACAAACACTGTAGTCTATTATTAGCCTGTGATGTAAGCCCCAGCCTGTAAGGTCACGAGGGCATAGCTTTTGTTCTGAACATGGATGTTTTCCCTGTCATTCAGCAAGGCTGCTGCACATGCCTGCTCGGTGGGAGTGCTTTGGAATGAGTGACTGGAAGAAAGCGTTTCTTGCTGTGGTTTTCTTGAAATGAAAATGTTAAAGGAAAGGTAGAAGCCTCGCTTAGACTAGAAATGAGGAGGATGAGGTGGCATGGAGTTAGAGATGGTGTGGGTAGTGTGGTGACAGTCCCAAGGAAAAGACAGTCCATCCATAGGACAGCAGCGAGACGCGATTCTGTCTCATCCCTCTGTCCCAGGCCTGAGTCTACCCACAGATGCCCAATGCTGGCTTCTGCATCTTCTCAACAGTGCCCTACCCCCCAAAAGGCTCCATCCCAGACCCTGTTCATTACCCAGAGCTGATAAGACAGTAGCAGAAAATTTCTAAATCCCCACAGGCTGTGCATGAGGCAGATAAGCAGTGCTCTGACAGCAATGAAAGCAGTCCCTACCCCCTACCCCCACCCCTGCATTGAGCCCGAAACACGGAATAAAACTGAGCCTGTGCTTGCATGGACATTCCAGGAACGTGGAAATGTTTGAATTCCAGCAGGCCATTTGTGGGCAGTACTGCAAGCCGCCAACTGTTTGTTCTTGGACTTTTCTGCGATCCACACAGGCCAGCCTTGAGGGCCTTTGCCACTGTAACCAGAAGATCGAAGCTCCCAGAAAGCCAGTGTGATCTCCCAGCCAATGTAGATAAGACCCAAGAGACTCCAGCTTCCCATTTAGCATGGCAGTTGAGCCAGGCCCTCCCTGAAAGATTTAATTATTCCACGCAGCAGTGCTTGCTTTCTCCCCTTAGTCCATGTTAGCCTTGCTGCAGCAGCAACAAAAAAGTAATTCTTTCTCAGAGGTCATTTTTTCCTTCTAAATGTTTTTATTAGCTCCTTGTTCAAGCTAGGAACTTGCCTGGCAGAGGAAAGTGTCTTTGATGAGCCTGGGAGATGGCTCAGAAGGCAAAGCGCTTGTTGTGCAAGCACGAGGACCTGATTTTGGATCCCCAGCCACCATGGGAAAGACAACAGGCATGGCTTCTGCACTCCAGCGCAGGGGGAGCGGAGATAGGGGCATCCCCTGAACCCGGTACTAGCCAGCCTTGCCAAAACAGTGAGACCATGCCTCAAAAATTAATAAGGTGGGCAGCAATAGAGAAAGACACCTGATGCACCCTCACAAAGGTGAACACATCTACAGAGAGTGGGGACAGGGACTCTGAATACAGTAACAGTGATTGCCTTTGTAGCCATAGCTTACCTCCTGTGTTGGTTGGGAGGATTAGAGTTGAAAGTGCATTAGTGACCTTTGAATGCCATGCAATTATGTACTGGGAACCTAAGCTGGAAGCCAGATCCTGGATCTCTAGAATGCCCATCCATCTCTGATCTCTTCCTCTACTAGGAGAGAGGAGGAAACTATCTGGCATTTTCCAAGAGCTGTTTGAGTATGATGTACTGGCTGTGCTCTCCCAAGATTCCTGTGAAGCAAAGGATAGTTGAATGGACGGATTGATGGATGGCAGATGATGGATGGAGGAATGGATGGGTGGATGGCAGATGATGGATTTATGGATGGATAGATGACAGATGATGGATGGATGAATAGATGAATGACAAATGATGATACATAAATATATTAGTGGGTGGATAGATGGATGGATGGATGGATGGATGGATGGATGGATGGATGGATGGACGGATGGATGCAGTTTGACAGTTCCAAGGAACAACTCCATTTCCATGCCAGGACTTAACCAGCTCCTCTAGTTGAAGAGGTAAGATGGATACCATAGAAGTTGTGTCCATCTGGGGCTTCACACCGGGGAAATTTTGTTTTGTTTTGCCAGTAAGTATAGTCACTGTGGCAATGCATCCCCTAACTAGAGTAACAGGGGGCAACTGTAGGTTATCTGAGGACACAAGCCCATACTCCAACCAGCTTTGTATAACCCACTATATGTAATGCATCATAGGTGCTCATTAAATGTTTAAATGAATGAAACGTGTCAGTTAACATACGCTCTCTGGAAATACATTAACATCTATCAAGAGTTCGGCAGTCTACAGATTTTGAAATATCCAAAAATAATCACCCCTGGAGAGATCTCCGTAAATCAGCAATGAAAGAGCTAAGAGAAAACTATAAATCATTCCATTACTGTTTCATACGTTCCCAAGTAAGTGATTTTGGAAGCATGAGTGGTGCATAAGCTGTATTTAGCCTTGGTGTGCTAAGCAAATTTGAACCAAATATAAATCCTGGCACGGTATTTTTAATCCCCATGGGGAGGGACAGGGCGCTGGAGGAGAGTTGAGAGAGCATCCAAGCTATTTGGGAAAGTTTAATCTACATTTTTAGAAAGATGCAGTTTGAAGAATTAGAATATCAATCACCCCCACTGGCGGGATTCTTCATCTAAGGAGAAGTGACAGCAGCCCCAGCGTTCCTCGAGTCTCTTCAGATCACATTATTAATATGGGGTTTGTCGCCCTGTGAGCCATGTGTGAGCTTTCTTGGCATACATCCCTGTCCTTCGTCTCCTTATTTACAGCTTGCAGTAGACTTGTTGAGTGTGAAGCAAGAACCCAGACAGAATGTTAATGCAGACAAATGACATGTGAGCCGGTGACATCTTGGGGCTTGGGTGCACATCACTGAGGGAGGCCCAGTCAGCTGTGGCCATGCTCCGGCATTAGCTTTGATTTGCTCCGCATTGCATGAAGAATGAAGTCTCAGCTGTGAGCATCTCAGACAGGAGCTGATGATGGCCCTTAAATCTATCCTTCCCCACCGGAGACTGACTTAATTAGCCAGGGCGCTGAGCTTAACTAATGGTGGGGCCCGGTGAATGCTTGATTTGCAATGGAAATTCAGGTTGGCATGGAGTCTCGGTGTTAAGAATGCCTTGGTGAGTTTTTCAGCAGTTCCCCAGCCCCTTCTCACAAGTCTTCCTTCCTGGAATATTTCAAATTCTGAGACAGCCTTGTCCTTAGAACTGGATCCTATCCACCAGCCTCAGCGGTTGTGATATTTAGCAGGACAGATATAGACAGACTTGAGAAGCCAAACAGCTTCTTCCTCCTCAGACAGATGAAACAAAGACCAGCTCACTGCCTGGCTTTGTGTGTCTGTCTGCAAGGGTGTTTGGTATCAGGGGAAAATTCCAGGAGCTAAATCCAGGGGCAAAAAAAGCAGTGCAGATGCATTAGGCAAGAAGCCAGTGATCTGGGATCAGGAAAGGGGTCTGGGATGATGGAAGCCTCAAGATAAGCAGTTCTGGTTGGATGCCAGCACGGGCAGTCGCCTGCTTTAATGTCTGGATAAGAACTTGCTTGTAATTGGTAGATGGATTGCGTGGATGGAGATGGAGCATGAAAATAATCTCTTCCCTTCCCTCAATTAAACATCCCCCCTTCTTTGTCATTCCGACTGCTCAGCTGACCCAGCCTCCTGATCACCAGCACAAGAGCAGCTCATATCTCTGTGGGGTTGGCATTAGTTTCTGGGATCCATATCAAAGTGCTTGCCCCGACTTCCCTACCTATGATATGTGGCAGGGTAAGTAACTACACAGTGCGGATAAGTGGGTTTGGGGAGATGCGGATCCGAGATACCAAGTGGGCACCTTTTAAGTCTCATTTCTGTCCAGTTTCTTCCTTTCCTATCCATGTATTGACGTGCCCACTTGACCACTTCCTCACGTACTGATGGTGGCTTCCTAAAGAGTGGTGTGTGTACAGCGATGGTGATTGGGCTTCAAGTAGGGTTTTTTTTTCCTTTAGAAAAGAAGATGAAAGAAAGATAAGAGGAGCTAGTTCAGCAAGCAAAAGCGCTTGCTCTGCAGCCTGCCAACTTCAGCTCAATCCCCAGGATCCGAATAAGGGAGAAGGAGAGAACTGAACCCACAACATTTGTTCAGAAATGCTTAATATTTGGTGGCTGGATTGACAAGGGATGGTGTTTGCAGTATAAATCAGTGTGTATATATTAAGATGACCAATGGCTAAAAGGGGAAGGTTTAGAGTACTGGATAAGACATGTGGACTCCACACCACAGCAATTTCTGTTTGTTGGGTCAGCAGTGGCTGCTCACCTACGTGCCCTTGCCCTGGTCTTGCTTCACTGGCTTACAGAAATAGACACCAAGAGCTTCTGGGAGAAGAGAGACATCAGTGATAGGACTGGGTTAAGACATTGCTTCTGCCACTTCCCCTAGTGAGACTTTGGGTTACTTAAGAGCTGACATTGTGACTGAGTCTGTGGATATCAGCAACTATCCATCTTGGAGCTTCTCAGCTCAGCTTTCAAAAAAAGATTAAAATTGTGGAGATGCCTTACATGAACACATAGGCCTTAGGGCAACTGTCCATCAGGAGTGACCTCCTCCTCTTCCTCCTCTTGCTCTTCTCCCCCCACCTCCTTCCTGCTGTTGCAACGAGGTTAGACCCACTCAAGAGTCACTTTATTTAAACTTGAATGAGTCAGCCACTTGGAGAGCAAGCACATCAATAAACTCATTGCTCAGATGAAATTGTTCCCCTGTCCCTGCACCTTACATCTGTCCTTAAATTGCTCCTCATTTCCAGAAACAGATGGCCTGCTTCAAAAAATTTTTGCTTGAATGGAAAAAACAATCTAGAGATGATAGATTTCAAGTGCACTGACTTGCCGGGGAAACAAGATGCTGATGTTGAGGCTGACCACTGGCAAGGAGTAGTGTCCAGTCTGGTCCCTAACTATTCATCCACCTGTTCTCTGCACCGTACAGCAGATTCCTTCCAAGTAATGGAGTTCTGCAAGAGAAGTGACTGTGTGAGACTCTTCTAGAAACGAGTGGTTAAAAGCTGACAGGCTGACTCCTTTAATTTCTTAAGCAAAGCATTTAGAACAGAGCTAGGTGCTTTGTAAGGAAGCAGCCAGGTTCCCCAATGTCCCAAGATCTGGATGTAATGTTAGAAAATTCAGTGTTACAAATGTGCTTCACCTAGATTAGCCAGGGTTCAATTTTTATTGTTTGTGGAAAAGGACATCTTTTTAAAATCTTATGCAACTGATTTGCTTTTCGGAAACACAATAAAGTCTTGCTTCCATTATGGAAGTAAATCCTCTGATTCCAGGATGTTTCAAGAATATAGAAGGGGAAATAAACCCGTGTTTCCTGCTTGCAGAAAGAAGCATTACAGCAGTTGGCATTCTTCCTTACACCTTTTTTCTGTGCTAAGGTAATGGAGTCTCTTGGTCCTTCCAATTAGGATATTCATTGCTTTGCATCCTATTTTCTCCCTCTTCAGTAAATATCTCCATCCTGAAAACTCGTGCTTGGCGTCCTTAATAGTATTGTGATGTTCTTTCAGATGGGTCCATCTTATTTTCGTTTATTCACATGACTGCTAGTGGTGCTTGGGTTTTGCCAATAAGCTGTTATTCATATATTCATAGCAATTTCTCTTCATATATATATATACATATTTATATGAAGATATATATATATATATATATATATATATATATATATATTTGGTGTGTCTGCGTGTGTGTGTGTGTTTTCCTGTGTGTGGGTGAAGGAATGTGTGGTTCACAATGGTGCCTCAGTTTCTTTCTGCCATGGTGAGGCAGGATCTCTGACTTGAATCTAGAGGTCTCTGATTTAGCTAATCTAGCTGTCCAGCTTGTTCTGGGAATGCCCTGTCTCTGCCTACCTCTGCATGCAGGCTGCCCCAGTCACCTGGCATGTATGTGGGTGCTGCACACATCCCCAGCAAGTGGTTTACCCACTGAGCTGCCTTGCTAGCCCCCATAACAAGCTTTTTAAATTTTCCTAGTTTGGATTACTTCTTTAGGTCAGTTGTTCCTAGAGTTTATATCAGCCCCAAACACACTTAAGGGCTCATTGCATTTTTATTACTAAGCTGAAGTAGAACTGTTTACACCCCCTACAAGCGATTGAATAGACTGCTTCACCTCTTTTATATTGTGTCTTTGCCAACATAGGGTGTTACTGCTTAAAATACCCTTCCCACATTGCAAGGTCAGACATGGTATCTGTTTTTAACACTCCATGCTTTCCTCTGAGGTTGATTGCAGTTTAATTTATTAGGACCCTGCTGCTTTTCACGGAACTTAGAGCCGAGTGCTCCTGAAGGAGCAAGTTCTTGGTTTATAGCTTTATAACACACACGTGCAACATATTGTTACTTTTCTTTTTGTTTGGACCCATTACCTGACAGAAGCAACTTAGGGAGTCAGGAATTGATTTTGGTACCAGTCAGTCATGACCAGGAATGGGAGAAGGCAGGAGAGAGGTGACCACACGATACCAAAGTCAGGGAGCCAAGAGAGATGGCTGCTGGTTCTCAGTTCACTTCCTCCTCTTTATTCAGTCTGGGACGCCAGCCATGATGCCCCCACACCTGGGGTGGGTCTTCCCTCCTGTTTCCTGTCTGGAAGCACACTCAGAGACACACCTAAATTCTAAATCACTCCCATTGATAAAGATGTTGACAATAATGACCAACATCACCTCAACTAAAGGAGGGGGTGGCCTAACGATCCTAGAACTCTGGTGATTGAGCTGGTTTCTCCATCTTCCGGGAAGAAATGATAATTGCCTCTGTTTTTTTGTTTTTCTAACTTGTGACTTAGCCAGCAGCCATTGGACACCTCCTGTTTGTGGTCCTCAAAGTGTGTTTTCCTCGCTCCCCCTTCCCCCCTTTCTTCTCCTCTCCTTTGTTCCCATCTCCTCTTCCCCTGTTCCCCCTCTGCATCCTGCAACAGCTCAGGTGAAGGTCTGACAGCAGGAAATTAACTGGCTAATCCACATGCGGCGCCCCTGGGTCCTGCCCCTTTCTCTGCTGAACATGATTTATGGTTGTTTGGCAGAGGGTCAAAATCTGATTCTGCCAAGTGGAATAGAGGGGGAAATATTTGATTTCTTTGACACCGTTCATTAAAAATTCATACGTATGGATCTGAAAATGAAACATTTCTTCATGTCAACATGAGTTACAGGGAGAGCCTTGAGCAAGACCTGGCCATTCGAGTGCCACACTGTCACCCGGCAGTGACATCAGCACTGCAGTGCCTTTGATGAGACAAGATTGGGGAAAGCCATCTAGACTCCAGACGGTGCTGATGAAATTTTTCTTCTCTGTCCCGGGGGATTTTCCTTGTAGCCAGAAGCCAGGTGATTAGAACCCACTTTATTCTGTTGTCAAATCCATATGAGGTCTCCACTACTGGTACGATGCATGTCAATTGACTAGTAAGCTAAGACTTACACTGAACGCTCCCACTCTCTCTACTTGTCGTCTTAATTTGTTCTTCCTTGACCTGTTCCTTTCAAGTCATCCGATTTTCACAGTGTCTGGACTCCAGGCCTTTCATTATAAACACCATCACTTCTTGGAAACATGATTATCCAGCCCAGTGCTTCGCAAACTGTAATGCATACATAAATTGTCTGGATCTGTTAAAACGAAGGTTCTGATTCAGCAAGTCCAGGAGGGGGTTGGAGAGGCTGCATCTCTGCCAGACTCCCAGGAGACACCACTGTACAATCTAGGCAACAGGCTTTGAACATGAACACTCTGGTATTTACCATGTCTGTGCTGGTCTGAAAGCCATGCCCACCTAGGATCTGTGAATATCATGTGACCTTATTTGTGAATAAAAGTCTTTGCAGATGTAGTGAATGAAGTTGAGCATATAGTCAGTTATCCAAGGAACCAACAGTAAGAGATTCATTCATTCATTCATTCATTCATTCATTCACATCATGAAATTGACTCATACTAGGTCCAAATCTTTGATGCATGCCAACAGGCTGGAAACTCAAGGACTCATGCTGCAGTCAGTCATGAGTCAAAAAGCAGGATTACTTTTTCATGCAAGAACCTGGGTCACTTCTTCACATGCCTGTAACTGAGTAGAGGCCCAGCCACATCATCTGCCTCATCCAGGTCGGGTATTACTCAGGTTGAACGTAACCCCTTCACAGCACCAACTGGACTGACAGTTTTCACTAAGAGGAGCACCACAGACTGACCAAGTTGACAGAAAAGTAACCTCCCCAGTGAGGTCATGGTCTGTCCAGGTGGGCCCTCACTCCAACATGACTAATAAGCAGATTTTAAAAATGTGGATAGAAAGACAAAGACACTGAAGCCACATGAGGACAGTGATGCACACAAAGGCAAGGTTTGCTGGGGGCCACCAGAAGTAGGGAGAGGCAGAGAAAGATGGAACTTGGACTCTTGGCTTTGAGAACTGTGAACAAATATATTACTGTTGGTTTAAGCTACATTCTACTGTTTGTGGCGCTTACTGTGTGTGTGTGTGTGTGTGTACAGGCATAAATGTGTATGCATATGTGTATGCAGGTGTATGCATATGGATGCTGGACAACAATCTCAGGTATCATTGCACAGGCACTGGTTTGGGGGATGGGGAGTCTCTCACTGGGCTGCGGCTCCCTGATTTAGCTTGGCTATGTGGCTGGAGGTCCTCCTTTCTCTGCTTCTCTGGTGTTGGGAAGCATGCCTCACCATGCCAGGCCGTTTTACACGGGTTCTGGGGTTCGAATCCCAGTCCCTGTGCTTGCACAGAAAGCACTTTACCGCCTAAGCTATCTCCCTAGCCCACAGCAAAGAAACTGACAGAGCACTCTAACTGGTTAGTAGGCACCGAAAAGACATAAGGGCATCCCTCTAAAGCCACCAAGCTTGACTTTCCTTGAGTCGGCTACCTTGAATGATGGGCCCAGAGTCTGGGAAGTCACTAGTCCAAATGTATCACTGTTAAAAAGCAGCTCCGAGCTACTGTGGCTGCAAAGGAATCGGTCACTCCCCTGCTCCTTTTTCCTACACTCTCATGTTAGCCTGGGAGGCCACATCTGTCTCCTTTCCTGTCATCTCGCTTTGCCTTCAGGTTGCAGGGCAAGTCTAGTGACAGATGAGGAGGAGTTAAATTTGCTTTTCTTTGAACAAACTACACTAATTAAAATGTGCCCCACTGGGAGTGTCATTTGCTATAAGTAATGCATATTTCATTAACATTTGCTTTAAAAACCAACACGATCATAAAGTTGCGATTGCTCTAGCCTAAGTGCTGGCCGGATTTAATATGCATGCTGTATGCTGCCGGCCTAGCGAGGAACTTGAGCAGGCAATTTTTGGTGCCCGGCTGATGCGTGTTTTTAACAGGGGCAAATCAATACCGGGTGAGGGTTAGACTAACAACGTGGGCTGTCAAGAACAGGAGAAATAATTAAAGTTATGATATTAGCAAAGCAACATGATTGTAGGGGGAGTGAATAGATGATTTTATTCTGTTCCTCCCCACCTCCTGCTGCCTCAGGCATATTTGTTGGCATTTTCAGAAGGAGGTGGAATCAGGAGGTGTGTTTCTGCTAGGGAGTGTTTAAGTAAATGCCAGTTGTGATCAATGGAGTCTCCACCAGGAAAGCAAAGCTGAAAATGTCACTCATTTTGCTTTTCAGTAACAGTTATAAGTTTGGGGGAGTGGGGTGCACATGGATACATGCACCTGAAACCGGTGACATCAGCTTTAGTCACAAACACCAACCCAAATGGCTGCTGAGGAGACAGAATAACCTTGCAGAAGCAGAGCCTCTCCTAAGAGGCATGCCAAGGGGAAATCAAACTGCCCATCTCCGAAGTCCTTGTTAACTGTAGGAGTCCTCAAATTAAA
This sequence comes from Mus caroli, assembly GCF_978045245.1. Taxonomy (NCBI): domain Eukaryota; kingdom Metazoa; phylum Chordata; class Mammalia; order Rodentia; family Muridae; genus Mus; species Mus caroli. The sequence continues at coordinate 78,876,452 of NW_028227257.1, forward strand.
GTGATTCTCCCAAGCCTCTGGGGGTGGGCTTCAGACAGTGCCTCTGCCTTGTGTTCTTTGAGCTTGCAAAGGACACTTGAGAAAGAATTCTGACATCTGGGTTGAAGTGCAGTGCAAAGAGGAACACAGTTGCATAGCATGGAACCACAAGTCGTTCATCACTGTGGGTCCAGTGTGGACATGAAATGCCCTCCACAAACTTACATCAGGATTTGTAAGAAGAGATTGGATCATACAGGCCTTAACCCACTCAGGCGTCCCCAACTCATCCTTTAGAAGACAATAGATAATTTGGGACAGTGGTTCTCAACCTTCCTGAGACAGTGACACTCATGTTGTGGTGACCCTTAACCATAAAATTATTTTATTGTTACTTGGTGATATAATTTTACTACTGTTACACATTACAATATAAGCATATGATATGCAGGATGTCTGAGAGCAGCCACAGGTTGAGAACCAGTGCTTTAGGAGGTTGGGTTCTCAGCGAAGGAAATTAGTCATTGGACGTGGTGACACCATCCTGTTTCTCTCTGCTTCTTGGCTGCCTTTAGCTGAGTGCTACTGCAGGCTTTTCACACTGGTCTCCCACCTCACCAAGGCCCTGAAACAACAGAGCTGACTGACCAGAGACCAAAACCAGGATCCAGATTAACACTTCACTCCTTTAAACTGACTTTCTCAGATATTTTGACGTGGAATTCTTACTTGTTGGTACCATTTACTCGGTAGATGCTCACTGAGTGTCTGCTCCATGACAGACATCTCTGAAGACACACAGCAGTGAATAAGGTGGATAGGAATCTCCATCTTCGATGAATTTACTGTCAAGACTGTTATATGTGGAGAAGAGGAAATGTGGGGGTAGGGGAGCATTCTATGGGGTCAAGAAGAATGGGAAAAGGAAATAGTGTGAGGTGTAGACAGATGGACAGACAGACAGACAGACAGGAGGTGAGAGCCTGCTGGCCAGAAAGAATTGTGGCTTCGGTTCTGGATGAGATGAGATGAATCCAGTAGAACTGTGATGTGATCTTGGGTTATGGCAGGTGCTCCTGCTGCTGAGCTGGGATAGGACAGTGGAAGAATTCGTGGATGGGGGGGGACTGCTCATAAAGGAATCCAAGAGTTGTACCCAGGGCAGGGTGGAAAGATGTGGTGAGAAGTGGTTGTCAGTGAGGATTGCTTGTGGAATTGATGAGAAGTGTCAGGGGTGCGGCCATGGTTTCTGGACTGAAAAAAAGGAAGAGTGGAACTCATAAGAGATGGGAACGATGCATTGCCAAAGGAAGTGTCAGTAACTCAGCCTAGATGTGTTGACTCTTGAAATGCCACATGGCCTTGGAGAGCTGACCTCCAGGACAGATTGACAACACTCACTCCGATTCATAGTTCATCATTAGCTCTTTTTAGTGAGGTCAAGAGCCCTCTGGTACCAATGATTTGGGGTTGCTGTCTGAGCTGGGTGTTTCCAGGTTCATGGAATTTTATTCAGGAGTAAAGTAAAAGGTCACAGAGATTGTAGGGTAGCCAAGAAACTTTGCTTAAAGCAGAGCAAGAGAAAAGATGGGAATGCACTGCAGGCGAGCAGCAGACCCATGAGTGGAGACAGTCAAGTCGCTGTTCTGGTGTGGGGAGGGGACAGCTTTCTCTTATGGGATTTGAGGGACAGAAGAATTTGTTTACTAAGGGGCATAGTTTACTAAGGTGGTTCTTTGTTTTGATTGACAGATTAGATCATTTAATCACCTTTCTATTGTGTATATCCTTTTTGAAAATATATCTGATTTTTAATCTTGTGCTGCCCAATTATGCATAGGTATAAGATGGTAAATATAGGATTTTGCCTACAAGTTCCTTTGAGGACACAATTTTGCCTTATTGCACATGGCAATGCACAGCCACTTCAGGCCAGCTCATCCTTTCCCCCTACCCCGTACCTGGACATAACTGAGATTGTATCTGAGTGGAGTCTGTGTAAGTTTGATACTCTTCAGGGCAAGGAAAGCAGATTCCACTTTTCAGAAAGGAGATTTTGTGCGGAGCCAGGTGCAGCAGGTTGGGCCGTGGTTGGTAGGCATATTGTTTGCAGAGGGCTGTGTGCAGCCTGACACAGGTGGGTGCCCACAGTTGCTAGGCACATTGTTTGGAGATGTTATGTGTGCCTGCTACATAGTAGTGAAGGTTCTAGGCAGCCAAGTGCATCATTAGAAGATGAGGTAATTCATTACCCGATCCATGCAGAGCCCCATATTGCTAAGCTATTCCCTGTGCTTGCCTAAGTCACCTCCAGCCTAAACTTTCCAAGAAAATATATTTGCTTCTGGTGTCTCTTAAAATTCTATGGTTAGTTTATTTTAAAATCACTATTTTTTTAACTATTAAAGTAATAAATACCCAAGACTAAAAATGTCCTGGGAATTCTAGGACCAAGGTGACTAAAGAAGTCTCCCTTGCCTTCCTGCTCTGCTGGGGCTATCAGTGTTAAAATCGGGTTAGGGGTTTCCTCGGCCACCAGTTTTTCCTGTGTACTATGTTGTGCTGGGCTCTGTATTATGACGTGCTGGCTAAGCATCGCCTCGCAGTAATCAGCTTACAGACCTCTGAGATACAGTAACCTGTTTCTCCACAGCTTGCACATGAGTAAATGAAATGGAGGGAAACGTCCCTGCAGGTCTGAGCTGCAGAGGGCACACACTCAACACACTCACGAGACCTGTGGCTCCACTGTCAGGAGCCAGTACCCTAGGAATCTTCACGAGGAAATCTTAGGAACATTCTGGCATCTTCTTTGCAAGCTGTTTTCTGAAGAGCTACCTACATTAAATAAAAATGGACTAATTAAACGTAGCCTCTTCGAATAGACTGCCATATTTTTAATTATAGCTTTCTCTCCGGAGAAGGTAGCTGAGTATTGTTTTGGAAAGTTGCTCAATTATTAATGGTTGGATAACACCCGGAAAATGTAAAGTGTCATTAAATTGATAATAAGAATGCCTTATGGGGGTGGGTACCAATTGTAAGACGCACATACACCACACACAGTCCTTAGTTAAGACAGTGCCCTAAGCATCACACACACACACACACACACACACACACACACACACACACACACACGAGTAGAGTATGCTCACACGTCCTTAGTTTAAGAGAGTACCCTAACCATCAGGAATGGCATGTCAGCCTGGCTGACCTTCCCTTCTAGGAAACACAATTCCCTCTCTTCCTGATCTGGCCTTGCCTCTGGTCCAGACTGCATGTAGCAGGAAAGAGGAGCCTGTCTACACAAGGGACAGTAGAAACAGCTGGGCACAAACTGTTACCTGTGAGAACGGGGCAAGAGAGATCAGTCAGCTCTATATGGAAGGTGGTCCCTTGTCCCTTCTGCTTTGAAGGAACCTTGTTGGGGACTCAAGAGTGAGGTGGCCCTTTGAAGATTCATGTACTCAGACTCATGGTTACACCCACGCTCACATACACCTGCGTGTAACTTCCGGTGAGAGGAAGTAGACCAGTGTTGGTAGTCAGACAGTAGCTTAGAGTCCTCTAATTTGATGCTATGGGCTCAGAAAAAGGGGTTAGCATCAAGATTTTCTTCCCTGCTCATGCTCACCTCAATCTGCTCGCCTTCAAGAAGACAGGGAGCAAGCTCCCTGTTGGGCATTGCTGCCTGCTTACTGGAATGGTTATACTCCTGAGAGACTGGCTCCACTCAACCGCACAGGTTACATAAGCTTCACTTCCCTTGCCCATGGACATCTGCCTTCAGTTCCTGGCTGAAGCACCTGCAGACCTTGTGTAACATGACACCATTCTGTAAGCAAGCCTTAACAGCCCGGTGTACCTTCCCTTTCATCTGCCTTGTCCTGCATCCTTGGAAAGACATTCCTGCAGTGACCACCAGTTAGTCATGACTGCTTCTAGGCTTTTTTCAAAATTAAGAAAAACTGACATTATTAAACATTAAGCAAAGAGCCAAGCTAAGACAATTGTCAGGAGGCTGCCATTTTTGGAAATTTGGAAGGATAGAAAACAGACTTGATCAGGTTGGGATGGAATTCAAGAGATGGAGACATCGTTCAATAATAATGGCTTCCAGTTTTTTAGTACTTAATGTCCTAGAAACTACACTGAGCATTGAGACACATCATTGGGGATATAGACAGTGTGATAGCCATGGTGAGGGAGACAGAGGTCAAGAGATCTAGCATAGAGACACAACAGTAGTCAACAAACTCGAGATCCACTCTTCACAGGCTGCCATGAGTGGGGAGAAACAGCAGAAACTTTCCCAAACAAAGCAGAGAACAAAAACAGGCTAATCAGTGATGGTAAATGGCCTCAAACTCATAGGGAAAGTATGGGAATTTGATTGGTCCTCAAAAACCAAAAAAAAAAAAAAAATTGCTTTGAAACATTTAAAACTGTCTTAGCTTCCTTCCTTCTGTTACTATAAACTATTCCTAGCTAAAGCAACTTAAAGGAGAAAGGAGTTATGTTGGCTTACCATTGGGAAGATACAGCCATCATTGTCTTGGGAAAGACATGACAGCATGCAAGGACAGCATTGTGTGGCAGGAGCAGGAAGCTGGCTGTGTGCATTTGAACTCAGAAAACAGAGAGCAAACAGGAAGCTATAGCAGGCTATGAAACCACAGGCTCTCCCACAGTGTCCCTTTTTTTTCTATGGGGCTTTGCCTTTTCAAAGTTCCACAGCTTTCCCACACACCACCAGCAGCTAGTGACCAGGTGCTCAGACACATAAGCCTGTGGGGAAAATACTACATTTAAACCATAACAAGAACACATGATGACTTTTCTGTCTAAACTCCTATCAGATTAAAGTGAAATATGTTCATCTGGGGAAGAATATTTTACATCCTACCCTGCTACTCTGGAGAAGAAATGTCCAATGATTGAGAAAATACTAAATCTACTTTGGACCAAAGGAGAAGTTTAGCCCTGAGGTTCACAGTTTCACTATTTGTCAGGGTGTGGATGGCCTTCATGCTGTTATCACGTACATTCCTGAGACTGTACTTAGTCTTGAAGAATCAAATCGGTATGCTTAGCTCCCTAGGCTCTGGATCATAATAAGCACCTAAGGTGACCCTGTTCCGTACAATCATTTGAATGTTCTCTTTTGGTGCTTCACTCTGCTGCTTTGTAAGGAATTCCTCCCGCACATCTTTCAGTTCGTTTATTCTCTTTTCATCTATGTCTAATCTACCATTAAACTGCTCCATTGAGTTTTTCATTTTAGTTATAGTAGTTTTCGTTTCAGTGCATTCTATTTGGTTCTTTTTCCAATCTACTTCACCGTCATATCATGTGTGTATGTGTGTGTGTATGTTTCTTACTGTTTATTCCCTGTAAATGGATGTATTCAAACATTTCTTTCACATCTTAAGAACATAGCCACATGCACATGACTTGGTCTGATGATGTTAGCACCTGAAACAAGTATGTTTCTGATGTCTGCTGTTTCATCTGGTCACTCAAGGTTCTTTGACTCTCCGAGTTGTAGGTATTTTTAACAGTATGTTACTCGATGTTCTTGACAAATAGTTTCTAAGGATTTTAAGTGTTTGTAAAGATGCCTCCTCTGCAGAGATCTAGGTTGGCTTTTGCTAGGTGCCTAGGAGGCCAGTTGGATCAATACCTTATCAAACCAGGCTTGTGCAGCTCCCTTGACCTCCAAAAATGCCAGCCCAAGGTATATAATCTACGATCCAGCCACCCACAGTGATCAATTCTTCCTCATCTTCCCCGTGCTTCTGGCGAACACAACTTCCCTACAGTGCTCTGGCAGAGGAGGAAATGGTTTAGTTCTGGGGATTTTTCAACCAAAGAGATGCGTGTGCCATATCCCAGCACCAAGGCAGCCTCCTTTTAGACTCTCTGTTTGCAGTGAGCATCTTGGTTTGTGTTCCTTTGTCAGTGGTAACATGGAAGTACAAGTTTTACTTAAACTCAACTCTCAGTCTCGTGGAAGAAAAGTGGCTTTGTTTGCCCAAGTCAACACTTCCTTCCCTTTTCCTTTCTGTCACCTCTTCAGTGATACTAAGATGCTTTTAAAGGATTTTACTCCAGAGGGATTCTTCCGGAACTTTTGTTGTTGTTGTTGTTTTTCCCCAGTAGGTGAGTTGTTTGAATATGTCATCCCGCATAGAACCAGAACCGGTCTCTACTCTGGGCAGTCCATTGAAGCCTTGGGATTAGAAGTCCAGAACAGAACTTGTTAGAACATGTTAGAATATGGCCTGCTCTGGCAGGGATCACTTACTGACCTTTACCCACACTGGAACCTCTGCTATCCCAGGATGGCTCTGGGGATCTCAGCCAAGAGAGCTTAGGGCTCACAGCAACAATTAGCTTAGTGTAATGAACCTCTGCTCTTAGATGGGGACAAAGGGATTCCATAGATGATGGGAAGCCTGAGATCCCACCAGGACTTTGGCCAGTAGGACCCACCACTGATTGGCTGCCCTAGATTGAACTTCCTTCCCGTTCCTCTAGGTGCTAAATACAGTTTGATTAATGCAATGGCTCAGGGTGGCCTGTGGTTATCACAGAACCTGTTGCATGCAGAGTGAGAAAAGAAATCTGGTTTCCTCCATTGAAAAGTGGGTAGTCAGCCACGTCTGGTCACCATCACTCTTGTTTTTATTATTCCTTCAAATGGATTAATTGGCCTCTTGAGAGGGGATTGCCACCAGCCCTTAAAGGATGCCTCTCTCCGAAACATTAGTATATACGCCCTTCACTCTGCTCCAGAAAGTCACTCCAGAAAACACACATTCCTCTCCACCTGCAATGCTAGATTTATCAGCCAATTCCCTGGAGAAGAAACAAGATAAAAACCTCCGGCTATAAAGTATGGTTATGCGGTACACTCTGTTGGTTCTGTGTCTAGACAGAGCTAAAAGACCCCTTTGTGGCCCTAGCAATACCTAGAAATGGCTGTATATTTACCTCTTGATAAGAAAGATGGACTTGAGATTTTTATGGATTGGACAGAGTCTAGCAGAAAGAACAGCAGTCAAGAAGTCAGAAGAGGACATGAACTGTGGAGTTCCTGCCCCCTCTCTGAATGGCGTGCAGCCTTGCAGATATAAGAAGACTCCATTCCAGATCTCCCGCTTAGTTTTATCCTCTTAGGCCTGCTCCATGCACCAATCTGTGCCTGAGTTCTTCCTGCATGAAGTAAAGGTTAGCGGTAGCACCAAGTAGTCTTAGAAAGGTAGATCATTTGGCATGCTTATAGTACAGTGCGCATTCACATGGGTGAGCTAGCTGTTAGGACGATTGTCCTGGCCCAGAGAGACTGTACCGGCAATGGCTACAAAATGCCCCCCCCCCCCGCGCCCCGACCCTGTTCAGTGAGTCACAGGAGCTAACAGTTTCATTTGGAAAGGGGCTTGTTCCAGAGAATTGGTCCACCTCCAAAAAGCTTTCTAGCTCTAAATAGCATGGCCAGACTGATTGCATGTGTGGTCTAGGATCATCATGTTCATTGCCAAGACACATGTGAACCAGCAAGCCAGGAGTCACCCAAGATAGGAGTACACAGAACCAGGAAGTCCCTGGGAAATACAGGTATAAAACTGGATACCACGACGCAGGTCTTGACTCAGGATTGATGAGATACGGAGTACAGAGCTCATACTAAGCACACATTCATGCACTTGACCGTGGTAGAGTGAGTTCATCCCCACATCTACACATCTGCATACAGCTGGGGGATTTGGTGAAAGATTAGTTCCCCCTCTGAGTTGCCTGCATACATGTATTTTTCAGAAGTCATTGAACTATATATGCAAAATGTGGGAGTGAGAATCACATCACGTCTTAGAAAATGAATGATTCTCCCTTGTATGTTTATAATAGGGCTTACATAGAAATATAGACAGTTTTCACGACCCAAGGGACACCCACCAATGGCTTCTAGCTGGAAAAAAGTACACCCACTTACCATCTCTAGAACAAGTGTAAGACATCCCCGCCCAACCCCTGCTCCAGCAGATGGATCCGGGACCCTTCTTCATACTTGGTCCATTTTTTTCCTGCCTGTGTATTACCTTCATTTGAAAAATAGGTGAAGACTTCACTAGATTTCATTTTCCTTTGTATTCTTTTCATTGATGTTTGATCTTTTCATTTTTGTAAACAAATAGTGTGTGCATCCTTGGCAGCTCAGAACCAGGTAGAGAGAAAAAAACAACAACAAACAAACAAACAAAGAAGATCTCTTGTAAGTGTACCATCCCACAACCCCTTTTGTAGAAATGGCTATGTACTGTGGCATCTTGAGAGGGGATTGCCACCAGCCCTGAAAGGATGCCTCTCTCTGCAATGTTAGTATATATGCCCTTCACTCTGCTCCAGAAAGTCACTCCAGAGAACACACATTCCTCTCCGCCTGCCATGCCTGCAATCTTTTGTATGACTGTACATATATTTATGTGCAATACATACACACAGATGCATAATACCTCCATGTGCACAGGCTTTTATGGTCTTGTGGGACTGGGGCCATGCTGATGCTTATGACTCCTGCTTATTGCGTAGTAAGCAGTGGGCATGTTTTTTGTGAAGTTGCCATCACTGCTACTACTCCATTCTTTTTTTTGATACCGGGAGATGTCCAGTGTTTAGATAGATGTACTCACTTTTTCCAGTGTTGCTGACTTCACTCAAGATGGCAGATAGTTCAGTTGGGAAACTGACTCATTGTAGTATGAGCTCCCTGAAGAAGATCCTGTCTTGGATTCTGGGTATGTTTATTTTGAGTGCCATGGAACCTGGCCAGTTTCAGCAAATGCCATCAGTGGTGTAAAAAGCACCACCATGACACCTATCTGTGACTGAAGGACATTTTGGAATGCCACAGGATGATTTGTGTGATTCCTGGAGATAGGCTGCTTTCCTGAAGACAGGCCAAAATGACTTCAAGTTGAATTCCAGGCAATAAAAGTGAGGTTTTAAGTAATAGCAGAGCCTCGTGTTTCGGTGCTACTTTGTGCTTTCTGAAGGGCTTTTACAGCCATTATCTTGTTTGATCCTGCTAAGAACCCTGAGAGTGTATAGGGCTGCAGTGTGTTATCCTGAGGCTACAAATGAGACCAAGTATCACAAGGAGCAGTAATCAGCTGGAATTAACCCCTCTGCTTCTATCCATGGCCCCGTGTTCTTTTCTTAATGGAAAGCATGCCATACCTGATGGAAACTGGCAGCCACCACACAAGATGAGCAGAATTCATTTCACAGCATTGCTGCGGAGCCAGGAGCCCCAGATGACTAAAGGAGGTAGTCAGGACGACAGGACAGCCTGCTCTCTAAGGCTACTCATTTAAGATGGCAGCAGGAACACACACATTCCTGTTTCCTCCTAGACATTCAACAGAATGGTTTTTTAAAGGGTCAGTCTGCTAGAGGGAAAAAATAGCAATGGAAATGTAGAAGCTAGAAAATAAAAAGACTTTAGACTCAGAAAACAGTATCCTAAGCTGGCATTTATGGGAACCAAGAAGCTACCAGAAGGCCTAGGAATTGCAGCCTGGCATAACTCTGGAAACAAAGGTCCAAAAAAGCAGAGAAAGGCTGTTTGAAATTTCCTGAACAAGCCTTTATGCTTGCTGTCCCCCACCCTGCACCAGGCTGGAAGCCAGAGCTCAATCTCTCATGAAGGGAGAGGAAATGTGTGCAGAATACCAGACACATCATGGCTGAGGGAAGGGACAGCTTTCTAAAAACAGGGGCTTGATGCAAGTTAACCAAATAGACTTCTAACTACTAGTCTTTTTCTCTTAAATCGGTTTCCAGAACATAGTTTAGGAAAGGACCTATGGGGAAATTCACCAGTTTAGTGTATCAGTTATCTCTAGCTGAGTCACCTGATTGAGAATCCCACAGTCAGTAAGAACTTTTTAGGCCCCCACACTTAAAATTGATGGGCCCATGGCCTTGAGAGACAGCTCAGTGCTTAAGAATGTATAGTGTGCTCATAGATTGGTGATGTCTAGACCAATTTTCATCAGAGAGGCTTCCTCCTAGCAACTGATGGGAACAAATCCAGAGACCCACAGCCAAACATTAGATGGAGTTTAAGGAATCCCATGGTAGCCGAGGGAGGAAGAATTGTAGGAGTCAGAGAAGTCAAGGACACAAGAAAACCCATAGAATCAGCTAACCTGGGTCCATAGGGACTCACAGATTGAGCAAACCAAGAAGCCTGCATGTGACTGACTTAGGCCCTCTACACATATGTTACAATTGTACAGCTTGGTTTTCTTGTAGGACTCCTAACAGAGGGAGCAGGGCCTGTCCATGCCTCTGTTGCCTGCCTCTGGGACCCTGCCCTCCTACTTAGCCTCTTCTAACCTTAATAGGAGAGGAGGTACCTGGTCTTACTGCAACATGATATGCCAGGGCTGGTTGCTACCCATGGGAGGCCTGCCCTTTTCTGAATAGAAAGAGGAAGAGTGGATGGGAGGAGAGGAGGGAGAGGAGGGCTGATGAATAAATAAACAAGTAAGAGATAGATAGCAAACATTTGTATGAAAAACCTGCACATACACTCCACACACATGGACAGGACACACACACACACAGAGAGAGAGAGAGAGAGAGAGAGAGAGAGAGAGAGAGAGAGAGAGAGAGAATACCATCTTGAAAGACATAGACCAGAAACTGAAGCTCTGAGAGATAACTGCAAAGTTGCAATAAAAGCATGATGCTCTCTTCCCTTTTAACTCAGAGAGATTTTAGCACAGTAAAAGTTCTGGGGACCAATTTGAAATTATGTCTCAGAAAGTACAAGATCTCATAGGCATAGAAAATAAGAGAGAAACATAAGAAGAACCAAGGACCTGGTTAGTAGATTTACATCCAAATAACAGGAAATTCTAGAAAGAAATTGAAAACCATTTCCCGCAAACTAAAAGAACAGTGCTTTTAGATAGAAAGGGGGTGGTGAGATTTCCTCAGTGAATGGCCATAAACCATGCTAAGCACATCATCATGAAACTTCAGAGCACCGACGGGAAGACAGAAACCCAAAAGTGTCTGGAGAGGACATTAAAGAACAGAAGCATAAGTAAGAAACAGGTATGGAGAAGATATAAAACTCAAAATGGTACCGTGTATTTTAACAACATTGGGCATAAGCTCGGCCTTAAGCAAAGACTTCTGTCTTAGAAGCTATACAATAAAGAATTTCTCAGAAATGATGGAAAGAGGCCCTCCAAAGAACTACTAAAACTGCAGGTGTAAATGAAGGGAGAGCTACGGGGCATGGGGATCTGGAGGTTCAAAACTAGGTGGAGTGGACAGGGACAACCAGGGTAAATGCTGGGCAGCAGGTCTGTGGGATCCCAGCTCCAGAGCTAGGGGTAGGTTCCTGTGTAAAGCAATTGATGGGATATTTATGTACACACACACACACACACACACCCCAGTTCTCACAACAAAGTGAATAAGAGATAAGTTATTCTTGAGCCAATTATAAGTAGCCATGGCCCAGAAACACAGATCCAGGCTGCTACAAATACCACATTCCAACAAGGTATCAGTTTCATGATGATTTTATAGTTTGGCAGTAATCGTAACTCAGAACAACTTTTTTACACATTTAGGTATTTTACATGTGTGCGTGTGCATGGTACCTCTGAAGGCTAGAAGAGGGCATCAGATCTTTAGAGTCACAGAATTCCTGAGCCACAATATGGGTGCGGGGAGTTGACCCATAGTCCTCTAGACCAGTGCTTCTTAATCTTTCTAGATGCTGTGACCCTTTAATAGGGTTGCTTATGCTGTGATGACCCACAACCATAAAAGTATTTTGTTGCTAATTTATTAGTGTAATCTTGCTACTATTATGGATCATAAATGTAATTATCTGTGTTTTCCCTTGGTCTTAGGCTACCTCTTCAAAAGGGTCCTTCTACTCCAGAGGGGTCACGACCCACACAGGTTAAAAGCCACTGCTCTAGACGAGCTGCCAGTACATTTCCCGCTGAGCAGTCTCTCCAGCTCTCTGGATATCCTTTAAATACACCGGGGGACCATCAAGGAGGCAGTTAGACAGCAAGCTGGGCTAATAGCAATTTAGCTTTGGGCTTTTGGAAGACTGGGGTCTGTTCATAAATTCCGAATGGATTTATGCAATAGTCACAAGGATCTTAGTCATACACAGAGGTAGGCAATACATGGCTCTCTAGGTGAGCTAAACATACCCAATATACTTTGACTTTGTGCCTAGAACATTCCAAATCTCCATGATCGTTGAAATTGTAAACAGTCAGTCCCGCGGTGTCTAATGTAGGTACAACTTTTCCTGGGAATTTCACTTGATTGACACATGATGACTTAAAGTACACAACAAAGGAGGCTGACAAAGCTGGAGGCGAGGTTGCCTCTGGATTCATGAGAGATACATAGGATACTGAAAAAAAAAATAGGGGCCTGTATGAACTGCAGAAAACCCAACAAGTTCTCCCAGAAGTAAAGTCTTGAAGCTATACTAGACTATGATTCACTCCTAATGCCTCCTTGCCGGAGATAACAAAAGCAATGGGTATCGAGAGTATATGTAACCAGGAGCTTAAGGAGCATGCGCATGCCGAGGGCAGGGATGGTGATGAGTGTCAGCTAAATCCTCATCTTCCACAGTGGGGAGACAGTGGGTAATTCCTAACAAAGGTGCATCAAAGAGAAGCAATATAAGCTAAGTACTTAGAGACAGCCTAAGATCCATCTCACTAAAATTGGGGAAAATGTTTGCTTCTAGAAGAGAGTCAGAGAATGTTGTTAACTTTCATCAAGCTTCACACAGCTCTTAGTCTCTTTAAATTGTGCACACATGTGACTTGTTTAAAAAAAAAAAAAAAGAATTCCAAAAATGCGCTGGTGAGAGCCAGGGCCACAAGCTGAGGCCACGCGCACACTGAGCTGTTCGAGAAACGGCTCTTTCAAGTATTCTCAGCCATGCAACAGATGGTCTGGGCACGCCGAACCTCTCTGTACCCAGCTCTCAGCTTTGGAGCCTCTGCAGCAGTGGAAGCACAGATGCAGAGGTGACATTTCAGAAGCCTGTGACCTGACTTTTTTTTTCTCTGCAGGGTAACTGCAAAATGAGCCATTTATTGAAAAATCTAATTCTGAACATTTTGGTCAACCACAAAGCTGAGGAGGTGGCAGAGGTGCCATCCCAATGGGTCCGGGTCACATGTAGGCATCAAAAGGCCCTTTTGTGGTCTAAGTTATAATGTAACCCAGGTCTTCAAAGCAAAGCCACATGGTGCCTATCTGAGGAGCCAGATAGGATCGATTCTCTTTTCTCCTGCTCTCTCAGACGGCTGGGATTCAATCCAGGGGTGTGGGTGGCAACACAGTCCTCTCCAAGCTGCAAATGCAGACTGTGTTTCCTAAGCCAGCTACCTGGCACCCTGTGGTGGAATAGCAGCACCCCCCTTCCAAGATGAGGTCTCGGGCTTGTGGCCAGCTACCAAGACTGCAGAGCTCCTACTACAATCTCTGTCTGGTGCCTCTGAGCACTGACTGTGCAACCAGACCAAACTGCATTCATAGGCCCAACTTGATGCTTACCAAGCCTCTGTTCTTTCTTCTGTAAAGTGGGGTGAGGCTGCATCCGTGGAGTTGTGGGAAACATCCTGTGAGCTGATATACATGTGTTACTGATCCCAGCATCTGAGCCCAGTGGCAATTGGGTTGGGCAGATAATTGTTACTTCCTTGCTTTAAAACCTCCATACCCTGTGTCTCCTTTGGGGTCCACTTCCTTCTTGCCTGGCCACTCTCTTTCTGCTAGAACTCATGTCACATTCAGCCACCAGAGAGTTTTACTCCCAAATACTGCTTTTATCCCTGCCCATCCCTGTTCGGGAGCGCTCTGGGGTTATAAGACTAAATTCTACAGCCTGTTATTTAAGACCCTGTACCACTACCTCTTGCCTTTTCTCTATCTACCGTGTCCAAGCAGGAACCTTCTTTTCTCTTCCACGTAAGTCGCTGCTGCCTCAGCCTGCTGCTTACTGTCATAGTCCCCTCCCCCAAATTCCTCTTTAAATTATCACTTAAGAACTGACTTGAAATACAACTCACTTTCTTCAAAAGCTTCCCATGACACTTCCACCTTATTCAGGCCTTTCTATCTCTATGGCTTTTCTCAATAAAGTCAGCTCAGGCCTCTTGCAGTTTCCCTGGCCAGCAAAGCCCCTGTGCGCTGTGGCAAAGGTCTTCAGGATCTGCAACACTGGTGGACTTGGATTCAAGCCCTTGGATTCTGCAACTTCCCATATTGAGAGATCCCATGAATTACAGTATTTTTTTTGCTCAGTGTTGTAATTGGCCTATAGGGAAGGGAAGTTGTAAACTATAAATGTTGTCATCAAGAGATAACACCAGAAGTTGGTATAAATAACTCACATATGAGGCTGGAGAGATGGCTCAGCGGTTAAGAGCACCGCTGCTCATCCTAGAGGACCTGAGTTCAGTTCCTAGTGCCTACCTGGTAGCTCACAACTCCGTATATTGCAGTTCCAGGGGATCTGCTGCTCTTTTTTTGGCATTCACCTGTGGTACATAGTTGTATATGCGAACACAACACCGTGCTACAGTAAAGTGATAAAAATAGAGGCCTGGCTTGCCTTTAAAAAAATCACTCCACACACCACCATTACATCTGGCTTTTGGGTGATTAGATATCATGTCTCTCCCGCTATGCTTCCCTCTGTGTCATCGGCTACTCGTGACATTAGAAAGCTCTTAGTGTTGAGCTGCCTCTGTTTCAGTCTATGTATGTCAGGCCAGGCTGTGGCATTAGATAGGCTCAAGACTCAATAATTTTTAGGAAAAAGGATTGGGATTGATTTCTTACCCTGCAAGTCAACTTTGGATTAGTAGGGCAACCCCTCTATGTTTTAGTAACCCAGGGAAGGGGGCCACTCAAAGCTCTTCTACAAGCCAAGGGCTCACACAGCCCAGCCTACCCTGTAGTGGACAGGAAAGTCTGACTCCTTTATCAGTTGCCCTCCAGTGACATATCCTCCTGTAGCTTTGTGCCTGCAGGTGCAGCTTTCTCCCTGGTGTCACCACCAGGTGTCTTGTTCTCCTTCACATGTTTGGAGTCTTGGTGATGATAGACACTCTGTTCTCAGTTCTCTCGGTGTAGCCCATAATCTTGGATGTAGCATCACCCCCTTTGTCTCAAAACTCAGCCACACCCTCAAGCCTGAAAAACAAAGGACACTTAAACCTCTCAGCTTGAATATCTTCGGCTCTCTCAGGCAGTATGATCATTGCTGTAGGGAGCCATGCATTTGATCAGGAAGCAGTTAATTTACTTAACCAAGCTTTGTGTGGTGGGCATTATTTCACCCACAGTAAGTGGAAGCCAAGGTAGACATGGATACTGCGTGCTCACACTTAATAGAGAAGTCAGAAAACTGAAGTGATAGAGTTTGGAGTTTATCATAAACTCAGCTGGGCTCCTATCACTTCCTGGCTATGTAGGACAAGATCCACACACACTTTGCCTCAGTTTTACCCCTCTGAGAAGTAGGTACGTTGATATTTCTGTAATAGGATTACTGCAGAGAAAGATGGATAAAGCGTCTTACCCACCTTATAAAGCATTAAGAATGGCTCTGACATGCTGGAAGCCCACGTCAGGTACAATTGCAGCTTCACCACCATTACCAAGTTCTCAGAGGCAGCAAGGCTTAGAATGAGCTAATGGGAGCTGTTTCATACTTTCCTACAAGAGTCCGATCGTTATTTGTGTCTCCCATTAGTCCTGGAAACCCGACTTCCGAGGACTCAGGCAACCCCTGAAGACTGGCCACTGTTTGTCACTGTGCAGGGTCTGACTAATCCCTTGTTATTGGCCATTTGTGTTGTTCCCACTGATGCTCTGATGCTGTGCCTTGAAGTCACAGCATCTAATCCCTTTCAAACATTCAAGGAGCTTTTCATTACGAAGGCTCAGAGCCTGGGAAGAATCACTGAATAGCAAGGGAACATTGTCAAGCAGCGAGGAGATGACTAATGAGTCTGAAAGCCAGACTGAAGGACAGCAGAAGAGATTGCAGGTGTGATACGCTGGACCAGTGCCTGCCTGTGTTAGGGGTCAAGTCTTGGGTGACTAGAGTTTATGGGGTGGAGTACATATGTGAGTGTGAGTACACACATATTCACAAGCATAAGGATGCCAAAGGGCCACCGTGGATGACATTCCTCATGAGCCATCCACATTATTTTTTAAGACAGGGTCTCTCACTGGTCTGAAACTCAGCAAGTAGGCTGGGCTAGCTAGCCAGTGAGCCGAAGGGTCTGCCTGTCTCCACCTCCCCAACCCTAGGATTGCATACACACACCTCCACGCCGGGCTTTTTCATGTACGTGCTGGAGATTGAACTCAGGTCTTTATACCTCCCTGGGAACTAACCATCTCCCAAGCCTCAGGCTACTGTTCTTAAGGAAAAGTATATTCCGAGTCCCTCTGTGGCTCCCCACCTCAGTCATCCAGACAAAGAGATGAAGGAAGAATTGGACATGGAAGCCAAGGGCAAAGTTCTGTTAATTCCTCATCTGTGTAGAAAGATCACTCCCGTGGGTTTACATCTGAGCCCTGTCTTTAGGATCGATCCCATAAAGAAAAGCAAGCCACTCCCTGCTACTGCCCCTCAGTCAGATGGCACCAGAAACGAAGATACTCTCTGCCATCCTCAGCCCATCCCAACCATTTCAACACTTTTGCAAAACTGTCCCTCCCAAGGTAGGGCTGGGAGCACACCCCGTCCAAAACGCTGGCCTAATTAAATCCTGACAGATGCAGGGCTCTTTCACAGCTGCCTGGTAGCTGGATCTGCTTGCAGGCTCTGGCAGGGACAGATGCATCTGGCATTGCTGAGGTAGTTAATATTGGCGTTAGCCAAGAATGGTGGAAATGGTGGGAAATGTGTTCCTTTCTTACTCTAAGGCACAGGAGAATTGGGAGAGAAGTGCATCTTTCCTCCCCGTTTTAAACTGCTTAGAAAAAGGGGCGGTGCAGCCTCAGTTCATCACCAACCTGCGAGATACTCTTTTGTATTCCATTTGTAGGCCAAGCTGGGGATGTACAGTGGCTTCTGCAGGCTTTGAAATGAGGTGGCAGTTTAACCACATCAAACGCAGGATGAAGTGAGGCCCGGCTCATCGGTATTCCGCCTGCCTGCCTGCCGCTGACATTGCATCCGCTAATCCCGAAACAATAGGCTCTAAAGGAGAGGCCGCATGCTTTCGTGGTTGGAAATGAATGGAGAGGCCTGAATTAGGCCAGTTCCATCTCCTGCTCTAACCTGGCATGGCGCCAGCGTGTTCAGCCTGACCCAGGAGGATTCATATCATGTGAAAAACTTAAATCGAGTCTGTCTGCCAGTGCATACGGTCCTAATCCGTTAAATATTTCCCGATAACAATGCACGTGGGGCCCTTTAGCTCCACAGACAGTCGTCCATGCAAATAGAGCCACTTCTGCCTTGTTTGTTCTTGTTTTTGTTTTTTAAGGCAGAATTGATAATGCCCCATTCCTACATGATTTACCCACATCCCTCATGCAGCATGCAAAGTGTCTGGCGTGTCTTAACCTTCACAGGCATTGCTCTCTGCTCTCTGGGGCCTGGCTCTCTTGATGTAAATCAGAGGGTTTCACATGAAGAATTGTCTTTCTCTTTGATTAGCTACTTATGTGCAACCAGAAACTCTGTCTATATCCAGCTATAGAAATTTGAGCCCTAAAGAGAATGGCCTTGAACACTGCTGGTCTTTGCAGCCTTCTGCTCTCAGGAAAATTAAAAAATGGGGACTTGAATGAATGGGGCTTTTTTTTCCTTTAGAGGAAGCATTGCTGTCTGTATTAGAACATTTTTTTTCCAAAAATTTTTATTTTATTCCTCAGGGAGTGATTTTTTTTGTTTCATTTCCCACAATCCAAAAATGGAGATAACCTTTTCAGTATTATAAAAAAAGAACACAAGAACAACCTTTTCTTCAACAAGGATTTCTCAGGCATCCCTGGGCACTGAGTTACATGCTGGATAAATGGGCAGGACATCACCCTGCTGGTGAGGGTGAATTCTGGACCCCTTCCGCCCGGACACCGGTCTTGGCTTTCTGTGCCTAGAATCTATGGGTACTGTTCTGAGGATACAGCCTTTGTGTGTGAGGATTCCCCTGTCAGAGACATGGACAGCACAGCCTTCTTACTGCGTCAGGACTCCTTAGTATCTGGGACCACCCCCACTGCTGTCTATGGTACCGCTGCTCTAGTTGAGGCCATTGCTAAGCTATCATTGTCATTATTACTACAGAACAAAGTTGTTGCTCAGAATGAAATGGTACCCACATGGCCCCTGTCCTGTGGAAGGTAGACGCCAGAGAGAAGATTGTAGTGAGGTGACAGTTGAGGAAAGAGAACCAGCTCTCCATGAGACAAATAAGGGACATTCTCCTCATCAGGAATGTTCAGGAAAGCTTCCTGTGGAGCAGACGATAGACTGAGGATAAATGGAAGGAGAGACATCAATTCATTACAAAATAATAATTACAGAGAGTGCCAGGCTGGTGAGATAGCTCAGCGGTTAAGAACACCGACTGCTCTTCCAGAGGTCATGAGTCAATTCCCAGCAACCACATGGTTGCTCACAACCATCTGTAATGGGATCCGATGCCCTCTTCTGGTGTCTGACAGCTGCAGTGTACTTACATACATTAAATAAATAAATCTTTAAAAAAATGAGAAAGAAAAGAAAGTGCCTCGGCTTTAACCATCCCATGACCACTGCCATTATCATTTTAGTGTGAGGCCTTCCAACTTTTTTTCACAAAATACATATTCAAAGCTGAGTGGTAGTGGGGCACACCTTTAATCCCAGAACTCAGGAGGCAGAGGCGGACAGATGTCTGCGAGTTTGAGGCCAGCCTAGTCTTCAGATCTAGTTCCAGGACATCTAGGGATGCACAGAGAAACCCTATCTTGAAAAACAATTGTGTGAGTTCTTTCATCAACCCTACATGGCTGACATTTTCCTATATCCGAAGTCAAGATCAATTTCTTAAGAGCTACGAGCAACATAAGCCTCCTAGCTCCTGGGTCTCAGGTGCTTGCCTGCCCTTCATGCCTACCGTTGTTGAGTCAGGGGGAGGGGGTCTGCCCACAGAGACAGGCTTCTAGGGCGCCCACCTGGCAGCTTGGCCTTGTGGCTTGTGACTCGGCTGCAGAGCTGCTTTCCAGCATCCAGCATCCCGCATCCAAGCTCCCAGCAATGTGTTCTCATCTTGCTCAGTGGTCCTCAGCTCTGTGGCTGTGTCTGAACCCCTAATTTGGGTTTGTGATACACATTTATGGTGCTTATCTGGAATGGAAACCTGTGTTTACACATATGAGGAAAATTGAATACACAGGCACTTCACCTTACTTCTTGAAATACCTCTCATGTTTCTGTTACCTAACACTGAAGGAGCTGTTAAAGGCTCTGTTCCAGAGATCATAAAGACCCCCTCTTTTCAAGAGCTTCTTGGAACATGACTTGTCTGTCCTCGTATTGCTGAAGGCTGGGATCACTAAAGTCACCTTTAAAGGAGATATTTTTATGGACTCAAAACAGGAAAGAAAAAAATCAATGTTTGAGCTGTGTGAATTGCTTTGCAGTTTGCTCTCAGTGACTCAGTAACTGGCAGGTTCCTTCTTAAGCTCTGTGATCTGATTGACAGCATCTCTTGTGCTCTCAGTGAGGGCTCCATTAACATCATTTTAGGGCTGGTGAATGCTTTGGGTCCCACTCTATGGCCACACTCTGGCTCACTCTAGCCATTTCGTGGCAGAAGCCTGGTATGTACTAAGTCTCGGACTTTTCACCTTAGCTCGGAAGCTGCCTGTGTGCTGTGGAGTGTCTTCTCCATTTTGGCTTGCTTTCCTCTTGGTTTTCAGTCTCATAGACTGACCCTGAGTCAGTCCAAGGTGTGTGAGGAGATAATCAAGGTAATCAAGGTTATTCAGCTACGTTGCAGAAGGACCGCCTTAGTCTGGACCCAAGTAGCACAGGCCGAGTGACTCGAGCATCAGAAGTTCATTCCTCACAGATATGGAAGCTGAAGTCTCAGATCAAGGAGTTGGCCAATTCGGTTCATGGTAAAGATCTAGTTGGTTTGTAGACACCCACCTTCTCTCTGTGTCCTCACTGGGTAGAGAGAAGCAGCTCTTCAGTGTCTCTTATAAGAATGCTAATCCCACTTTAAGAGTTCCCCTCTCCTAACTCCATCTAAACCGCACCACCTTCCAGTAGCCTGGCTCCACTAGTGTCAGAGCCTCAGCATAGGAATCTGGGGATGACTCAGGCACTGAGTCCATAACAGGCAGCTTGGGATTGAGGATTAAGAAGAGCAAGCCACCAAGAGACTGTGGCTGCCAGGAGATAACATCCAAACTAGCAGGATGGTGGTGCGGCTGGATGATGCGGAGGGACCACGGTGTCGTGGAAAGAGAACATTTGGTGACACCATGTGCCACCTCAGCCACTAATTGTGGCTGTGAAAGATTTTCTTGCTCTCTCCCACCTTGCCCGTTTTTCTCTGCCAAAGTGGGGGCAGTGTCGATCACTGCAAAGGTTTCCCACTGGTGTCCTCCTCTCAGTCAGTGAAGAAATAGCTGTGGGCCTATTGTTTGCGTGTCATGCAACAGACACTGTGTTAGGTAGAGAAATTAAATTAAATTTATGCCATGCTTGAAAGTGGGTAGCCGGGCATGGTGGTGCACGCCTTTAATCCCAGCACTTGGGAGGCAGAGGCAGGTGGATTTCTGAGTTCAAGGCCAGCCTGGTCTACAGAGTGAGTTCCAGGACAGCCAGTGCTACACAGAGAAACCCTGTCTCAAAAAACAAAAAGAAAGAAAGAAAGAAAGAAAGAAAGAAAGAAAGAAAGAAAGAAAGAAAGGAGGGAACGAGGGAAGGGGCAGGAAGGGAGGGAGGAAAGGAGGGAGGGAGGGAGGGAGGGAGAGAGAGAAAGGAAGAAAGGAAGAAAGGAAGGAAGAAAGGAAGAAAGGAAGGGATGGGTCCACGCCCTGGGTACTGATTCATGTCATGTCAAAAGGCCCAGGAAAATAGACACCTGAGCCATTCAAAGAATTGAGAACAGGGCATTGGGGACTGTGTCCTATTTTGAAGAGGAGGCTTTATAGACTTTACTAGGGACTTCAAGTTTGTATCCTCTCCAGAAAGTCACATGGTGTGGACCTCCTCCCCAGGTGATGCTGTGTGACACAGGCCCTTTGGCATCATGGAGATTAGATGAAGTGTTGAGAGTATGTCCTTTGTGTCAGGATCAGTGTTCTTTGATGAGGAGACACTGGGGGGCCAGGAGAGATGGCTCAGCAGTTAAGAGCACTTGCTCCTCTTGCAGAGGACCCAGGTTTAGTTCCCAGCACCAGAGAGCCAGTGCCCTCTTCCGGCTTCCTGGAGAATCCATATGCGTGTGCACATTCACACACTCACACACACACAGACACACCTGTACTCATAAAAAAAAATAGTTCTTGTTTAAAAAATTTTTAATTAAATTTTTAAAAATTTTTAAAGAAAATAGTCTCGGTATATGGGTCCCTCCTGGTCCCTAATGGTTGAATAAAAGTAACTCAGACCAAGAAATTGTGGGAACAGAGTTCCATAGCAGAACTGGGAGAAAGAACTATTTGTAACTCTATTACCAGAATATACACACACACATGTTTCTTAAATGCCAGGTAGGCCTTGAAAATGGGAACAGGGACAATTGAAGGTCAGAGTGGATGAGGTACTGAAATCAAATGCTGGGTTTCTTTCAAGGCCAGAAATAGACTTACCTACCTAGTCATCACGTGATAAGCACCCAACCAGAAGCCAGCCTGACCACCAGCAGGCCTCCTCACCACCATGTCTTCACTGCTGTCCTGTAGCTATGGGGCTGAGATGACTGGTTTTCTGTTATAGCTTGACATGAGGAACCCTCCATTCAGCCTACAGTCATTAGATCACATCCTTACGTGTAAGTGGCCAGGTCTGACAATGGCTGAAGGTAGGTGGTTGGTAATCCCTCTCCCTTATTTTTTGTGTCTTTTAAATTAATTTTCAATTAGGCTTTGAAAGGACAAAGTATAAAATCAACTAACTTACAATTAATTTCAACAGTAATTATGCAAAAATTCTAGGCATGTGAAAGATGGGGAACATGGAATAATTAGTTGTGGGTTTTTTCACTACTGTAATTACAGTGATGAATATGCATGAGACCATTTGGGAAGGGAACTCACAGCAAGCAATTGTGTGTAATTAAACTTTTAGCTGGCAGTGCTGTGTTGTAGTCTCTTGAAACTGTTAGTTAGCAAAGTCTGCCCAAACAAATATCCCCCCAAAATATAAAGACATGTTGCCATCCTTTTTTTTTTATTATTAATTACGTGGGTTTCTAGTTTCTTTGAGCCATTTGTATGCCATGCATGACTGTCCAGGATGTGGCATGAACAATACTGTGGAAGATTTTTATGGCAAGATCAGCTCAGACTTTCTGTGGATACTACTTGATTTCCGTTCATACCGCCATTAAAGAGCTCTCCTTTGGTGCACAATAGTTAAGGGCCTCCATACATGTGATGGGGTATATGGAGATGGGCATGCAGCCATAGTGTAATCACAGCACCTCCTGTGGTAAAGTGCATGCTCACCATTGAGGTGTCATCCTTCATGCAAGGCCTGCTCAGTTACTCACCCACTAAGTGATGGGTGGAGACGTGGACCCAGGCTGGTTTAGCACTAAGACAACTCAGCCATTCACTCTCCTTTTTTCTAAGAAGAAAGAAGGAACCTGTTTTGGTCCCCACTGTAGATGAAAAAATGGCATTTATAACTCCCTTCTTTCCAAGAGCTCTGTTTCTGCTACAGACAGGCATGTCTGAAGTGCCCAGCCAGCAAAGACAGGCCCAGAGGAAGAGTCGTGAAGAATAACAGCAGAGGTGGTGCTGGCAGTATTAGCTACTGAACCACTGGTGTCTATTGAGCCCTTATACTGTTTGTCATCACTGTGCTGTTCTTAACAAATACTTACAGAAACAGGTGGTGTTATTCAGCATTTTAGTGAAAAAATGAGGTTTAGGGAGTTTAAGTAATTTGCCAGGGTGGCAAAGAGTGAATGGAGAAGCCAAGATCCACACTCAAGGCTGGGCACCAGAGCATCATCTGTAACCTCTCTTCAGGGATACAGGCTACATGCCCCAGGTAGAAAAATGTCCCAACAGAGGCTGTCTTCAGTCTTGCTCCATGCTCTGAGAACCAAAATTTGAGTTAGAAATATCAATAAATGCCCCCTGGTTGTATAGGAGGTGATATTTGGATAGGTACAAATGAGAGCAGTGTGGATTGTGCCTTAAGGTTCCCATTTCTGAGGATCTTGCCCAAAGGAGGCTGTTCTACCTGGGCCCCTTTCTTTGAGGTCACTGGCCACCTTCTAGAACAGTGTGTGAGATCTAAAGGCAATCGCAGTTCACCAAAGGGCCCAGCCTAGGCTACAGTTGGTGCTATCTGCATAGCCCTTCTCCACTTCTCAGTAAGCTCAATGGTTTTCAGTCTTTATTTAAAAAAAAAAAAAAAAAAGTCTCATCATAGGCATGCTACCAGAGTGCCATTAGCAGAATGGGGAAGAACCTTTCGCCAAGTGAAGCAATTTCCTTGTTCTGTAATTAAAGCAATTTGGGAGCTGAATGTATTGATGAGCAAACTTACTGAAGTGAGACAGAAGTGGTTCGCAGGGAGCAAGCGTGTCAGAGGGAAATGTGCCCTGTGAGTCTCTCCATCATAAACCCACTGTCCCAAGTGGGGCGGGTCTGCATCATCTCTGGATTGCTGTGTTGGAAGCAGCAAAACAGAGGTGCTGGGGTGCAGGAAGCAAGCAGTTTTTCCCTCCAGATGCAAGCCAGCCCGCCAGCCAACAGCGAGTGCACTCTGCTCACCTTCCTCTCCTGACCTTGCCTTGTTTTGTGTGCTTTTCCCTGCTCTGGTCCTGACCTTTAGGAAAGTTTCTCAAGAAGGTGGCTCAGAATTTTGGGCATTTCTACTCTTGGCTTATCCTATCAGCACTGTAGAGGTTCCCTGAGGGGCAAGGCTCCAGGTTGCCTCATGTTCTTGTGCACCCCGGCCCTCAGGCCCTCACACGAAGCAGTGCCTTCCCTGTGAGCTCCCCAGCTCCGATCCCTCTTCCCTCATAAGTGACCAGAATTTTCTAAATCTAAAATATATGTTTCCCAAGCTCCACTGATCAAGATCGATATTCTGTTCTTTTGGCATTTGCTTTATTCTTGATTCTAACAAACCCCATGGATTTAGGGTAAGTTAAGGCAACAAATCCTTGGGTTTTTTTTTCTATAGCTTCTCTGAGCAGAGGGGATTTTCACCTTCAGCAAGCAGTGCATCCGTCGCCATGGTCCACAAGCACCAGCAGGAACCCCTCAGGCCAACTGTGGCCAGACTTTTCCTAGGAAAACTTTTCCAGTGTTCTCTTTCATCCACACCTCTCCTTCCAGTCTTTGTTGATGAAAAGTGACTATTGAGGAGTGGGAAGTAACGGGCTTCACATGGTGAGCCTGCAATTGTTCTTGCCTGCAGTGTTAAATATGTTGAAGAGCTAGTCATACAACTTGTTGAGGTTGGGGGGTGGGGAGCTTCAGGTTTATGTGTCTGGGTACACATGCACCCATGGGCATAGGGGGAGACCACAGGCCAGTCTCGGGTGTTGCCCTCAAGTACTGTCCACTTTGTTTTTTTGTTTTCTAATACGTTTTGGGTTTTTTGTTTGTTTGTTTCGTTTTTTAAAATCTTATCTGTGGGAGTGGAGGTCAGAGTACAGTTTGGGGCACTTGCTTCTCTCACTCAACCATTGGGTCCCAGGGGTCTAACCCAGACCTCAGACTTGGCAAAAGGCGCTTTTACTACTGAGCCGCCTTTCCAACCTTCAGCCTTCAGCCGTGTTTCTGATTGTCTGAGCCCTGGAGGTCCCCAATTAGGCTAGGCTGGCTGGCCACTGAGCTACTGGGATCTCTGCTTCCTCAGCTCTGACACTAAATGTGTGTGTCACTGTGCCCTGTGTTTTACTGGCTCCTAGAAATCAAACTCCATGGTCCTCGTGCTTGAGTGGCCAGCACCTTACCAACTGAGCTGTCCCGTTGCATGTCACACCACATATCTCATGCACGAGAAGAAGCGACCCTGCTCGGGGTGACACAGACAACTTAATATTGGGATTAAGACTCAGAGTGGGGGCTGGAGAGATGGCTCAGCGGTTAAGAGCACTGGCTGCTCTTCCAGAGGTCCTGAGTTCAATTCCTAGCAACCACATGACATTTCACAGCTGTCTGCATCTCCAGTTCCAGGTAATCCAACACCCTCACAGACATACATGCAGGCAAAATACCAATGCTCGTAAAAAATTTTAAAATATAATAATACATTATTTTTTTTTAAAAAGACTCAGAATGGGAAGTTCTTCTGGGCCAAAAAAAATGGGGAAGGCTTGCCATGCCTCCTCCTACTCTGCTGGAATCTTTATAGAGTAACAAGTGTGAGCAGCTTGTGGGTCTGCCTTCACACACGATGCTGCAGACCAGCTGGGGGTTAGGTTTGTCCTGTTGAGATCACAAGGGAAGTCGGTAATCACGGCTGACGATGTGTAGTCCTCCTCTTAAGCCCATGAAGAATGCAATTATCTATCTCCTGCATGTGTGTGTGTGTGTTCAATTAGTGCTGTTGGATGGCCATAGGTACTATCACCGGAGGGGCTATGCTGGGTGAGAAAGGGGCTTACAAACCCCAGACACACAAGTACATGTCAGCTGGCATGAATCTATTTATGCTCCTGCCTGCACATCCCTCACCCTAACCCCCAGTGTAGACCTTATGTGGGTGTGAACGGCAGTGTTTCCCTGGTGTGCTGGGGGAAAATACCACCAGAAGGAATACTTGGCGTATGAAAACAGCAGAATTAAGCTAGAGGCCCTTGACTTTTGGTCAGGAGTAATTCCTCATTTGCTCTGACTCAGAGATTCTTAAGCGGGAGAGAACGCGCATCGGGAGTCCAGAAAATTAAATCCTTATTAGAGAGGGGAATATTCATTCACGAATTCTTGAGTGGTGCTAATAGTGCTTATAATAGCTGATGCTGTGTGTGGTGAGAGTCAGGGATGCTGGTAGATCATAAACCCATAATTTGCAGCTTATTATTATTATGGATTAGGTTTGCAGATATTATAGTGTGACTTACTTACATATGTGTGTGTGTGTGTGTGTGTGTGTGTGTGTGTGTGGTGTGTATGTGTGTACAGCTGAGCTTGGTGCTTAGAAGTGAGAAGGACAGACTATAACTATGACTGAGATGAGACTCCAGCCCTTGAGAAGTTCAGTGTCTTTTTGGCAGGAAGCTATCAGCATCAGTAACTCCACAAGAAGAGCAAGCTGTGCCTTGAGTGTAGTAGCAGGGCATCAGAGTGGAGACGGGAGCACAAGATGCTTATTTCTGAATATTTTTAAATGTCAGAGAAAACATGGCTCGCTGACCATTTGAGTCCTGGGGTTGACTGATGTCTGGGCAAGGAGGCTGAGCTGGGAAGGCTGTATCAGGCTAAGAGAGCAACGGCCCTCTCTTTGGGGACTTAGACAGAGACATACCTGGAAAGTCCTGTCATTGTAAGACCAGCCTCACTCCCAGCTCTTCTCAAGCATGATTTGAGTTTACTTCAGGCTCGGGGTCTTAATGTTTGGGATTCCACCACTGACCAGGGCTCCAGTCATTTAAAGGCCCATCTTAGGAGATAATCGGCCACCAGTCCACTCCCATAGCCACTGCCAGAATGCAGGTCTTTGTGAGTTGCTGGAATGAAGGCATCAGCTCCTGTTTCAATAAGTGACAGCATGTCTTCACAAAAGACACACTCACTATAGAACTACTATATGGATTCTAGGCCTGGGGCTCGGAAGTCCAAATTGAATATGAAGCATCTTCTGAAGCAAGACATTCACGGAACAAGCAAAAACACTAAAACATAGGATTGGGGATATGACAGCAAAAGATTACATGAGTCAATCTGACTGTACCCACTGTGGACAAAGTTGGAACAGGATGAACAATAGAATAAATAGTATCTTTGTCTGTCTCATGCTGCTATAACAAAATGCCCGTGGTTGGGTAATGGTAAAGAGCAGAAATGTATTCTCCAGAGGCTGGAAGTCTGAGATCAAGGGGCCATAGGTTGATGTCTAAGGAGGACTGATCCGTGCTTCCAAGACAGCATCATCTCTTCCTCTAGAGCTGAAGAATGCTGGATCCTCGAGTGGCAGTAGGGCATGGCACCAAACAGTCATAAGGCAACTTTTCCAAGGACCTTATCCGCACCACCAAAGAGCACTAATGCGTCTTACTGTCCTATCTTTAAATACTGTCACATTGATGATAAGTCACACTGAATTTGCTGGGGACAAAGTCACAGCATAGTGTTGGGGATGTGGCTCGACTGATAGAGCACTTGCCGCACAAATATTTCTGGATTGTTGCTCATAGACTAGGATAAAATACATGAGTACATCTAATGCAAATAACAAGAGGAAGCAAGGAAATGAATGAATTAATTAATTAATTAATAAGAGAAGTGGCAAATACATACTCCTGGCAGAAAATTCCCAGTGAATGAAAAACAGAAGCAAATGAATGAAGGAAATTGAAAACAATATCACCATGGGAACAAACACAGTAATAACTGCAGGTAAGATAACTGCAGGCTTTCCCTCAAGATAATTAGTAACTCCTGAGGGGAAATGAGTTCCAGGCCAGCCTGCATTACAGAGACAAGACACTCTCCAAAGTCAGTATTGTGCTTTATTAAGGTATAGTGTGTTTAAAATTACAGATATCTGCTAATGTCTGGACTATTTATGGTAAGCTATATAAAAAAAACTGAACAAAACAAATATAGGAGCTAATGGTTATCTAAGGGGGAGGTGGGGCTGGAAGGCAGATCAGAGAAACAGCTTACTTTTCAGCTTTGAAAAGTGCGTGTATAGCCTATACAGGAAAAATCTTAAATAAAATAACTAGCCATGTATAGCCTATACAGGAAGAATCTTAAATAAAATAACTAGCCAGGGTAGTTCTGAGATTGCCGGTGTCCCTTGTCTATCCTGTATTGACTTCTCCCCTTTCCAGTGACTGGGCATCTTTTGACTCCCTGACTGTGCTTAGTAAATGTTTAATAAGTAAAGAAATGGGCTCTGTGCTGGCTGGTGTGCCACACAGTTCATTCTCCTATCACCTTGATCCTTGTGGATCTGGGTCCCTCTTCTTGCAGAGGCCAGCTTGGGCCCTCACTCAGCAACAGAAAGGCTTTGATTTCTCACTTGCTTGTTTTATGCAGCCTGTTAATGTTTAAAATGTGTGCCCGAACTCCAGCCTGTCTTGGTCAGCTGGAGGGCTTTCAGCAGGGATACATGGGCTCTAAAGTGGCCCCAGGGAAACTCCGTTCTTATTTTCCCCCTTTAAGAATCAAGCAGGTAATACGGGATCCCTCATAGCCCCAGACCCTGTAGTTATTCATCTATTATGAAAGAGTCAGCTCCTATGACCTGCTGCCCAGGAGGCCCCTGGTGTTGAAATGAATCCTGGAGAGCCTTGTCATTAAAATGCCCCACCGCTCCGCCAAGCCTTTTTGTCAAGAGGCACAAACATGAGGCATCCAAGGAGAAGACAGGGTTGCTCAGGCAGGCAATACTGCACAGCCTCCCAGGGAGATCATGGTGGCAGAGAGCAGACAGATGTATTAATCATTCAAGGGCCTCAGAGCTGATATTGAGACCAAGTTTGCTGTTTCCTGTAGGAACATTTTAGTAGCTTCCTTCTAAGACAACAAAAGAAACAAGAGCCAGCCGGGCATTGTGGTGCATATCTGTAATCCCGGTGCGCAGGAGGCCAAGACAAGGGGATTAGGAGTGTAAAGCCAGCCTGGGCAACATAGATGGACTCTGTCTCAGACAGGGTACGGGAGCAAAAGCCAGTGGAGATGAGTTGCATTTGATTTCTCCTTGATTTCTTGATGTCTCTCTCTCCTTTTTTTTTTTTTTTTTTTACACTAGTAATTATATCTTCTGGCCATAATTGTTAATGTTCTGCATGGCTAGACTAATTTTTCAGAATTAGTTCATATGTGGAACAATCATATTCTGAGTTTTGTGAGTCTAAAAAGTCATCATCATGACTATCCTACTTGGACAGTAGAGCAGAAAAAGCAACCAGAGGCAACTCTCAAGAGAATGGGTATGATGGTGTATCAATAAAGCTTTATTTATAAAAACAAGCATGAGGTCGGCCTTTGGCCATCCCTGGCTAGAGGACAGATGCTGGAAGATATTCAGGCTGTAGAAGACTAGAGGGTAAGATTTTAGAGACCACCCCTGATCGGTGTTTGGAACATGGGTTGTTTCTCTTAGGCCATAGACCAAGGAGTGAGCTGGGAGCTTAATTGCTTCTGGAAAAGAACTTTATAGGTAAGGAGAGAAAAATGTGGAACAATAGAGAAGGACAAGACAGGAAGTTGAGGGAATGGCTAAGGGGTTTATATGGTGCCAGTCAGCCAACAATGGTCACTTGGAAGCTGAATGAGGAAGATGTGGCCCTGGGTTGAACATAACTAAAAGCCCTCTCACCCAGTCTAACACCAGAGCCTCTGTCTCCAGGAACTGGCTGGAGGTGCCCTTTGAGGAGCCATGTTGGGACCGGAGGGGATTTGTTCTCTCGTCACCTACTAATGAGATTTTATTTGCATTGACTTAGCTAGACAGATTTTTCTCTCCCCAGTTTATTGGGTGAACCTTTTCCCTACAGTATTATCTGTGGGTGATTATGCCATACTCCCAGCTGATCAAAGTACCCTGCTCTCAAATCCTGCTGGAGTTAGCATATTCTGCCCTGGCCGCTGTCACAGAAGGCTCAATAAACCATTGCATTGTAACTCAGCAAGCCTTATTACTGGACCAGAAACCAACTGACCATTGAGTTTAAAGAATGTCTGCTAAGCATTTAATTTTACAGCCTCCACCAAACACTCCAGGTAAATAGATACAGTAAGCAATAGAAATAGTAATTTCGCACAGCCCTTACTCAGCGAATTCTGGGAGGCACGGATATTCATTTAAGCTCCTTGCAGGAGCAGCTGAGATTGTCCTGAGAGGAATCCCAGGACTGCTAAAGCTCTGCCTTGTGCAGAAGAGGGGACTCCACCCCCTGCAAGCTTTGACTCTAGTGGGTCAGTTCATTTCAAGTCTACACATCTGTGCTGTCAATTCTATACATCTGTGCTGTCTTCCCTGGCGTTTGTTCTTGCTTTGTTTGCTTAACGCCATTCTGTGCTCTGCAGTGGGAGTGGTGGGAAGGGACTCTGGCTCTCCATGCCCACGGCACTTGTCCCTTGATGTTTTTTTAAGTGATAACATAATTGAGCAGAGTTCTGAAAAGGCCACCCAGGCCCTGGCTCCCAATTACCCTCATCATGAAGTCTTGGAAGCAATCTGAATTCCCATTAAAAAAAGAGAAAAGTCCGCTTCCACCTTAAATAGCCAATTAAACGCTTTCCCCTCCAGCCAGTTCTGAAACTGCCCTGGGCCCCGCTTCTTGACTGAGAGGCCATTAGCCAGCTACTTCCCTAGGTTGTCTCTAGGTTATTCCTCCTCACAGATGACTAGATCCAAGGTCTCAGAGTTTTAGTAGGATACCTCGAACTTTCACTATGCTCAGGAGCTGACCTTGGGGTGAACAGGTTAGAAATTGATGGGAAAAGAGCTTTGTCTGAGGTGATGGCTTAGTTGGTAAAGTGAATCTGGTCTCCAGAACCTATAACTAAAAGAAGCTAGAGGCGGCCAGTTCTACCAATCTCATGACTCCAGGGCCAGCTCTCATGACCAGCTCTGGCACACTCTCAGCCCCAGGCCAGCTCTACCCTCCTGCCCAGGTGAGGCGTAGGAACTGCTCTCCCAAGTGCTGCAGCAGGTGAGGGGCAGGGCCAGCTCTCCTGGCTGCCATTGGCAAGGGGCAAGAGGAGAAAAACCTTTCTCCCTCGCCCATGTCACTGGCCACACCTTTCACCATCTGCAATACTCAGAATAGTGGGCCCTGCACCTCACCTGGGCAGCAGGCTAGAGCTGGTCCTTGTATCAGGGTTTGCTGGTGATCTGGCCACAGCGGCATGGGAGCAGGAGAGCAGCAAGGTGACCAGCTCAGATGCCTCTGAGGCCAGATATCAGGGTGGGACTTTGATATCCACCCCAGTATCTTCCTCATTGATGAACTGCTGGAGTGCACGAAGGGGCTGGTCCTACAGATCCAAAACTACAGGATCTCCATGACACAGGGCAACAGCAGGAGATCCGAGAGGGGTCCCAGTGAGGATCCAGTATCATGGAGTAGCAGAAAGCAGAGGCCTTGTAGCAGAGCAACGACTCATTGCAGTGAGCATCTGCAAGCAAAGGCGTGTGGAGAAGGGGTTCACTGTGGGACACAGTGACATGCTACAGCGTCCCTGAGATTTAGTCTTTTCTGTCGAGGGACAGTTTGCAAGGGTCAGCTACAAGGGGAAGGGGAGATGAGTGGGACTGGGTGCATGATGTGAAATTCACAAAGGATCAATAAAAGGGGGTTTGGTTTGGATTGGTTTGGTTTGGTTTGAAGCTAGAGTTAGTAGTGCATGCTTGTAATCCCAAGCTGAAGAGGCAGAGACAAAGGAGGGTCCCTGGGGCTTGCTCACCAGGCCTACCAAGGCCCAGGCCAGCCAGCGGAAAACCCTGACTCAAAAATGTAAGGTGGTCACAAATGTAAGTTGAGGAACAGCCAAGGCTGTCCTCTGGCCTCTTCACGTACATGCATGTAGGCACACACATACTTATACATATATATACACACACATACACACACATACACACACATACACACACATATACACATACACTTTATATATATATATATATATATATATATACACACACACACACACACATACACTTATCCATATATACACACACATACACTTATATACACACACACCATAAAAAAGAAGTTGGGGAAGGATACCCACTGCCAATTTCTCTGGAGTTCCTGGTTTGAGGGAAACCTGCTCCCATTTTCCCAGTGGTAGGCACAGGTTATAGGGTAGGGCCAGGTAGCACTGGAAACTCTTTTACTATGAGAATGACTAAAAATCCAGGGATATATCTACCTGACTTCCATCCTGGGACTTGGTTCTTTGCCATCACCTCTCTGTCCCTCTCCTCTTTTTCCTCCTCTTCTTCCTCTTCCTCCTCCTCCTGCCCCTCTGTGAGTATGAACTTAGAGCCCATTCTCCAAGCTCTCCAGGCCCTATTTGGCAGCCTGTTGCACCCCACCCCTCCCTTTTGGCTAGGGACCTAGCTGGTACTGACTGTGGTCTGATGCTCTGCAGGCCCAGTATTCCCATCACCCCCCCCCTTTCAGTTAATTTTAGCAATTTGAGTTGCCATGGTAATGGTTCAGTGGGGTTTTCATGGCACCCTTTGGTTCAGTCCTTTACTGGTCTGCCCTTTAGATGAAGCTTTTTCAATCCACATCTAAATTGGGACAGGGGATGGACATGGAATGGGGACCCACAGAGGTGAGGAGCCTTAAGATGCTTGTCTTGAACAGGAAGGCTGGGGTGAGTGAGGGGACGCCCTAGCTTTACTGTCACCAAGACAGTGCCTTGAGGCTAGTAGTGGCCTTGAGAGAACATGGGTGCAGAGGCCATAGCAGGAGTGCTGGAGAGAGCCACCTCCAAGCTTCGAACACCCCTGGATACGGGCTCTTATGAGTTCACTTGGCTCAATTAAAAAATAATAATAATATATTAACACTGATGACCGCAGGCTTTGAAACCCAATTTTGCAGAGAGTTTTTAGAAGGGTGGAGTTAGTGGCCCTTATTCATCCATCTAGTTCCTGGCAAACAGGACAGGATGCTAACCCTGCCTCTAAAACTCCCAGACCCGGACTAAGTACTGGGCACCCTGCTCCTTCTAAGTAGATGCTCCTGTGTTTCCGTTCAGTACCTGACCCTCACAGTCCCCGAGATTAGATGCAGGGAAACTGAACATTGGACTAGGGCAGATTACGCTGGGGACTCAGATGAAATGGGATTTGGGGCATTTGGAGACAGGAATTGGAAAGGGATGGGGAAGCAGGGGAGACAGAAAAGAATGAATTAGCAGGCCTGTGGGAAAACACAACTCGGACCCTGCTACAGCCAACCCAGGAAAGCAGTTTGTTCTGGTCTGCTCTAGGACAGCCGTGCAGGCAGACTGCTGTCTCTGAAATAATCCAGGAAGCCAATGAATCCCAGTAACAATGAGCCCCAATCAGCAAGGGCGTGATGAGCGACTGACTGCCTTCTCGTTGGGTCTCTGCTTCCAATTAAGAAGCGAGTAGGAGAAGGCAGACTTTCTCCCTTGACTGATTGCACAAGACTCCTCATGACAGTGAGAGCCTCAGCCCCTCTGCACCAGCAGCCACCACTCAGTACACAGGCACACACACACAGACACACACAGACAGGCATGCATGCACGTGCACACACACGCGCACACACACACACACACACACACACACACACACACACGCAGCGAGAAGCTGTGCCTTGCCCCTATCGGCACTCTCTATCCTCAGCTTGCCCCAGTCTCTGCCAGACCACGTGGACAGTGGCCAACTATTCCCATGTGGGAAGTCTTCATTTCTTTCACTCTGGTTGAATTCAGTTCTCTGAAGGAAGGTGCTTCCTCCATAGTGCAACACCAGAAGGTCAGAACGTGGCACTTGGTGATACTTCTTTCCCTACTAAGCACCCAGCCAGGCACCTGTTAGGTCTCTCAGATCCTGGGACCTTCCCTTCAAGCTTAGGCCGGTACCAGCTTCCTGCTGTTTTTCTGTGAAACTACTTTCCTAACCTGGGCTCCACTTTCAGCTCCATCATTTCTGGGCCACGTGACCTGGGACGAGTTTCTTGCCTGTGAATCTTAAGTGAGGAGTCGCTGAGGAACACATCCTATCAGAGGCGCCCAGCTATGGCCACTATTAAGGGCCCTCTGCCATTCTCCCCCAGGAAGGTGTTATTGAGGCTTAGATGTTATCCAGGGAGGAGCAAGCAGAGTACACTCTGTTCGGTTACATTCCAGTAGAAAATAGGGACAATTGATAGTGTATAACAATGAGTAGAGACAATGGTGCCTGGGAATTTACCTACCTGTGCAGACATTTAATGTGTCTTGAAAACACCACAGGGAACCCAGCAGGTCTGTAGCAGCAGGAGGCAGAAAGAGGCAACCCTGAAGGTCAGAGTGACCACAGGGACAATACCTGTGCAGCCTGGAGGCCAAGTGAGGACTCCTGCTTTGTGCTGAGCATATGGGAAGCCACTGAGGGCTTTGAGCTAAGGACTGAACAGAGCAAGTAAATTTGTGTCTTAAAGGAACACCGTGTAACCACTTGCAAAGGATACTTGAGCACTGGAGTTGGCAAGATGTGGGTGACATTGGCTGGGGGGAAGGGACTCTGAGACAGGGGCTCCAGCACTGAGACAGCAGGACCCATGTTGCAGAACCCTGATTGGCTTGGGTTCCCTGTCAGAACCCTGCTGTCCCTGGGACAAGAACAAAATACACAGCCCTGCCCTCCAGGGGGCCGGGGACCCTGGGTCAACATGCTCATATCAGGAATCTCAAGAAGCAGTAAATTTGCTCATGGCTAATAAAACTCCCCCCTGGGAGCCCAGGGTGGAATGCTTCCGTCACTAGCCCATTCCCTGAATTATTCAGATAGTTTTCTGCACTCAGAGCTGCCAGTGTGCGCACTCAGCATTTCCCTAGGTAATAAGGTTTTGCAGACAGAAGTGGCTCTGATGAACTGATTACAGAGGGAGCTTCGAGCAGCTCTCGGATGTGGTGAACGCACAGGAGCAGCCTTGGACTCCCTGAGAATTTAAACAGGATCAGCTCCTGCTGCTCAGTCTTGTCAAGTGTGGGAGGTGCTGGGTGGCATCGCTCATTCCTCCAAGGATCAGGTGCACAGCTGTGGGTTCCCAGTACTTGGCGGGTGTTCCTATCCGTAACAGTGACACTACACTTCAACTGCTGGGGCCAGGGAGCTGGGACTTGCTGCTTCTGCAGGAAGAGAACAGGACTGAGACAATCCATATCAGCTTACGACCTTCTAGCTGGCAGCTGATGTCACAGAACTTTCTCCAGCGTATGTTCAAAGGCCAAGGATGCTCCCACCTCGGTAATTGAAAGACTCTGGAATGGTGGGGAAATAGCTCTTGAAAGATGGCATGCGCTCTGTCTATAGCCACAGTAGTGGGGCTCATGAAATCTCCTCAGCCTGTGGCATCATCACAAGGAACATTCACCAAGTAAAGGCTCTGAAAGTCCTGAGATGATAGCTATTAGTCAGGGTGGGTGTGGCAAGTGCTTTCTTTGTGGGTCATCGTTCCTAATTTTCATACTCAAAAGGTAGAGTTGAGTAGCTGACTAACATGGGTAGTATATCAAGCATACAATCTCTCATTCTTGACAAAGTTTGCCAACCAGATCTGTACCACTGTAAAATATACTTTCCTCTGTGGAGCTCTGGTCGGTTGGCAGGAGGGAGGAAGCATTTTGTCTGCGGGTAGCGTTGCTCTCTTGCTTTATCCTTAATAATTAACGTGGCTTTTTATGATGAGAATGGAGTTCAATTTAAGCTGTAGGCATTAAGGTAAATATACCTACCTCTGACAAACAGAATCAGGTGCCCAGGCCTATGTGGCAAGTTGGTTTGTAACACAGGGGCCCAGGTAATTTGATAGGAAAGGACAGGCCTTCGGCAATGGTGCTGGGGGAAGCTGGCTGTCAGCGTGGATTGAGAAAAAGCACCTTGGCCTTTATCTTGTTCCATAAACAGGAATTAACTAGCAGTGCATCATCAATGTAAATGGGGACACTAAAGCTATATCTTTCCTTCTGGGTAAAAATTTAGGTGAGGGTTCCTTGGCTAGTACAGAGCAAGCACAAGACATTAAGAAGGAATTGCTGCAGAGGGCTTCATTAAATTCAGAAAGAAGAAAGACACATTTCTCTCGAAAAAGACACTGTAAAGGAAATGAAAAATGAAACCACAGCTTGGAGACTTTGTAAATCACAATGGGATAAGCACCTGTGTCCCAGAACATCCGAAGTACTCTTAATAGTAGTAAGCCGGCCGGCCAGTTTTACTACATTTGATTTTCCTTGGTTTCTTGGACAGGTGTGTGTTTGCATGTTTATACCACCTCCTGGTTGTGAAGGTCAGAGGAGACTTACGGGAGCTGAGTCTCTCATTATTGTACCCTCTGGATCACAGGAGTCAAACTCTGGTTTCCAGGCCTTTACCAGCTGAGCCATATCACAAAAGAATAGCACGGGAAGACATGGAAGGCTCCCGATCTTGATTGTAGGGATAGTTGTGTTCACTTTGCTAAACTCATCTATATGCCTTACATTTTAAAGAGAATTTTTATTGTGCATAAACTATACCTCAATAAACTTGATTTGTTAAAGTATTCAGGTCTGAAGAAATAAAAGGCTTGGGAGAGTTGATTCCCTGCCACATACTTGAATACACACACAACACACACACACACACACACACACAGCAGAGATGTTGAGGAGTCAGTTTGAGACATACCAAATATTACAGAAACAGGAATTCAGTACTCAGGAAGTCAGGCCTTGGAGCTTAGGAGCCATCTTTAAACAAGGTTGCACTTGGTTTGAGGTGTCCCTGGAAGGTGGGCAATGAGGTATGAGCCCCGAGGCCCTTCATTTCTGTGAGGATATGAAGGGCCACACAGAGAAACTTCTGCATCTCCATCTCCTCATCTTCCAGACCTGTGTGGTGCATTTTCTGATTTAGCTCAGTTTACACTATTCTAATATCTGAAATTTTTGGTTGCTTTATGAAAAAAAGGGGGGGTTGTTCTGTTCAAAGTTCTAGAGAGTCAAGGGCTTGTGTTTATTGAGGATTTACTAAGGGGGTGTAAGGTGCCACACATTGTGAGCCAAGATGGGAGGAAGGGAAGGAGGGAGGGAGGGAGGGAGGGAGGGAGGGAGGGAGGGAGGGAGGGAGGGAGGGAGATTGCATCCCTGAATCCCTGTGTCAGAAAGAATGTGGTTATGGGTGTGCATGTGCCTGCAGAAGCCACACGGTTATCTCAGTTGTCATTTCTTGGGTGCTATCTAACCTTCCCCTTTGACGCAGGGCCTCTCAGGCCTGGGGCCATCCAAGTAGGCATGAGCCCCAAGAAGTGAGCCCCAAGAGTCCATCTGTCTCTGCTTCCCCAGGACTGGGATTACAAATGTGTGCCATAATTTTCAGCCTTTTTTTTTTTTTTTTTTTTTTGATGTGGGTTCTAGGGATTGAACTCAGGTCCTCATGCGTTTGAGGCAAGCAGCGGTTACATCATTGAGCAGGCTCCCTAGCCATCTCCCCTTCTTAGAAAGCCCCTCTAATTGTATCATGAGTTTTCCACCCTGATGACCTTATCAAACCCCAGTCACTTCCTCTAGGCCCCACTTCTAGACACATTGTTGGAGTAACTTTGTACCCTCTTAATACTGCAAAACAGGAGTGAAATTCCAACTCAGGAGAACTTGGAGTGATACACTGTAAAGCAATATATAAACCACAGCTGTTTCCTTGAGAACTTTGGTTTTTCATTTAGTAGTCAATACATCTTCCAAATACTTCAGGGCAGTGTATGCTATGTAAATTTTAAAATAGGAGTAACATTGTACAGAAACAGCATAATTTATTAAATCAAGCTGTGACAACAGGCATTTACATTTTGTCTGCTATATTTACTATTACAAACAATGCTTTCATGAATGCTGGTACTAAAATGTAATTTCTGGGCTGGGGCCATAGCACAGTGGTAAAGTGCTTGTTTAGCATGCACAATGCTCTGGGTTTGAACCTCAGCCACGACAAGGAAAAATTATTGCTCATTTTTACTGTGATACTGGGTCAAAAATAATTATAGTTTTAATATACATTTCATCTCTCTGTATCTGTGATGGATTGGTTCCGTGATACCAAAACCCACAGCTTTTGGAGTTTTTTGCACAAAATGTTCTATTTGCATAGACCTCACATACATTCTCCTGTGTGCTTTAAGTCACCTTTGGGTTATTTATACCTAGAACAGTGTGGGTGCTCTGTAACTGCTGTTTAGGGACTAGGGACCCCAAAAATGTCTACTCGTAGTCAGTAAGGATGAATATAACAAATCCTCCATTTCTGAAATCCAGGGGTTTTCAGATGTGAAACCCATCTGGATATACAGAGGGCTGTCGTATGCCATTAATCTCTCCTGCTACCCCATGTTTGTACCCACTTATTCTCCCACAACCCACACCTGAATAAACCCCAGGCATGAATATACGTGTTTTCCCAAGACCCACCCAGCAGAATGTAAGCCCAAAAGCAGCCTTTGGCCGAGCCAATGGACAAAATGCCAGTATCCTGCAGAAATCTGATTTTCATCTGTCAGAATGAAATGGATGGATGGGAAGGAACACCAAGTCAGGGCTCTCAGCTGCTGTGGTCCCTGCAGCAGCCTGGGTGGCATGCCTGACTTAGTCGAAGGTGTTTCTTCTCCCAGGACACTAGCTAGAAAGCTGTCACTGTTAAGTGTTCAGATTTCCGTCCTGGGGGCAGAGCACCCAGGTATGGTGCAAAGCACAGCTTGCCCCTGCAGCAGCCACTGTGGGGCCCTGACTGCTGTGAGTCCAGAGATGGCCAGCAGCAGCAGGCGAATTAATGCGGAGCAAAAGCAGATAGGGGTGGAATCTAAGATGTTTGACAGTAGATCGGGGAGGGCATTCGCTTGAGGG
This sequence comes from Mus caroli, assembly GCF_978045245.1. NCBI lineage: Eukaryota > Metazoa > Chordata > Mammalia > Rodentia > Muridae > Mus > Mus caroli. The sequence goes on from NW_028227257.1 coordinate 78,915,473, forward strand.
ACAGCCAGGATAAATGGAAACTTCATTATCCGTGGATCACACACTTGGAACGCAGGTCGCAGGCGACTCTGATGTTAGTAATTTGGCCAGCAGGCTCATTAAGCTCTTAAGAAAAGTGGGCCTAGTTAATGAATTAATGCAAGATGACATTTTACACACAGAGCAAAAAGACGAGCGCAGGCAGCTCTGAGTTATGTGGCATCATAACTCCCTGAGTGGGTCTGATTGCTGCTTCGAGACTGCCAAAGTGGCAGTGCTGGAGAGAGCCAGCTTTCAGCCAGGACAGTGAGATCCTCCAGATACCAAAGCCCTTGCTCTCCCCTCCTTAAAGAGCTCCCTCTTGTATTAGTAATGCTGCCAATGGTCACACAGATGTCAGAGTTTCACAATCTCTGGACACATTTATTTTCCTTGTGGAAATCTACCCCTCGCCAGCCCAGCCCCCAACAGGGGTCCCTGAGCACTTGTCAAAGATAGATGTTGAGGACATCAAAAATGCAGGAGCAAGTGCTGGAGACAGACAGCAGTGATGTTTGCCCAACAACCTGAATTTGCTTAGTGCTACTGAACTGTGTACTTAAAATGCTGTTTGTGGTGTGTACATTTCATCGTGGCCATTTTAAAGCAATATTTCTTTTTAAAGAGCTAGCATTGCTGAGTGCAAACCCTTGTCGGCGGGTACTATGCTCAACAGTCACGCGCGTATTGCATCTCCCTGATGACCTGGGGCGGGATGCTCTTAACTTTCTCCGCCCTTTCTCAGCGTGACTACTAACAAACTGCAACCAACACCTCTGAAAAACCAACAAGCGCCCACCCCAACTCTCGGGGACCTAGCATTTCTGTAACCCTCTGAAAAGTTCCCAGAATTCCAAACATCACAGGGTTGCAGAAACTCTCTGCAGCTGGCAAAGCCATGCCTCCGCTAGAGCATGAGGTAAATCATAGTCAGCAGCTGTGGACAGTCTGAAGCAGCCCCACACCTGCGTCTAAAATGAAAGCACATTCTTATAATTTAAAGAAATATTTGTTAAAGAAACCAAGTTCTCAAAGTGATCACAACAGGCTTACTTCTCTGTGTGTTTCTGAAATTCACACTCATAGCATGTATTTACATTTGGGGCTGGGTGAGAGTTCAGTGTGTGGATATACCACACACTGACTATCCATTCAGTAGGTGGCCGACCTTTATGGCGGCTGTGAATAGCCTACTATGCTAATTTGCAAGTCAGTCCTGGGATTGTTTTTCAAAACCTTAGGAGAGCCCACTTATAACATTCCGTCTTCTCTTTTCTCCTGGTTTTCTCAGAACCAGGCAGCGGGCAGGTGTTTGTGACTTCGGAGAACCAGCTTGTGTACTACCCCAGCATCACATACGCCATCATCGGCAGCTCTGTCATCTTCGTGCTGGTGGTGGCCCTGCTGGCACTGGTCCTGCATCATCAGCGAAAGCGAAACAACCTCATGACCCTCCCTGTGCACCGGCTGCAGCATCCTGTGCTGCTCTCTCGCCTGGTGGTCCTGGACCACCCTCACCACTGCAACGTCACCTACAATGTCAATAATGGTGTTCAGTATGTGGCTACCCAGGCCGAACAAAATGCCTCGGAAGTAGGCTCTCCACCCTCCTATTCAGAGGCCCTGCTGGACCAAAGGTGAGAGACTGCGGAGGGGGGCATGTAGCATGGGAGAGACAGGTGTGCACACTCCGGGCTACTGAAGTCTCAATAAGAATTTGGGCTTTGTAGCTGTAGGCAATAACAGTGATTGACATTTACCAGTTCCTTATAGAATGTTCCATATCCTCTCATCTTCTGGATGAATCTACGAGGGAAGTAACTCAGGAGCTCCAGTTTTAAGTCACTTATCTAAGGACCTAGAGAAAGGGTCCCTGCTCCTTCCTGGTTAAGCCACAATGTTACAGCTAGTGACCCTCTCCGGGCCTTGTCTGCTACTACAGGAAAGTCTCATGAGAGGTTTGGTTAATTTGTTGACTGAGAATAACTAAGTCTTTTACCTTGTTTGGCTTCACTTTATAAGGTAAAGGGGATGACAAAGAGAACCCCCAAACTTTTATTAAGCATCGGTCCTCATTATTTATGAACCCCAAATATGGAAGGCCAAGAGCAGCACTCTGTAGTTAGAGTGGGGGCCTTAAATCATGCCTGTTCAGGTGTGTATTTGAAGTGGAGAGAGGGAGAGATTAGAAATTGAGATCAAGGCCTCAAATATGTTAAGCACATGCCCTACCACTGTTTACATCAGATAACCCTCTTGGAAGTCCCTGCTTTCAACCAGCTCTTGTTACAACATTCCACGTCCTGCCTTCAGGTCCCCTTCTCAGAGCTCCTTCTTCCCCAGAGCCCAGGACTCACTATGTGTCACATCAAGTATTTTGTAGATGTGCCTCCAGGGTGGCTGGGCTTCTCCATGGACCCTTCCCAGTGGCAGCTCCTGTATGACTTCATCTTCATTTTCCCTCCTCATCAAAAGTAAACAATACCTCAAGGACTGGGAGGGAGGCAGTGCTGCTTTAGGATCTCTGCAGATGAGAATGCGGGACCTCACTCACCTAATGAGCATCCTTTGCATTTGGACCAACCAGAGTAGAGTAAGGATAAAACCGATGAATCTGGAGGCAGCGTGGCAGGGTTCCAGTTCCCCACGTTGCTGCTTATTAATCTGTGATCATGGGCCTCTGATTCCTCCTTAGGACAATGGACATGGAAGCAATGCCTACTTCAGGGGTCATTGTGGGCAATACAGGTGACAGAGGAGAGGTACACAGAGGCACACGGACTCACAGTAGTGGGCGAAGAGAGTGGAAAACAGAAGGTCTTTTCTGTTACATAATGTTGTTGCAAGCAAGGTGCAGAGAAGGGAATAGGGCATTGAGAGAGTGACTTTATCCAAGGCCTTAGGAAGAGTGAGATTTAGTAAGAAACCAGAATCTTCTTCCTATCAGAGACTCAGTCACAATTCCAACCTTGACTCTTGGTCATAAGTCATTTAGCCCAGAACACGCAAGGTGATCTGAGGGTGTTGTATAGCAACCTCAGTCCTGCCCGCCTAGAGGACAGACACAGTACCGGTGCTGCCATTGGACAGGCACAGCCAGAGAACACTGGCCTTGCTGTTCAGCCATGTTTCAGGCCACTGGTTTTGCTGGTCTCAGAACTGCCATTGTTCTTGACAGTAGAATTGTATTCTTCTCATAGGCATCTGCCCAGAAATGAGCAGCTGTTCATACTGGGTCTGCATCACCTGCCTCGGCTTGACTCTAATGTGTTCTCTCTGCTGCCCTCCTGCCTTCTCCATTACAGACCTGCGTGGTACGACCTTCCTCCACCACCCTATTCATCTGACACTGAGTCTCTGAACCAAGCTGACCTGCCTCCTTACCGCTCCCGGTCAGGAAGTGCCTACAGTGCCAGCTCCCAGGCAGCCAGCAGCCTCCTGAGTGTGGAAGCCAGCAGCCACAACCCAGAGCAGCCTGGCTCTCCAGAGGGCTCTGCTGAGCCCAGAGACTCTGTGCCCAGTCAGGGCACCGAAGAAGTATAAAATCCAGCGATTCCAAAGTCCATATGGGTAGATCCTCTCCAACTTGTTGAATTCTATCAGACTGTGCTCATGGGACACTCTTTGAGCTCCTTTTGAGAATGTCTCCAGTTGAAATTTTGGGGTGCTGACTACACCTTCTCCTCCAGATTTCAGGGATGTTCTTTGGAATGACCTGGCACTCCTCCAGCCACTTAGTTAACAGGATACATTGCCGTCTTTCTCTGCACAGTCACTGTTCCTTCAGGGCCTGTGATTAACAGACTCCTGCTTCAGATGACTGTGCTATTGTTGGTCCATCCCAGTAGTCTTATGACTGGACAGGCGGCCGGGTGAAGCCATGTGTGTAAATAGGCTTTGGCAGGGTTCTAGGGCCATGTCACACATTCAGGATGTCAGAAGACATCAGACCAGAGTCTCTACTGAGCTGCCAACTTATAGATACATTTGGAGACGTAGTTTGGAGGATTCTTACAAAAAGGCCATTATTGGATGGCCACTCCAAAAAGTGTCCAGGAGAACATCAAATCCCGTTTTGTACTCTCCTATGCATCGATCTTACTCCAGCAGAGGCCAAAGAAAAACTCTGGCATGAGCAACAGCTTTCAACTCTCCAAACTCTAGTTTGGTTTTATGAAAGACTCAGAAACCTCCACCCTGGCCTTACAGACTTGCCTAAGAGTCCTCATTCTGAGATCTTTCAGGAAGGGCAGACCCTCAGCAACGTCCTTGAATAAGTAGGAAGCCCCTGGCATGAGTTCCTAGCTGCTAATGTGTAGGTTACCGGAGTCTGCTCCTGCCTTGGCCCCATCATCCTTTTCCGGCCTTCTGGATTGTCCCCTTCCAAGATGACCTGCCATAGCTAAGGATAAGGACCCAAATTAAGCTGGTCAAAATTCTAATCTAACCGTTTGCCCCAGGAAAACAGACCCAGTCTGGCATGTTCATCCATGCAACTTCCTTGATAGGCTCCTAAGTTCCATGTACACTTGGGAGCCTATTGTCCATGTGCATTTGGACATAAGGACACAAGTTTCTTTCTAACTTACATGAGAACCACATTCAGTACCACCCATGAGAATTCTCAGGTCCCTGTACTACACACACAACCCCCAGGACAGTGCACCAAGTCAGGGTTAGGGTTAGAGTGAGGGTCAGGCCTGGCCAGACATCTGGCAGTTTCTCCTGAAAGAAGTGGTCAACAGATAACTTGGAGTCAAGATTTCCCATTGGATTTTGTTTTTTTTAAAGTCTCTTAGAAATGCATTTGAAACAGTGTGTTTGTCTTTTCCCTTCTAGTTAAGGGACTATTTATATGTGTATAGGAAAGCTATCTCTTTGCTTTTCTTGTTTCTCTTTCAGTGAGGTCCAAAGAAAGATGCAAAAAGAAATGCTGCCTTTCCCATCCCATCCCATAATGTCACCTCAGACTCACATGCAAGCTGAGCATCTACACTGGGGCATCGTGGAGTCATTATTTATTGAGTTACTGAGACACGCAGAGACAAGTCCACCATCCACTGTATGTTTGGATTACCTTTCTTCCTCCTTGATGCCCAGCCAGTCCTAGTGCATGCCACCACCATGCACCCCCACCAACCAGGCAATAATGGGTAAACCATACTAACTAGGGACAAAACTGGAACCAGATGGTGCCACCTCAGGCAGCTGCCACCCATTCAAAGCATTTTTCCACTTCTAAGGAAAGTTTCAATAACCTGTTCGATGCTAATTAAAAGGGAGCCTGCAGGGAGCAGGGATGAAGTGGCCTTCAGTGATGCTGGACTGACTTCCTTTTTAACCAAATCCAAAGTAGACTGCAGGAAAGGTAACTAGCCATGTGGGGTTTTGTTTGGTTTTGGTTTTGTGTAAATAAGCCTAGATGTTTGCTTCTTTCACTGTTAAAATAGAAATTGAGTTGGTGTGTGTGTGTGTGTGTGTGTGTGTGTGTGTGTGTATGTGTGTAACCCAATGAAGAAAGAACCTGGGTGGCAGACAGAGCTTTTCTGGCTGCACATCTCATCCCAGTGAGTCAGCATCGCTCTTCCCTTCCTTTGATGGGTCCCTGCTTCTTTTTGGTGCTCTGAAAGTTGTCTGGAGGAAAGGATTCTAATTTTAATTAATTGTGCAGTGAGCTAATCTCAGGAGCTTTTCTGCTTCAAGGCATTTTAGGGAAAACAAATGGTTTTAGTAGATAAGGAGAGCCTATTAAATGTTGGGGTTTTGTTTTGTTTCCAAACAAACACAGGAACATTTTTTACTATAGATTTGGTTTTTAATGGATTTTTAAAAATAATAATCATAAGATAGCAAGGCTCGGGGACATGGGGCTTTTTTCCCCCTGATTTTTTTCAAGATACCAAGTAAGTGGCTAGCAATATTTTTTTAATTCATTCCAGTCAGGATTTTTTTAAATACTATACTGCCTAATTTCCACCAGCCAAAAAAAAAACTGCCTCTTCTCCATTGTCTCTCCTCCTGTGAGATCAACACTTCGTTTTTGACACTACACTAGATTCACTGTGGTTGGAACTCACTGCCTAACTTAACTCCCTCTACCTTGTAATTGATGATTGTTTTTGAAATGCAACTAAGATATTAATAAATAGTGTGTGATATTCAAAGTTATATAAACTGGAAGGTTGTATGTGGTTGCTTCTTAGGTTTTTTGTTTGTTTGTTTTGTTTTTTGAATTGGCCCTTTTTTAAAAAAAATTTTTTATACTCTCAAATAAATTCAGTTTCATTCTTTCTGTTGTGTGAATGGTTCTTAACCCACCTTTCTGCCCCCAACCATATAAAAAAGTGGACGGTCACTTGTGGTTTAGCTTCCCCAATAAATGTGTACCAGAATAAAATGAGGAAAAAGAAGGATATATTGGTGAAAGTTCAAAATGTGGTGGGTGTTTGGGGTTCTGCAGGTGTGATTGGACTGATAGGGAGGAACTCTGCACACTGGTTACGGCGATGGCCCTGGAAAGGGAATGAGTTCATTACAACACTCGTTATTCCAAGGAAAGACAAGTGGCCGTGGTAACTTACAGCTTCCTGCCACAGATTCAAAGATTGAACCTTAAGCTGGCGCAATTGTAATTTGTTCCAAACCACCAGGAGCTGACATAAATCCCACCAAGAGAGCATCTTCATGTGCCTTTTAAGGTAACATTAGGGCCTCATGGTGACCGATGCAACAGGGATAGTGTGCAGGACGTCTAGATGCCCAGTAGGATCCCACCACCCGCAGCCACGACAAGTGGTTCCATCCTTGGCCAAAATGGAAATCCTGTGAAAATTTGAATGCAACCCTTAAGACCAAGATTTGAGTCATGAACTATCCCCCCTGCTTCTAAATGATGGGGTTACCAAGCAAGAGTATCCCAA